>NW_028274811.1:72344212-72988795 GCF_037043125.1 Eumetopias jubatus | reverse complement strand
CTTGATCTTAAAAAACAGAAAAGGAGATAAGAAAACTTTCTGTTCAAAGTGTTCAGAAATAAAAGAGAATGGCATCTACGTGGGTTGATGGACAGGAGATCTGATGGAAAGGATAAAGGATTTTACTTACCTACTGAACTAACAACGGTTTTACTAAACTAAAATTAATAGATTTGAATCTGAGTAGCATCACAATATGAATTTTATGCTTTTGCACTAAGAAAAACAAAAATGTATTGTTGGCCATAAATGAGAAAGATGGACCATCATCTTCAACTGGATGTCATATAACAGCCAAACTATAATATTTTTATTAGTGACTTAGGAAAAGCAAAAAATAGGAACAGAGCTAAAGAATAATGCAAAGAGGGGAGCCTGGGTGGCTTAGTGGGTTAAGTGACCGACTCTTGGTTTCAGCTCAGGTCCTGATCTCAGGGTTGTGGGACTGAGCCCTACGTTAGGCTACCCATCTAGTGCAGAGTCTGCTTGGGACTCTCTCTTCCTCTCAGATAAATAAATAAATCTTAAAAAACAAAAAAACAACAAAAAAAAAGAAGAATGCCAAAAAATAGTAAAAAAAAAGGGTGGGTGGGGATGGCGGGGTAGCAATAGAGAAAAAGAAATGGTTCTTCAACAAAGTATCAACATGCTGACAAAAAGGACATTATTAGAACACCTGGTCCACTTGTGCAGATAAAAGTATTACGCTACAAAGTCCATAATAAACACTTTAATTTTACATATTAGCTATAGAAAAGCTACTGCTCTCTTAAAATTAAACTGTTCACCTGATTTCTGTCTCTTGACAAAGGTAAAAAATCAAGACATACTAACAACAAAAAATTAGGAAGATAGTAACTTGAACCATTTTAGAAATAAATTTTTAAAACTACCTACTGGTAGCCAAATTAAGAAGCCTAAGGGACCAATTTTGTGTGTTTTGAGAAGGGTAAAAAAAAAAAAATTTCAAACATGGATAAAGAATTTTTTTTTTTAAGATTTCATTTATTTATTTGACAGAGAGAGAAGAGAGAGCACAAGCAGGGTGAGCAGCAGGCAGAGGGAAAGGGAGAAGCAGTCTTCCCGCGCAGCAGGGAGCCTGATGCAGGGCTCGATCCTAGGACTTTGGGATCATGACCTGAGCCGAAGGCAGTCGCTTAACCAACTGAGCCACCCAGGTGCCCCAAACATGGATATAGTTTAAATCTCAATTAGAGTTTTAAATATTAGTGATCAAACATTATCTGGGGAAGCAAAGTAATTGCTCAGTATGTTGAAAGAATTGTAATAGTGGGGCGCCTGCGTGGCTCAGGTGGTTAAGCATCTGCCTTCGGCTTGGGTCATGATCCCAGGGTCCTGGGATACAACACCGCATTGGGCTCCCTGCTGGGTGGGAGTCTGTTTCTCCCTCTGTCCCTCTTCCCCCCCACCCGGGCTCATGTGCACATGTGCGCTTGCATTCTCTCTCTCTTGCAAAAATAAATGAATAAAATCTTAAAAAAAAAAAAAAAAGAATTGTAATGGTAACATTAGGTGTAGATTTAGCTTAAGTCAGTCACAGACTAAAACTTGCTGGATTAAAACTTGTCATGTGAAAGGTGGAAATAAAAGTGAATAACAATACCCTGCTTTAAAAGTAAAAGGAAATTCAGAATATGAGAGAAGCAACCATTGAAAGTGATGTATAGAGAACCCTATTAGTACAGGCTTGTATTTCCTGCATTTGGCTAAACTATAAGATAAATTATATTTCCCTAGAGGTGACCAATACGTACTGGAAACAACACATATAACTATACTGACTCTAAAGTCATTAAAGTCTCTAAAACCACCACTAATCCTGGCCTGAGTCCTCCAACTCAAAGCAGTTTCATTATGGAATAAAAACGGGAATCCTTTTAGCTGAACGTTTAGTTCTGATGCCAGCAAATGATGACAGAAATTTGCTTTTCTAAAACAACAACAGTAACAAAAGAACTACCCAGTAGGAATGGTGTGAAAGAAATAATAAAAGATTCTAAAGGAAAACTGAATTTGAGCTAAGAAACGTTAAAAAGTCATGCAACAAAGGACAGCTACTCCACAAAAGGAACAGTAATTACCCCTCAGCTCAAGAAAAAAAAAAAAAAGACAAAATGCTTAAGATAAAAATCTTCTAACTTCAGTAGTATAAAAAGAGACCTCTCTTTAGAGGGCATCATCGAATAAATCCTGAACCTAGTTTTAATCCTGGATCCTATTCTAGAATGTCTCTTCAAAGCATTAAAGTGATTGACAGCATATTCAAGAACTTCTTCTTTTACATAAAACCTAGATGCACTGAAACACAAGTGTAACAAAAAAGAATATTTGGCAATCTAAAATTTTTAAAGTACATAAAAATGATCCTTTATATTGGAGGGCCACAAACTCACTTGTTTTAAACAATACGTTCATTTTAGGAAGTTAGGATACAAGAGAGAAATAAAAAGATTCATAGTTCCCTAAACAGACTTTGAAGTTCAGGAATGTACCTCAGGTCTTTTGGAAGCCTTCCTCACTTAGGAGACCAAACCTTTCATAAGGTGAGCAGGTGAAAATGAGTTCTGTTATCACATTGCTTAAATAATATTCCTCCCCCCATTTATTTTCGAGGAAATTTTAAAATTAGAATAGATGATTGGGGGGAGGAGAGTGAGAAAATTATAAATTATTTATTTTTGCTTAATCCATGCTCGTTTGCTATATCACCAGACTCAATGGGAAAGAAATAGTCGCGGCTTTTTATAATAAGGAAAATTATACAGCAACAGGTACATGGGGTAAATGTTTTAAATAGTGATATAACATAAATTAATCGAAGTGGCTTTATAACATAAGTATTCTGAGTCAATACATTTCATTGTCTTTTATTAAGTATTTTTGCAGGAAGAGACCTGAGGAGTCCCGTATCGGGCTCCCTGCACAAAAGATAATGTTTTCTATTCAACTTGAATGATTACAAATATTAAAGGGACTAAAAATAGTTCTTACCATGTAAGATTCCAAAACACCATACATAAAAAGCTAATCTATTTCTTCAATGAAAAGAGAATAAACAGATTTAAATTTGTCTAGTTAATAAAAATAAATAATTTGGTTAAGTGTTTACTTGCATAGTTTACTTATAATTTTTAGTTATATTATTAAGGAAAATAATAGTATTATATGTACATATATAATAATTTATTTGCAGGTACTATTTTCTAGAATATTCAATTTTTATGAAATTATCAAAATAATATTTAAATAATAAATTATGTGTATGGGGTGAAGGTTCATGTAACATTTAGAAGAAAATAAGAATACAAATTACATGTGTTCAACTATGTAAAAATACTTAGAAATTACTGGAAAGGAAAAGATGAAAAGTGTTTATCTGTGTGAGAGCATTCATTATGAGTAATTTTTACCCTCTTTACACTGTTTGTTATGTGTGTGCGTGTTCATACCTATAACCCCATGTATGTGTATCTATGTATATATACCTACACAAGTGAGTGTATATGGAAGTATTTTTAAAAAACTTCGTATGAATGTATGTTAAAGATTACAAACTGCCTAAAGGAAAATCACATAATAGGTCTATGAAAAACATAATACAGATCACTTACCATCACATGAAAGGGAAACATAACTTCCTAAGTCATCAGACATGTGTCGCATCACATTTTTACCCCTCTTAAGACCAAGGAAGATCCAATAATCTATTGCTGCTCCAAGAATTCCAGTCAATAAGTAAGCTAGCTCATGTTTGAAGACCTAACATTAAGATGGGAAAAATATTAGTAAAACAAATTACCTATTTTTTTTATCAGTGTTTATTCTGAATACTTGTTGAGGCAAAGCTTAGTTATTTAAGAATACAGGGTATGCTCATACTAAAAGGGATTCCTGAGAACCCTAGCAAGTTAACTCCCTCTCTCCCCTCTTGCTTCTCCTTCCTTCTCTTCTCTTCCCTCCCCCAACCATATCTATATCTTTATATCCACATGATGAAAAGAGTTAATACAACAAAACCTCCAGGACTTAATATATGGATAGCTTATAATAAACTTTTAAAATAACATTATTCAATAGTGTCAAGTGCTTTAGTATGGCGATAATTTCATTAAACAAATGAGGAAGTATCTGGCTTCTGTGGATTTCTGTTAACAGGAATATAGGATTACAAAAAAAGATAGACTTAGCCACCCCTAGTATTTATATATAAAATTAACCTTTACATTTACCCAAATGGCATATTCCAGAAAAAGACTTAAACACAATGAATAAAAACTTTAGCAGATAAGATTGTCCTTTTTGTTGTAAATGAAGAAACAGATTAGATCAAATTCTTATTAAATTATATCAAATGTCATTACCTAACTTAGAGATGTATAAAGATTACTTTTTAAAGAACAAATACTATTCTCACTTCTATAATAAACATTAAATTCCTATAAAAAATATAGCAAGCATACAAATTTTTAATTACAGTAAGTGTGCTTTACCCTAATGTGGAAAATATCTTTCTAATCCATAAGCTATGAAGGTGAAGAGGTACAAAAGTATTTTTTAAACACCTCTGATAAAGACGTTAAAACTAGTTGACATTTTCCACAAAGACATTAAAACTAGTTGAAATTCTTTTATTTTTGGCTGTGTTTTAGGCCTGTTGGATATGTGAAAAAAAATCACCAGATTAATAATTGGGTAGAAAACATGTGAAAAGGTTTTAATAAGTAAATATTATAGTATCCGAATAGATTTTGAGTGCTATGTTCTGCAACCATACTATGCCTAATATGGGATTAGGGACAGAGAAATCTCTAACCATCAGTGACTACTGGATTTATTTCTCCTGCCTTCAGCAGACAAGGTTCTTATAGTATACAATATTTCATGAGGGCATCATCATTCCTTACTATCAGAAGCTCTCTTAGTTAAGTGATTTCAAAACTGAAGTTCTAGTTTTTTTTTTAAGATTTTATTTATTTGACAGAGAGAGACACAGTGAGAGAGGGAACACAAGCAGGGGCGAGGGAGAGGGAGAAGCAGGCTTCCCATAGAGCAGGGAGCCCAATGTGGGACTCGATCCCAGGACCCTGGGACCATGACCTGAGCCGAAGGCAGACGCTTAACGACTGAGCCACCCAAATGCCCCTGAAGTTCCTAGTTCTGTTTTGTTGTCCAAACAAGGGTAAATGGTGAAGCAGCACATACATCAGGCCTGCTGAAATAGTTTTTACTGAGGAAAAACCCAGAGTCTGGATGCTTAGGTAGGTGTACAAGTTCCCTGTTGCTCTATCACACTGTGTGGCAATACACTGCATTAAGGCTGGGCTGGGCATTAGAATTTGAGAGAGAGACTATGAAGAATGGGGCTGAGGGGATTTTAAGTTGAATGATTATGGAAACACAGCCTTTCCTCTAACATCATCAGGGCCTACGATATAGAACCTTGACCACAGCCTGATCCTGCCAGGTCAGGATTCGTCAATGGGCGTCAGTGGCACCCTGACTCCCACCCTGATTAGAGAGCTGGGTTTAAATCTTCCAGTTGCAGCTTTATGACTTGGTAAGCAGCAGCAGGACTGGCTCTATCAGCTGGCTGGGAAAGTATCAACTCCTCCCCTAGTACTCTGGTAGGGTCCCAAGCCATCAACTGACCAGAACTCACTCCCTTAAGCATTGAGTCTTAGCTAGTCTTCAAAGCAGTTTGCAGGAAGCCAAATTCTTACTTTGTAAAGTTCTTACAAGCAAGTTTTATTTCTTATGGTTCAACTTATCAAGAGAACATAAAACAGGAGAATGAAAAGCTACATTTAAACTAAAAATTGATCCTATCAAGATCCATACCACAGAATGCTCCTTGCAACAACATGTATATCTGAATATCAGCGATGACACTACTCAGGAAAGATGCAAGAGACTGGTAAATTTTGATTTCTTGAAATGTTCCCCAACCCAAGAGTAGAGTAAATCAGGATCACTTCAGATCCCTGGTCCCAAGGCTCTGGATAGGGAAAAAAGGAGCTTAGCCCACAGAGCTAGGCCTCATATAAACCACAATCCAACACTTCATCAATTAAAAAAAAAATCTCAGAAAATCAACCAGCTGGGACCTTTCTCTTTCCTTACACAAATATATGTATACACATCTTAATTAATATCACCACAAATTAATATCAATATTGCCTATTATTCAATTTACCTTGATATTACTGCTATTAAACAGAGATGGGTAGCCTGTATAGTACTCGCAAGGAATGACTACAGCTTCTTTACCATAAGAAAGATACTGTCAAAATTATTTTTATCTGTGTGACATTACCTAAACTTGCATACTACCATATATTCATAATAGTAAATTTTTATATAAAAAGACACTTTCAGATTAGGTTCTTGGATCCTTTTATAATATATTCTTATCTATGCCACTCACTATAACCACAGGGCCAAGACACTGCGCTATGGATTGTACTCGCTGCAACTTTAACACTGTATAAATAATGCTACCATTTCTAGCATAGTGGATATATATATATATATATATATATACACATATATTTATATGGTTTAGAAGCGGATTAGTGAGGAAATGGCAAATAAACCATCAAAGGAGAAAAGCTTTCCTGAAATATTTAAAAAGTATGCTAAAGCTGAAAGAACAGAAAACTCAGAATTAACAAAGAAATGAAAGACATGATGCGCACATGACACATTTACATTAGAACACCTTTCTAACGTGTTAAAGTCTATTATCAGACATTCTGTCAATACAGTTCTCTATTATCTGCCAATACAAGTAAACTCCATTTAATAAATTTGGTGAGCTTCCAAAAATTGACTAGTATATAATGCAGAACTATGATCTGGGCCTTCTGACTCCCAGGTTAGGGTTTTAAGCAATATCCCTAGCAATAGATGACACAAAGTTCTGCTAGTACCTCTGTAAGAAAGATGCAAACATAATACACATAATGTGCCTCTTCCTATTTAAAACACTGGCATTTGAAAAAAGAGCAAGTATGCTCCAGTGGAGACTTGGCCTCTAATCAAGGCTTTACCCTAACAAGCTGTGACACCTTAAATAAGTTACTTAAACTCTTTAGCCTCAATTTCCCTATCTTTAAATACAAAGTGGCTTCCATTTCTACCTACACTTGTAGGGTTATCATTAAATAGCACTTAAAGACATCACAAAGAAAAGTAGGACTAACCACCAAGCTTAGCAAAATTTGTACCTCCTTCATAACCTTGACACAGCTCACCTCTGCTCTTTGCCAAGGAAAGCCCAAAGCTTTCTCAGATTAATGACAATGAAATTCACTGCCTTTGTGTCACTCTGCAACACTTGCTGATTGACATTATGACAAAACAATATTAGCATAAACTGAGGACTTCTGTTTAGCTAATGACTTAAATTGAATGCTTCAACTCAGCAAATCAAGAAACAAATGCTTTACAGTACAGAAAATGATGTCTGTGAACATGCATGGAATTCTTGAAATTGGAAACTGCCAAAAAGATTTAATTAGGTACAAGAATGAATTCTAGCAGATAAGGTAACACACACACACACACACACACACACACACACACAAACAGTTTTTATGAATTTAAACAATTCAATGTTAAATAAAGTATTGATTTGCTAAATTTAAAGCTAGTTCTAATATTACAACTGATGCTACAATTTATTGCAGACTGCTTTACAAAATATGTCTAACTTATTTAAAATCTGAACAAAAACCTTCAAGTTAATCACAGATAAATCTGTTATTATTTACATCAGTATTTCCTGAGTAAATTCTTATCTTTGATAGTCCTTTAGTGATTTAGTAAAATTGTGAAAATGTCAGTTTTATTATTGTTTTCAGTTACAAATGAGCAATTTTATTTATATAATCAAATGGATAAAAAGAAATGCTCCATAATGAGAAAATATTTTCTATCCCCAATGATTCTACGGTCTAAAAAGTACATAAAAAGACATATTAATTAATAAGAATGTTATCAGTTTTATCTTAGAAGTATTATAAAAGTATGAAACTCAATTGGCAATGAAGCATAGAGAGTTCTATTTATGTTGAGTAATTTCAATTTACATGTGTGTATCATATTTTTTTAAATAAGACATGTACAAAATAATTGCTACTCACTTGGTTACTGTCACATAATACAATTACTTGGTCACAAAAACTAGCTATACCCAGAAATAATTTCCCCTTTTTAATGCCAAATTAAAGAAAAATTGAAAGAATTTTCTTTTTATAAGCCTCAGGCACCCCCTAAACAGAATTTTTAAAAACCAGTAAGGCCTTCTGTTTCTGATAATGGAGGCTTAACTATTTCAAATAAATGACCTTATAAAAGAAAACTGAAAATGTTGAATACAATATATAAAACATCTTCTGGAAAGATAACTTGTTAACATAACTTCTGGAAAGTTATAAAGAATTGCTAAGCCAAGATCTAGGAGAAGGTAAGGAGCCAAATGAATCACTCAAAACTAGCTGACTGCCCTAAGGACACTTGCTGACCTCAAAGAAAGAGCTGAGAGACTGAAGTGTGGTTTTTTGGAGCCTAGAGGAAAAGGAGTATAAAAGTCATAACCCAAGACCTAATACACAATAGAAAAAAACAGGTATTTGTAGCCCTGTACTTCACCTGGGACTACCAGGGACCCTCAAACCTAGCAACAGAAATTCTCTCTGGAGAAAGATATTCGGTGCATTTGCATGTTACCGTTTGTACGAATAATTTTTCAAATGCAATTTATGGCATACAGTAAATGACAACCAGCCTGTAAGAGAATATAAAAAATACAAGAGAAGGAAATAGCAGAAACAACAGTTAGAAACAGATTCATAAAGACTTCAAATATGAAATAGTCATATATAAACTATAAATTAACTATTACTGCCCCATTAAAAGACAAAAGAAAACCTTGAAAATTTTGTAGGGAACCAGAAACCATAAAAACATGTATAGTAATTAGGAAGCAAAAAAGTCGAAAACTGCCAAAAATGTAATAGTCATGTTTAACAACATATTAGACACAGCTGAAAAGAGACTAGTGAACTAAAAATTAAATGAAAAGACACTACCCAGAATGCTCCACGTATAGAAGAAAACCTGAAAATCTAGATGAGAATGAAAAAGCAGAGGAAAAAGGAGAAGGTGTAACATAAGTTTAATTGGAACTAAAAAAAGTCAAGCAGAGAAAACAGATCAGAGGAAATATGAGAAGATAAACTATGTAGGAATTTTCCTTGAGAAAGAATACTTTATGGCCATCTGACACCAGAATTCTCCACCCAAACCACTAGCATCACTATATACAAAGTACAGATGACTTATAAAGGGGGGGAGGATAAATTCATGAAGTAAATTCCAAAGAGTTTGACTAAAGCAATTATTTAACTTGACATAAAAGATGATAGAGAGTAGGGTGCCTGGGTGACTTGGTTGAGCATCAGACTCTTGATTTTGGCTCAGGTCATGATCTCAGGGTCCTGGGATCAGGCCTGGTGGTGGGAATCCCTGCTCTGGGGAGTCTGTTTCTCTCCCTCTCTCTTTCCCTCTGCTCCTCCCGGTACTTGTGCTCTCTCTCTCTCTCAATATATATTTTTAAAGATTTTATTTATTTATTTGACAGAGAGAGACACAGTGAGAGAGGGAACACAAGCAGGGGGAGTGGGAGAGGGAGAAGCAGGCTTCCCGCGGAGCAGGGAGCCTGATGCTGCGGCTCGATGCCAGGACACTGGGATCATAACCTGAGCTGAAGGCAGACGCTTAATGACTGAGCCACCCAGGCGCCCTCAAATAAATAAATCTTTAAAAAATAAATGATAGAGAGCTATGTAAAACATAGAAAACACATTGTATAACCATACATGGAGTCAAAAAGGAAAGTTCAGTTAATTTCAGAAGGCAGAAATCATTATAGGGCTCATTTTTAAACCTAATTTACTATTAGAAATTTAAAAAAAAGCACAGGCAAACAAAATCTACTAATCATAACAAAAATACACCCACTTAGAAGTTTTAAAACATCTTAAAGTATTTCTTGAATCAAAGGAGAATTCATAAATGACAATAAAAAACATTAAAAAAACACATTAACAGCACAATAGATGTAGGTATCAAAACCTGTACTACATAAATCTCAATTTGTATTCAAAGGCATTTTATTTTGAGTATATTTATTAGAAATAAAGACTAAAATGAAAAACAGATCCAAATAATCAAGACGTAAAAGGAAAGAATTAAAATATTATGAGCAGAAATCAATGCCATAACACAAAAAAGCAGACAATGAAGTCCCAAAGGTGATTATTTTGAAGAGGAGAGAGGTGACTAATAGTAATTATAAACGCAAAACATGGCAGAGTATATTGCTATGCACTTTACATATTTCAGTGCATTTAATCTTCCCAACTACCTTCAGGTAGGTAATACACTAAAATCACTGTACATTAAATTTCTAATGACAAGCAAGATATACTTATGAAGAAATAACTGCTAACAACCACAAAGGCAGTTTTAAAAACAAGTTGAACTTTTTATTTGTATACAAAAAAAATTGTATGGACTCAAATTTTAAAATCATAGGTTCCTTATGAATTGAAATGTACAAAAGTAAAAAATCTAGAATGATAAGTGAATACAGATTTCTTAGGACTAATGATCAAATAACTGTCCCTAGCTACTATATCCAAATGTGCAATGATGAAGAAGCCAGCCTCTAAGGATCTTTTACAATAAAACTTAGTAAACTACATAGAAAACAATGATACATTTGGGTAGATTTTAGTTTTATTCCAATTGTTCAAAGAATAAAGACAAAAGAGGCATAACTCAAAGATGTACTTCTTCATAGGCCACTATTCATTTGTAAATCAATTCTACTTACATCATTAGACTTGCATTTTTCCTTGTGAGAATATACAGTCCACTCCAAAAGCATATTTACTGGTTTGGTCAAAAGCCCAGAGGCCTCATTTCCTGACCAAAAGATTTCAAGAAGAATTGCCTTTCCTGTTATTTTCAGACTCTGAGAATCTGACCAGTCATACAACCTAATGAAAATATGAATCAAAGTATATCTTTATGCCAATTTGATCACTATAGTTATTAGGCATAATATCTCTCGCCATAATACAAAGAGATCTAGTGGTTTCTAAATACAGAAAGGGCATAATATATGAAGAATACAACATACAGTTATAATAAAGAACAAAATATAAAAAAGTCCACAATTCAATATAATGACCAACAAATACACACACAGAGTAATCTAAATGCATGTTTTAGAGCATACACAAAACTTATCATGGATTTTATAGATTCAATGTTAAAAAAACCCTAGTGGAACTTTTATTTAAGTATTAAATTACTTAAGAATTGAAAAAAACATAAACCCTGAAAAATGAAATAAAATCTTACCTATCCAAATGTCTAAGTTAGTGAAAAACAAAAATGTGAACTAAAGACACATAAAGAACATAAAAAACTTTATTGCCACTGAAGAACTATGTCTGCAACTATGTTTTAAAAAAACATCTAAACCAGGGGCACCTGGGTGGCTCCGTCGGTTGAGCATCTGCCCTCGGCTCAGGTCATGATCCCAGGGTCCTGGGATCCAGCCCCATGTCAGGCTCCCTGCTGAGCAGGGAGCCTGCTTCTCCCTCTCTCTCTGACGCTCCCCCTGCTTGTGCTCTCTTGCTCTGTCAAATAAATAAAATCTTAAAAAAAAAAAAAACAAACATAAATCTAAACTAGAAAACAAGGTGACTCTTTGGATGTACATAAATTAGAAAAATGGTACATAAAACAATATAAATACAGAAAAAATTTTCTTTGTGATTAAACTTACTTTTGGCTTAGATGTCGCACTTCACTTTCCACTAAATTAAAGAAAAATTTGAGCAGGGTCAGGTGGAGCACTTTTGTGCCAATATTTTTTGAAATTTGATGGCAAAAATTTTCATTGTAAAGGCAAGACCTGAAAAACATGAACCCAGTAATTTGTGACATACAAACAATTCAATGAATATTCTGCTGACAAAGTATTTCTTTCAGAGTTTTATCAGAATTCTAATGAAATTCCCTTCAACAAAATATAAAGCTAATCAACAAAATTTTATCAATATATTTTCTTCCTTTAAAAAGAAAACCATGTCAAAGATCTCGACATTGAATTTTTAGTAATACAGATTTAATTTTTCTATTTTTCAATGACTGTAATGTTTAATAGCCTAATGGTACTCTCTTTGTATTCTTTATTTCATTGACAAAGAACAAAAAATTATGTATTACATTATGCTTTCAATTCCAGGTGAACAGCTATATTCTCAATTTATAAATACTCTCTATAGTCCTCTTCTTACTCAAGATTTTTTGTTATTATTTTTTAGTAAAATGAAGGTCATTTAGGGCTCTATTTTTTTTTTTTTTTTTTTGAGAGAGAGAAAGCAAGCATGGTGGGGTGGGGGCAGAGGGAGAGGGAGATAGAATCCCAAGCAGGCTCCAAACCCAGCACGGACACCGATGTGGGGCTCAATCTCATGACAGAGATCATGACCTGAGTCTAAATCAAAAGTTGGACGCTTAACCAAATAAGCCACCCAGGCACCCCCACTTAGGGCTATTTTCTAAGAGTTTAAAAAATTTAATATCTATTTCTTTCTTTCCATCTACTCTAGCAGTCCTGTCCAACAGAACTTTCGGTGATGATGGATATGTTCTATTGAACACATGAAATGTGAATTGTGCAACTGAGGATTTGAATTTGTAATTTTTTAACCTTAAATTTAAACATTGTCAAATGTGGCTACTGGCTACTGGATTGGACAGCAAAATTGTATATTATTTTTTTTATTTTTTTACTTTAAATTTTTTATTGTTATGTTAATCACCATACATTACATCATTAGTTTTTGATGTAGTGTTCCAGGATTCATTGTTTGTGCATAACACCCAGTGCTCCACGCAGAATGTGCTCTCCTCAATACCCATCACCAGGCTAACCTATCCCCTCACCCTCCTCCCCTCTAGAATCCTCAGTTTGTTTTTCAGAGTCCATTGCCTCTCATGGTTCGTCTCCCCCTCCGATTTACTCCCCTTCATTCTTCCCCTCTTGCTATCTTTTTTTTTTCTTAACATATATTGCATTATTTGTTTCAGAGGTACAGATCTGTGATTCAACAGTCTTGCACAATTCACGGCGCTCACCATAGCATTACTCAGAAGTCTAGGACTAAGAAATTCTAGGTAACAATGTTTTATAATAATCTTCCAACTTTATTATCATTTATATAAACAATGTACTTGTAACTTTCTACCTCTGTCTCCACCTTCCCATCTTCTTTTTGAGTGCCGCATCGTCAGGTTAGGAGGGTCCTTAATGATTAAATTTAACAATATTTAATACTCGAATCTCTTCTAGAGGACATTCTATGTCTATATAGGTAGTCTCTCTGAGAACTGCCAGAGATGGATATCATAATATCTTTCATTTAAAAAAAAATATATATATATATTTATATATATTTTTGTGCCAGTACTATACATATGTGTATATATATATATATATATATATATATATATATATATATATATATGCCAGTACTCTCTCTCTCTCTCTCTATATATATATATATATCTGGAAACAACAAAAATACATGGAAGTTAAATAACATGCTACTAAACAATGAATGGGTCAACCCAAAAATTGAAGAGGAAATAAAAAAACACATGGAGACAAATGAAAATGAAAATACAATGGTCCAAAACCTTTGGGATACAGCAAAAGCTGTCCTAAGAGGGAAGATTATAGCAATACAGGCCTATCTCAAGAAAAAAGAAAGATCTCAAATTAACAGCTTACACCTAAGGACCTAGAAAAAGAACAGCAAAGCCTAAAGCTAGCAGAAGGAAGGAAATAATAAAGATTAGAGCAGCAGTAAATGAAACAGAGACTAAAAACCCAATAGAACAGATCAATGAAACCAGGATCTGGTTCTTTAAAAAGATGAACAAAATTGAAAAACCTTTATCTAGATTCACTGAAGAGAGAGAGAGGACTCAATTTCAGAAATGAAGGAGGAGAGAGAGAAACAACAATTTACACCTAGAAATATAAAGGATTATAAAAGAATATGAAAAATTATATGCCAACAAATTGGACAACCTTTAAAGAAATGGATAAATTCCTAAAACATATAACTTCATAAAACTGAATCAGGAAGAAACAGAAAACCTGAATACAATGATTACTAGCAATGAAATTGAATCAGTATTCAAAAATCTCCCAACAAACAAGTCCAGGACCAGATGACTTCCCAGGAGAATTCTACTAAACATTTAAAGAAGATTTAAAACTTACTCTTCTCAAACTGTTCCAAAAAATAGAAGAGGAAGGAAAGCTTCCAAATTCATTCTGAGGCCAGCATTACCTTGATACCAAAACTAGATTAAGACATCACACACAAATAGAGCGCCTGGGTGGCTCAGTTGGTTAAACATCTGCCTTCAGCTCAGGTCATGATCTCAGGGCCCTGGGATTGAGCCCCGCATCTGGCTCCCTACTCAGCAGGGAGTTTGCTTCTCCTTCTCCCTCTGCCTCTTCCCCCTTACTCATGCTCTGTCTCTCAAATTAATAAAATCTTAAAAAAAAAATACATTACACACAAAAAAGAAAACTACAGGCCAATAAGTGATGAACACAGATGCAAAAATTCTCAACAAAATATTAGCAAGCTAAATCCAACAGTATATTAAAAAAACAATTCACCACCATCAAGTGGGATTTACCCCCAGGATGCAAGAGTGGGTCAATATTCACAAATCAACATGACACATCACATCAACAAAAGAAAGGATAAAAACCATATGATCATCTCAATAGATACAGAAAAAGCATTTCACAAATTACAATATCCGTTCATGAAAAAAAAAAAAACCTCAACAAAGTAGGTTTAGAGGGAACATAACATAATAAAGGCCATTTATGAAAAACCCACAGCTAACATCATCCTTAAGGGTGAAAAACTGAGAGCTTTACCTCTATGATCAAGAACAAGACAAGGATGTCAACTCTCACCACTTTTATTCAACATAGTACTGGAAGTCCTAGTTATAGTAATCAGACAAGAAAAAGAACTAAAAGGCATTTAAATTGGTAAGGAAGAAGTAAAACTGCCACTATTTAGAGATGACATGATACTATATATAGAAAACCCTAAAAGATTCCACCAAAAAACTACCAGAAGTGATAAATTCAGTCAAGTTGCAGGATACAAATTCAATATACAAAGATCTGTTGTATTTCTGTACATTAATAATGAATTAGCAGAAAGAAAAATTAAGAAAACAAATAAATTAAGAAAAAGAATAAAATGCATACGAATAAACTGAACCAAGGAAGTGAAAGACCTGTACTTTGCAAAACTGTAAGACATTAATGAAAGATACTAAAGAAGATACAAAGAAATGGAAAGATATTCCATGCTCATGCATTGGGAGAACCAATATTGTTAAAATGTCCATGCTATACAAAGCAATCTACAGATTTAATGCAATCCCTATCAAAATATCAACAGCATTTTTCATAAAACTAGAATAAACAATACTAAAATTTATACACAACCACAGAAGGCCCCAAATAGCCAAAGCAATCATAAGAAGAATAAAAATATGGAGGTATCACAGGATGCCTGGATGCTCAGTTGTCCAACATCGAACTCTTGGTTTTGGCTCAGGTCATGATCTCCCAATCATGAGATTGAGCCCTGAGCTGGGCTTTGTGCTCAGCACAGTCAGCTTGAGATTCTCTCCCTACCCTTCTGCCCCATCCCGTCCTTGCACCCTCTGTCTTCTCTAAATAAGTAAAATCTTAAAACAAAAACAAAAACAAAAAACAAAACAAAAAAAAACTGGAGGTATTACAATCCAACATCTCATGCTCGCTTCGGCAGCACATATACAATCCAACATCTCAAGGTTAATTACAAAGCTGTTGTAATCAAAACAGTATAGTACTGGCACAAAAATAGACACATCGATCAATTGGAACAGAATAGAAAACTTAGAAATAAACCCATAATTATATGGTTAATTAATCCATGGCAAAGAAGGCAAGAATATATGAGAAAAAGACCATCTCTTGAACAGATGGTGCTGGGAAAACTGGACAGCAAAATGAGAAAAAACAAAACTGGACCACTTTCTTACGCCATACACAAAAATAAACTCAAGACCTAAATGTGAGACCTGAAACCATAAAATTTCTAGAAAAAAACACAGGCAGTAATCTCTGACATCAGCTGCAGTAACATTTGTCTAGGTATGTCACCTAAGGAAAACAAAAGCAAAATTAAACTACTGGAACTGCACCAAAATAAAATCCTTTTGCCCAGCAAAGAAAGCCATCAACAAAACAAAAAGACAACCTACTGAATGGGAGAAAATATATGAAAAGAATTTATCTAATAAGAGGTTAATATCCAAAATTATAAAGAACTTAGACAACTCAACACCCAAAAACAATCTAATTAAAAATGGGCAGAAGATATGAACAGACATTTCTCCAAAGAAGACATCCAGATGGCCGAGAGACACATGAAAAGATTCTCGACATCCCTTATCATCAGAGAAATGCATATCAAAACTACAATGAGATTATCACCTCACACCTATCAGAATGGCCAAAATCAAAAACACAAGAAACAAGTTTGACAAGGACATGGAGAAAAAGGAACCCTCGTGCAACTGGTGGTAATGCAAGCTGGTGCAGCGAATGTGAAAAGTAGTATGGAGGTTCCTCAAAAGATTAATAAATTAAAAAAAAATTAAATACTAAATTTATGGTCCAGTAATTCTATTACTGGGTATTTGCCCAAGGGAAATGAAAACACTAAATGGAAAAGATATATGCATTGTGTTTACTGCAGCATTATTTACAATAGCTATGGTATGGAAGCAACCCAAGTATGCATCCAGACATGAATGAATAAAGAAGATGTGGTTGCTATATAAAGGAGTATTACTCAGCCATAAAAAATATAAAATCTTGTTATTTGCAACAACATGGATGAATCTAGAGGGTACAACGCTAAGTGAAATAAGTCAGTCAGAGAAAGCCAAATACCACATAATTTCACTCATATGTGGAATTTAAGAAACAAAAGAAACTAACGAAGAAAAGAAGAGACAAAATAAACCAAACTCTTAAATACAGAGAACAAACTGGGGGCTGCCAGAGGGGAGGTAGATGGGTGGATGGCTGAAACCAGTGATGGGAATTAAAGCGTAACTCATCATGTTGAGCAATGAGTAATGTACAGAACTGATGAATCCTTATATTGCTATATCTGAAACTAAAAGAACACTGTATATTAATTATAATTGAAATAAAAAAACAGCACTTTTCAGAAAGTAAGAAACTGACATGAGTGACAAACTTAACTGAAAGAAAAGGTCAAAATTACATAGTGACATGAGTTACAAGTTAAAGTATAATTAGGAGTTGGCCAGGTATTTGTAGAATGCAGGAATGGAGCTATATTTAGGCAGAGAAAACATAAGAGCAAAGGAATAGGCAATGAAAAATAGTTTACCCACTGGGCACATTGGGGAAAATAATGATGAAAATGGAGACACATATAGCATCTAAATCACAAAAGGTCTTACATGTTTTGCTAAGGAATTTCAACTGTCTTTGATACATAATGTGTAAGTTAATTGAAAACTTTCATCTGGGAAATGACAACATCACTTTGGAAAGAGTATACTGAGGTACTCTGGAAGATAAATTAAAGGGAAAAATACAGAATCAAGATCAATAAAAGCAGACATTGAATTAGTTTATATAAGAAGAAATGAAAGCTTGATGACAGTAATGAAAGAAAGAAGCAGATTTGGAAATTAGAAAGCATGTCAGCCACACAACCCATATATCCTCACATTCTATACCAGTGCTGGGCTAGTAATGTGTTAGAATTGTGTTTACATCTCAGTCATCTTCAAAAGTAAAGGAACTGTTTTTTATCATTTTATCCCCAGAGTATAGCACAGGACCTGGCTCCCAATAAATACTCAATAAACATTTGCTGAAGAATGAATGATGCATGCTATCTAGATGATTAGCTCACTTCAAATATATCACAACCAAGACAGAAAATGAATCTTTATCAATCTCAAAGACATAACCAAAGGTCTAGCCTTTGCCTGGCTAGTCAAGTATCCTTTCCCTCACTACTATGGAGCCCTAAAACTGAGCACTTGCATAAAAAGAAAAGTACTTCCTAGACAAAGGCAGGCTGTATCAGATACAAGGAGTTATCAGAGAAGAAAAACAATTAGTGGCTTTGGTAGAAAGAGAAACAGAAAGGATTTCCAGAGAAACATTTTCAAGACAAAGGAAAAATCTAGGAAGATGACATGCAGAAACACAAAAGGAATGACTATCTAGGAAAGTTTCAAAATTCATACAGTTTACACTTTTGATTACCAAAATTTGATGACCATATTCAATAAATTTTAATTAGATTTTAATATGCACACATATTGTTAAAAAAGAATAAAAAATAAAAATAATGATTTGGCTTTCCTGTTTATTTCATGTATTCATTAAACTCTTTTTTGGTAAATAAACTAAATGGCAAATATGACCAATCTAGACTTGGCCTTTTCATTTTTTTTGTTTATTTTTTTTTTAGAGAAAGGAGAGAACGCACGAGCAGAGGGGAGAGAGAAAGAGAGAATCCCAAGCAGGCTCCACACCCAGCATGGAGCCCAACATGGGGCTCGATCATGAGATCATGATCTGAGCTGAAATCAAATGTCAGATGCTTAACTGACTGAGCCACTCAGGTACCCCTCGACTTGGCCCTTTTTTGAGAGTTTTAAAATAAATACAACACACATATTATACACTCACATTTTCTAAAATGAAATTTACTTCTTTCATTTATATCTAAAACATAACACATAGCTTTGCGCAGTGGCAGTATTGTAGCCAATGAGGTTTATCAGAGGCGCGATTGTTGCTAATTGAAAACTTTTCCCTATATCTAAAACATACACAACAAAACTATGAGATGAAATTTAGCATACCCACATGTCATATTTCCTTACCTGATAAGCACTTCTATTAGAGACCATGCTCCTTTCATACAAGTTGGGCACTGAAACAGCTCTAAGTAATACCGTGACATGGCTGGGGACTTCCAAGGAGGATGTAGGTGAAGAAGGGCTGACAATATATGAAAGTATCGGCCAGAAAACGTATCTACGTTATCCTGTTATTTAAAAATAAACAAATAAAACACTATAGCTAAAAGTACACTTTGACCAGTTACTTCAGTCTAAAACTGTAATAACTCCGACCTAAACTTTCTTGCCTAATACATGTGTTTGGACAAAGGAGATCAAATGGAAGTTATCATATTTAGCTAGTGAAATACTACAACTGAGAAAGGCAGATTCTAAATACGTATCTATACGTTAAGTAATCCCAGGTATTGAGATTTACATGAAATGTCCATTTTAATTTTCATGATTATAGTGAGATAAGAGTTCCCAAATGTGACCTGAAAGGAATTAAAGGTACAAAGCTTTTCATGTAATATGCTTAGTTATCACCAACATTAGTCTGACATAGCTTACACCTGTTATTTCTTCAAATTGGCACTGTGATGAAGAACATAATTAGAAAGCTACCTTTGAAAAGCTGTTCTTACTAGCTTTCACAGTTTAAGGAATATGCTTATTGTCTGTGTATACTGTGAATAAAAATGATTATTATCACTGTACAAATGGCTTTCTAGATCACTGTTATCATATTTTTATGTTAGATACTTTACTGCCACAGAAAAAAAATCAGATAAATTTTTCCCAAGAGAAAATTATCTTGGAGATTCTAAGAAAATAAATTAAATCACTCAGAGTAGTACCTAGAAAATAGTTTAAAAATAGAAATGGGCATCTAAGGTCTTGATCTCACTGGGGGCCACCAAAGAGAGCTGATGCCCAGTCCTATAATCCTTATGGGGGGAGATCCATGCTCCCACCTGGACACACACAGGAAAACAGGCTTTCACAAAAGTGCTAGCTCTTAGCTCCACGATGGGATTATTCAGAATGAACCCCTAACGGGGTTAGTATTCCTCTCCCCTCTGCACCTTCTTCTGCATCAACCGTCCTGAGGATGTACCCTCCTCCTCCAGAGTAGTAGTAGAATATACTTCTCCCACCCCAAACCAGTCTCGGAGGGATTGAAGAATGACTCAATTTCCTCAGGGCATTCATAAAACAGTTCACCCAGTGAAGACAAGGAAGATGACTGACAATGCTGTCCTGCTTTTTCTGACATCCTGCACCAGGTAATTGTTGTTTTTTAAGTCTTATGATATAATCAGCATAATTTCACCTCCTGAATTCGGATGAATTCTGGGACATAACCAAGATCAGGCTATAGACGTCTAAGACTGAAGGCCATGGACTAGATCCTGGTGAACTCGCCAAGGCAGAGCCCCTGTGAGATGATCCTATAGCACCCAAGCAATCCTTGCTTTTGTGACACCCAGTCCCCAGTGTGTAACTTCAAATTCCTATAAATCCATTAAGGTCCCATTTTGTCTCTCATTGCTGGGTCAGTTGTATTATGACTACTATCTAGTAAACTGTGAATTTTTAGTAAATGTTCTATAGTAACTCCAAATACAAAATACACACACAAAAAAAAGTAAAAATAAAGAAAGAAAGAAGAAATTGTAAGAAGTGGGTACTAGATTTCCTATTAAAACGAGGGTAAAAATACTGAAAAGAGAAATTAACTGTAAATATACAAAAAACGAGAATGTTCATATTTTAACATTCTCTTAAAGATTGTAAACTCTTAATACTGCTCTTACCTGTAGAATGTTCTCTAGTAGAGCATGAAGAAGGCATACAGGAGGGATATAATGTGCTTGTAAAGAGGAAAGTTCTTCAATTGCTTCTTTAAAAAACTGTCCTTCTATGAGACTTTCAATTAAATTTAATACACCTCTGGGAAATTCAGCATTTTTAACCTAAAAAAAATAAAGATTCTATGACTCAAAGAAGAAAAAAAAATTCTGGGAGCAAATCTTAAATTAGTAAGGAGACTTAAAATTTTCTCATCTGTAAAATGAAGATAATTCCTGTCCTTCACGACTTCATAGGATTGTTATGTGGTTCACAAAAAGATTATTTATACAAATGTGTTTTATAGCTATAAGGCACTACAAAAATACACATTATTAATTGATTTATTTTTCTCTGTTGCCTTAAATAGTAAGGGGAAATACTACCACTAAAAGAAAACTTGAAAAGGCATTTGCAAAGTATGGCTGATAATGAGGAGACCTCAGGCAGAGCTACAAATACACATAGTTCTTTAGGGGCAAAATTATTTTTTGGTTTTCTTTTAAATGTATAAGCAAACTATATCCATTAAGATATACTAAATATATTAAGATGTCATCAAGCACAATATTTGCTATAGGGTCACAGAATCACTCTGAGGGTGCATATTAATATAAACTCTAAGAGTTCCATGAAGTACATTCCCCTTGGTCAAAATATTTTTAACAGCCAAAATAACTACACTGAACTAGCAGAGAATTAAAATACTCTGAAAAGACTACATGAAATAAATTTTAAAGGATACAAAGGAAATAATATACTTTTAAAAATATTATACTGAAAATTTAATCTAGAAGTAATAATTATGAAAGCTATGAAATGTGATAACAGTGCTACATAACTCATCCATGATGAGCACAAGTTAAGTTTTTAATTCTTGTTACCAGTTTGTACTACCATATGCAATTTTTTGGAGCTTTGACAGAATATTATTTTTCTTTTTCATTTCTGATTAGAGAAAGTACATTTCAAGTTTGACAGGAGGCTTTGTTATGCAGACAACACATTCCTTTATATCAAAGTAACTAAAAACAGCAAAACACAAAGCTTACTTTTTTGACTCCATCACCACCCTACTCCAAGCCCCTTACCTCAATATTGTACACTGGTTGTTTATCTATTCTAATGCAGCTGTATCTGATAGCCTACAAAAGAGAAAACACATTACCAAAATTAAGCATCTTTTTAGGTAGAAAATTACATTTCAGTGTACAAAAAATAAAACCTTGGGCAAACTTACACAATGGACTCAGGTGCACCTTAATAGCCATAATTGATCTGATACTGATACACATTTACTCAGACTAGTATCTTCCATTATTTTAAAGTAATAGCACACTCATAAGTGTGAACATTCTCTATTTTCTCTTTCTAAACTAACTTAAAAAAATAAAGTCATATTCCTTTGAAGACCTGAAGAGGTCTACTGTCCTTAGTATTTTAATAATTAGAAATATAAATGAGAGAACATTTTGTATAAAAGTCCACAGAAGAAAAAAAGGTGGTCATTTTTTCTATATAATAACATGTAGAATCTTTATTGTTTTAAAATACCTATAATTGTGTATTTGTTTAAAAGATTATACTGGAAAAATACTCATAACCAACATAAAAAGAGATAATGTTCTGATTATATAAGGAGTTCTAGATACTATGATATAAAATAACCTAATGGAAAACTGAAAAAGAATATAAGCAAGCGGATGACAAAGACAGAAATACACAAATGGCAAGTGAAGGTATAAAATATGCTCAAACTTACTACTGCCAAAAGAAATACAAATTAGAACAATGATAAAGCTCTGGCTTCCACTTAGGATGTAGAAGTGAACACCCATAACCCTCTGGGTAAGGGAAGAGGAAAACAAAATCTTTACCCCTGGAGAAGGGAAAGAAAAGATCATGGTCCCAGATCATTAGCAATCCCCTACCACTGGGGGCAGGGCAAGATCACTGAGAAAGTCCTTCCCCCAAAACTCTAAAGGATTGCCTAACACTGAGGCTGACTCAGGTCATCAGAAAAGGGCCTCGACATCAAATATCAGGCTAGCAAGCATTTTACTTTATTTTTTTCATTTTATTATTATTATTATTTCTTTTAGAGAGGGAGACAGAGACAGAAAGAGAGAGGGGAGAGAAGGGTAATGGGCAGAGGGAGAGGGGGAGAGGCAGAAAGGGAGAGAGAAAATCTCTCTCTCTGGGCTCGATCTCACAACACTGAGATCATAGTCTGAGCCGAAATCAAGAGTCAGACGCTTAACCGACTGAGCCACCCAGGCGGCCCAAGCTGGCAAGCATTTTAGCACCAAGATACAGCAGTCTATAGACACCTAATTTATCTGTAGCTTTACTGAGCTATAAATGGCAGAGAATTCAGTTTATTTATTAAATGTACAAAGATATTACTGTTCATAACAAATTAATAAACAGAAAATTTTAAGACACATTAAACATAATAATGAGTCATTACTATTATTATTATATTTTGGTTCTACTAGAGAAGGATAGGAAATATAGAAAATTTTAGTATGCCAGGTTCTACCTGAGCTCTATATATGTGCTTCCTTAACTCATTTTTTATTTCAGTAATATCCACATCTGTCCTGACATCGTTGGTTTTTGATTCTTTGGCACGATCAGCAAAAACAGAATTCTTCATTTCTTTCTGCATACATGTAAAAGTACTTTAGACAATGTACTAAAGACAATATCACCACAAATGTTAAGTATCATAATAAACAGAATACAAGAACACATTCATGCAGCATTAACCGCAACAAAGATCCTTAAAATCATAATTTATAATAATTATACAATGAAATAAAAAGTTTAAAAAAAAAGCAAACATTTTAATTTGGAAAGTTTTACCTACGGTAATTTTCCTTCTAACCTGTTCCCAATCTTTCTTGGAATCTCCTCCCTCAGCCCCTTTGTTGCCATGGTCACACATAACATGATTCATTATTTATTTACCTTTATCATTTTTCTGAAGATCCTTCTGAATATATGATACAAACATGGTACAGTTTAGATAAAATCAAGTTATACTTTAGAATAATGAACTCAAGAAGGATCCCGTTCAAAAGACAAGTTATCTTATTAAAAATGATCTGTATTATACCAGGGAAGAACAAGACAAAAACTAAAATTTAGATTACAATGCATTACCCAAACTACATACACATGTAGTCTTAAGGTATTTTTATTTTAGGAATTTTAGCCTCTTTTTTTTTTCAGAACCTTTGTTTCTTTTACTTTTTGTGACATTCAGGCAAAACAATGTATTTGAATATCCTGATTATTAATTCAGATATCCTTGTGTACGCATGTAAAAAATACTGTCCTTATAAGCCAAAGTTAATTACAAGATTAGTTATGAATATCACACCAGATCAACTGAAGACCATTTTTTTTCATAAGACATGCAGGTTATATTTGACACTGCAAGCAATTATAAAATAAGATTATATGTCTAGATTACATTATGGAAGCCAAAGAGAATTAACTGTTTAGCTTAGCTTACAAAGTTTTACCTGATCTC
The DNA here is from genome assembly GCF_037043125.1 of Eumetopias jubatus. NCBI lineage: Eukaryota > Metazoa > Chordata > Mammalia > Carnivora > Otariidae > Eumetopias > Eumetopias jubatus. The sequence goes on along the minus strand of NW_028274811.1, from coordinate 72,964,296 downwards.
TATATATGTGCTTTCTTGAGGTACTTTTAATTTTGTTATGTTCAATGTCTTTCCTGGAATCTCTTTCATTTTCTTTTTTGCGTTTTTTCCTCAAAGTATAACTCCTTTGAATATCTTCATCCTTTTTCTTAATTTCCTTCTACAAGTATTTAGACAATTAAATCTCAACATGAATGATACGCGTTACAAAATCCAAATAAACTCAAGAGTATGACTTACAACACAAGTAAACAACATTAAAAAATAGTTTTGCAGAAGAGGAAATCTCATCCACTGTTAAAGTGGGTCTACATTAGTAAAACATTTTGGAAAACAGTTGGGCATTACCTGTTACAGTTAAACATGCACAGTCCTTATTATGACCCAGCAATCCACCCCAAGGAATATATCCTAAGCTAGAGAAACTCTTGAACATGTGCACCAAGAATCGTGTAAGAAAATGTTCACAGTGTTCATGGCACAACTCTTCATAACTGCAAAAACCAAGCAAGCAGACACAAACCAAGAAAACGAAACCCAAATTTACTTATATCAGTAAGTAAAATGGTTAAAGATAGAGTTGCGAATCAATGGATCAATTAAACATTATATATGCCAGTAAAAAAGAAAAAAAGCAAGTCACAGAAGACTATCAATACCACCAATTACAAAAAGTTCATTAACAGGGAAAACTAAGCAATATATTGCTAGAGATAAGCACACAGCTGGCAAAACTATAATGAAAAACAAGAAAACAAAACAAATGCCAAGACAGAGGTCACCCAGGGGAAAGAGAGAAAGAGGATACAGTTTGGGAATGACACACAGTAGGGTCTTACGAAACTGGTAATGCTCTATTTCTTAACCTAGCTGGTGGATACATAACACTCCTTGTATTCTTTTTAAAATCGTACACAAATGCCTTATAAACATCTCTGTACACGTAAGTCAGAAGGAACGATTTTATGAATATCATTACATTTGACAGATTTAGAAAAGAGTTGTAAAATAAAAATTATTTTTCACTTGGAAGGTCTTACCTGACTTCCACACGTGTGCCTTCTTAAGGCATCTCTCATTTTCACAAATTTCAAATCTCTACTAGAATCTCTGAATTTTTCTTTTTTGTGATGTTCAGTCAAAAGAGAACTAACATTAACATCTTCATCATGATTTTGCATTTCTTTCTACATGTAAGAATACTTCAGTTAGACTGTGGGTGAAACATAGCCTTAACACAACCAGTGCAAGTCACAACAGAAAAACCCACTCAGGAAGGTAGGTTTTCTAAAACATACATACAAGATTAACTACAGTAAAGATCCTTGTAAATTGTATTACATCTTAGTTACATTAAAATGAAGCAGAGAAATGTAGATTTTTAATTCAGAAAGGTTTATATTGTGTTCACATATACATTTCATGTAGGTACTTTTATTAACTTAATCTTTCTTGGAATCTCTGCTTTTATTCCTCCCCCATTTGTCATATGATTAGTCAAAAACAGAATTTGGTTATCTTCATTATTTTATTTTTCCAAGTATTTCTTTTTTAATTTTTAAAGCTTTTTATTAATTTACTTGAGAGAGAGCAAGAGAGAGAGAGAGAGAGAGAACACAGAGGGAGAGAGAGAAGCAGACTCCCTGCTGAGCAGAGAGCCAGACGCGGGACTCGATCCCAGGACCCTGAAATCATGACCTGAGCCAAAGGCAGACGCTCAACTGAGCCACCCAGGTGCTCCTATTTTTCCAAATATTTCTAAAAGTAATTTTGGACCCTAAACCAAATAGAATCTTGCCATTATTAGGCATATCAGATAAAAAATCTCAAAAAATCATTTTATAGAACATATAGTTACAATAAAAATCAGAGTGAGTATTAAAATTATTGTTTATTCATTATACAAAGTTATATTATATATGCATTATATATTATATATATTCATTATATTAGTTACAAGCATACAATATAGTGATACAACAATTCTATACATTACTCAATGCTCATTATGGTAAGTGTGCTCTTAATCCCTGTCACCTATCTCATCCATCCTGCCCCTACCTTCCCTCTGGTGACCATTAGTTCTCTATGTTTAGGAGTCTGTTATTTTGTACAAAGAAACTTATTTTTAAAAATAGAAAGTTCTACCTGAATTTTAGTGTTATACAATATAAACTGATGTATTTTCATATCCCGTATCTTTCATGTAATCTCCATTTGATTCATATTCCATGTTAAAAAAAAAAAATTTCAGTAACTCCCATCATTTTACATTCTTTTCTGAATGTCAAAATTTTTATACTGTGGCTTATGATGCATTTTTCTCAGACAGATTAGCTCAAAAAGGCTTTTATTAAGACCATGTACGTGGGGGCGCCTGGGTGGCTCAGTTGGTTAATCGACTGCCTCCGGCTCAGGTCATGATCCTGGAGTCCCGGGATCGAGTCCCGCATCGGGCTCCCTGCTCGGCAGGGAGTCTGCTTCTCCCTCTGACCCTCTTCCCTCTCATGCTCTCTATCTCTCATTCTCTCTCTCTCAAATAAATAAATAAAAATCTTTAAAAAAAAAAGACCATGTACGTGGAATTAATCATAGAAAGCAGTCTTATAAGTCACATAAATATCAACTACTTCAGAAAAGCCAGAAAAAAATTGTATTAATATTTTAATCTGTTGTAAAGTTTTATCTAATCTCTCATATATAATTTAAGGCACTGTTGAGTTTATGAAGTTCCAGTTCTTCAAGCTCTCTTTGTACAATTTTTGAGTTGTATTAAAAGCAGAATTTTTCTTTCTACTCACATTTAAAAATATTTTAGTTTAGGGGTGCCTGCGTGGCTCAGTCAGTTGAACGTCCAACTCTTGGTTGTGACTCTTGGTTGAGCCAACTCAGGTGGGCTCAGGTTGTGATCTCAGGGTCACTGTGTGCTGTGCGGGGAATCTGCTACTTTCCCTTTCCCTCTCCCTCTGCCCCTCCCCACCTCACGTGCCCTCTTTCTCTCTCAAATAAATAATCTTTAAAAAAAATTTTAGTTTAGACTAAGTAATAATAACTAATAGGCCAAGGATTTGGTAAATCAACCACAGAATCTGTTTTATAAAACACAGTATGATATTTAGCATAATTAAACATTAGCTATTCTAGAGTAGAAGTAGTAATGCCTTTTTTTGGTTGCTATATGAAAAGTTTTACATGAGAGCTGCATATACACTTTCTTAATCTACTTTTCATTGCTCCAAGTTCAAAGTCCTTCCTGTTTGTTTTCCTTATTAAATCAGAATAGAATTCATTTGTATCATTTAAAATATTTTTGTTCAATATGCAGCATAAATACTAGACTTTAGATCATGAATCATGAATATACATATTGCTGAGAGAGAAGAATCCTTTATAAGAAATATATTTCTATTAAACATTCACGGGAATTTTAATTATTTCTCGTGTTGAAAACACACTACATGTTAGGAACTGTGTGTTTCTATATGCACATATGCATTATTTCAATAAGAGTCTCAAAAACAGATACATAGGGCAATATCTTGAACAAGCTCAAATCACAGATGATAAAACACAGAGCTGGGTTCAAATACTGGTTCTGATTTCAAAATTCGTGTAATTTCTACCATACAGTGCTTCTCAAATAATTATTTAAGAATGAGAAATGAACATTTTTTGGCCCATAAAGTTTTACCTGGGTTCTATACATGGTCTCTTTTAAGGCACCTTTCATTTCAAGAAATCCCACATCTTTCCAGAAATCTTTGTTTTTTTCCTGATTGCTATGTTTATTCCAAACAGAATGGCTCTGGGAATCTTCATCATTCTGAATTTCTTTCTGTATGTATATATAAATGGTTCAGGCAATTAATTAAGTATAATTTCAACAACATATACTTTTTATGTTATCCTACTTTATCTAACTGCAAAAGAAGGTAAAATCCCTTCTCCTAAATCAAAAGTTAAAAAACAGCAGTAAATTCTTTCAAGGAAAATAATTCAGAACAAAAGTCCTGAATAATAAAAGTGATTTCTGTGTATCTTCAAAAAATATAATGCTTTGTTGGTCTAGTAACAATCAATCCTTTTCATTAATAATCATGAACAGAAATATTTTATCTAGTTCCTGTCCAAGTTAAAGATCCAATGTAGATAAAAAAGTTTCAGATTATAGATTACTTCTATTTTTCAGCTTTTTACTGATAAGACTTCTCATTTACAAGTCTACTACAAAGAGGAAAAGAGGCTTAATGAAGAATTCACAGGTCTTATTTTACTTGAATAGCAATAAACAATTATTTTCACCTAACTTTATCTCAAATATTTAAATTTTTCTTGCCAAGAAATCCATAATGAATTCATACACCACCTACCAATGATGTTAAAGACAGTGACATATGTATCTATACATAGAATTCTAAAAGTTCAGCAAAATAAAGAGATGAGAGTAAAAATGAGTTTGTGACATATCTTACGATGTGCTTAAGGAAGGGTATTATTCAGAGATTCACTACCTTTACATAGGTAAGAGAATCACTGTCCTCCTAAGGAACAATTATGATATAAGCTGAAAAGTGTAAGGCCTATGGTATCATCTTTGGTTCCCTTTCACTTGTACTGGGATTCCTATGTAGATGTGAGGGTCTTTTAGCAGGCTGCAATCCTCCAATCAAAGAACAATTCCTGAGAGTACCTGACAGACTTTCTAGTTACTCAAGAAAGTAAAACTGAAAACTAAGAAAAATCAAGACTTTTCTTCCTTCCTATTCCAGGCATCAAAGAAAGAATTGCTCTGAATGTACAAACAATAATTTTTGTTAAGGACAACTTGAAGTGGGATAAAAGCGAGTTTCTGGCTTTAAATTTAAACCTGGTTGACAATGGGAGGATAAATCCTTACAGCCCAGAACATCAAGAAAGGTCTACAATACAGAACGAATTAATCTTCCATATAGATTCCAGTAACCCAGTACTGGATCCAGTAAAGCAAAAGAACACGCCATTATCATTAACAACTAGGCAAGAACATACTGTTTTCTAATCCTGAATATATTTACTTATGTACCCATTTCAAGATGTTAAATACTGATCTGTAAATTAAGATGTATGACGCAAGTACCTTACATAAATTAACTAATTAAAAACCATAACCTGATAAACTATGACATTTGGAAGCTCTTTAAAATAATTTACTTTTTATAGAGTTAAATGATCAATGTATATTTTTCTCCAAACCACCAATATGCTAATTGACTAATATATGAAATATATAGGAATTATTTTATCTGTAAATATTTATTCCTTATTTCTAATTTTTTTTAAAAATTTCTTATAAAGATTTTTATTTATTTCAGAGAGAGTGAGTGAGGGAGCAGCAAGCATGAGCAGGGGAGGGACAGAGGGAGAAGCAGACTCCGTACTGAGCAGGGAGCCCGAGGTGGAGCTTGATCCCAGGATCCTGGGATCATGACCTGAGCTGAAGGCAGATGCTTAACCAACTGAGCCACCTAGGCGCCCTTCTTATTCCTTATTTTATAAATACTCCTTTGGTACCAACTATGTACTAGGTATTGTGTTAAGTGTTTATCTCCTATATGACCTATGAAAAAAGGGTCATGTCTAGTCTCTTTTATAGAGTATAATTGTGTGTTCCAAATAGATGACCAAAAGTCTACTTCTTTAGTAAATTATTCTATTATCTAGGAGTAGAGCAGCACAATGTGGCAATGACAGCTGTCCTGGCTTCTGATTCAGATACTTGATGGGGTTTACTGTTTTATGCTAGGTATAGAGAGACTCTGGTCTCTGGGTCTTAGTCCTTGATTCAGCCATGGCATCTACCACACAACTTGAATGAATTCATGACACAGGATACAGAATCAGAGAGGTCAAGCAAAGAGTACGCTATATGGTCCTTAACTAGTATCTATACCCTGATTGTTAAATGGTATCTCAAGATCTTATGATTGACTACTAGTTATGGTACTGTTAACAGCATTAGATATTTTTAACTACCAGAAAGAGACCAGGTGAATATCAAGGTTACCTAATAATACCCAAACTGAATAGAAGAAAGGGGGTTTGAGGAGAGAATACTTAAGTTTTACTGAGTGCTTGACCTTAAATTTTTGGTCTGACACATGACAGTTGTAGGAGCATGGGCAAATAATTTCACCTGACTGTTCCTCATTTTGCCAACTATAAAATGAGGCTATAATACATAGACATAGGAATTTGATGTTTAAAATAAGGTTAAGGGTATGTAAGAGTGCCTGGCTGGCTCCATCGGGAGAGCATGCAACTCTTGATCTTGGGTTGTGACATCAAGCCCCATGCTGGGTGGAGAAGAGAGAGAGGAAGGACAGAAGGAAGGATGGGATGGAAAGGAAAGGAAAGGAAAAAAAAGGAAAGAGGAAAAGAAAGAAAAGAAAGATAAGTAGACAGATAGATTGATCAAGGGTGCATAATGCTTAGCAGACAGCCTGGCACATAGTAATCACTCAATAAATATTAGTCCAGAGTAACAGTTGTAATAGTTCTGACAACAACCAAAGTAAGATAGTATTAGCTTCTATGTACAAAGGAAGAAATTTAGTCTCAGGATAAATGACTTTCCTGTGCACAAAAAACTAATGAATTATAAATCTGGGTCACAAATCAGTTGATCTGCCACAAAAAAAATGTATGTTTTCTTCTATCGTTCCTACTGTATTTCTTTAAGACTTTTCTGTGGTTCACTTTTTATTTTCTCTCTTAGGCAGAGAGTCAAAAGAAGTTAAGTATCGTCTTTTTTCTTGTTTTTGGTAAGGCCTTCCTTGGGCCAAACAATTGAGATACATTAGTCATTTGTTCCTCTACATTCCTGCACCTTGCACTTGATTTTGTCAATGCACAACACACACTAAATGTAATAGTTTCCATGTTCTGTTTTCACCACTAAATAGTAAGCACTTTGAAATCTGACATGTGGTCTTACTCATTTTGCCTAGCACACAGCATAGTGCCTGGTACATCAAAACTCTTCAATAAATTATCTATAAACCTGAACTAAATAGATTCCTAAATCTGTTACTCAGGAGCTCTCCAAAAAAAGTATAAGCAGGTTGAACAAAACTTTTTAAACAATTGCTTGTTACTTTTAACTCTGTCATTTTACATGGCAACTCTCAGAGGATACTTCAGAATCCATCTAATGAGGAATGTGATATGCTATATGCCAAAGTGGTAGAAAAAAGAAAGAAATTACCATGAACTTAACTATTTTCTTCTCAGAAGTAATCACAAAATGCCTTCCTTATTTGGAATAGTAATGAACTCCTACCTGCCTAATCCAGAATTTATAAAACAATGTATTCTAAAACAAATATAGAGTATCTGCTACTTTTACTTGATATACTATTGCTGCCCTCCAATATTTCAGCAACTGAATCTGAATGCTGTCAAATTACTGCAGTAAAATCAGACTATGGATAAAGCATATCATATTCTACACTTTATTCATTTCTTTCCATAGAAAAAAGAAAATTCAGATACTTTTACTAATCTAGTTAAGAATGGCTTTCATTCTATTAACAGTTAAACTGTTCAGATACGTAGATCAGATAGGATGCTTTTGGCTGCAAGTAACAGAAAACCAACTCAAAGTAATGTAAATAATATGGACAGTGTTACTACCTCACAGCATGGTAATGTGGTCCAGTGCTAAGACAGGTTTTAGGGTTGGCTAATCCAGCAACTAAAGGATCTTTGCAAGGATCCACATCATGTCTCTACAGTTTGCTATCTACAGGGTTAGTTTCATCTTAAGGATACTTCCCCTCATGGTCAAAATTGGCTGCATGTAATAATTTAGATTACATTCTTCCATGTTCACATCTAGCAAGAGCCAGCTGCCAGTGCTATCTCTTCAGAAGGATGAAGAAACTTCCCAGAAGTTGTTACATACTACTCTTCATGTCCCATGGATCGGAACTGGTTCACATGCCCATTCCAAGACCAATCATCGTCAAAGGCAACGAGATCATCTAGAGTCCAAGCAGATCCATCCCTTGAAATAAGGTCAAATTTCCAATCTACATTGCTGCTACTCAGTAGAGAAAGGTAATTATAGAATGATGTATTACATCTATTTTTGGAAGACTCAAAGATATTTTGTAATTTCTCTATTAATTTAACATAAAATGAGAACTCATGTGCCAGGCTTTACACAAGATTATTCGGCTATAACTATGGAAAAGAGAGGTATCATCTTGATGACATGATCCTTTTGGTTTAAATGGGGAAAACAGATATTAACCAAGTAATCAGCCAGTTGATTCCCTGAAGAGGCATAATTATAACTGGAATTTGAATGATGAACAGAAGGCAGGCAGGCACAGAGAGTACTGGGGAGGACCTTTTCAGGGAAAAAAAGTAGCTTTTGAGAAGACAGTGAGGTAGGAAGTAGCTTTGCTGTTTAAGAAACTGGGAGAAGGCAGTTTTGTTATAGTTGAGCACAGAAAAAATTGAGCAGGATACAAGAATTCTGTGAGGAACTTTTAAGCCATGTTAGAAGTTTAGGACTTTATCCTAAAGGCAATGGGAAGCCATTGGGAGGGTTTAAGTAGGACAGTAACAAGATGAGAATTGTTTTACACAGAACATTTTGGCTGCTTCTTCTGAATGAAGTAGAATGGACAAGAAAAAAGGTAAGAGTAATTAATTACTATACTACCAAGAGTTAAAAGATAGAGAGTAATTAAGAGTCTATTTCAGGAGGGCAGGGGAAAGAGGATGAACTCAGGATGATGTTACTATAGGAAGAGAGAAGCACTGTAATCTGAGTATTTAAGATGATAAAATCAATAGGACTTGGTGATTGACAAGATGTGGGGAATAAGGGAAAGGAAGGTTTCAAGGGTGATTCCCAGGTCTCTAACATAAATTATTAGTAAAAGGTTATAGCATCTATTGAGAGGGAAACGTTTAAGGAGCCAGTTTTTTCTAAAAGATCAAAGTGTAGTTTTTAGATATACTGAGGTTTTTCTACCTTGAGTGACCCTTCTTAAAAATTCTTCTTTTCTTATCTCCAGAGAATTTCTTCTAGGACTGTTCCCATTCAAACAACTTAAGAAGTGGTTTTTGCACTAAGTGGGAAGAGAGAGGTCAAGGAACAGGACAGGAAAATATTTCTAAATCCTTACAAAGAGCTTCCTCTTTTTTTTTCCCATGGGAAAAATATCCACAAATTCTTAAATGATACCATATGATACCATGGTCCACTGCTATTTTATTTACACTCTGACATTAAAAAGCTAAAATTAGTTTGTAGTAAATATCACTAAAGCACAGAAAACTAAAATAGAGACTCAAAATAAGATAAATTTTAAATTCATCAAGCTTCTTCCACGTTTATCACAAATATTCTCAAATATTTAAATAATTGAGAGCAAAGCCTTTAAAAATATGTCACTTTAATTATAGCTGATCTTTGAACAATGGGATTGGGGTACCAACACCCCCTACAGTCCAAAATCTATATATAACTCTTAGCCCCCTCAAAACTTAATAGCCTGTTGACCAGAAACCTTGCCAATAAAAGTTGAATAACATATTTTATGGATTACATATTCTATTCTTATAATAAGATAGGCTAGAAAAAAGAAAATGTTAAGAAAATCATGAAGAGAATATTTACAGTACTGTACTGAATTATAAAAAAAAAAAAATCTAAGTTGATCCATGCAGTTCAAGGGTTGACTATACTTCCAATCACTGTATTTTTAAACTTCAGAACATATTTTAATTTTCTCAGAACATATTTTAATTTTTAACATATTTCACAATATGGATATTTTATAAAATAAACACTCAAAAATGTTCTTTATTTATTTTACTTACCTCTAAAAGAAAATCCCCTAGATACTGAATTGGATAAAATGGAGCCTTAAAATGGTCTTTTTCTTGCTCAGCCTTGATTCTTGCATTACTGGCAATCACATGAGTTATCCCACTTGGTGAACTTTTTGGTAAAATAACATCTGCTTTTCCAGCCTCCAGAACTCTAAATAAAAATGTATAAAAAGTATTTTTTTTAAAGCCTATTCAGTCAAATTATCTAAATCATTTACTTCCTAGGAATAGGAGTGGAACTTTCTGAAAGAATTAAGTTCCTCTGGGTTGAGTGCCATGGAGAGTAACTACTGCAGTGATTACTTAAATTATAATTTGCCCAGAGAAGATATTGAAGAAATCATGCTCTTCTTTCTACTTATCCATTTCTTGATATGGAAAGACTTTTAAGAATCAAGAATACTGAATTTATTCCCTAAGGAAAAGTCACCTCCATAAGCCAAAACAATAATGAAAGAAGTTTAGGGAAGTATCTACCTCAGAAGGCAACATACTTCCAAGGAAATCATTCTAAACCACAAAAAAGGAACTACAGTTGCCAGCAACCTTTGAAAAAATTAGTTTTTGATTAACTTTTAACATCTCAAAAGTTTCATCAAAGTTCTGCTTCTGCTTAGGATTTAGAAAGCCACAAGAGAACACTATTACCTAACAATAAGAAAAAGCCAAATTGGGGTGCCTGGGTGGCTCAGTCAGTTAAGCATCTGTTTTTGGCTCAGGTCATGATCTCAGGGTCCTGGGATCGAGCCCCGCATCAGGATCCCTGCTCATCGGGGAGTCTGCTCCTCCCTTTCCCTCTGCTCCTCCTTCCCACTCGTGCTCTCTCTCTCCTCTCAAATAATAAATATTAAAAAAAAGAAAGAAAAAGCCAAATAATCTAAAAAAAAATCTTAACATTTCATGAACCCATCAGAGAACTGAGGTAACAACCAACCAAGAAACTTAATTTCCCAAAGAGTGATAATGATATGGCCCTTTATGAAGAGACTGGACACTCAAAACTATTTCATTTTGCCAGGGTGCAGGAGAGAAGTAGCTGTCATAAAAGTAGGTAAAAATCAGGTAAAACTCTAACAAATTTAAGGGCCAAGTGCAAGTGCCATGACAATTTATAATATCTGGGAGTCACTGACTCAAGGCAAGTCTGCCCTCACTCACAAGCTCTTTGCCTTTGCTTCAGTATTCACGAAAAAGATTACGGGCAGAAAACAGATTCCCTACTAGGTAGCACAAGTAGGCCAGTGAGGACTGGCTGCCCACCAAGAGACAGACATTAAACCTGGTCCACGTCCCTGGATCCTTCTCTCATATGAAGCAAACGTCCTAAGTTATTGGGGTAAGGTAAGAAAGTCATATACTTTCAGAATCCAGGAAAAGATGCACTGCTTCTGTTGGGAGAATACAAGTAAAATCCATGGGCCCTGAGAAAGGGGCAAGAAAACCTCCTGCTGCATAGCCCAAAAAAGGATCCACTGTTTCTGGACGAGGCAAAAGTCATCTGTCCCTGGACAAGGGGCAGAAGAAATGCCACTCAAATATAGGTTCCTGCGTCAATACAAAGCAGAAATCTAATACTGGAGCAGAGGTTAGAAATTTTCTTTTGCCAAAACCCTGCCCACAGATACAAAGCAGAATTTGGCTGCCATGGGGGACTGAGACACAAATATTGAGAAAGTCCCAACCCCAGAGAACAAGAACACAAAGAATGCTTAAGACTGAAGTCTATCAGCAAAACCAAAAACCCACCTCCTCTTACCCCCAACCTAGAGATGAGTAACAAGCAAGAGAGGAAGAGAATGACAAGAAAGTCCTGTGACCCAGCAGTGCTTCAGGGACTACTGAAAAATGAGGGTGAGGCAAAAACATCAATTAAAAAAACCTCCAGCACCCCAGGACTCAGATCAAACACAAAGAAACTGTACTCCACTGCAGGAGTAACCAGAAAGGATGCATTGAAGGTAACTATAGCATTAACAAAATCCAAAACCTGCTCAAAAACTGACAAGATTAAGTCAACTACCCATACTAATTGCCTTACAGAAAAAGCCAGCCCATTTTTGGATCTAAATACTTATCTGAACCTCTATTGTTTTATATGTGGTATCTATACATGCAATAAAAAAATATAAGACATACACAAAAAGAAAACCAAACCACTGTCAAGAGATAAAGGAATATAAAGCACAGAGAGATGATCCATTTGTTGAAATTATCAGAAAGTGATTTAAAATAACTATGACTGAAATGTTTGAAGATACAAAGGAAAAACTGAACAAATTGCATTAAGAGATCAGGAACTGAGCACTGAGTACATAAAAATGGTAGAAATAAAAGTTACTATATCAAAGAATAATCTCTTTGACAGGCTTATGGACAGACTGCATGCAACTGAGGATGGAATCAATGAACTTGATAGGTCAATAGAAATTATCCAACTGAAACACAAAAATGGGAAAAAAAGTTAAAAACAAAATAGAACATACAAAAACTGTGGAAAAGAATTAATTGGTCTAAAACATAGGTAATAGAGCACAAGAAAAAGAAAACAGAATTTAAAACATAATGGTTGAGAATTTTCCATAATTAATAAAAGATAAAAAGCCACATGTCCAAGAAGCTCAGAGAACTCCATGCAAATAACATGAATAAATAATAGACAATAAGCAAGATACACATCTGGACGCATCATCAAATTGCTAAAAACCACAGGTAATATATTGTTTTTAAATTTTTAATTTCCAATTGTTCATTACTAGCATATAAAAACATCATTAATTTTTATGTAGTGACTTACTACTCTGTCATCTTGCTGGATTCAATAATTACTTCTAATAGCTTTTCTGGATAAGTTATTTAGTATATATCCATATCTCCTGGAAATAAAGACAATTACTTTTATTTCTTTCTATCTAACTCTATGTCTCTTAAATTTATTTTCTTTGCCTTATTTCACTGTCTAGTATCTCTGGTAAAATGCCGAACAGAAAAGGTCATAGTGCGGGGCACCTGGGTGGCTTAGTAGTTTAAGTGCCCAACTCTTGATAATGGTTCAGGTCATGATCTCAATGTCTTGAGATTGAGCCCCGTGTCAGGCTCCAAACTGGGAGTGGGGCCTCCTTTAGATTCCAATCCCCCCACCCCAAGTCCTGGGAGGTCTCTTTTTTTCTAAAAAAAGAAATGGTCAGAGTGAGCAACCATTTCTTAATTCCTAGTTATGGAAGAAAAAAAAAAGCCATGATATTAAATTTATGTATGCTTACAGTTTTCAGTTGCTCAGACTGAAGACACAAAAATTCTTAACAAAATATCTGCAGACAGAATCCGCAATTTTTAAAAATGGTAACACACTATGATGAAGTACAGTTTAGTTCAGGAATACAAGTTTGGTTTAACATTTAAAATCAATCAAAATAACTTACCATATTAACAGAATAAAGGAGAAAAGACAATCATCTTAATAGATGCACAGAAAACCTTTCAGAGCAATCAATCCATTTATAATAGCATCCCAAAACAGGAAGTACCTGGGATTAAACTTAGCAAAATATGTACAAGATTTATACAGTGAAAACTGTAATACGTTAGTGGCAGAAATTAAAGACCTGGAGAGATAGGGAATCTATAAATAGGACAACTCGATATTGTTAATATCTCAATTCTTCCCAATTTGACCTACAGATTCATTACAATCCCAATAAAAATCCTAGCTTGCTTTTTTGTAGAAATTGACAAGGTGGTTCTAAAATTTATATGGAAATATAAAAATTCAAATTCACCAAAACAGTTTTGAATAAGACAAAGTTGGGAGGCTCACCCAACCCGATTTCAAGACTCATTATAAAACTATAGTAACCAAAACAGTGTGCTTTTAGTATAAGGTAGACACAGATACCAATGGAGTAAGAAGCCCAGAAATAGACCATACAAATATAGTCAAGTAACTTTTGGACAATAGTACCAAAGTAATTGCACAGCAATTGAAATCTCGAACATTACTAGGAGGAGATGTAAAATAGTACAACTACTTCAGAAAACAGTTTGGCATTTTCTTATAATGTTAAGTATACAACTGCCATCTGAGCCAGAAATTTCAATTCTTGGTATTTACCCAAGAGAGAGAAAAACAAACGTACATGAAGACTTGTACTCAAATGTTCATAGAAGCTTTATTAGCACAAGTGAAAAACAAAACAAAACAAAAACAAAAAACAAATGCCTATCAATGGGTGAATAAACAGATAGTTATACATCCGCAAAATGGAATACTACTCAGCAACAAAAGGAACGAACTCCTAATACAACCTGGATGAATCTCAGAAATAATGAGTTAAGCAAATGAAACTACACAAAGAAGTATATATAGAATAATTCCATTTACATGAACTTTAAAAAAAAAAAGACACATCTAATGTACGGTGACACAAAGGAAATCAACGGTTGTCTTGTACTGCTGGGCAGAATTAAATGTGTAATGACAGGAACACTGTTAAGATTACATAAATGTTGCAGATCTTGACTGTGGTGGGGAGGTGATACAGGTGTATAAATTTCTCCAAATTTATCAAAATGTATACTTAAAATGTGTTCATTTTACTTGCCTATAAATTATATTTCTATAAAGGTGACAAAAGGCCTTTGCACCCCCCCAAAAGTCATTGCAGTCTCGGAATATAGTTTACTCAATAAGAATTATTTTAAAAATATGATGTAAAAGTTAGGGAGAAATGAAATAATGAAGGAAACATGAACCATGAAGACTGTACTATATAAACCCTAAAAAAAAGCCTTTGTGATAAATACTTATAAAAATTTTAAATTGCTTCAAAACTGAAAACAAATATCTTCCAAGTTTTTTTTATTTTGCTTGAGTTAGCCAAAAGAATTAACATGGAAAGTTAAACAGAAACCCAAGAATAATTTAAAGCAATACTATAAAATAGATTTTATTCTATTAGACACATACGCTTAATTAAGTACAGAATCACTTAACTCGGAGATTAAGGAGTAAATCACCATGGCTCATTTGGACGACATCAATAATTTCAAAGAAATACAAAAAGGTATTCAAGCAAACCAAAATTATTTTTTCATTCATTGCTTAGCTTTTATGAGATCTCATTTTACCTTACAAGAGAATCACTTCGTTTATCAGCTCTAACAAGGAGGACAACTTTCCATCTGTGGAATGCTCCTGGAGCACCAGTGCGTTTCAGTTCTTCACGCCATCTTTTAGGTGCAGATTGCATTTGAGGAGAATAATGGGAATCTTTTTCAATTTTGTAGCCCCATTCATAAGTTGTTTCATCAAGCCATCTGCCACTTTTGGCACTATGAATTATGTAGTCCTTAGTTAGTACCCACTTTCCTAGAAAGCAAATCAACTGTCAGTTAGAAAAGAATTTTGGTTCTAATGAATGGTCAACAATAAAGACCAAATATCAAATAAAGTTTGACCTTTTTCATCAGAAGACTCTTAGGCTACAATGCCAACATTATCTTTGAATTATGTTTGTTTTCCCAAATTTTTGGTAGAGGTCTATGATGTCAGTGAACATTGTATGTAATCTTTCCCATAATAATTCTAAGTCTAAACATTACGAAATTAAATACAAACCTAAGACTTACTAAAATAAATGTGGTATTACTTAAGCTATGTCTACTATTGTTATTCACTGTTCTGGCTGAGATCTGTATTATTCTTCCTATGCTAAAAACTTCTTAAATCATGTTTATGCAGTGTTACACTTTGTAAAACAAATTTATTGATTTAGAGAATTTTTCAGAATATCTAATATTCTGTAGTTCCTTTATGGGGGCAGTGGTAATTTTTCTCAACATCCTGGACAATATAGGTTTTCATTTGTGGAGATAATAATAAATCCAAGTATATTTCTAGTAAATTATTCTAAAAACTAATAAATTTACTGAGTTAAAAATACTTTTTTTTTGATGATCAGTGAACTAATGATATGCTAGTTCAATCACAGTAGAAGAAACTATAAAAGAAACATCAAGGGTGACAGAGAGGGGAAGACACTAAGTCCTAAGTTGGGTTTATGGAATTTAAAATCTTAGAAAAACACAATAGGGTGATCATTGCTTCATATCATGGATGGGAGGCGACAGAGTAGAAAAAGAATAAAAACAGATTCTTTCCAACGACAGATCAAAGAAAACAAACTTGACTGAGAAGAGCCGAGACTTTGACTAAAGCATTTTTTTGAAGGGGGGGCATTCTTATGCCCAACTTTTTTGTTAAAAAATTTTTTCTGACATAAAACACACTAAATCTTTGGTTAAGTAAGTATTCCTGCCTCTTTGGTACATTTTCATGTGTTACAAAGTTTTACTTAGAAAAATCAAAGATATTGTAAGAAATATTTTCAGAAAAGTATTCAGATAAAATATTTCAGATAAAACCACATTTATTATGTTTGATATAATAATGATACTATCTATCTTTAGGAGATTAAGGTACTTTTTTTAACATGAAGATCTTTTTTTCAAGGGAGAAAGGTAGTTAATTTACCCGCTGCACAAGCTGCTAAAAACTTTTCACTCTTACACAGGCGTTCAGCTATAAGATGTGTACAATTTTTGTATTTCTGGAAGGGAAAATGCAAATGAAAAAATGTTACTAAGGTAAGATTGACTTTATAGCACATTCACTTTATTCTTATCAAGAGGGCATTTTATCATTCTTAGACCATTATTATTTTTCAAGTTTATATTGAATATTTTGTAAATTTCTGTACTCACCTCACTCTTAATAAAAGTGCAATCTAGTTTTAAAAGCAATTTGCCTAGAGCTTCCTTTTCTTCCATCTTAAATCCTGTCATCTGGATGATATGCTTTGGAGCACCATCTTCCATCTAACATATATACACATAAAGAAAATGATATATGTTAAAGATAATATTCACAGGATTGACATTATTTTTTCTTACCTATGAGTGCTAAAAATAAAAAAACAAACATTTAATGAATTAAACATATAAGGCTTTATCATAAATAACAATGTTAAGAATGCTTATGTGCAAGAGAAATTGGTTTATAAAATTATCTTCCCGGGGTGCCTGGGTGGCTCAGTCAGTTAAGTGGCCAACTCTTGATTTCAGCTCAGGTCATGATCTCAGGGTCCTGGGACTGAGCCCTGAGTTGGGCTCTACACTAAGCGGTGAGTCGGCTTGAGGATTCTCTCTCTCCCTCTGCCCCAACTCCCACTCACATGCTCTCCTTCTCTAAATAAATCTTAAAAAAAAAAATAAAGTTATGTTCCCAAAATGTGACTAAATAGATTTTTTTGGTGGTTTGAACATTGAATATTTGTGTTCCTACATTACTTGACACTAAAACACAATGATAAATGAATACAATTCTTCAGAAAAGATTATTTATATAAATATTAGCATAGTAATACTAGATTTGTTTTATTTTTAAGATTTTATTTGAGAGAGAGAGAATGAGAGAGAGAGAGAGCACAGAGGGGGGAGGGTCAGAGGAAGAAGCAGACTCCCCGCTGAGCAGGGAGCCTGATGTGGGACTTGATCCTGGGATTCCAGGATCATGACCCTGAGCCGAAGGCAGTCGCTTAACCAACTGAGCTACCCAGGCACCCCTATACTAGCTTTATTTTAAAAGCACTGTTTTTGCTAAGAGCTTCTGAAACAAGTGCACTGTGGACAATGAAACCTAATCAAATTTTATAACAATTTTTAAAATATTTGTGGACAAATACTGAAGAGTACCTAAAAGTCATTACAGAAGTTGATAGAACTTATGTTCCCAAAGCATTTACACCAAATAACTTAGTATACTAGGTACATATAATGAACTGGATTCTATTCCCAATCTACATTTCTTAACTCTGCTATATGTTAATTTTATCATCTACAAAGTAGACTGAAAAAAAAATCACACTTTTCAAATTTATGTAAATAGAGACCTTAATCCACATATAAACGTAGTTCATAAAGCATTTGTATTTGAACTGGCACATTTAATAAGCAAGAAAGACAACACCTCACAGTATTTTTAATGAGAATACAGGGTTTTGTTTGTTTACCTGACATTAGAACTTCAGAACTGATAGCATCTTAGAGAAAATCTATTTTCTTTTTATAGATGAGGAAAACAGGGATTACAGAAATTGGTTATTTTCCATTTCTCTAACAGTTTTGTCACTACAGCTGTGGATTAGTGTTTAATTAATGCCAAAGAGCAAAAGCAGTTGACCTCTTTAAAGACAATTAAAAGTTAACTAAAAAATTATACCTGTTTGAGCCCAGGAATAGTAACAAACAACTGGTGACAAGTATTACATAGAACAAGTATATAAAGACAAGAATTATTTACAGAAACTCTATTGTCAAAGACAGAATAGATATAGATAGATACTAAAAACATATGAAGTACATACATATGTGTGTTTATGTAAAGACAGATTCATTTTTGAGTAAAACCTCAAAGAAAGTCTCAGAAAGTCTCACTATGTCAATTTAAGGCATTACTCAGGGTTAAGATGAACCTTTATTTCCTTTGCTTAAGGTTTCTAAGAGGAGTAACACCAGCTAACAGTACACCTGGTTTCTCTACCCTTCATCACTGCTTGATTTGGGAGAAGTTACTTGACAGGACTAAATGGATATGCTTTGCTAGACATATCTGTATACTTGCAAAGACAGTTCATATTAATGCGAAAGCATTAATTGACATGTCCTAAGAAGCTGCCAGTAGTAGCCCAGCAGGCTCATGGGTAAATGAATTCAGAGATTATGTATGAAGCACCCTGGAGTTGCACAAAGCTACCTCCTCCAAACCAATTTTTATTCAGTAAAAAGCTGTTATTTTGACCCCAAAACATTAGACTTTCTTATTTCTCTATTGGCTCCAAGAGAGGGAAAGGGATATAATGCATTAGCCCTCTAAAACCCTAAAATTGAAGATACAGAACATAAAGAAAGTGTCTTTAAGGATAAGGGTCTTCAGTGAAACATTTTTTAAAAGTTAAAAGGTTCTGGGAGCATCTGGGTGGCTCAATTGGTTTATCAGCCAACTCTTGATTTCGGCTCAGGTCATGATCTCAAGGTCCTGGAATTGAGCTCCAAGTTGGGGTCCATACTGAACAGGGAGTCTCCTTGAGGATTCTGTCTCTCCCTCTCCCTCTGCCCTTTCCCCTGTTTGCACAGCGCATGTGCTCTCTCTTTCTAAATAATAAATCTTTGAAAAAATAAAAGTTAAAAGGTTCTGGTACAAAATTATAAAATGTACATAACAGAGCTTGGCATCCTATGAAAAATCACTTATGTAAAATACTATCATCAGTACATAAAACGTAAGTGGCGTCCTGCAGAAGGAATTCTTTCCTGTATTAATTATCAAATTTTTTAAACCAATTTTATGGGATATATGACATAGCTCCTGAATTATAATATCCATTAATAAAGAGACTGGTAATATATAAAAACTTTACAAAGAATATGCTGTTGCTTGAAATAATCATTTAGTCTGATGTAGAACACATACTAACACATATACAATAAAGCTGCAAGTGGATTATAAGGCATATGAGCAAAAGGAGGAGAAATGTTGCTTCTATTAATTCTAGGGATGTAAATAAGTCCTTTAAGCAAATTTCCTTTAGAAAATGGTAGGTCCTCCTTGAAAAAGAAAAGCAAAGCTGGAGGCATCACAGTTTCGGACTTCAAGTTATATTATAAAGGTGTAGTGATCAAAACATTATGGAATTGGCACAAAAATAGACACACAGATCTGTGGAAAAGAATAGAAAACCCAGAAATGAACCTATAACTATAAGGTCACATCATCTTCAACAAAGCAGGGAAGAATATCCAATGGGAAAAAGATGGTCTCTTCAACAAATGGGAAAACTGGACAGTAACATGCAAAAGAATGAAAATGGACTAGACGAACCATGAGAGACGATGGACTCTGAAAAACAAACTGAGGGTTCTAGAGGGGAGGGGGGTGGGGGGATGGGTTAGCCTGGTGATGGGTATTAAAGAGGGCACATTCTTCGTGGAGCACTGGGTGTTATGCACAAACAATGAATCATGAATCAAAAGCTAATGATGTAATGTATGGTGATTAACATAACAATAAAAAATTTAAAAAAAGAATGAAAATGGACTATTTTCTGATACAATACACAAAAATAAATTCAAAATGGATTAAAAACCTAAATATGAGATTTGAAACCATACAATTCCTAGAGGAGAACACAGGCCATAACCTCTTTCTAGATATGTCTCCTGAGGAAAGACAAACAAAAGCAAAAATGAACTATTGGTACTTCATCAAAATAAGTTTCTACACAGCTAAGAAAACAATCAACAAAACTAAAAGGCAACCTAGGAATGGGAGAAGACATTTGCAAATGACATATATGATAAAGGGTATCTAAAATATATAAAGAACTTATCAAACTCAAAACCCCCCCCAAAATAGTCCAATTTAAAAATGGGCAGAAGACATGAATAGACATTTTTCCAAAGAAGACATCCAGATGGCCAAGAGACACATGAAAAGATGCTCAACATCATTGATCATCAGGGAAATACAAATCAAAACTACAAGAAGATATCACCTCACCCCTGTCAGAATTACTAAAATAAAGAACACAAGAAACAACAGGTGTTGGCAAGGATGTGGAGAAAGGGGAACCCTCTTGCTCTGTTGATGGGAATGCAAATGGGTGGAATCACGCTGGAAAACAGTATGGAGGTTTCTCAAGAAGGAAAAAATACAACTACCCTATGATCCAGGAATCGCACTACTAGGTATTTACCTAAAGAATAAAAAAAAATACTAATTCAAAGGGATACATGCACCCTGATGTTTAGAGCAGTACTGTCTACAACAGCCAAATTATGGAAACAGTCTAAGTGTCCATCAACTGATAAATGAATAAAGATGTGGTATATAAATATGTAAAAATTTACATAAAAATATACAAATACGTACACACACAATGGAATATTACTTGGCCATCAGAGAGAATGAAATCTTGCCACTGGCAACAAGATGAATGGAGCTAGGGACTATTATGCTGAGTGAAAGAAGTCAGTCAGAGAAAGAAAAGTACCATATGATTTCATTCATAGGTGGAATTTAAGAAACAAAACAAACAAGCCAGGGGAGGGGGGTAAAGAGAGTGAGTCAAACCAAGAAAGAGACTCTTAACTATAGAGAACTGTTGGTTACTAGAAGGAAAAGATGGGGGGGGATGGGTTAAACAGGTGATGGGGATTAAGGAGTGCACTTGTGAAGAGCACCAGGTGATGCATGGAAGTACTCAATCACTATACTGTATGCCTGAAACCAATATTACACTGTAAGTTAACTGTAATTTAAATAAAAACATTTAAAAAAATAAAAAAAGAATTAAAAAACAAACAAAAAAGAAAATGGTAGGTCCTTTAAGAAATACTAGATAAGTGAAATTCAACATATCTGTAAATATCATCTTGACATTCTAATGGAAAGGCAATCTAATTGTTTTTATATTTCTTGTAAGCCACTTTTACCAGAGGAACACAAGTCTTTTAACCATATTTAACTTACTACATTTATTTTATGCATATATTCTAAAGTTTAAAAAAGCTATTTCAGAGGCTATTTCAGGAAATGTTGCCAAAAAAAGGTAAGTTTAATTAGCTCTGAAAACCTAAAATCGTGGGAAATCTGGGTGGCTCAGTTGGTTAGGTGTCCAACCCTTGACTTCAGCTCACGTCATGATCTCAGGGTCATGAGATCAAGCCCAGAGTCGGGCTCCAGGCTGGGCGTGGAGCCTGCTTGGGATTCTCTCTCTCTCCCTCTCCCACTGCCCCTACCTGTGCCAACCCCCCGCACTGCAGCGAGCTCTCTCTCAATAAATAAAATCGTAAAAAAAAAAAAAAGTAAAATCTTGCCTATCTGGTTATTCTAAAATACTAACATACAGAAACTACTGTTAAATAATCAGAATATACATACAGAAAGCTATGAAAAAAACTCAACAGTAATGCTATCATCCAGAAAGTTTTAAAAATTGTCCTTTAAATTTTATTCTTCTGCTTCCTGAGAACTAAATGTATGTTATATAGAACTGTAAGGGGGAAAAAAGTTATTATACTATATTCCTCTTTTAGATCAAGTTAATTAACAGCTACTTTACAATTTGAATGTTTATTATTAGTGACATTTTAATACATTTTGATGTATAAATTATTAAGTGATTTGGATGTGTATCATGTAGTTTTTAATCTTAAATCATATTATCTTTATAATGGAACAAAAACACCCACTTTGTATATTTAACAGCATTTTCTGTCAAAGCAAGAGTCCACAATAAAATGAAAGCAGGACCAAATGTGCTTAATGGTAGAAATCAGGAAAGCATTTTTAATGCAATTTCTTTCCTCTGAGTAACAAATATGAAACTGAAACTAAACAAGCAAGAGGAAAGGCAAGAAATAAAGGTGAAATAAAAGGATGTCCTGATTCAAACATTATGCAAATACAAATATTAAAAACCAAATCAGGGGCGCCTGGGTGGCTCACTAGTTAAGCGGCCGACTCTTGGTTTTGGCTCAGGTCATGATCTCGGGGTCCTGAGATCTGCCCTGTGTTGGGCTCCAAGCTCTGTGAGGAGTCGGCTTGGGATTCTCTCCCTCTCCCTCTGCCCCTCCCCTGCCGTGCACTCACTCACTCTCTCTCTCTCTCAAATCAATCAATCAATCAATCTTTTTAAAAAACCACAATATAGGGCATTTACTCCCAAGTTTATCAGAAAAACTGGGTTATTGGCTAAACTTTCACAGAACTGTGAATCCTAGTGATGGCAACACAATAACTAGCAAAATTTCTTAAAAACAAATTCCATTAACCTAATCAAATAGTGTCCTACAATCAAATTACCTGCTTGAAATAACAGTTTACAATACATTTAGCAATGCTTTTTAATACCACATCCTATAACAAACTTACAAGCTGGATCACAAATCTAATTCATAGATATATGAACAAATTAATAGCTATAAATACAGAAATAGACACAGAGATACATGGATAGAGTTATTTATATTTATAAAACTGGCAGTATAATGGTTCTTCTTATGATCCTGCAGGATCAAGAAAACAAGAAACAACAGCCTGATATGCCAGTGAATCCAAAGAGAGCACTATATAATATGGTTGAATACCTACTAAAGACTCAAAAAATTCCAAGTCCTTAAAAATGGGTCAAGTTTTGTGTGGGTGGTATGTTCTGGGATATGGGGATCAAGCGCTAACTGCTAGAAGTCTTCTAGCACAAGAAAGTAAATACACTGCAATATAATTTTATCATTGGTATTTCTAGGGAAATAACTTTTTCTAGAACTTGTAGGGGGCGTTCCTTCAGGCATTCATCAGAACATACTACCCTAACACAACAAAAAGAAAACAAAAATGAGTGTTTTTTTTTTTGTAAAGTTAAAGGTTTTATCCTCACTGTCAAAAAGTGAAAAATTATATACGTCTTCATTACAAGAAAATGCTTCTGTTTTAATTTTTAAAATGTTGTAGTAATTAAAAAAATATTTAGTTACTTACCTCGAACCATATAATACACACAACTAAGGAGATAATGACTGTGAACAGAGCTGGCATTTATGCAGAGAAAGCAACTGTCTCTGTGGTGTGGACTTTCCCAAAATATCTCCCACATGGGCCTGTCCCTGATGCCTGAAATTCCTCTGCAGTTGGTGCTAGTTAGAAATGCAAATAAACCTATAGCACTCATCATAATTAGGAATATTTTATTATGTACTGGCTTTCTGGGTCCTATGAATTCTTTACAATATGACACATAGCTGGAACATATTTGAATATGACACACAGAGTATGCTGAAAAGAGAAGTCAGGGAAAAGCAGAGGCAGGAATACGGATGAATGCACAGGTCTGGCTCAGGAAGGAGGACAAAAGAACAGGGACTAAGAGTTGACTGAAAGAAGAAAGTGCTGCAAAAAACAGGGGCAGGGATGCTTAACAAAGTTTGCGGTAAGAAATGCTACTCCGCATTACAAGTGATTTTATGATCAGCCATAGGGTTTCACAGAACTTTGAAAACATAATGCACTCTGTAAGTTGTATGTTAATAACTAAGATAAATAAAGGATTTATTAAAAGGTTTATTTGCAATTAGGAACTAAAAATTTCCCCAAAGTAACTTTTACTGTCAATTGTAATTAATCCATGATTATAGAAAATTTTAAAAAATACTAAAGTATATAGAAAGATTAAAATCACCTGTAATCCCTGCACCCATTAATACCACCGTTAACACCTGGGGGCGGCGGCGAGGACAAACGTTTATGTATGTGTGTGAAAAAACATATATATATAGCAAAATTGAGATTATTATAGTCCTGTATCTTTTTATTTAAAATTACATTGTGATCATTTTTCCATTCCAGTGAATATTCTTCGTTTCAAGAACACCAGGTTGAAAACTAATGGTTCTTAATGTTATTGTAGTGAACTATTTTGATTTTAAACCTAAAGAAAATCATCTTTAAAAATTCCCTTTTCTTAAAAAGATGTATCAACCCTTGAATATAGTCAATATTGCTGCTTTGAATTCAAGAATTTTAAGATTTTCATGGTTTCTCTTATCTAAAGCGTTTAACTGGGAAAGTAAGTGAAAAGGGTCAAAGTGTTAGGTCACTGTTTTAACCAGTATTGCAAAAGGTAGATACCAATCACCATATTCATATTGAGTAAACTACTATTTAGCTCTGAATGCTATAAACATCGAGTGGAGTTTAGGAATTCTGTACCCTCCTGGCCTAGGAGCCAAATTAGGCCTTTGGCTTAATTTCATTCAGCTAGCCTTTGGAAATTTTTCCTTAAAGATGTAGTGTCTGTTTCCTGTCTCATCCTTTAAAGATATGGAATACGTGTGTGTGCATGTATATATGTTATTGTGTGTGTACATATATGTATATATACGTAGTTATTTGATTGCGGTCTCCAGTGGCGATCTCTAGATGCTCTTACTTCAATGGCATTATTTGGAAAAGGAGCGGTCATGCTCAGTCTCTTTGAGGAGAGCCAGGAAATGGAGCAGTTGCAGCCAAGTGACTGTGGTGAGGAAGAAATGACAGGCTAATAGGACTTATGGGAAGTGTTCAATCTATCCAGTAACATACAGTGAACAGGCTGAACTGGAGATGCTATTTTTATGGATAAAGGGGCCTTTAAGGAAGCAAGATGAAACAAGAGAGACAATGTTCAGGGAAAAAAGAATGGATAGACAGTCTATGTTGGTTAGCCATAGGGGATGAAAGTCAAATCTGCTTTAAGTTTGTATTAGGAACTCTGTATTACTTAACTATTTAGTAGGAGCATAAGATGTAAAGTTGAAAAAGCAGGAGTTCACTTTTATTGAGGACCTACTATGGTCTACGCAGTACATGTTAGCTCATTTCCATACAGACAATTTAAGTGCTGTTTACCCTGCTCATACAGATGAGGATACTGGGGAATCTTAGCAATTAAGAAACTAGCTCAAGGATACACAGCTAGCAAAATAGTGAAATCAAGGCTCAGTGCAAAGACCTGCCTGTTTCTGCAGAAGTGATATGCCTTTTCTACGATACCACTTTGACTTAAATTTCAGAATTTAGTCTAATACTTTTAACTATAATTTTACAAAGTAATCTATTTTTAGCTAGTGCAAGAGAAAAATACACTGCAGGTAAAGGAATCTACTATGAGGGTGAGGAGATATTTAGACGAGCCCTATTACTGAAAATATTTAAACATAATTATAAAAATAACTAATGTCTAAAACTTTAAAGCATTTCTAAGAACAATCTTAAGAGTGCCATTTTCTTATGAAAAAGGAAAGAGTGCCATTTTCTTATGAAAAAGGAAATTTTCATTATTTTCCTCTCAAAATGGATCCTGTATGAATTAATCACTAGACTAATTCATATGGACTTCATCAAGAATAACAAAACAGCCTATATAAAGTAATTTCAATATAAAGAAAGTACAAACTAAGTCAACTTCAAAGTTTCAGGGATATTTTACTTTCAAGCACTAAGATGTCCTTAGGAGGTTAGAAATAGTACATACTACCTTGTGCAGCATACCTTCCATTAGCATATTTATGGAGAGTCAATTACAAGACTTACATAATATTCCATTATAGTTATATTATTGAGAAATAGGGTTCTTCACTTTCTTTAGGTTTTATTATTCAGTTTATGAACATGGTCTATGAACAATGGAACTGTTCATTTTAAAAACTGTTTAAGCAGTGAAAAGACTATCTTAGAATAATACATCAGAAAAACACTGTCTAGTTAATAATGTTATACTATTGGTTTTCAAAAAACCAATTGTTTTTGGACATTAGTGAATACTGTGGATACTGTTATGAAATAAATCATAGGTTTGAATTTTGATTATGAAATGTAACCACATTTAACCACTGTTTCAATGACTGTTTCACATGATATATGCTTTCTACTCTAAAGAAGAAAATATTAAATCATACAATTGAACCCAAGTCAATAAGGTGAAAAATAAAATCTGGATTTAGAAAATCTAAATCAGATCTAAAGGAGGCTGATTTGTATTATCGAAGGCTAATTGTCTTCACAATAATTTATACATTCAAGTATTTAAAACATCCTGGATCATTTAAATTAAGAATACTCTTTAAGTTAAACATAATCAAATTAACTCCCTTATAAAAATCCACCCCCAACATTTACTCATGTACCGAACACCTGCAATACAGGTCAAATGTTCCTAAAACGGGTACATCTTGCACATCAATAGATACTTCTAGGAACTGAGGCATAACTTAACGACATAAACCACAAAGTTCACAAGGCAATCTGTCATACGATACGTATGCTGCAAATTCAGTTTAAATCTTCATTCCTAAGGTCTCAACGAAAAAAAAAATTGGGGAGTAGAGAGAGGACATTCATCAAAAAAAGAGCTTGTCGCTTCCAAAACCAAGCTCTATGTCATTTCTGGGTCAAATCCTGATAGGGAGTATCCGTGACAAATCATTTTTTTTTTTCAATAGTTAATCAGAGACTCTGGAGGTGGAAGAAATCTCAGGACAATCACTTAGTCTTGTTCTCTGCCTTCAGGCAGCTGAGATATTGTAACACCCAGGAACATACACTCTAGGGAAAAGTGTGTGTGTATGTTTAAAGGCATACAGTAGCCGCAGAGAGATAATCATTACCACTTGGATATGTTAAAAAATTCTACAGGGAGAAAAGAATGACACCATTTTCCCCGTCACTGGTAGGTAGGCCTGGGGGATCCCAGCCACCTGCACTGACGCTAAATTATGTAAAGCAGCCAAGAGACTCCGCGAGAGGCGTCCCAGTCGGTTCTATGGAAACGAGAGACGCGGGTGGCCTAGCGCGTTCCTGGCAGGGGATCGACCTGCGGAGCTGCGCAAACAGGGGGCGGGGGAAAGCCGCTCAAACCTGCACTGCAGAGACGCTCGGCCGCGGTCCCAGCCGCGGCAAGGGCGGGGAGGGGCGGGGTCTGCGGCCGCAGCCCACCAACGCCGACGCAGAGCTCAGTGAGTACGGGCCAGTGGGAACGAATGGTGGCTGCGGAAGGCAGAAGTGGGCACCGCGGGGGCTCAACCCCTGCCCCTTCCCAATCTCAAAACCAGGAGCCGCAGAAACTTTGGGGGCATGGAGGAAACAACCCCAGAGAGTCAGGGTATACTGTCTTCCCAGCTGAGGCCCTTTACCTTCCCTGCCGGAGAGTCTGGGATGCTTCCCTCGGGTGGCGGTGGTGGCTGGGGAGACGACTGCCGCTGCAGCACTCGTTGCCTCACTAATCCGGGCTCTGGGAAATAATTTCCCGCCGCGCGCTAGGCGGACCCGGAAGCTATGGTATAATTTCCGGGTGGTTGTCAGTGACGCTCTCGAGCCGTCGTCAGGGTGGTCTGAGCGGGTTCCTGGCTGGATTCTGGCGGGCGGGCCAGGCTTCTGCTAGATCTGCGCCAGACTTGGGAGACTGGTAAGTGATTTTTCTGTGTTGCCTCCTGGGCCTGATATTTCCGGCCGGTCGGGGAGCCGTGTAGCATCTTGGCAGGACCAAGAAGTGAGCGGGAGAGGGTTGAATCGGGAGGAGTCCTCATCCAACCCCATGGCGCTTGACCCTCTGCAGCTGGAAAAGGCCCTGGGATTCCGGCTTACCTCCTTCTTCACTAGCAATATCCGTCTCCAACTTGGAACTCGACGTCCGATCCCCAAGTGAGGCCGAAGACAATATATACTGCGACTTGTAGTACTGAGTCTTTTTTGCAATATTCAAGGAGTGTCATTACTCTCCCATTAGCAGGGTTTAGTCACCCTTGATTCCCGAGAGCTACTTTACCGTCTTTGTCCTGAGTACTGTTTCCATTGACCTGGGTCGCACCTTTTACAAACATTTTAGACATGGAATGAGGGAGTCGTTCATGTTTAGAATTAAACGTTCCCGCCGCTGTTGGAATTGGGTAAGAAGGGGCTTTGTTTTCCTGACTACCATGAGCTAATGGGCTTTACGTACACGTTTTAGTTTTTTTTCCGGAAACCTGTGATCAAGAAGTAGATGCAGAACGAGTGCTCGCGCTCTGCTCCAGGTTTCCTAGATAATGAAGGATTCAGGAGAATTTGGGAGGGACGTCTGAGGTAACCACAATAGTTTTAAAGAGAAAATTGCTTCGGACGGAGGAATAATGTGAGAAAATGTGTTCTTTGAAACGAAGATTTGAACGATGTAGGGAACCGTGGCTCCTTCTCTCTCGTGTAATGCAGTTTCCTCAGGTAAGTAGTTTTCCCACTCCACCTTATATTTAAATCATCCCTTTCTCCCTAAAAGGGAGCTAATTTTGATCCCCCAAACAGCCAGTTCCAAAAGAGTTCTCAAAATTACTGTACCATGAAGAAAAATGGAGTGTGTTCAGTTTAGAGTCCCTGATGCATTAGCCAAATTCCTTGTAACCTTTTGAGTAATGCAACCATAATGAGGACAGCACATAGATATTCTAATCTTGTTGGATAATAGTTCAACCAACTTTTATAATCTTTTCATTTGGTCCCAATTTTGCCACGTTTATTTAATCTTGTGTTATTTCTCCAGTTGAAAGGATTGTAAATAATTTATGGGAGGCAGGGATTTTTTTTTTTTTTGTATTCTTGCTCTTGATTTGTGTTCTTTCAGATTAATACAACCAACCACTAATACTACAAATAGCTACAGTTTGCCACGCATTTTACATTCCTTAAAGTTACCACTGTCCTATAAGAAAAATCATATTACCCCTATTTTGCAAACATTTTATACTGAGACTCAAAGACATTGTGACTGAGACTGAAAGACATTCTCACAAATTATATAACTGACACAATTGAGATTTGAACATAGTCGACTGGACTCCAAACTTTGACTCTTTTTACTGGTCTTTATACTCATAAATATCCCTAACATGAATCAGTCTTTTCACTCAGGTAAAATTGGATAGGTAATATGTCACATTCAAAAGTCAATGGTTAGCAAAACTTGAGTATATAGAGATTTTAGGGATGTGTTAATGGGTTAAGGAATTCCTTAAGGTAATGTATTA
Source organism: Eumetopias jubatus (assembly GCF_037043125.1). Classification (NCBI taxonomy): domain Eukaryota; kingdom Metazoa; phylum Chordata; class Mammalia; order Carnivora; family Otariidae; genus Eumetopias; species Eumetopias jubatus. Next base: position 72,934,785 of record NW_028274811.1, on the reverse strand, counting down.
AGGATTAAGGAATGTGTTAAATATTTAAGATATTACCATAGAGTAACTTTGACATATGCATAATCCAGTTTCTTTTGTTGGCCAGTGTGATCATCATCACTCAAACAAATATAATCTCAAGACCCTCAGTGTATATAGGTGACTCTAAGTCCAGAATATCAGACGTCTCTTTAGTCAACTTTGCACTCACACGAGTGCGCACACACACGCAGACGTGTGTATGATGTGTATGGAGAAAAAGAAAAAATGAGTGAATGAGCACAAACTTCATAAAATCGAACTTCATAATGCCTATAAGGAATTGTTATTTACTGGTTATGAGGAAAACTTCTGTTTCATTCATGTAACCCTCAGACATATGGTGCTTATCACACATTTTAAGGGAGTATCCTTAATTAAACATACCCATTCCAGTATTTCATGTAGAGAAATAGAAATAGCCTAATTGTCAGGGAATTTACTAAAATCTCATTAAAATGACCAGTATTATAAAAAATGTAGAACTTAATTATAAAGAATATCTTGTATAGACACAAGTATATATGTACAGCTAGTCTCAAATACTTAAATGCATTTTTTTTTTACATTTATCAACTTCACTATCCGAAAGATATTTGCTTTACATATCCCAGAGGTAGATTTCAGTGATGTTTTGTTTCCAAATTTCAGTGCTTATGAAGATTGAGATTGTAGCTGTTTTGTCCATTATGTCATATCCAGCATTTAGCTCTGTGTCTGGCATATGGTAGCGGCTCAATAAACATTTATTGAAGGAATGATTACTTTTTAAAATGTTATTTATTTATAGAGAAGTATTTGTACATTTTTTGTTTATTTTTTAATTTTTTATTGTTATGTTAATCACCATACATTACATCATTGGTTTTTAATATGGTGTTCCATGATTCATTGTTTGTGCATAATACCCAACGCTCCACGCAGAACGTGCCCTCTTTAATACCCATCACCAGGCTAACCCATCCCCCCACCCCCTCCCCTCTAGAACCCTCAGTTTGTTATTCAGAGTCCATCATCTCTCATGGTTCCTCTCCCCCTCCGATTTCCCCCCTTCATTCTTCCCCTCCTGCTACCTTCTTCTTTTTTTTTTTCTTAACATATATTGCATTATTTGTTTCAGAGGTACAGATCTGTGATTCAACAGTTTTGCACAATTCACAGCGCTCACCATAGCACAACCCTCCCCAATGTCTATCACCCAGCCACACCCTCCCTCCCACCCCCCACGACTCCAGCAACCCTCAGTTTATTTCCTGAGATTAAGAATGGCTCATATCAGTGAGGTCATATGATACATGTCTTTCTCTGACTGACTTATTTCACTCAGCATTACATCCTCCAGTTCCATCCATGTCGTTGCAAATGGCAAGATCTCATTCCTTTTGATGGCTGCATAATATTCCATTGTGTATATATACCACTTCTTATTTATCCATTCATCTGTTGATGGACATCTTGGCTCTTTCCACAGTTTGGCTATTGTGGACATTGCTGCTATAAACGTTGGGGTGCACATACCCCTTCAGATCCCTACATTTGTATCTTTGGGGTAAATACCCAGTAGTGCAATTGCTGGAACATATGGTAGCTCTATTTTCAACTTTTTGAGGAACCTCCATACTGTTTTCCAGAGTGGTTGCACCAGCTTGCATTCCCACCAACAGTGAGGAGGGTTCCCCTTTCTCCCCATCCCCACCAACATCTGTCATTTCCTGACTTGTTAATTTTAGCCATTCTGACTAGTGTGAGGTGGTATCTCATTGAGGTTTTGATTTGGCTTTCCCTGATGCCGAGCGATGTTGAGCACTTTTTCACGTATCTGTTGGCCATCTGGATGTCTTCTTTGGAAAAATGTCGGCTCATGTCTTCTGCCCATTTCTTGATTGGATTATTTGTTCTTTGGGTGTTGAGTTTGATAAGTTCTTTATAGATTTTGGATACTAGCCCTTTATCTGATATGTCATTTGCAAATATTTTCTCCCATTCTGTCGGTTCTCTTTTGGTTTTGTAGACTGTTTCTTTTGCTGTGCAAAAGCTTTTTATCTGATGAAATCCCGATAGTTCATTTTTGCCATGTCTTCCCTTGCCTTTGGCGATGTTTCTAGGAAGAAGTTGCTGCGGCTGAGGTTGAAGAGGTTGGTGCCTGTGTTCTCCTTTAGGATTTTGATGGACTCTTGTCTGACATCTAGGTCTTTCAACCATTTGGAGTCTATTTTTGTGTTTGGTGTAAGGAAATGGTCCAGTTTCATTCTTCTGCATGTGGCTGTCCAATTTTCCCAACACCATTTGTTGAAGAGACTGTCTTTTTCCCATTGGACATTCTTTCCTGCTTTCTCAAAGATTAGTTGACCATAGAGTTGAGGGTCCATTTCTGGGCTCTCTATTCTGTTCCAATGATTTATGTGTCTGTTTTTGTGCCAGTACCATACTGTCTTGAGGATGACAGCTTTCTAATAGAGCTGGAAGTCCAGAATTGTGATGCCGCCAGCTTTGCTTTTCTTTTTCAACATTCTTCTGGCTATTCGGGGTCTTTTCTGGTTCCATACAAATTTTAGGATTATTTGTTCCATTTCTTTGAAAAAAGTGGATGGTATTTTGATGGGGATTGCATTGAATGTGTAGATTGTTCTAGGTAGCACTGACATCTTCACAATATTCTTCCAGTCCATGAGCATGGGAGGTTTTTCCATTTCTTTGTATCTTCCTCAATTTCTTTCATGAGTATTTTATAGTTTTCTGAGTACAGATCCTTTACCTCTTTGGTTGGATTTATTCCTAGGTATTTTATGGTTTTGGGTGCAAGTGTAAATGGGATTGACTCCTTAATTTCTCTCTCTTCTGTCTCATTGTTGGTGTATAGGAATGCCACTGATTTCTGTGCATTGATTTTATATCCTGCCACTTTACTGAATTCCTGTATGAGTTCTAGCAGTTTTGGGGGGGAGTCTTGGGTTTTCCACATACAGTATCATATCATCTGCAAAGAGTGAGAGTTTGACTTCCTCCTTGCCGATTTGGATGCCTTTGATTTCTTTTTGTTGTCTGATTGCTGTGGCTAGGACTTCTAATACTATGTTGAATAGCAGTGGTGATAGTGGACATCCCTGCCATGTCCCTGATGTTAGGGGGAAAGCTCTCAGTTATTCCCCATTGAGAATGATATTAGCTGTAGGTTTTTCATAGATGGATTTTATGATATTGAGGTATGTACCCTCTATCCCTATACTCCAAGAGTTTTGATCAAGAGAGGATGCTATACTTTGTCAAATGCTTTTTCTGCATCTATTGAGAGGATCATATGATTCTTGTTCTTTCTTTTGTTAATATATTGTATCACGTTGACTGATTTGCGGATGTTGAGCCAACCTTGCAGCCCAGGGATAAATCCCACTTGGTCATGGTGAATAATCCTTTTAATGTACTGTTGGATCCTATTGGCTAGTATTTTGGTGAGAATTTTTGCATCCATGTGCATCAAGGATATTGGTCTGTAATTCTTTTTGATGGGGTCTTTGGTTTGGGAATCAAGGTAATGGTGGCCTCATAAAATGAGTTTGGAAGTTTTCCTTCCATTTCTATTTTTTGGAACAGTTTTAGGAGAATACGTATTAATTCTTCTTGAAATGTTGGGTAGAATTCCCCTGAGAAGCCATCTGACCCTGGGCTTTTGTTGGGAGATTTTTGATGACTGCTTCAATTTCCTTCGTGGTTATACGTCTGTTCAGGTTTTCTATTTCTTCCTGGTTCAATTTTGGTAGTTGATACATCTCTAGGAATGAATCCATTTCTTCCAGGTTATCTAATTTGCAGGCATAGAGTTGCACATAATATGTTCTTATAATTGTTTGTATGTCTTTGGTGTTGCTTGTGATCTCTCCTCTTTCATTCATGATTTTGTTGATTTGGGTCCTTTCTGTTTTCTTTTTGAGAAGTCTGGCCAGGGGTTTATCAATCTTGTTAATTCTTTCAAAGAACCAGCTCCTAGTTTCGTTGATCTGTTCTACTGTTCTTTTGGTTTCTATTTCATTGATTTGTGCTCTGATCTTTATTATTTCTCTTCTCCTGCTGGGTAGGCTTTATTTGCTGTTTTTTCTCTAACTCCTTTAGGTGTAGGGTTAGGTTGTGTATTTGAGACCTTTCTTGTTTCTTGAGAAAGGCTTGTATTGCTGTATACTTTGCTCTCAGGACTGCCTTTGCTGCATCTCAAAGATATTGAACATTTGTGTTTTCATTTTCATTGGTTTCCATGAATTTTTTTAAATTCTTTAATTTCCTGGTTGACCCATTCATTCTTTAGTAGGATGCTCTTTAGCCTCCACGTATTTGAGTTCTTTCTGACTTTCCACTTGTGATTGAGTTCTAGTTTCAAAACATTGTGGTCTGAAAATATGCAGGGAATAATCCCAGTCTTTTGGTACTGGTTGAGACCTGATTTGTGACCTAGGATGTGATCTATTCTGGAGAATGTTCCATGGGCACTAGAGAAGAATGTGTATTCCGTTGCTTTGGGATGGAATGTTCTGAATATGTCTGTGAAGTCCATTTGGTCCAGTGTGTCATTTAAAGTCTTTATTTCCTTGTTGATCTTTTGCTTAGATGATCTGTCCATTTCAGTCAGGGGTTGTTAAAGTCCCCCACCATTGTTGTATTGTTGTCAATGTGTTTCTTTGCTTTTGTTATTAATTGCGTCATATAATTGGCTGCTCCCATGTTAGGGGCATAGATATTTACAATTGTTAGATCTTCTTGTTGGATAGACCCTTTAAGTAGGATATAGTGTCCTTCCTCATCTCTTATTACATTCTTTGGTTTAAAATGTAATTTGTCTGATATAAGGATTGCCACCCCAGCTTTCCTTTGGTGTCCATTAGCATGGTAAATGGTTTTCCGCCCCTTCACTTTCAATGTGGGGGTGTCTGGGTCTAAAATGAGTCTCTTGCAGACAGCATATCGATGGGTCTTGTTTTTTAAATCAATCTGATAGCCTGTGTCTTTTGCTTGGGGCATTGAGCCCATTTATATTCAGGGTAACTATTGAAAGATATGAATTTAGTGCCATTGTATTGCCTGTAAGGTCACTGTTACTGTATATTGTCTGTATTCCTTTCTGGTCTATGCTGCTTTTAGGCTCTCTCTTTGCTTAGAGGACCCCTTTCAATATTTCTTGGAGGGCTGGTTTCGTGTTTGCAAATTCCTTTAGTTCTTGTTTGTCCTGGAAGCTTTTTATCTCTCCTTCTATTTTCAATGACAGCCTAGCTGGATATAGTATTCTTGGCTGCATATTTTTCTCGTTTAATGCTCTGAAGATATCATGCCAGTCCTTTCTGGCCTGCCAGGTCTCTGTGGATAGGTCTGTTGCCAATCTAATGTTTCCACCATTATAGGTTACATATCTCTTCTCCCGAGCTGCTTTCAGGATATTCTCTTTGTCTCTGAGACTCGTAAGTTTTATATTAGATGTCGGGGTGTTGACCTATTTTTATTGATTTTGAGAGGGGTTCTCTGTGCCTCCTGGATTTTGATCCCTTTTCCTTCCCCACATTAGGGAAGTTCTCTGTTATAATTTGCTCCAGTATACCTTCTGCTCCTCTCCCTCTTTCTTCTTCTTCTGGGATCCCAATTATTCTAATGTTGTTTCGTCTTATGGTATCGCTTATCTCTCGAATTCGGCCCTTGTGATCCAGTAGTTGTTTATCTCTCTTTTTCTCAGCTTCTTTATTTTCCATCATTTGGTCTTCTATATCGCTGATTCTGTCTTCTGCTCATTTATCCTAGCAGTTAGTGCCCCCATTTTTGATTGCACCTCATGAATAGCCTTTTTGATTTCTACTTGGTTAGATTTTAGTTCTTTTATTTCTCCAGAAAGGGTTTCTCTAATAACTTCCATGCTTTTTCTAAGCCCAGCTAGTATCTAATTAAAGTCATGATTCTGAACTCTAGGTCCATCCGATATTGCACTAATGTCTATATTGATTAGATCCCTGGCAGAAGGTACTACTTCTTGTTCTTTTTGTTGAGGTGATTTTTTTCATCTTGGTATTTTGTCCAGAGGAGAATAGATGGATGAGAGAACAAAATGCTAACAGGTTAACAACGTTCTCAGAAAAATATACTCTAATCAAATCAGAAAAGACCTGAAACCAGGGGAAAAGAAATGGAAAGAAAGAAAAAAGAAAGAGAAAGAAAAAAAAAAGAAAAAGATAAAAACAAACAAAAACAGAACAAAACAAAAAAATAGCAGAATATGATGGAATATGATCAGGCTGGTGCATAGATCAGTGCCACACAGTAGATTTTGGTTGTATTTTAGTCTGTTAGAAGAAAGTGCCTCCTAAAATTTTAAAGAAAGAGAGACATATATTTACAAAATAAGGGCTGATATGATGAAGGGATGGAATATGACTGTAAAGATGAAAATTATAAAAGATTAAAAAAAAGGATTGATAAGATGTTTGAAAAATGAAAGGATTAAAAAAAAGGAAAGAAAGAAAAAAAGGGGGGGAGAAATGTGATCAGGCAGGAGACTAGAACAAAGCCATACACTAGAGATTTAGGATATATTTTGATATGTTAGAAACAAACTGTATCTCAAAATTTTAAAGAGAGAACATTATATATATATATATATCTGCCAAAATTCAGGGTAACTAGTATGAAAGGATAGAATATGACTCTAAAAATGAAAAATAAAAATGTTTTTTTAAAAAAAGGATTGATAAGATGTTGGTTGAAAAAGGGAAAAAGAAAAATAAAAAAAAAACAGTTAAAAAAATTAACTTTGAAAGACTAAAGAATCATGGTAAAAAAGCCATGAATTCTATGTGCAGTATTCCCCTAGCTCTGGAGTTCTGCCGTTCTCATTGATCAGTAAACTTGGTCTTGGCTGGCTGTTCGTGCTTATCTTCTGGGGGAGGGGCCTGTGGCCGTGGTTCCCAAATGTCTTTGCCGGAGGCGGAATTGCCCCGCCCTTGCCCCTTGGGGCTGAGCAATCCGCTTGGGTTTGCTCTCGGGAGCTTTTGTTCCCTGCAAGCTTTCCGTACAGGTTTGGAGGATGGCAGTGAAAATGGCGGCCTTCCAATCTCCGCCCCGGAGGAGCCAAGAACTCGGGGCCCCGCTCCTCAATGCGCCCCCAGAGAAAAGCTGTCAGTCACTCCCGTCTCCCCGGTCTCTGGATGCACTCCGTGCTCACCCGGCCTGTGACCGAGCGTTTCTATCTCTGGCACCCAACTCGGTGTGGAGTCTCCAAACCCAGCAGATCCCTGCGGTGCGCTTTCGCGCCGCTCCTCTTGGGGGAGGAAGTGGAGTCTCCCCGGCTCTGCCGCTTGTTGGGTTCCTGCTGGAGGAGCAGTGGCCCAACTGTGTCACCGATCACAGTTTATGGCAACCCCGAGCTGAGGTCCTGCGCCTCGGCTCCGTCTCTGCAGCTGGCTTCCCCGCTCTGATACCTGGGAGCTCTGCCACACTCAGGCACCCCGGTCTTTCTGTGACCCCAAGGGTCCTGAGACCACACTGTCCCACGAGGATTCTACCCCCCGCTTAGCCACTGGAGTGACGTCCCTCAGCAGAGCCGACTTCTAAAAGTTCCGATTTTGTGCTCCGCTGCTCTTATCACTTGCCAGAAGCGGCCGACGGAGGCCCCCTCCCCCGCCGTCTATCCTCCTGAATATCGCCTCGGATTCACTTCTCTGCACGTCCTGCCTTCCAGAAAGTGGTCGCTTTTCTGTTCAAAGAGTTGTTGCTATTCTTTTCTTCAATCTCCTGTTGGGTTCGTAGGTGTTCAGAATGGTTTGATCCCTATTCAGCTGAATTCCTGAGACCAGACGAAATCAAGGTCTCCTACTCCTCCGCCATCTTGCTCCGCCCTGTACATGTTTTTTTAGAAAGGTCTTGCCATATAAATAAATATGTACTTATTTATCGTTACTCACTTTGATGCTGAAATGTAATGTCCACTCTACATTCATCCATAAAAGGCTGTGTGGTTACCTGCAAAGAAAACTGGACAGTGAGATAGGAGATAAGAGAATACCTAGTATTTATTGTTGCTTACTCTCTGCTATGTACTGTTAATTTTGTCCTCACAGAACTATAGGGTAAGTAGTAGTATCCTCGTTTTACAGATGAGAAAACCGAAACCAAGAGAAGCTTTGTAAATCGTTCTGTGTTACCACAGTCATTAAGTGCCAGAGCTGTGATTTGAGGCCATTATCATAACCACTCTGCTATACTGCCTCCAGTTGGATTTTAATCCTAGCTCACATAACTAGGTGTATACTCAGGGCAATTTATTTTTCTGAGGAGCATTTCTCAAATATTTAGATTAATACTTGGGAGTCAGCTACAGTCAGAGGATTTTATAGGTGGAAGGGCCCTTATAGATCAGTTAACCTAACCCCAAAGTTGTTATAGATTAAAAATTTGAGAATATACAAAGCTAAAAGGAAAAAGAAATGAAAAATTGCCCATGATTTTACTCCAGCCACAGCCCAGCACCTGCCTACTAGCCCTCCGCCCAGTCTGTTGATCTGGTTAGCGAGCAATCCTTTCCTTCCTAGTGAATGGACACTTGTGACTTAGGGCCCAGGCCCAGTCAAAGATGGGAGAGGACCCTGAGGGGCCATCTAGCTTCCTATTTCTGGGGCTCCACCCTGAGAGGACATGGATTCACATCGATGGCGTGGGGATTGGTTTATAAACACCTTGTTCTGATAGGGTGGGGCCTGGGCACTGGCACCTAGCTGAGATGGTACTAGGGGGCTTTGGTTTGGCTGGGGGTGGGGATTCTCTTAGGCTGTGAGTTCTTCTTGCTTTCTCCATGGCTCCTGCCCCTTTCTGTGATTGTGAGGAACCACCTGCTCCTCTCTGGGCACCACTTTCCCCATTTGAAGTCACACAATGGATTGGGTAAGGGACACTTGGCTCTCTCCTCCCACGAGTGACTCCAGGACCTTCATGATGGGGTCAGTCATGGGTCTCCTCTTCCTGACCTGCTTGTGCCAAGATCCCCAGTAGTACTCCTTCTGGAAAATCTTCCATATGCCTTATGTACAGAAAAACAAAACAAACAACACCACCAAAACAAACAAAATACAAACACCCCACCTGCCTTTCAGTATTTAAATACACTGCTGAGTTACTTCGACATCCAGCTCTGACTGACATACTGCACACTACTGGTAGGCTATGTCTTTTTAGAGGCTGGGAAACAACCAGGAAGTAATCATTAGAAGTGATGATTCTGCGGACTTCTGACTCACCTCATCAGGTGACTCTGGTTAAGGAAAGTGTTTGAGTGGTGCAATTAAAAGGCTGCAGTTGAATCAAGAGATTAAAAAAAAAGGTAAAAATCATCATAGTAATATTAAAAAGCCTCTGGAGGTGTGAAAAGAACACTGCCTTCCAGCCTCAACTGCTGATATGTTACTGGAGACAGGTTTTTGAAACAGTGCTCCAGCTATTTCCCTCGAAATTTTGGTTAAAGTACAAGTAGATAAGGGAGAGGTGGCTCAGGAAATTAAGTTGCTAGTAGTATATCTATAATATGTATGTATATGAAACATACATAGCTGTTTAAATGATTTGGTGGATTCCTTGCTGAATAATATTGTCAGGAAAATTAATTAAAACTAAACAGACAAAAGACATTGTCATTTTGATTAATTAAGGAAAGCAGTATAACATAAAGCGACTGAATTCAAAGAAGACCTGCATATGAGCTCAAATTCATGAGCTTATTACATATGATCTGGAAGGAGTTACATTTGAGCCCAAATTTGTTCATCTGTCAGTGGTAATACCAACTTTACAAATTTATTAGGATTAAGTGTGATAGTGTGTGAAAGCACACAGGCGTCAGAAAAATGTTAGGCATTTGTCTAGTTTTGTTGTGGCTTAATATAATCTAATTGCTTTAAAGTAAGGTGGGGGACACCTGGGTGGCTCAGTTGATTAAGCGTCTGACTTTTGATTTCAGCTCAGAACTTGATCTTAGGGTCGTGATTTCAAGCCCTATGTTGGATTCCCCACTGGGTATGGAGCCTACTCAAAAAAATGAAGCAAAATAAAGTCTGGGGCTCCAACTGTGAAGTCAAACAGTTCAAATCCCAGGTCTGTCACTGGTTGTGTGACTCTGGGAATGTTACTTTTCTGCAGAGCGTGTTTGTTTCCTTATTGGTAAAATGGAAATAGTAATAATGTGTTCATAAGCCTTGTGTGAAGATTAAATAATGATGCATACAGTTTAATATGGTGGCTGGACTTGTAAGCGCTTTCTTTGTTGACTCAAATTCCCAGAGAAGCAGATGCTAAGAGGGGATTAGATGTGCTAGAGGCTTATTAGGGTAAAGGCCTATGAAGGATAAAGGAAAGGGAGCAAGAGTAGGAGAGAAGTGCCTTCAGGCCTCAATGCAGGTCAGACAACCTGTGAAGAAGAGAAGAAAAGGAGAAAGGGAGAAGGAAAGAAAGTGAGAAGAATGTCAAACTGCTGCACTATTCAGAGAAAGCTTTAGCGGGCCAATGGGGAGTATATGTTCCAGTGTCATCCGTTAGAGGAATCCCGTTCCCACAGTGCTCAATATAATGTTCGCTATTTGTAAAAATAACTGATAGTTGTCACATGCTATAATTTACAAGTTTGTTTAAATTTCAGCTCTTGACTTTTACTGCCTGCCCCAACCTCTTAAGAAAGGTACAATCCCAGCCAGACAGTGACGTTATTAACATTTGAGGCACATGTTCTTAGATGAACAACTTCTGATATTTTATAGTATACTTTTGTTAGCCAGAGGGCAGCTAAGGAATCAAAAGTTCCAAATAACAATTGGAAATAAAACATTACCTAAGCAACTGATATTTTAACATTAGGTAGTTAAACAATATGCTGTTTAAATTTCTAAATTCAGGTAGTCAATAAATATAACAATCCCCAAAACCTGAGTAATGTTAATATCCATAGTTTGAACATGAATATCCATTTTTCTTCCTCCAAAAGATACTTCTGTGGTTAAAAAGATCATGATATTATACTTTTGTAGGTCACCCCTACCCTCTTTTGTTGTTCTTAATAAGCAATTGTAGGCATCAATCAATTCAATGCTTTTCAAATCGCAGGTTATAATCCATCAAGTGAGTACTAGCCTGCATTTTTATTTTAGATGTACGTGACCTTAGGATTTGGATATAAAATGTGTTTGTTACTGTGCATTAGAGTCGAATTTTAAAGCAAGAGATTTAGAATAACTTTCGTATCTTACATAAGGAAATGAATACTAAAGAGGTAGTTTAACTTGCCCAGATAACTCAGGAAATATGTGGCTTGAGCCAAAAGTTAGGTCTTAAGAATATAAATTTAGGACTCTTTTTCATCATACTTCCAAGAAAAGACTTATTGTTTGTTCCTTTTAGTGGACATAATTACTCTATTTTCTAGTTGGTTAATATGGCCATCCTTTTCTGTCACTGACATTATTTGTTTGCTAAGATTTACTGGAAAGGCTCTTCTCTGACTCTGACCATTCAGAGAGATTGTACAGATGAAGTTGTTCCTAGCAGTTAGCAGCCATGCCACATTACCTGAAATTACTTTCCATTTTCCCTTTGGGCAACACAGCTAATCCAGCAGTGTAAGTCTGGAGTGTACCTAATTTAAACTGAGGAGTGATAGGGGCTATTTTGAGGAGCATTCTACTGACAAAATCTTAATTTTTACTAATACCAGTGAATATTCTGTGCTTCATTGTCATGACATTCTTTACCCATGTTCCTTGCTTTTTTGGACTTCAGCTCACTAAATAATATTTTTTAAATGCAAGTTTGTTGTATAATCCACATGATAATTTATTCCTTTATAATTTTGTGAAGAATCAATTATTTCATTTTCTAGCATATATTCATAACTGCTCTCAAAAATGCATGTGGGCTATTTAACTCCTCAAGGGTGAACTCCCTCTGCTAATCACAGAATTGACTGGTTAAGAGTTTGGGAGTGGGGTTCTCTGTAAATGGAGCCCTTCTTCCATGCCCTGTTCTTACATTACCTTCTCTACCCCGGTATCAGTGAGGCTGCCTAAGCTTATTCCTTTGATAAACTTTTATCTGATTATGATCTTTCTGGGACTTTCTTATTTATCTTCCTCAGCAGTTCTCAAACTTTTAGTTTAGGAATCCTTTACACTCTTAAAAATTACTGTTGACCTCAAAGAGTTTTTATGTATGTAATTCTATCTACTTATATTTATTATATTATAAATTAAAATTAACTTTTTAAAAAGTAGTTAATTCAGTAATAAAGCCTTATGTGTTAACATATAGAGCATTTTTAAAAAATGATTATATTTTCCCAAAGAAAGTTTTTGTGGAAGAGTGACATCATTTCATGTTTTGCAGTGTCTTTAATGTCTGGCTTAAAGATGAGAGCTGAATTCTCAGATCTGCTTCTCTATTCACACTGTTGTGATATGTGGTTTTGGGTTGAAGTAAGTGAACAAAAGCCAACCTTATACAGACATACAGTTGGAAAAGAAAGGAGTATTTTAGTGGCCTTTTCAGATAATTGTGAATGTTTTTCTTTGATCCTATACCCAAACTTACTAAGTGGTGGTTTTTTAAAGTTTAATTGCAATGTGATATCTGAAACCGTGTCAGTGAACTTTTTGTAATCTGTAACTTTAAAATATCCTTGATCCATCTTGCACTTGCAGTGACTCTTTTACATTCATGTGATTTTGTTATATAATGCATCGGCCATGTGGAAATATTGATTCATTGAGGTAAGCTGATCTTCCAAATTTTAATACATTTCATTATATGTTATCAAAAAATCCTATTTGTTAACATTATCAGCAGTCTCATCAGGAAAATTTAAAAATATTGGGAAGCTGTCCATCTGACAATATGTGAATTTTCCAAAATTCTTATTTTTGCTTTGAAAACTCTAATTTTATCATTGACAACAAATGCTGTCTAAAGTTTTCCTTGAAGTGAGAACTCAATTTGTTTAATTTTGAAAAAATGTGTGGTGTACTCAGAGGTTGAACTAATAACATTACTAATTTTTATTGCCTCATCGAAGACATTGTTAAGTAGACCTGGCTTTACTTTTTATTGTAGCTGTGTGGTGGTGAAAAAATATGACTACAGTAGTAAGCAGGATAATGTCCCCCCTCTCCCAGATGGCTACATCCTGATTCCTGGAACCTGTGACTATTTTAGGTTATAGCACAAAGAGGAATTAAAGTTGCTAATCAGTTTACCTTAAAATAGTGAGATTATCCTGGATTATCCAAATTGGTCCAGTGTAATCACAATGATTCTCAAAAGTGGAAGAAGGTGGCTGAAGAGGAATTCAGAGTAATCCAGTATGAAAAGGACTCAACCCACAGAGCTAAATAGAAAATGAGGAAAGTGGGCCATGAGCCAAGGAATGAGAGCAGCTTCTAAAAGCTACAAAATGCAATGAAACAATTCATCCTCTTTAGAGCTTCCCCAAAGGAATGCAACTCTCCTCACCATTTCCTTTTAGCCTGGTGAGACCCATTTTAAGACTTCTAACCTAGAGAACTGTAAGATAATATATTTCTGTGGTTTTGTGGCAGCAAATTTGTGGGAAGTAATTACAGCAGCAATAGAAAACTGATAGAACTAATACAGTTTGGAGACTGCAGTCTGGGTCTGGGCATTATTGCTTTTGCACTATCAGTACAAACGTCAAACCTAGTGAATAGCCTATGTCTTATTATTATGAAAATAGTTTTGAACTTTTGAACCCCATGTAAGAATACTGGGACTCCATCAAAAATCTGTGTACCACACTTTGACATCACTTTAACTTTTCCTTTGTGCTTCCTCTTTGTCAACCACTTGACTAGGTACTAAGATGCAAAAATTAAGGCACAGTCTGATCTTAAGAAGATTCAGTTTAAGGGCTTCTGGGTGCCTAACTCGGTTAAGCGTCGGACTCTTGGCTTCGGCTCAGGCCATGATCTCACTGGTCATGGGATCCAGTGCACCCCCCCACCCGGTGGGTATTTGGCTTAAAGATTCTCTCCCTCTGTCCCTCCCTGCACTCATGCATGCACACGCATGCTCGCTCTCTCTCAAACAAATAAAATCTTGAAAAAATTCAGTTTAGTGGATTGAGAGTTGTAAGCAAATCAGTGATTACAGATAGCACAGAATGACTGGTGCCCTAACTAGTATGCTTAAGTGAAGTAAAGAGACCTAAAACCTGTTTTCATGTGCTTTTGGTCTAGTGGGAGATACTACAAAAATAATTACAAGATGCAAAATGCTATTAAGGAAATATTCCCACTGACAGGATGAGGGAGAGATGTTTACATTCCCACTAGCAGATTCTGCGAGTGGTTTCTCCTCATCTTCCCCAAAACTTGTTATTGTCTGTCTTTTGATTATAGCCATTCTAGTGACTTATGAAGTGGTATCTTTTGTGGTCTCAATTTGCATTTATCTAATAACGGTGAGCATCATTTAACTTACTTGTTGGCCATTTGTATATCCTTGGAGAAATGTCTATTCAAATCCTTTGCCATTTTTAAATTGAATTACCTGTCATTTTATTGTTGAGCTGTAATAGTTCTTTATAGATTCTGGGATACTATTCCCTTATCAGATATTTGATTCACAAACATTTTCTCCCATTCTGTAGATTGTTGTTTCTCTTTATTGATGGTGTGCTTTGAAGCACAGATTTTTAATTTTTTTGAAATCCAGTATACCCATTTTTTTTCTTTTGTTGATTCTGCTTTTGGTGTTTTACAAAACCATTGCCCAACCTACTAAGTTTTACCAGTGATTTCTTTTAAAATTTTTCTATACTTCAGTTCTTATATTTAGGTGTTTGATCAATTTTGAGTTAATTTTTGTGTATCTTGTGATAGAGCAGTCTCATAGTTCTTTTGCATGTTGGTATTCAGTTGTCTCACCAACATTTCTTGAAAAGATTTACCTTTCCCTATTGAATTTTCTTGAAATTCTCATCAAAAATCAACTGGACATGTATGGGTTTATTACTGTACTATAAATTCTATTCCATTGATTATATGTCTATCCTTAAGCCTATCCTATCACACAGTCTTGATTACTGAAGCTCTGTGGTAAGCTTGGAAAAATGGGAAATGTGAGTTCTTTTTGTTCTTTTTCAAGATTGTTTTTACTATTCTGGGTCTCTTGCATTTCCATATGAATTTTAAGACCATTTTCTTAATTTCTGCAAAATAAGCAGCTGATATTTTGATAGGGATTGCATTCATTCTGTACATTAATTTGGGAGGTTTACATCCCAAATTAATGTACAGATACAATGTTATTATATCTTTTAGTCCATAAGACATGGACTTTTCATTTATTTAGGTCTAAGTCAGTTTTTTGAAATGAGGTTTTATACTTTGAAATGAATGTCTTGCACCCCTTTTGTTAAAATTTTCCAAAGTATTTTATTCTACTTGATGCTGTTGTAAATGGAATTGTTTTCCTAACTTTTTCAATTTCATTTCACCTCAGTGCTAACATATAGAAATACAATTGAGTTTTATTAGTCTGATGTCTTACAAATTTTGTTGAATGTATTTGTTAGCTCCAATACTTTGGATTTTTTTTTTTTAAGAATTCCTTAGAGTTTTCTACATATGAGATCATGTCATCTATAAGTGAAGATAGTTTTATTTCTTCCCTTCAAATCTGGATGCCTTTTATTTACTTTTCTTGCTAAATTGCCCTGACTAGAACTTCCAGTACAGTGTTGAATAGAAGAGTTAAAAATGGACCTTCTTGTCTTGTTCCTGATGTTAAGGGCAAAGCTTTTAGCCTTTTACCATTAAGTATGAGGTCGGCTGTGGGTTCTATTCCTAGGTTTGTTGATTATTTCTCACCATGAAAGGGTATTGGATTTTGACACATTCTTCTCTGCACCTATTCCGAACATCATGTGGTTTTTGTTCTTTATTCTATTAATAAAGTGTGTTACACTGATTGACTTCCTTGTGTTGATTCAACCTTATATTCCTGTGATGAATCCTACTTAGTCATGGTGTATAATTCTATACACATGTTGTTGGATTCAGTTGATTCTATTTTGTTGAGTATTTTTGCCTTTAAATTCATAAGGGCTATTGGTTTATAGTTTTCTTTCCTTGTAATGTTTTTGTCTGGTTTTGGTATCAGGGTAATACTTGCCTGAGAGAATGAGTTGGGAAGTGTTCTCTCCTTTTCTGTTTTTTGGAAGAATTTGTGAAGGATCTTAATTCTTCTTTAAATATTTGGTAGAATTCACCAATGAAGCCACCTGGCCCTGGGCTTCTCTTTTTGGTAAGATTTCTGATTATTTTCATTCTGTTTGTTATGGGTCTATGCATTTTTTTTTTTTTTTAATTTTCAGTCATTGCAGTACTTGGTGTCTTTCTAGGAGTTTGTCCGTTTTGTCTAGATTATATAATTTGATGATATACAGTTTATAGTATCCTCTTATAATCTCTTTATTTCTCTAATGTCGGTAATGTCCCCACTTTCATTCCTAATTTTAATAATTTGAGTCATCCCTCTTTTTGGGGTGGGGAGTCAGTTTAGCTAAAGGTTTGTTAACGTTGTTCACCTTTTCAAAGACTCAACGTTAGTTTCCTTGATTTTTCTCCATTGTTTTTCTCTTCTCTTTTTATGTACTTTAAATCTAATCTTTATTGTTTCCTTCTGCTTGCTTTGTGTTTAGCTTGCTCTTTTTCTATTTTCTGAAGGTTGAGCGTTAGGGTATTGATTTTAGATCTTTTCTAATATAGGTTTTAGTCTGCAGTTTTATTTTCTTGTGATGTATCTGTTTGGCTTTGTTAGGGTAATACTGCCATTATAGAATGAGGAAGATTTCTTTCCTTTGTTTTCTGAAAGAGTCTGTGAAATGTAGGTATTATTTCATGTTTTTTATTTCATAGAATTTACCATTGAAGCCTTTGGGACTTTGCTCTTCCTTGTGGGGAGATTTTTCATTGTCTTTACTTGTTTTAGGTCTATTCAATTTTTACATTACTTAAGTCAGTTTGGTCATTTATGTCTTTCTAAGAATGTGTCTATTTCATCTGTGTATCTAATTTGTTAGCATAAAGTTGTTCATTTGTTGTCTCACAATCCTTTTGATTTCTGTAGGTCATTAGTGACATAGTTTTCATTTGCTGTTTTGGTAATTTGTATCTTTTTTCTTTGTTTAAAACGATTTATTTATTTTAGAGAGAAAGAGAGAGAGTCTGCATGAGTGGAGGGAGGGAAAGAGGGAGAGGGAGAGAATCTTTAAGCAGACTCCCCGCTGAGTGTGGAGCCTGCATGGGGCTTGATGATCTCACAACCCTGAGGTCATGACCTGTGCAGAGATCAAGAGTCAGTTGCTTAACTGACTGAGCTACCCAGGCACCCCTGTTTTTGTTGTTGTTGTTGTTTTAATTCTTGATCAGTCTTGGTAACAGTTGGCAGTTTTGTTGATCTTTTCAAAGAACCAACTTTTGAGTTTATTTTATCTATTGCTTTTTTCTTTTCTGTTTTATTTCTGCTCTAATCTTCTGTGTTGCCTTTCTACACTGCTTTTTTTTGTTTTTTTTGTTTTTTGTTTTTTGGAGGTTTAAACTTGAGTAAGACATTTATAAAAATGTAGATGGGGGCAGTGTCCTCCCCAGCCCAGGTGCCATTAGACATAGCACAAGAGACTAAAAACTCAACAGGGGGGGAAGGCTGGACACTCAGGGTTTGGGAATGTAGGCACCCCACATTTTGGCTCAGGGATTTGGGGAGTAGAGTAAACAAAACCTACTTGGAAAAGAATTGGGGAAGAAAACCAGTGATTGCTTTCTGCAGGGGTAGGGACAGGAGAGATAGGGCCAGGGGCGGGAGCATTTCACATCACTAATCTAACTTTGGAAACTGCAAGGGACCATCTTTAACTGACCTTAACAGGAAGGTCAGATGAATGATGGGAGAATCCACAGGAGGGGAAAAGAGAGGGAACATGGCTGGGAGGGGGCAACAGCCCCTTCCTTTCTGGGCACAGGAAGGCAGCCAGGGCACCAGGTGCAGGCAGTGACCTCACAAGGACAGCATAGTCTTTGCAGCTTAGAGATCACCCACTTGCCCTCACCCAGTACTCATTCTGCTCCCTGGCAGGTGTAGGGCCACTCTTCTGCCCGGAAGGAGTGGACAGCTCTGCAGCCTGGGACCCTGCCTCTTCTGTGTCCCCTCCCTTGGAGGCAGCACTAGCCTCTACCCCCTTGCCCTGGGGCTCCTGGCTCTCCAGGGGGGTTAACAGCCCTCCATTCCTGGGCTGTGCCTTCCTCGCTGCAGGCACCAGTCTCCCCCTGTGCCTGCTCTTCCTCTGTGGGTGAGGAAGCAGATGAATCACCCCCACTCTCCTTCCAATTTCTCCTGAAGGACAGACCACCCAATTTGAAAGGCTTCTTGAAAGAGAATTTATTTTTCTTCTTGGGGGTCTTCTTGGTGGGGGCATCCCTCTTGACTGCAGTACCCTGGCTAGGGGGTGCTGGCTCGATGGCATCGCCAGTGGCCCCGGCTGCCTCCGTTCACAGGGGGTGACTACCCTTCACCCTAGGGGTATAAGTCTGCATGGTTTTTATCTGGCCATTCTCCTGTCCTTTGGCCTTACCTGGGAAGTGCCTTCTTCCTCCTTGGTGTCCTTCTTGGGGTCACGTTGCCCCTTGGAGCCTTGGAGCTCTGGCTGCCCCTGGTGGTGGTGGTGGGGGGTGTCTGCTGAGGTGCCTGGGGCCACCCTGGGTTTGTGCCACAGGGGATAGTTCTGCCAAGTGGGCCTGGCCAGCGGAGGGGTGGGGCTCACGCCAGAGAGGGAGGGGGATGGGGTGGGGGGAAACAGGCTGCACCCCTCTCAGCTCCGCTCGTTGACCTGGCTAGCTGTCTGGCCACCCCGCCACCTCTCTGCTCAGCGCCAGAATGCCCTACACACTGTTTTCTATGTATACCATAAAACGTGACATGTTGTGTTTTGACTATCATTCAGTATAAACATTTTTTTGAATCCCTTGTGATTTCTTTTTTGACTTATTTAGAAGTATATTCTCTAACTTCCAAATATTGAGGATTTTCCAAGATTTCTTCCATTATTGATTTCTCATTCTCTTCTACTCATAGAACATACTTTTTATGATCTTACTTAAAATTAACTGAGACTTGTTTTATGACCTCATATATGGTCTGTTTTAGAAAATATTTTTTGGCATTTGAAAAAAAAATGTGTATTGTGCCCTCATATGAGAGTTATGTTGAGTAGGTGAACAATATTTTCTAATACTCTTGCTGATTTTCTGTTCTATTAGTTTTTGCTATGAGACTATTCAGATATCCAACTCTACTTGTTAAATGGTTTATTTCTTTTTTCAGTTCTGTCACTTTTTGCTCCACTGATTTTGGTGCTTTGTTTTAGGTTGCATATACATTTATAAGCATTATTTTTTCTGATGTACCTTTGATCATTTTGAAATATCCCATTTTTCTCAAGTTTATTTGGCTCCAGGTCCAACGTGGGGCTCAAATTCATGACCCTGAAATCAAGAGTTGCATGTTTTACCAACTGAGCCAGCCAGGTGCCCCTCAGATACTATTTTTTAAAGCCTATTTTGTTTAATATTAGTGCAGTAACTCCAGCTGTATTATGGTTACTATTTGCATGGCATACCTTTTACGACCCTTTTACTTTGAATCTATTTTTTGTCTTTGAATGTAAGGTACATCTTTTTAGATGACACATAGTAGGATCTTGCTTTTTTATCTACTTTGATAATTTCTTTTTTTATTTTAATTTTTTAAGGTATTTATTTGAGAGAGAGAGCATGAGAGAGTATGAGAGAGAGAGTGCACAAGCAGGGGTGAGGGGTAGAGGGAGAAGCAGACTCCCTACTGAGCAGGGAGCCGAATGCAGGCCTTGATCCCAGGACCCTGGGATCATGACCTGAGCTGAAGGCAGACACTTAACTGACTGAGCCACCCAGGCACCCTAATTTTAATTTTTTTTTAAAGATTTTTATTTTTTAGTAATGTCTACATCCAACATAGGGCTCAAACTCACAACTCTGAGATCAAGAGTCACATGCTCTACCGACCGAACCAGCTAGGTGCCCCTTACTTTGACAATTTCTGCCTTTTGATTGAGGTTTTCAGACCCTTCACATTTAATGTACTTATTAGTATGGTTGGGTTTACATTTTCCATTTTGCTGTATTTTTAATATGATTTCTGTCTTTTTTCTTTGAGGCTTATTTTTTAAAGATATATTTATTTATTTTAGAGAGAGAGGGCAAGAGCGAGTATGTGAGTGCTGGGGGGAGAGGCAGAGGGAAAGGGAAGGAATTGTAGGCAGACTCTAGGCTGGAGCAGAGCTGAATGCAGGGCTCAATCCCAGGATCCTGAGATCACGACCTGAGCTGAATCCAAGAGTTGGGTGCTCAGTGAACTAATCCACCCTGGCACCCTGTAGCTCGTTTTATTTTATTTTGAAATGGGGTATAATTAATACACAGTGCTAGTGTCAGGTGTACAACATAGTGATTTGACAAATCTGTACATTATTTTATGCTCCCCCACAAGTGTAGTTACCATCTGTCACCATGCAGTGCTGTTACAGTACCATTGACTATATTTTTTATGCTGTACCTTTTATTCCCCTGACTTACCTATAACTGGAAGCCTGTGTCTCCCACTCCCCTCCACCCATTTTGCCCATCCCTCCACCCCCTCCTCTCTGGCAGCCATCATTTTGTTCTCTGTATTTATAGATATTTTCTATTCATCTTTTGTTATTGTTTATCCATTCATTTGGGTTTTTGGATTGCACATATAACTGAAATCATATGGCGTTTGACTTTCTCCGTCTGACTTATTTTACTTAGCATAATAGGTCCATTGATGTCGCAAACAGCAAGGTCTAATCCTTTTTTATGACTAAGTGATGTTCCAGTGTGTGTGTGTGTGTGTGTGTGTGTGTGTGTGTGTATGTACATACCATATTTTCTTTATCCATTCATCTATCAGTGGACACTTGGGCTGCTTCCTTATCTTGGCTATTATAAATAATGATGCAGTAAACATAGGGGTGCACATATCTTTTCAAATTAGTGTTTTCATTTTCTTTGGATAAATACCCAGGAGTGGAGTTATTGGATCATATTGTATTTCTATTTTAAGTTTTTTGAGGAACCTCCATACTGTTTCCCACAGTGGCTATATCAGTTTACATTCCCACCAACAATGTACAAGATTACTTTTTCTCCCTATCTTTTCCAATCCTTGTTATTTCTTGTCTTTTTGATTTTAGCCATCCTGACAGATGTACAGTGATACCTCATTATGATTTTGTGGTTTTTGATTTGCACATCCCTGATGGTGAATAATGTTGAGCATCTTTTCATGTGTCTGTTAGCCATCTGTATGTCTTTGGAAAAATATCTTTTCAGAACTCTCTGCCCATTTTTAATTGGATTATTTGGCTTTTTTGGTGCTGAGTTATATGAATTCTTTACATATTTTGGATATTAACCCTTTATCAGATATATCATTTGCAAATGTCTTCTCTCATCCAATAGGTTTCCTTTTTGTTTTGTTGATGTTTTCTTTCACCGTGCAAAAGCTTTTTATTTTGATGTAGTCCCAATAGTTTAATTTTGCTTTTGTTTCCCTTGCCTTAGGAGACATAGCCAGAAAAATGTTGCTATTGCCAATGTCAGAGAAATTACTGCCTATGTTTCCTTTTACAAGTTTTATGGTTGCATGTCTCACATTTAGTCTTTAATCCATTTGGAGTTTATTTTTGTGTGTGGTGTCAGAAAGTGGTCCAGTTTCATTCTTTTGCATGTCGCTGTCCAGTTTTCCCAACATCATTTATTGAAGAGACTGTCTTTTCTCCATTGTATATTCTTGCCTCCTTTGCCACAGATTAATTGGCCATATAATTGTGGGTATATTTCTGGGCTCTTTATTCTGTTCTATTAATTTATGTGTCTATTTTTGTGCTAGTACTGTACTGTTTTGATTGTGGCTTTGTAGTATATCTTGAAATCTGGAATTGTGATATCTCCAGTTTTGTTCTTCTTTCTCAAGATTGCTTTGGCTACTCAGAGTCTTTTGTGGTTCCATACAAATTTTAGTATTATTTGTTCTAGTTCTGTGAAAAATGCTGTTAATATTTTGATAGGGTGTGCATTAAATCTGTAGATTGTTTTGAAAAGTATGGACATTTTAACAATATTCTTCCAATCCATGAGCATGGGATGTCTTTTTATTTGTGTCATTCTTCAATTTCTTTCTTCATCAGTGTTTTATAATTTTCAGAGTGCAGGTCTTTCACCTCCTTGGTTAAGTTTATTCCTATGTTTTGGTTTGTTTGGGGTTTTTTGCTTTGTTTTGTTTTTGGATTTTTGGTAGAATTGTAAATGGAATTGTAAATGGAATGTAAATGTAATGGGTATGTTTAACCTAAACTTTATTTCTGCTACTTCATTAGTAATATATACAAATGCGGCTGATTTCTGGGTATTAAAGTTGTAACCTGCAACTTTACTGAATTCATTTATTACTTCTAATAGGTTTTTTTGGTAGTGGCTTCGGTCTTTTTAATTTCTTCTACCTTGGCTGCCTTCTTTTGTATTAAATATTTTTAACATATGCATATTTTTATTTTTAGGTTAACTTTACATTTTAATTAATTTCTTCTAGTTTGCTCTAGCCAATAAAATCTACATCTTAATTTTTCACAACGAACTTAATACCAACCAGTTTATACAACTTAATTTTGAAAAATTATAAAAACTTTGTTCCAATATAGTTCTCTTCCTTCCTCATCTTGTTTATTATTGTCATATGTATTAACATATTATGTGTTATAAACTAAACAATATATTGTTATAATTATTTTTTTATGCAATCAATGAAAACAAATATAAAATTTTTAGTATTGTGGGTTTGTTTGTTTGTTTTTTTGGTAACACTGTGTCCAGTGTGAGGCTCGAACTCACAACCCTGAGATCAAGAGTCACATGCTCTACCAACTGAGCTACCGGTGATCTTTTATATTAACCCACATATTTACCAATTCTGGACCTATTTTCTACTCTGCACTTAAATTAATATGTGGTGTCATTTTCTTTAAGCTGAAAGATTTCCTTTAGTATTTAAGACAGGTCTGCGAGCAACAAAGTCTCAGTCTTTATTTCATCTTCAGCTTTAAAAGTGATGGCTTTATTTTGTCTTCAATTTAAAGGATAGTTATTCTTGATAGAGAATATATAGTGGCCAATTTTTTTTCTGGCCCTTTGAATTTCTTCAGTGACTGACTTCTGGCCTCCATCGTTTCATTGATGCTTATTTATATGTGATGAATTAGTTTTGTCTTGCTGCTTCAAAGATTTTCTGTTTGTCTTTGTAATTCAGTAGTTTGATTATGCTATATCTAGGTATTAATCTCTTTATATTTGTCCTACTTTGAGTCTGTCAAATTTCTTTGATAAGTAGATTAATATTTTTCATTAAATTGGTATGTTTGTGTCCTTTATTACTTTATGTATTTTTTCTATCCCTCTGTCTTGACTCCTGGGATACTCATTACATGTTTTTTTTTTTTAATATTTTGTTTATTTGAGAGAGAGAGAGACAGATGGAGGTAGGGACAGAGAGCAGGAGCAGGGAGGACAGGGAGAAGCAGGCTCCCTGCTCAGCAGGGAGCCCAAAGCGGGGCTTAATCCCAGGACCCTGGATCATGACCTGAGCCAAAGGCAGACACTTGCTGAGTCACCCAGGAGCCCCTCATTACATGTTCCTTGGTATGGTCTTGATTGTCCCAAATGTCTCCGAGTCCTTGTTCATTTATTTATTTTTTTATTTTATTTTATTTTATTATGTTAATCACCATACATTACATCATTAGTTTTTGATGTTGTGTTCCATGATTCATTGTTTGAGTATAACACCCAGTGCTCCATTCAGTACATGCCCTCTTTAATACCCATCACCAGGCTAACCCATCCCCCCACCCCCTCCCCTCTAGAACCCTCAGTTTGTTTCTCAGAGTCCATCGTCTCTCATGGTTCGTCTCCCGCTCTGATTCCCCCCCCTTCATTTTTCCCTTCCTGCTATCTTCTTCTTCTTCTTTTTTAAACATATAATGTATTATTTGTTTCAGAGGTACAGGTCTGTGATTCAACAGAGTCTGTGTTCATTTAAAAAACATTTTTTTTATCTTTTCTTTAGATTGGGTAATTTCTATTCATCTGTTTTAGAGTCACTGATTCTTTCATCAGGTTATCTTGAATCTGTTGTCAATTCCCTCCAGTGGATTTTTTTTTAAGATTTATTTATTTTAGAGAGAGAGAGCATGAGTGGGGGAGGGAGAGTGGAAGAGGGAGAGGGAGAGAGTCTCAAGCAGACTCCCCACTGAGCTTGGAGCCGGATGCCACACAGGGCTTAATCCCACGACCCTGAGATCATGACCTAAGCAGAAATCAAGAGTTGGATGCTTAACTGACTGAGCCACCCAAGGCCCCCCCATCTCTGGTAAATTTTCTGATTATACTTTTCCACTTCAAAATTTCCATTTGATTTTTTTTTTAATTTCTGTTTCCTTGTTGAGAATCTCTTATTTATTGTTGTCTTGCTTTCGTTTCATTCTTTAAGTAAGATACCTTTGGTTCTTTGAACATATTGATAATAACTGCTTTGAAGTCTTTGTTTAAATCTAACATTTGGGGACACTCAAATGGTTTCCCCTATTTCTTTGCATGTTTCATAATTTGTTGAAAATGGGATATTTTAGATCAGCTATCATAGCAACTCTGGATTCTGATTTTTTTCCTCCCTTAAGGTTGTCATTACTTTGTTCATTTGCTTGTTTCTTGGTTTAGGAATTTGCCTAAACTAAGTATAGTGATATCTGTCTCCCTTGTGATGTGTGGCACTGATAAATCTGGTTGTTTTTGATTTTTAATATTTTTGTTTTGAGTTTTGCATTTGGCTTTCTAGGACTTGCTCCTGAGTCTGTGTATTTTAAATTATAAGCTGATTGTTGGATACTCCTTGTGTTTAAACACATAGAATCAGTAAGTCTTTTGTCATCTATTCATGGATCTTTGTAGTGGTAGAGGCATGCATTTAAAGTTTACATTGTTTTCAGGTGTGTTCTGGCTTTCCCTCTCTGCTGGGCTCTTTCACATTTGCTCTATGTACCTGATTATTTGGCCTCAGGAATATGTGACTAGCTTTGTTCCCCTCTGGTCTCCATTGCATATTCTCTCAACCTTAGCCAAGAATATATCTGCCCCAGTTACGACCATGACCTTGGATTAATGGAGCTATTTACTCTCCCTGCTTGCCGATTTCTAAGATCATCACTTCCACTGAAACACTGTTGAACGTGGGCATAACCTGCCGCTAAAGTTCAAGTTACCCCCCCCTTTGACCACAATAAAGATGTTTCCAGTCTTTTTTTTTTTTTTAAAGATTTTATTTATTCATTTGACAGAGAAAGAGAGAGAGAGCACAAGCAGGGGGAGCAGCAGGCAGAGGGAGAGGGAGAAGCAGGCTCCCTGCTGAGCAAGGGAGCCCGATGTGGGGCTCAATCCCAGCACCCTGGGATCATGACCTGAGCTGAACACAGATGCTTAACCAACTGAGCCACCCGGGCGCCCAAGATGTTTCCAGTCTTAATGATCCTCCCTACCCTGGAAGAACCTCTGTACTGACTGAATTGTGTTTGATGATGATAAGAGGCCAGACCAGAATGTCACAGGGTCCTAATGTTCTTATCCAAAGATTAGCAGTCTTTCAAATAAACATGCTTCTCAAATTCTTATATCCCTTTGGTCAATTTCTAGAGCACTGAAATGATTGTATTTGTCAATTTTGTCTGGCTCTTTAGTTTCTTTTTGGAGAATATTTGCTGATTGCACTCAGCCATAGCTGGAAGTCCTACTTCTGGTTTTGTATCATGTATGCATTTTTTTTTCCTTTACTCTTAACAGTGATGGAAAATTTACATGTTCTATTAATTATTTTGTCTCTGTTTTTCTTGGGGTAAATTTTGTTTCATATTGATCTCAAATGTGGAAAAAGAAAGATTTTCTTCAAATGCCCAGTGGCTCTTGGCTGTGCATTCATACTAGAAAAGAGAAATTCAAGTATGCTGGAAGTCAGCTAAAGGCCGGAATGTGGCCAGCTTTTCTTTGGGGGTATCCATACCCATACTGCGTTTCCTCGTTTTCTAGGCTGTTAATTCATTTCTTTCAAACACAGCACTTCTCCCATCTACTCATTTTTTTCTTACTCACAGTCAGATATTTAACTCTGAACAAGTAAAGACAAAGTATATTCTTGCTTGTACAAAAAGGTAGGAGAGGGAGATTCAGGATATTTTAGCTTCACTTCTTACTCCACACTTCTGTCAGGGATATCAGGCCATTCCTTTAATTGCAGCACTCTCTGCACACATTCTAGAGTTTGACTTTTCCTGCTGTATTTCTTCCGTGAATGCTCTTCCATCTGTCACTTTGTAGTGATGACTTTTTTAGTCTCTTCATTGTAATGGTTTACATCCTCTCCCCCAACCAACACATACCTTTATTATCTTTTAAGGGGGCCTCTGGGAGAGGGGGAAATGCATGCCGATTGATCTTTCTAACCAAAAATATTGTCCATATATTTTTAAATTTTTTTAAAGTAAACTCTACGCCAATGTGGGGCTCAAACTCAGGACCCCAAGATTAAGAGTCGCATGCTTCACCAGTGGAGCCAGCTAGGGGCTCCTTGTCCACATATTTTTAAACAGTTGAAATAGAATGCGTACATGCTCTCTTGGGTCCTGTTTTCATTTCATCATTTAAGCATTTTCTACATTGCTATAAGTCTTTATAATTATTGTTTATAGTGGTATATGAACACATTTTTAAAGAAGCAGTTTGTTGTGTTTTCATGATTACAGTGGTTATTATATTTTAGTTAATACCTCCCCTTTCTTTTACCCTTTCACCATCCCACCATCGTGCCATTTGCCTTTCCTCAGGTAACCAATGATAACAACATTGACAGTTTGTGAAGCAGGAAATCTTCATGTTTTTCCTTTGGTCAAGCTGATTGGCTGAAAGCTATCAAGAAGGGCATTTTGCCCTGGAGCAGGCTGGCATTGTCATCAAAAAGGCAATTTCAATTATTTATGGGTTTTCCAAGAAGTCTTGTGATTTCAGCTATGAAGTGTAGATGACATGTTGTATCTCTGTAATGGCATCCTAGCTTGACATCTTCATCTTAGTTCTTAGATGGAACTGAACCATTTCTCTCTTTAAATTCCTGTTTCCCCTTTTGTTCAAATTCAGTTCCTACAGTGGCCAAGTTGACTATGAGGGTGTTTGTTTCTGATGAAATAACAACTGGAAGTCAGTTTGGGATAGTGGATTTTAGTAACATTTACGTGCTTGCATTTTAACCACCAGAGAAAGGCAAGAAGAATGAGGACAATCAATAAATGTCTAAAGAAACATTTGGAAGCTTCTTCATAGCAGTTTTCTAGTCGATGGAGGCCTGACCAAGAGATCAGTTTTGCTGATTAAAGATAACAAAATAGTCTTTTCTATTAAATAATTCATTTATTGTTTAACTTTTTTCCTTTAGTAAGGCAACAAAGAATAAAAAGCATAGGTTTTGGAACAAAGAAGTAAGTCTATTTGTGTATGATGTAAAACTAAAGAAAAAAATATAAGAATAAGAGTTTGGCAAATATCCTGGATAAGAACATCAGTATACAAAAATTATACAAATACATATTTAAACAAAAAATGAAAAGTTTTTGCAAAGAGATACTGTTTACACTAACGTTGAAAATATGAAGTTCCTAGGAATACATCTAACATAACAAGAGATATACGAAACTCCCATGGGGAAGATAGTAAAGCATTATTGTGTGATAATAAGGACTCAGAAGTGGAATGATATACCATACACATGGCTTGCAAAAATCAACGTTTTATAGATGCTCAATTTAATCAACACAGTCTCAAATTACTGTCTTGTTTTGGTGGGGAAGGGAGAATACTGGACAGTAGGTTCTAAAATTATATGGAAAGACAAAAGGCCAGTCATCAAAAATAGCAACAGTGTACTTTGGTGGAGGGAAAGACAAATAGATTGGCAAAAGAGTGGTCCATGGCTCCACAGCATTGGTGGCATTACCTAGAGGCTTCTTAGAAATAGAGAATCCCAGACGCCAACCACTGGTCAACTGAACCAGAAACTATTTTAA
Source organism: Eumetopias jubatus (assembly GCF_037043125.1). Taxonomy (NCBI): domain Eukaryota; kingdom Metazoa; phylum Chordata; class Mammalia; order Carnivora; family Otariidae; genus Eumetopias; species Eumetopias jubatus. Next base: position 72,906,479 of record NW_028274811.1, on the reverse strand, counting down.
CAAGATAATCCAGAGGAGTGAGAAAAAACTGGTCTTAATAAACTGTTCTGGAAACTAAACTGGTAACTAAACAGGAAAAAAGGAATTGTATTGAAAGGCATTGCTTGTTTTATGCGCTGCATCCATCCTTTACTCTGTATAATCTACATTTATTGAGGAACATTTGAAAAATCAGTGATAAGGAAAGGGATGTTTTGAATGTACATTTTCCTAGGTGCCTCTGTTACTCACGTGCCTATAACCTATGGATCATCTTGTTAATAAGCTTTTCTTAGGTCCCCCAACTTTAGCATGTCTTTATACATTTCCAACACTCTCGACTCATGCCTGTATGTCAGAACTTAATGATAATAATGTCACTACCAATGTAGACAAGTAATGTGACTCTACGCTCTCCATGGTGACAGTGATTAAGTTTTATCTAATTATTTTATAGGTGTATTTTGTATATGTTGGGGGGGAAAAAACCTCAGCAGAGGATAATAAGAAAGGGCAGCTCTTCTACTGACCACCTGGAAGGAAATAATTTTCCACTTATTTGGAATTGGAAGACCAGCTCATTCTTAGAGTCTTTGGAAACAAAATTAGGTAAGAAATGTTTTTCTTCGTATTTTGAATAATTTGTTCTCTACCTGCTCTGTCTCCTTGAAGGCTTCTATAATTCTATTCCTTTGGCCTCCAAGAGAAATACAGTTAGCATTTTCCTTGAGAAAGTTACTGTGCCAGCCAGCTGTCAGCCTTATGATGTACCTGATCTCCCATGTCAGGGGAAGCACAATTCAATTTAAAACTGAGTCTTCTGCACAACAGTGCAGCAGGGCTGCCAGCCTCTCTCTTTATGTACCTTTCTTTAAAATGCTGCCTTCAACCCAAACAGTAGAGTTTTATTTTTAAATCCTTTGTGTGGGATAAAACCACCACTGACTTTACTTGTCTTTAGTTAAAAATCAATGAATCGAATGAAATAATCTGTAAGTATTTCTGCTCCTTTTTCTCATTTCTAGAAAATAAAGTACCCCTGCTTGTTTAACTTATGACTTGTCTAAACATGTTGAAAGCATTGACTCTAAGGCATAACATTCAGACTCTGAAAGGGAACTGTGACAAGTTCAGTCAAAAGGGAAAAGAGGAATAATTTATAAAAGGTGCTGCAGATAATGATGCCAGCCAGTTACTTTAAAATGCATCCATCTCACCTTTTAATGAATTAGATTTGTCAACAGCAAATGTTTTATGCACCACTTCTAATAAAAGTGGCATGCTAGGAATGCAGTGCTTTGAGGTTGGCTTCTTCAAAGCTTTAGGAGTATCTTCAATTCAAAGATATTTTTTAAATAATAGATATTAAAAAGTATATTTAAATAATATTAAGGTTGTGACACAAACACCAAATGACAAAATTCAGGAGTTTCAAAGCAGACACTGACATGCCATCACTATATTCACATAGAAACTGTTTTTTAAATTAGGAGTGCAACAGACTCATTTGGGGATGGTATGTCAATTTAACTTTAAATTCTCTTGTTGTTTTGGTTGGTGTCATAACCTTAATGTCAGCTTTTGAAATAGATTTCTACATTTCCTTTGGTTTGGGGTCATTAAAAAATGCATATGATAAATCTAAGAGGCAGAAATAGGTCACAATGAAGTGGAATTCCTTGCTACTCTGCTGTCGAAAGACAGGTAGTACCTGCCTCGTAAGTGGAAAAGTTAGCTCAGGCATTTTAGTAAACTTCTGTTTTGTTTTTCAGGAATTTGATTCAGACTAGTATAGACCGAAGTAACAAGACGTGAGATGTTGATATAATTCTGTTGTTTACAGTCTATTCTTCCCATCCCTCTCATCCTAACCATTGGATCTTGTTGTTTATCACCTCTCTAGATGTTGAAAATCACAATTCCCATGCTTGATATTTTTTTCACTAAAAGTACAAGTTAAGCATGATGGTTATTTCATTTGAATAATCTTTATTCAATGTACTTGAGTATACGTAGCCTGCCTTAAAACTTCATGCGGCAGTCCTTTTATAAAACACTTGTATGCAGATTTTCTAGGGGTGGGACAAAATCTTGGTTTTTTTTTTTAAAGTAAACTTGTTATAGAAAGTAAAATCTGAAGTAAAATATGGTATGTTGTGTGTTAAAAAGTTTTCTAGTACCCCACCACTCATTAAAGGAGCAACCAGGAGCATTCTGCAGGGAAAGAGCCAAAGGAGAAGGACGAGGGAAACGGTAATTTATTCACCCACATTCCTCTCTTTTCCCGGCTTCTTAACTGTCATGATCTCACAGCTCAGGTCTGCAATGTCTATGCTGAATCTAGTTGGTTGTTTTTTTGTTTTTGTTTTTTTAAGATTTTATTTATTTGACAGAGAGCGTGCGTGCGCTCCAGTGAGCATGAGTGGGGGGTGGGGGAGGGAGACGCAGGCTCCCCGCCGAGCAGGGAGCCCGATGCGGGGCTCGATCCCAGGACTCTGGGATCATGACTTGTGTCTAAGGCAGACGCTTAACTAGCTGAGCCACCCAGGTGCCCCTACGCTGAATCTGGTTTTAATTTAGAAAAATAAACATATTAGAATCTGTCCCATAGTTGTCTTTTTCATTACCTCTGTGAGAGATATAAAAGAATAGAAGAGAAGCAAATTACCTATTGATCTTTTCTTGCTGACTCAAAGATACTGACCAACCTAAAATACCACAAAAGTCTCATCTCCTTGATTGAACCACCAGGTTTTACCTTTCCTGGTTTTTATCAGTGACTGAGCAAACATTAATCTTTCTTTTCTAGTGTATTCCACTCCATTCCCTCTATCTCTATTTTTCAAGCAGTGTTGAATTTTAGAAATTTTTAATAGTTCTCATTTGGGTTGATGCTATGAAATTTTATCTTCACTTCTAGTCCTAACTTTACTTTTCCTACCCACTGGACCCTGCCATATCACATCATTATTAAATCATCACAGTTCCAACAAGTAATATTCTTTTGAAGCCCATCTTCAACAATGAGAGGGAATTATGCTACATTGTGTAGTGGTTTGAAAATGTGTACGTTTGTGAAGGTTTGGGCTAAATCCTTTAAACCCATTTAAACTATACTGGTGCCCTTGTCTGAACAACTTTTTTTTCCCCCAGAATAACAAATGCCCCCCCTTTTTTTAAGATTTTATTTTTAAGTAATCTCTGTACCCTACATGGGGCTCAAACTCACAATCCCAAGATCAAGAGTTGTATGCTCCACCAATTGAGCCAGCCAGCCACCCCGAACAAATTTTTAAAAACATTATTATTCGTACTAATATTAGTTCTGATTTTGATTTGATAAAAGTGAAAAGTTTTAAACAAAAATGACTGTTTCTAAATTCAGAGGAAGCTGTTCAAATAAATGAATTAGAACTCACTGTACACCTGTGATACAAAAATTTTTCTGGCAGAGAAACAAAATATTCTTTTTAAATATTACAAGCCAAGCCAGCTTCATGCAAATTCATTTAGAGCAGTTTCAGATTTATGTATTTAATAAAGCTGGGTAGTGGATCTAACTTATATATTTAATGTCCATCGATGTACAGTGATGTTCTAGTGACTGCCTGGGAAAGAATGATGAAATTTTATTTAGTGTTTCTGCTATATCAGTCAGTTCTATAAATGACTTTCTAATGGCTTACAATATATGCTTTTAATAGTTTTCTGTAATATTAAGTGTTAATATTTATTGAGTGCTTTCCATATGCCAGCAGCTATTCTGCATATTATCTATGGATTATCTCATGTAATCCTCATAACAACACTTTAATGATCTCACTATTTTACAGATGTGGTAGAGGCTCAAAAGAAGGTTACAGAACTAGTTAGTAATGGAGCTGGAAGTCACACACCAGCAATGTGACTCCAAAGCTTGCATACCAGACCCTCACTACTCAAAATGTGGTCCCTGGACCACAGGGACCCATTACCTGGGAACTTGTTAGAATTGCAAAATCTCAGGCTCCACCCCAGACCTACTGAAAATCTACATTTTTAACAAGATTCCTAGATTATTAGTTCATTACATTTGAGAGCATAGTTCTAAACCACTATGCTCTCCTGCCCTTATATACAGAATAAATTTTTTTAAAACTGATTTCTATTTTTTTCTACAGTGTAATACTGAATTCTCATCTTTATGCTATTTTGGGTATTCCTATCATATATAAAGAGTATTATAATGAGATCTGATAAGTAAATATGAGCAGGGATCCCATATAGACCCAAGTTATCTGAAAATCAATTGTGTAAAGAGTAGGAGGTGGGGGCGCCTGGGTGGCTCAGTTGGTTAAGCATCCAACTCTTGATTTTGGCTCAGGTCATGATCCCACAGTTGTGAGATCGAGCCCCATGTCAGGCTCCAGCTCCAGCAGGGCATGGAGCCTACTTAAGATTCTCTTTTTCTCTCTCTCTCGAGAAAGGAAGGGAAGGAAGGAAGAAAAGAACAGAACAGAACAGGGTAGGAAACATTCCAGAGTGTAAACAGTAGGAAGTCTTTCTCTCCACAAAGCAGCTAACTTCTTCAAGGCCTGAGACTTTCTTACAATCACTATGTAGCACACTGAGTACAAACTGTAGAGACTGGCGGCCTATTTCAGCTTCTATTTCTAGTTTTGTGGGACCTCAGGAAAGTTAAACAGCTCTCTGTACCTCAGCTTCGCCACTGGGGAAATTAGGTCTACATGGTACTTCACAGGGTTACTGTCAAGATGAAATGAGTAAGCCATGCAGAGGATCTAGAATAGAGCCTGATATGAGGCAAGTGAATAAATGTTAGCTTCTATAGTTTATTGTTGTTAGCTATCATTTCCATCTTAGAATAGAATAGATTCATATCTCATACTTCTTGGTTATCAGTTGGTAATAAATTGACAAAAAGTTTTGTTAGCAGAACTCACCACATAAAGGGATATCTTTGCTATTGAGTCCAAACCATAAACTTCTGTATTTGTATTTTTCTGAAAAATGTCTCACTGAGGCACTTTCCTGCCTGTGAGTTCTGCTAAATGCCACTTGATTGTGGTACTTAGCCAGTTAATTCCAGCGAAATCAATTCAAAATCAAAATGAAATGTGTTAATATATCGAATTTTTAAATATATGTGCTTTTAAATTGAAGAAAGATAATGAGGATTATAAGCCCATTTGGCTATCCACTTGCATAAGTAATATAGAAAAATTAAGTGGATAAAGAATGTTTGTTTAAAGACTGAATGCTCCAGTAGCTTATTTGTTTCCTTCTGGGTGGACGTAATTCTGAAATTAATCATTACAGTCTTTAGGGGAAGTACTCACTTAACAACTTTTCAAGAATATATCTAATGTGTGAAGTGAGATTGCATGTTCCTGGAAAGTAAGTACAATTTTGAAAGCTGATTTGTGAAAGTCATTGAGATAAAAATAGTTGGTGAAAAGAATGCCCTGGAAAACTTTTAAACTGCCAATTCCAAGACCCACACCTAGAGAGTTCTCTTCACTAGGCCTGGGATGAGGCCCGGGTATTTGAATTTTTAACAGTGGGTGGGGTAATTCTGCTTCAATTAGTCTTGGACTAGACATGAATTTGATGCTATTTGTTTTCCATTTTCTTCATCTTCTTTGGTCTTTCTCCCTACCCTCTGTTAGTGATCCCATTCCAGTCCTTAATTTTTTTTTTTTTACCCTTTCTCAAAAAACATCTCTTCCAGATTTATTAGTCATGTCTTTGCAGATGGTTCTACATAATGATCATAGGGTTCTCTTTTTAATCTAAAAGTCTCTAAGCCAAAATGCAGGTGCTTAAATCAATTTAGAGGCTGTGGGTGCATTAAAAAATAAAGAAGAGAAGGAATAGAATAGGAAACATCAAAGCAAACATTAAGGGTAAGCAATGTTTCATGAAACTTTTAACATAGGTGTGTGCACACATATGCATGAGATTAGAATGCACTTTTTAACCTGTGGATCATAGTCCAAAAATTTTGAAAGATACTCTCTGAATCCCAGTCTTTGGAATTTCAGTGTGACATTACGAGCAATATGTTTCTTCATGCATTTCCCTCATATATTGCCTCCATCTCTATTCTGGACATTTCCATTTGTATAATACACTCAGAATCATCTGTGTGAAATTGCATTTGTCATGCCTTCTTATCACCATTTACCTCCTATATTTAAAAAAACAATCTATTCATAACTGTCATCCAGATTAAAGTTTCAGAATTTCCTGGTAATAATTAGCTCTTTCTATATAAACTATCATGTAGCCTCATCTCACTACCTTAGGCCCTAACCAGCAAAAAACTTTATGGGGACCATACTAGTAACCCACTCCTCAGCTAGCTTCTTAAAGGCCAGCATGGATATGCACTGGATGATATCTAGGCACGTGTGTGTGTGTATGTGCGTGTGTGCATGCGTGCACGCGCGTGTGTGTGTAGCAAAGCAAGGTTTATTGAGCGATAGCAAAATGGTAGTACAAAGCTCCTGAGGAGGGAGGGGACCCAAGAGGTTTGCCCTACTGGACGATATCTCTAACAGCCTTCGGCTGGAGTGTTGGAGCCTCTGACAATAAGCATGCCCTGTACGATGCCCATCTTTTTTTCTTAGCCACTGTCATAATTGGTCTTTTCCTCCACTGAGTTTTATTGCCCAGGAAGACCCACACCTCGGCTTTTACTCTTTGCTAGCCTCTAATGACACATCCACAAGTTGCCTTTCTCTTAGAGTGAGTATAATTTTCATGTTGTCCTGTTTGGTTTCTCTGATGAGTTGGGTTTAAAATCCAAGCTTGTTTATGCCTGGGACATGTAATACCTGCCTGGTTTTCTCTCAACTATAATTGCCTGCTTCATTCAATAATCCCAAGCTATGTATACTCTGGAAAGTCATTTCAAAAGCCACTTTTCCTTTTCTTGTGGCTCATCCTCTTGCTATTCATCATCACCTTCATGTGGTTTAATTCACTGTCCTGATTGATTGTCCTACTGCTGTTATCTCAAACCTTCTTCACACTGTTTGAAAACCATTTATACAATATTAGTTAGGTATTGCCTTAGTAAAACAAACACAGACACAAAAAACTCTGACTCACTGTTTTATATAGGATAAGATCCAAATATTTTCTTTCTAGAGGAAAAAAGGCCTCAGCACACCTGTCTGGCCATCGCATACCTCCTCAGTTTTTTTGTTTGTTTGTTTGAAGTAAGCTCTAGGCCCAACATTATGCTCAAACTCACAGCCTTGAGATCAATAGTTGCATGAATAGTTGCATGCTGTACCGACTGAGCCAACCAAGTGCCCCATACGTCTTTAGTTTTATCCTCCACTATTTTCATCCATGAGTTTTCTGCTCTGGCTCCCCCAAACAGTTGCATTTATGTTCTAGGGATTTTCTCCTCATTTTAATTACCAGGGCCCGCTCTTGGTGGTGGTTCAGGAACCTGAAGCAGGTAGCTGTGACTGGGGTTTAAGAGTGGGATCCCAGTACATACAAAGAAATCTCAAGATGGGGACCTAATTATATACTGGTAATAAGCAAGTTAGTAAGAGCCTAGGTTGTGGAAGAGGATAGAAATAAGCAGGAGCCAAAACCATTATTCACTTCTCAAGTTACTGTCTGAGGCTTCCTGTGTCCTCTCTTCACTAGTTGTTGGATCATTTCCAGAATAGGAGAGGGCTTGAACCTATGTATAGTGAGAGATTAAATGTCTTCAACTGTGGGGCCTGTGAGGCTATGGATTTTGGAAGATCACTGGGCTCCCACCTTTTGGAATACCTTCACTTCCTTTTTCTGGATGGCTTGACTTCTCTATCTCCATCTGCCTCGAAGGAACTTCCCAGTGCAGGATTCTAGGTCATGCGTTACTTGTACCACTCAGTTGACACTAAATTAGTTGATGCCTTATAATATTTTTTGTATTTTTTAAATTTGTTTTTGCTTTTTGTGTAAAAATTAAGACACGCTCATTATAATAAGTTCAAATAAATAAAGGAGGTTATTAAGAATGAACATTTCCTTTTTCCCTGTCCTATTTTAGTTCCACTGCCCACAGATTAGCACTAATAGTTTGTTGTTTTTCCTTCCTGATAATTTGGGATGGTTTGTTTGTTTCAAAAGTATTTTACTGTATTATGGTATATAGATCTACAACTTATTTTTTTTTTTATGAAATAAGACACTCTCTGGAAATCTTTTCGTCATGCCATACAGAACTAGATTATCATTTTTATGCATACAGAAGATCCATTTTATCTGTTATATTTTTATTTAAAATATCACATATTCTGATAAATAACCAGTTTGCCCAAGATAGTCTCATTTTCTGTCTTTTGTCATATTTCATCTGGCTTAGCGTTTGTTTCAGATTTTTCATTTTTTTCATTTTTATTTTTTTAAATATTTGAGTGAAAGAGAGAGAGAGAGAGAGGAGTGTGAGCTAGCATCAGTGCGGGGGGTGGGGGGGAGAAAGAGGGAAAAGCAGACTCCCCTCTAAGGAGGGAGCTGGATGCAGGGCTCAATCCCAGGATCCTGGGATCATGACCTGAGTCAAAGGCAGATGCTTAACCAACTGAGCCACCCAGGCGCTCCTCAGATTTTTATTTTTGAATGAAATATTGCTTAATAGTTGCATGTCATTAAACCAAGCTTAGGTTTAGGTTTTGTACTTCTGAGTTCTGACATCATGTCATATGTGAGATGCCAGTGTAGTAAACAGAATTCTCACTTTAACATATGGTTAAATTGGCAATAGCCCATTTCCTTTTTCCAGATCCTTTCCAGAGTAATAATAGCTAACACATCTTCTTCAAGGGCAGCATGAGGGTATTTGTTTATAAAGTGAATGCGCTCTAGCATGAGCACTTAGGTACAGCTAACTTTTTCAGGTCTTGGGTGATGCTGATGGCAGAACTATTTGATGCTGCTACCTCTGCTCACCACTTAATGTGTCAGCCACTTGTGCTGTGCCCATGCCCTTGCCCTTGGCCTGCACAACATTTCCCAGCCTATGTTCAGTCTTGCCATAGAATGAATGCAGTCTAAACTCTATTACTACAAAGTCTTTATCATGTATTACACATCTACAACTACTTGTTTATTGTTGGGTAACACACACACAGAGCACTGAATATCTTTTGACTTGCTGAAATGAATTAATGTGTAACTCACAAAATGGGGGCTATAATGACATCACTGATCACATAAAAATAAGACATCTATCTGTTGAAGAATCATCAACATCTTTTGCACAGTCATATTTTAAGATTGTGCCTGAAAAAGCTCATGTAATACTTAGATGCAGAAGGTACATTTGTGTACCACTCTGTGAAACTTTACTTTTTACTTAGATCAGGTAGCTGTTCTAAATTTCTCTCATTTGCAGTTATGAGTTTTCTTGTTCATGTATGAAAGGTGAATCAGTAGCTCTTAATGTATTGGCTCCATTAATAGAACTTTATCAACAGTTTAATAATGCCAGTTTTATATCAGTATCCTTGGATACTTCAAATAAAAAATGAATTAATTCCAGTAATGGTTCAAGTTTCATGTCTAATTCACAGAATCAAAGTAAAGCATTCAGGAGTTCATTCTGTAAAAGATGAAACACTTAGCATTATTGTGAATACTATTATAAATTGAATTCCAAACTGCAACATGATAAAGTTTTTTAGTCTTGGTGACATTAAAAACATGTTATGATGGAGCATAACATCATAAAAATTTTTAAATAGAATCTATGAAGAAAATTATACTTGAAATATGTTGTGATGACATGGTAATTTGTAATTACACCCCAGAAATCTTCAAAATCTACCAATCTAAATAGGAGATGTTCTTGTCAAAAAGTACAAATATTTATATGTACATAAAACCAGCCTTAACTTTTTATGATTAGACTGCTTTTGAGGAAAACAAAGAACTTAAGCATGGCAGTATATACTTTCTCTTTTTGGATTTTAGAAATGTTTGAAACATTGAAGAATTACTGTATTTTATAAATTGGCTTTAAGTGCCTATTATGGTATTAAATACTTTTTTTTAAAGATTTTATTTATTTATTTGAGAGAAAGAGCGTGAGACAGTGAGCACAGGCAGAGGAAAAGGGCAGAGGGAGAGGGAGAAGCAGACTCCCCACTGAGCAGAAAGCCCAACATGGGGCTCGATCCCAGGACCCTGGGATCATGAGCTGAGCCAAAGGCAGACACTTAACCAACTGAGCCATCCATGTGCCCAGTATTAAATACTCTTGTAAAATTATCCTCTAATTTTTTTGTTGTACTTTCTTCAAAATCAGTTAGAAATCTTTAATGAAAGTGTTCAACAAATGGTGGGGGGAAAATCATTTTAGAAGCATTTAGGGAACTGAATTATTGAAAACAAAGCTCACATATAGGAAGACCTTGAAATGTATCCCCATGAAATTTAAGGGGAAACAACAAATTAAATGATGAGAACTCAAATGGTGTACAAGATTTAGTTGTAGAATTCCATAATTGTGTTTTGAAAGATGTAGACTTAGGAGAAAAATCTTTTCATGGAGCTTATATTTTTAAAAATTGTATAAATTGATACTCTAGTTCAGAGTAAAGTTGAACTGGGAAGTCTTATAATTCTGCAGCATCTAAATTTAGCAAAACATTAAAAAATAATCATAAATATTTGATGAGGTTTTTTTTAATTTCAGAAATTTAATTTATAGGTATTTGAGGTTTTTTTTTTTAATTATTGGTCCAGAAAAGGCACTCTGCACGGAGACAATAAACCAAAAACTACTACTTTTAAGAATGTATTTTATTATTAAAAATTAAAATTGAGGATATTCTTCATTTAGCAAAATTTGCTGTGAACTTAATAAATTCACCAGATAACTTAACCACCTGAGGAAGATGATATAGGTGTTAGCAATTTAAAATTTCCTCACCGTTAGGGTGCCTGGGTGGCTCGGTTAAGTGGCCAACTCTTGGTTTTGGCTAGGTCATGATCTCAGGGTCCTGAGATTGAGCCCGTGTGGGGTTCTGCACTCTGTAGGGAGACTGCTTGAGGATTCTTTCTCCCTCTGTCCCTCCCCCCGACTTGCTCGCTCATGCTCTCTCTCTCAAATAAATAAATCTTTTTTTAAAAAAGGTCAATGTTACCATAAAAAAATAAAGATTTAGTAACCTTAAAATGCAATTTGGAAAAATATAAAAATAATATGATCATAAAAAAATGCTTTCCTCAGAAAAATATCTGTGACAGATACAACTAAGAAATTCTTTGAAATATAATGAAAATGAGGGGTGCCTGGGTGGCTCAGTCAGTTAAGCATCCCATTCTTGGTTTCCACTGAGGTTATGATCTCAGGTTAATGGGACCAAGCCCCCAGTTGGGCTCCTTGCTCAGTCGGGAGTCTCCTTGAGATTGTCTCTCTCTCTACCCGCTCTGCCACTCCTCCCAACGTGTGCTCTTTCTCTCTAAAATAAATAAATCTTTAAAAAAGTATATGAAAATGAATCGTGTATATTTTTAATATTGAAATAATACAGGCTTTTTACTTTAATGAGCACAGATATAAGAATTTTTTGAAAGAGGGCGCCTGGGTGGCTCAGATGGTTAAGCGTCTGCCTTCGGCTCAGGTCATGATCCCAGCGTCCTGGGATCGAGTCCCACATCGGGCTCCCTGCTCCTTGGGAGCCTGCTTCTCCCTCTGCCTCTCTCTCTCTCTCTCTCTCTCTCTGTCTCTCATGAATAAGTAAATAAAATCTTTAAAAAAATTTTTTTGAAAGAATGTTATTTTTGAAAATTGTTTTTGAATATTATGTAGGTCCACATATAAAATAAAACCGTTTAATTGGTTAATAAAATTTGAAAAATGGTATAATTTTAGTTACTTTCACTACCTTTTTTATTCTAAAAAACATCCTGGTTTGGGTGATCCCCTCCTTGCCAAATTTCCCTCCACAAATTAACTCCTTCTTCTGATTTTTCTTTCTCTTAAGAATATGACTTTTCTCCCAGTCCTGTGGTTTTAAAATCTTGCTATAAACACTGATTCCTGTCTCTGTTTTAAAAAGATCATTCTGGTGGTAGGATAGAAAATGAAGTAGAAGGAGATGATGGACTTTGAATCTACACAGGAGCAGTAGGAAATGGATGGATATGAGAGATAACAGAAAAAACTGATCATTTGGCTATGAGATTAGTGAGAGAATGTTGAAATGTGGAAGATGACTCCCACTCAGTGACATGGATATCTGAGTTGATAGTGGTGCTGTTAACTGTCATAGGGACCTCAAGAAAGGAAGGAAGTTTCAGAGGGGAGATGATAAGATTGTCTGGGGACATGTTGAGTTTGAAGTGCCTGTGGAACATCCATGAGAGTTATCCAGTATGGAGTTGGATAGTTAGAACAGGTGCTCCAACACACATGTAGCAGAAGACATGGATGTAGATTAATCTGTCCAGTCCAAAGACCAAGAGGAAGAAAAGGGTAGGACCTGGTAAGGGAAACAGCTGTGGTGTCCAGGATAGAGTTGGGGGAGAAACAGTGCTGTAATAGTCAATGGATTGGCCTGTGGAGAAGGGAGAGCCCAGAATTAGTGTTAAGTGTAACACTTGGAGGGAAGACTTGCCATTTGGCCTTTGTGAGGTTCTAATAGCTATAGAAGGAATTTAGGCCTTGCTGAGACAGTAAATGTTCCCAGAAATAGTTTACCATTTGAAACTTTTAGACTTAAATTTAATAAACTTTGAGATATAATAGTCTTTAATATAGTTGTACACTGTAGCTTTTATTCTAATACTTTTCTACAAACTTAGTGTCATTATTTCTTTTTACTATGATTTTTTTTGAAGTTTTACTTTGTACAAGGGCACATTGATTAGTTTAGAGTGGACTTTTTAATATCTTATCAAGAACATCAGTTTTATTAAATAATTCGATACATAGACCTGTTCTAGAAATTTGACTATTCATTGAGTCAGCCCAAAACAATTTAAAAATCTCTTTTTATTCTAAAAAATAAATAAATAAAAAAATAAAAATCTCTTTTTATTCTTAGAACCTGTTTCTCAATGGTATGCATGGATAAAATTTTAACTTTCTTACATTTTATTTTTACTTACTACCTTTTTCTTTTTAAAATTATATCAAGAACGTATTCTGGGGGTGCCTGTCTGGCTCAGTCAGTGGAGCGCATGATCCTTGATCTCAGGGTCGTGAGTTCAGACCTCATATTGGGTTAATAAATGGAGCCTACTATTAAAAAAAAATGTATTCTGTATGTTTAGACTTTATTTAGTGATTAAACCATCTAATTTAAGTAGTTTTCCTCCTGTAATGTATGCCTTCACATTATGTCTTACACGTTCATTTTGATACTTCAGCTTTGGTATATGATTTATCTTTTAGTAGAAAAATGCTGGGTTCTTTCCTCACAGTTACAGTCATTGGTCTGATAATCCTGTGAGTCAATCTACACAAAACAAGAAGCTCATATCAAACTCCTGGCAGGTTTAGTTAAAATTAAAATGCATGCTCAACTGTAGAGATTGTCAAGTGTGGAAATAATATTTGTCCAGCTGGACAGCTTTCTTTTGTAGTTGCTAAATGAAAGTTGAGATTCTGTCTGCTCTTTGAAAGCTTCTGTGTCATGAAGGTAATTTGGACTGTTTGTGGTTTGACAGGAATTATTAAAATCAGATGAAGTGAAGGGAAGCAAGTATGAGAAAGCAAAATTGACACTGACACTCTCTATTATTTGCAGCTTGGATCATGATGACTATGTTGATATGATAGGTTCACTGTTGAGATATGTTAAGCAGCAAATAAAGTAAAAAGCAAGTATAGTGATGGATTTTCAGATTTAACATGAAGAAATCCTATATTGATTTTCACTGATTGCTTTTTACATAGATTTTCAGGTCATTTGATAAGAATTTGCTTTAACCAACAACAAATTTTCCTTCTATTAAACTATAGAATTAAAAAATATACTGCAAAGGCAATAAAACAGAAGATTAAATATTAGAGAAATAGATCACATGATTAATAGAATTTTAAAATTAGAAGAGTCCCTAAAGATAATTTTTATCTAATTTCCTTTTTTTGTAAATGGAAACTGGAAAGAGTTTTAAGGTATCACGTTTAAATTTTATTCAATAGCTTAAATGTTAAACCTTGATTTTTCACTAGTATATTTTCTTACCTCTTAACAATTTAAAAAAAAAATGGCTTAAGTTCTTAAGAACCATTTAAAATGGTTTAAGCCATGATTGTAGATAACTTTTTTGTTTAAAGATCTTAAATTATGTTATACTTATATGTGGCCTATAAATAATACTGTGGACACCGATGAAGTAAATACCTTCCATAAATATGATTTTCTACTGAAAACATCCTTAATAGAGGGAATTACAGCTAGGAAGCTATTTCAAGTTGTTAATCAAGGACAGTTATGGTAAAAAATATAGTTAAATATGAAGAACTATATGTATAAAGCAAAGATAAAAAGCCTGGAGTTGTCCTACTCATTGTGGAAAACCTTCAGTGGTATTTAAGTAGGGTAGCAAATGATCTGATTTGGTTTATAAAACAAGAAGTTTAATGCTAATATGCAAGTCTGATACAAACTCGGTGTCCTACAGTTCAGTTTAATTCAATTCTGATACTACCTATAGTTAGCACAGACCCCACAGGTTAATGGCTCAGTCCCACAAGACTGCATCCACGTTAGATGAGAGCCTCAAAAGGCATCTCCAGGGGATGTCTACTTGTGCCCAGCTGACTACAGATTTGAGGGTTCCACAACCCCCTAGTCAGGTTCAATAAGTCATTAGAATGACTCACAGGAAAGTGCTGTAGTTCTGATTACAGTATTTTTAGAAAGCATACAACTCAGGAATGGCCAAATGGAAGAGATTCATAGGACAAAGTAAGGTGGGAGGTAGAGGAAGACAAGGAGGAATAACCAAAATGGATTTCTTATTAAACCACAAGGTGTGAGTCTTGGAGGCCAGATGGGAGGTTTTTCCTTTTTTTCAGAAAGATATAATGTCAGATTTAAGACACTGGAAGCACACAGAGGAAGAAGTCAAATTTGAGAGCATTTGGTTACCATTTAATATATTAGGGAAGAGAAAGGGTCAAAGAATTTGGTGATCATTTAAGACAAAGGTCAGCAAACTTTTTCTCTTAAGGGCCGGATAGTAAATATTTTAGAATTTATGGACTACACATGTCCACTGTGGCTTATTCTTTTTGTTTCTTTTTAATTTTACAACTCTTTAGAAATGTAAAGACCATTCATAGTTTGCTGGCCATAGAAAACACAGACTGCTACAGTTGACTGACACCTGATTTAAGTTATTAGAGCAAGGAAAGGAGAGAGATTAGGGAGGTGGTGACCCTGTAATATAGGAAGAGAAGCCAGTTTAAGGAAAAGATTAAATTTTGGACATGTTGAGTTCAAGGGACCTTTGAAACAGCAAAGTGGAATTGCCTAGTAAATGTTTGGAATTATGTGTTGAGGTTTTGGAGGAGAACTAGGTTAGAGATACAGACTAAATTTTCATCATAGAGATAATAGATGGATGAGGTTAATCACTGAAAAGCATGTAGAGTAAGAAGAATTCCAGCCTGAAATGAACTGGAAGAGGAAGGGAGGAAAACTTTCTATATTTCCTTCCCCAAGTCGAGCAAGGGGAGTAGGGATCTATGGGAAGACTACAACCTGAGAACTAATAGGAATAGATTTTTTTTGAGATTTGAAGAGGACGAAATCCAAATGAATAAAAGTAAAACAGAATTTCTAAAAATTAAAATACTTTAGAAAAAAACAAAATCTAATCTGGTTAAGTTATATAAAAAGCAGCAGTAGCTTTGAATGAAGAATGTTTAGGGAAAGTAGTTAAAATGAGAAGCAGATTCTAGAGAGAACTCTGAATATCACACAAAACTAGTCTGGTTAATTTAAGCAAAGAAAAAACAGTGGCTCTTGTTCACTGGAACAGGGAGAAGATTTATTGTGTGTCTCTGACAAAATCAAACCAAAACAAACCCAAAAACAACTATATGAACTTTTAGTCTCATTAGGAAGGAAGTGGGCAATTATAGGGCCTCAGGAAAAAAATCCATGCACCTTCTCTTGAATTTAACTGGGTTTAACTTGGTTGGTATACCACTAAGTGGTTCCCCATCCCAGCCTTCATGCCAAGTTTCAGAATTTCTTTGCATCTGATGGTTCAGTTTGGGTCAGATGTCTAATCTTGGATATTTAGTTCTGACAGGAAAGCTGGGTCTTCTAGCATAGAAATTGACATTGTCAAGGATTTAGGAATTTAATTCCCTACATTGTCTATCAGATTAAAAAAGAGAAATTAGAGCTGGACAGCTACCTAAATTGGGAACTCCTACCAGGAGGCTGTGAATAAATGTGTAACGGACAAGAAAGGTACTAGGAAACTGTACTGCTTAGGAAGATTGGCAAGAGAGGAGACGCCAAGGAAGGAGTAGCTGTATGTACCAAAGAGTGCAAAGATTAAGTATGATAGGAACTGAAAAATATTTTGTTACTTTCAGTGCAAAAATAGAGGCAGAAACTAGATTGCTCTGAATTGAGAAGTGAATGAGAGAGAAGATAAAAGATGAGGAAATATGTACTACTGTTTGCAGATGTTGGGCTATGAATACAAGGAGGTTCTAGGGAGGGTTTTGTTGGTTTCTAAAAAGCAAGAAATGAACATGTTTATACTCAGATGAAAGGGATATTAATGATACAGAACTAGTTAGTGATAATATACTATTAATACTATTAACTTAATATTATTAACAGCATTTTAGGAGAAATTCTTAAATCCTTGGAACATACTTTAAGACCCACATTCTTTAGAAGCACCAATTTAGATACAGAGTGCATACTAAGTTTAAATCATTCTTACCTAGTTATTAAAAGAAAATTCCTTAAAAATGTAATCAACACATCTTACAAGCTGTTTTGTTATTATTCCTAGTTGATAGGCAATACAGTTGCCTTTTTAAAGTACTCCATAACTTAAACTTTCTACTGTACTACTTTCCAAATTAATAAGGTATTTACTGTGCCTGGAAATTCATTAGTTAATCCTTAACCCCATGATTTGTGACTATCTTTAGGTCTAATCTAAAAATATATAATAATTTTATGACTTTTAAATCATGTGAAATATATAGTGCTAAGTTATAAAAGAATATGGAAATTAAAATTTGTTTTCACATTATCTTTGTTTCACTGTTGTATTAAAGCAAGAGATGGCTAGGATTGCATATTGAAGATTATAGAATTAATAAAATAAAAATATTTTCTAGAAAGAGAAATGCATTGAAGAATAAAGAAAGCAGCATCAGATTTGGTGGGTAAAACATATGACAATTAATTCTGTTTGCTTGTCAAGCTACAATAGTGTATTCTGACTGCTCCTGTCAATTTCTCCCTCATACATGCACATATTTAAATTACTAATAGAGGAGTTACAAAGGGGATCTTAATAGCCATAACATGTTAATATGCTTACTTATTGGATATATATTAATATTCCCACTAATACAATTAAAATAATCAGAATTTCTGCAATTGTTAATAGAAAGCATAGCAGTCTGTGATAGGAATCCTAATACATACATGAGAGTTGAGAAAATAAAGAATAGAAATCAAGTTCTATATTTCCTAATATAGGACTTTAATGCATAAGGTATTTTAAATGACTATCAACAAATTGAGATCCATTTGGGTTGTTTCTCAGTCTTTGGAGAGGCTAAAGCATTGAAATTTCAACTTCAGTAATTGTTGAAAAGAAATAAATTTCCGGTGACTTTGAAATATCACAGGGGGAAGATCTAGCCTTAAAAAAAAATTTATTTTTGAAAATTCATTTCATAATGAAGGAAATTTATAATGGTTCTAGGGAAAGCTGTCAAATACATACGGCAGTAAATAAGTCAATACATATAAGACGTAAAATACTGATTTTTTTTTTTTTAAGTACAAGTCTATACAGGGAGGCAGTTTATAGCATTGGGATTAAGGATAGCCACTGAAGCAGTTGGAATCCCAGCTTTGCCACTTCCTATGCAAGTGATCTTGGGCATCTCAAAAACCTCTCTGTGCCTCAGTTTCTACATCTTTAATGTGGAGAATATAATAGTATCTATCCCATAGGATTATGGTAAGAATTAAAAGAGTTCATGCATATAAATTACTTAGAACAATCCATGGTCCATAAAAATGCTGTGTAAAAGTTAGCTGTAATTATTAAAATTACTATTTAGCCACCATACCTTTAGTCCATTTCTGAATAAATGAATACACTGAACTAAATAAAATTTTCAAGATTTAGGGAAAGTTATGATACTGATTTTTAGTAAAGTTATATTTATGATATTGGTAGGACTTTGTGAATGATCCAGGTGAACTACTTTGTGACTAGGTATGGGTGGAAAAGTAAAAATGAGCCAGGCTGGGAACAAAAAGCTGGTCAGAATTTATTTTCACTCTGCTTTTTTTTTTTTTCAAACCAGTGACTCAAAGCAAACCAGCAATACAACAAATAATGCAAAGAATATAAAAAATACAAAGAATAATGGGTCAGGGATACATGGTGTCTGTGAAGGTATGATTCCCTAATGTCACCCTGTTCCTTGTGGAGGCATAATACCCAAAGTCAGTTGGTTTCATTTATCTTTTGTTGAGTGAAGAGTATGCCAAGTCAGAGGAGCCCAGAAACATGGGCTAGCTGCTTCTTAGAATATTTTAGAAAGCTGGGGGGTTGGGGGCGAAACAGTATGGGCATCTACCTATTACCATAAAAGAATATCTTGCTACCTCACATTTCCTCTTTCCACATGTTATTTCTTACTAAGCTGTCGATTCAATTTTCATGTAACAGTCCTGGGAAAGGGAAAAGGAAATAATTAAAAATGGCTCTGAGTGCATGATACAGGAAGAATGATGGTATTAATGAGTGAAATAGTCCATTGGAAAAGTTAATTTGGGGGGAGAGCGTTTCAGAAATAGGTCCTCCTCCTACCATTCCTTATAGAATACAGCAAATTTATAGCTAGAAGAAACCTCAGAGCCTAATAAATCCATCCATCTCATTTTGTAAATGAGGAATGTGAGCTCTGTCCCTCTTGAGAGATCAAGTGACTTACTCAAAGTCACATTAACAGAACTAGGATCAGAACTCAAATCTATTGATTCTTGATTCAATGGTGTTTAGAGTTAAATGTGTTTCAGTATAGTGGAATATTTTGAAACTTGTTTAGTTAAATGTGAAACATAAATTTTTAATCAGAACATTTCTTTGCCATGCTCATTAAAAGTGTTTATTTTAGGCTAAGCAGTAGGACTTCAGGTAAACTAGAGCTGGTGGACACATTAAGTCCACAGTTGTGCATAGGTCTGAAAAGGCATGGGACCTTCCTCTCTGGGCTTTTCCACAGAGAAGTCACATGGTCCTAATGTTTCCCCTTAACTAACTCATTTGCGGTGTAGATTTTTTCCCAATGGTTGGTCTTTATGTCTTTTTTCACTTTTTGAAAGTGTATAGATGATTATGAGAAAGCATGCATTTGGTTGGTTATAAGAAAAATGGCACTCTGGATTTTTATTATTGAAGAAACAGGAAAAAAAGATAAAATGAGGATGCTAATCATTATATGTATTTAAATAATGAAAAAGAGACCCTAGGTTAGAAAGGTATCTTTTTAAAATATGTTAAAAGACAAGTGAGATTCCAAAATTACTTTTGTGGGCTTTCTTTTGATCACATGAGGTTTGACTTTTTTTTACTGCTTTATTTTAATGTTTCTGGCCATGCTTATAATATGTACATATTTTATTATAGTCACTGTTGTTAAGAATTTATAACTCAACTCTTAAAATTTGCCTGTGGCTGAAATTTGATCTATAGGTATTTGTTTTAGATACAATTCTTCAAACATTACTCATTTTTAAAAGGCAATAATTAATACTAGATTGGCTGTTAATACTTGTTTGAAATATTAAGCACTGTTTTTTTTAATCTTATACCAAAAATGATCAGAAACATTACAGAAGAATGACTATTTAAAATGACTATGGAATGACAATTTCAAAAACAAAGTTGCTCTACTCTAAAAAGTTTCAACTCCCAATTTTGATTGATCATGGATTAGGATAAGAGACTTCATTCATTATGTCAAATGATGATTACCTCCCTGGTGACAACAGTTTAATAATTAGCAGTACAGAAACATAAGCAGAATGTGAAGCTCCGTCTTGACCCACAACTTCACAGCCGCCTCTTTTTCCCCCTAAAATTTTTAAAGGTTTTTCTGCATTTCTGAAATACCACTGAGGTATTTGTCAAGTTATGTTAGTCCCTTAATAATTCACTTTTTTGTTCTTAAGGTCATAGTTATTTTTACTTAGAGAATAACAATGCCCTTTCTATTGACTCCTTTTCTTACTGTCTTATTTTTTTTTTACTGTCTCTACCCCTTTAGAGGAAAGACTGTCCAATCTCTCTCTTCTTCTCCTTCTCTCTCTCCCTCCCTGTCCTCATGACACCGAGGCACTGTGTCACAGTGTGGGCCCAGGGAGTGCATGGAAGGAATGGAGAGGACTAGTGCCTGTCCTCATTCAGTGTGTGCTGCTTTGTCACCACAGTCCTGCAGGGATCACTGCCATTCTCTTCTGTCATTCAAGTTTGAACTTTTACATTCAAACTTGAGCATCACTTACCATAGTCTACTCTGTCCTTTTAATTTATTTCTCATGTTGGTCCTGTGAATCTCTCTTCATTCTGGTTAATTTCCTCATCCTATTCTATTTTGCCCATGAAGTTTTCTCTTATCCTATCACACAGCATTTTAAACTTGCTGCCCCTTTACCTCTTTACTTTTCTATTGTCCTTCATCACCTTGGAATGGTATCTTAAATACAGAAGTGTCACAGATGGATGCTAATCATGTGAAAGCTCTGAACCATCATCATTCTGGTACCCTGTTGTTATCAAATGGCATTCCCTTAATGTATTCTTTGTACTTACTGATTAACTTCTCTACTGAGGTTAGATACAGAAAAATCACACAACTATATATATTGGATATCCTTCAAAATCATGTCCTGAACCCCATCTGAATGCTTAACATGTTTCAGTCCATTATTGTGTTACCCCAGCACTCATTTCAATGAAAGATATAACACATATTTAATACCACAATAACACAGAACCACAGATTTCTTTTAACAGCACTTGCAAGCACAAAAACCACAAAATAATACAAAAAGTTTGGTGAAATGTTCAGTTAGTCAAGAGATATTCAGGAATTATATGAGTTTTGAGTTAGGTTTTGAGAGGAATGATAAACACGAATTGGCAAGAGAGTGTTAAGATTGGAAAATGTTTCAAATGAAGACAGATAGAAAATGTAAAATAAAAGATCAAAAGCTCCTTGAGAGCAGGCATAATTTCTTTTTTAACTATTTTTCCTAATTACGTATGTTTAAAAAAGAAAACCACAGGCCAAAAAGGTGTCACTCAGCCCAAATTCCCAAACTGGAGTTTAATACCCAATCTAATTGCAATTTCAGCTTCCACCAGAAATGTGGCCTTAACTGGTCAATCAGGAAATTTTTCTTTCCATCAGTGCCAATAAGTCTCGTCACCTGTGTCCTCTCCATCCCCTAAAGAAAAATGTCATCTGCATAATAAGACCCCTTATATTTCCTCTAGAAAACAGCCTTGTCTGGAATAATCCTTTTCTTTTACTAATTACTCTTATGCCCCTACCGTGTTCAATAAAATCCTTCCATTTTGTACAACTCCTGGGAGTGCTTCTCTGTTTGCTAGATGAGGTGCTGCCGATTCATAAATGGTTTAGCAAAGCCAATTAGATCTTCAAATTTACTTGGTTGAATTTTGCTTTTTAACGTGTAAAAATTAGTACTTACTGCCAAAATATAGGAAAACACTAAGTATAAAGAAGAAAATATCAACTGTAGTCTAAATATCCAGGGATAACCATTTTAACATTTTGGTTAATATTTCTACAAAACTGTATTTTGTATGCAATAAGTGATTCATTTCTCAGGAGACCAGATACCCTTAAATTTAAGAACCAAATAAATCCAGTTCAAATTCTACTCTTAACACCAGGTAGCAGCTATGGAACATGTGCATGTTAGTTAATCTCTGGGCCCACCTTACTTCCACTATAAATGAGGATAATAACTTTTATAGAGTTATTAGGATTAAGGAAGATGATGTATATTGGTTTGTACATAGTAGATACATAACAAATCATATTGCTATTTTGCTGTTATATTTTAGCTGACTCCTATACCTATTTTCTTATGTTTTGAATATGTAGAATCTGAACTAATGAGGCTTTATAGTATTGACAAATTAAGACAAGTCTGAACAGAGTATTCATATAAAACTGGTTTTATTAGAGAGGCAAGCTACAAAGTATTTACTAAATTTGAGCTTTTTTTATTATTATGATGATGTTAAGTTTGAGCTTTGTACAAAACCCTCAGCCAATCAAATTTTTTCATTACAAAAGTGAAATTTTCTTGCAACAATTGTTGAATGGCTCATCGTCTGAACTACCCCAAATTATTCAAAAACATGCAAATACAGACGCTGAATTCATTATTAGTAATATTGACCATTGGATTTAGTATAAAGGAAATATTCTGATAATAGCTGTAACTAGTTGAGCTGCTAGGGAGACAAGAGGATCTCAAACTCATTGGTTGTATGGAGGTATTGAAGTTTTGGTGCCCTAAAGATGTATAACTTCTGATGGATATACAGTGAACTACCAATTATCTTATAAGTTTTTGGCTATTTTTTAGCCTGATTTCAAATTAGTATTTATTATGACACATTATAAGTAAATATTTGAGAAATTACACCTTTTACTGCAAAATATTTTGAAAGGATATAAGTGTATGAAAATTTTGGTATTTTAAAATGACATATCTGTGATTATTCTGTATTTGAAATTAATTGAATTTATAAATGACAAACCTTGTGATGCCATAGACTTTTATATTAAAATGTTTTAGTTGTCTTCAGCTATTTCATTATAGAAGCCTCTGCAAAACTTTTTAGACAATTTTTCATATATTTTGTATTTATCCAAACTAAAATCACATTCCGCAAGGCTTTTTCTTGTTAATATTTATTCCATGTGTATTTTTTACAATGTAATTTTTAAATTTCTCATTCATTTATACCATCAGTCATTACATACTTTATAAGCACTATTTTATGTCCAAAAATAACATATCCCTAAATAAAATGGTTCACATTCTGCCCCATCTCCATCATTTTCAGTCTATCCCGTTGCCCTGCTTTACTTGTGCTCATAGCACTTCTTACCATGTGATCTTTTATAAAGTATACCTGCTTATATGTTCTTAAAACATAAAAACTCCATGAAGGCAGGGACTTTGACTTGTTGCAACTATATCCCCGGCTTCAACAGCAGTGCCTTTTAGATATCAAACATTCAAGAGTATATATGGACTGACTGAATGAATGATCTGATAGTAGGAAAATGCATATCTCTCTACGAAGAGTAGCATATGTATTAGTCAGTTATAGGTATTTAGGTTTACAGGGGTGATAGAGGAACTCAAGGAAAATTTTGCCTTCTTCACATATAAATAGGGCTAGCAGATGACACTTAAAATTCAGAGTTTAGGATTTCCAGATCAGTCAGTATTTGACAAGAGTGGAGGGAAGGAGTTTAATTCTTGCTGCCACCACCCTTGTTCACAGTGGTCTAGGAGACTTTGTGATTTCCTTTGGAGCTCTTGGTTACAGGGAGAAGCAGCAGGATGCTTAAGTACTCTGAGGGGTGCTGTTTTGTTGAGCTTTCAAACCATAGAGAGGTGTGAAAATTAGGTCACACCTCATGAAAATTAAATAACAAAACATTCTATCTAGTTTAATAGTACCCTAGTTTTTCTAGTGCTATATTTCTTTTTAGCTATAAGTGGAAATTTCTATTTTTGGTTTAGTATCACAACTGGAGGGTTTTTTCCCTTTATTTTGGAAGAACTGACATGTTTTTTATTCTTATTCCTCAGAATGGATTGTGGAGATGAATATTCCCATAATTCTTTTGACCTACATTGTCTGTTAAATTCGTTTCCTGGAGACTTGGAATTTAAGCAGATCTTCAGTGACATTGATGAAAAGTTAGAACAAAATGCTACAAGGTAAATATTGCTAATTACTTAAAATAAGTTGGTTTCATGTTTCATTCACACATACTTTACCTGGTCTAGTTTTAGTGTTAACTCCTGAGAAAAATTGATGAGACCCTCCCCTGTTGAATTTAACATGATTTTCTTTATCTGATTAGTACTTTATTTTTTTAAAAGATTTTATTTATTTGAGAGAAAGAGAGAGTGCACACACACTTGAGGGGGAGGGGCAGAGAGAGAAGCCGATTCCCTGCTGAGCAGGGAGCCCAGCTTGATGATCCCAGGACCCTGGGATCACAACCTGAGCCAAAGGCAGGCATATGCTTAACCAACTGAACCACCCAGGTGCCCCTGATTAGTACTTTAAATAAGACTCGAAAATTTAGGCACTGCTTTCAAATAGGTAAATTAAAGTTTATTGAATTTCTATTAATTTCTTAGTTTGCCAATATTGATAGCCTGAATTTTCATTAATATGCTTAGCATTACGCATCCTCACTTGATAGATAAGCATAGAAATTAAGAATTTGAAGTTAAGGTAATAAAATGGTATAAGCATAAGGCCATGGATTGCTTGAGTTGTTGAAAACAGAACATGAAAAATATATTATTTTTATGTAATGTTTGTCATTATAAGTCTCCTTTTCACTTGGAGGGGTGGAGACTCCATAGAGAGTTGCCGTGCAAGGTTAGTCTTCATCACCTACTCCAAACTTAGTGCTGCCAAACCCTAAGGGTGGCAAGGACAACTAAGGAGTTTGCCATTAGTAGGTTTTTTAACAGAAAGCCCTTTGTCTTTATATGTTTGTGGATCTTAGAGTCAATCATTTCACTTACTTGAGTCCTTTTAGTTAAGCGTTCTAATAATTCACCTCATGTAGGTTATAAATATGCAAACTACAGTAAAAATTTCTAATGTAGAATGATACCTAGTATTTCCTTTTTTAAATTTTAAGGTATAGTTATATATTGAATTGTCAAAGAAACCAAAGCAAGCAAGTGAAATGTTCCTGTGATTTTTTTTCCCGTCATGTTTTATATAAGAATGCAGTCAATTTTTTGTTATAACAAAGGGCATAAATAAATTCAAAAGAAAGCATAATCTTGGGGAATTATAATTAAAAATAAAATCTCCCATCCCGACATTCTCTCCACAAAGGCAGAAGAGAACAAAAACACTTCTATTATTCAACAGGCTTTAAACTAGAGTGCAATGCATATCACAGGCATTCTGCTAAAAGTATGCAAAGACAGAGCTAGGAATCTCACCCCTTTATATAACCTAGTAGATACGACTCATTACAAACATGTTTTCAAGATAAGTGATAGCTCAGTCTTCACAGGGAGGATTTGGCAGCACATTTCCACGCATAGTTCATCATAACTTCACCTGTGTTAAAGGATACCTGTGTTAGCTAATTGGTTTTATCCTGAGGAGAAACGCACTTCTCATATCTTTATGACAAGGTGTGATTTTGCAGATTGGAACAAAGTGCATATACTGAAGTTAGGCTTCTAATCTTGGGCCGGAATTCGGAGCCAAGGAGCCATCTCCCTTGCTTGTTTGCATTTTGAAACGATGGCTTTCAGGTTCTTGAGAAAGATAGTCCTGGCTGGAAAGCTTACAAAAGGTCTATCTAGTCTTTTAAGGGACACATTTCATGGGAATTGAAAAAATTCTTAAAATTACAAATTTCTAAGATACTTTAAGGAAAAGGAAGAGAGGGAAATCTCTTCCCTTATTTTCAACAGGAAGAATTAAGCCTTTTATTTTGAATTTGCATTTGCATTGCCCATATATGTATGCCCACACACACACACATGCACATACATATACATATATGTGTTTATATGTTTTTTAAAGATAGCATATGTAATGTAATTTAACCATACTATAGCCTACGTATTATAATTTATATATAAGTATAAAATAACCATATTAAACTTTAGTGTAATTGTGCAATTTTTAACCCAAAGAAACTTATAAATGAAAATAATACTAGCTTAAATATATTTATAAGTCATTTATCTAAATTCCAGAGATGGTTATATTAAAACAAATTTTAAATATTTTTTAAGAGGTAACCTGCCTTCATAATAGCATTTAGGTTTTTTCAAAACAAAACAAATCACTGAACTCTGATGCTTTTGTTATAGACTGCTTCATTTTTATTTGCTAAACCATCTGTAGTTAATTTCCTGCCCTACCTGATCAATAAGAAATCATGCTTAGAAGTAAAACAGTGATTAAAATATTGTATTTTGCATTCATAAGTTGTTATTTAGGTCAAAACTCAGATGTTATTAAAAAGAATATGACATGGAATATAAGGATATAATTTTTAAATTAAAAATATTTTATTGCCCATATATTAAAGCAAACCTAGAACAGAACCACCTGAAGTGACTGTTGATCTTCACAAGGGATAAAATAAGGGAGTAGCTGTATGTGCTGTATGCTACATTTAGAATAAAGTCTATTTTTCATCAAATTCAATTATGTTTTTATTATACCCTAGAGAATAAACATAATAGTAGAGGGTGTATATATTTTTAAGAATAAAATACTGAATAATAACCATGGTTCAGAAGAATGTAAATCATTTATGCACTCATTTATTGCCTTCTAACAGAATAGCTTTTAGAAAATTGTATGTCATGACGAATCAGTTATGCCACACTTACACTGCAGTAGTTGAATTACCCTTGGCATTTTTGTATTCTAACAGTTCTCTTTATCTCTCAATGCTGTACATTGAATAAGTAATGAACATCTGTATAATATGGGTTTACCAGATACTTTTTAAAGGAAAGAACATTAGTAATTCATTTTTAAATAGAGTGTTTTTCCTTACCCTTGAATTTTTAAAGTTGTATTTCTAGTAGTGACCCTGGATTCTAAGTGTAAATTCCTTCCCTCTTCTTAATATCATCAGGTTTTATGGGCCACAGGGTCTTTTGCTTCCCCAAAGCAGTGATTCACCACAATGGCATAGAGTGCCCAGAGGTCAGTGAACCTTACCCTGCCCTTCAACAGAGGCTGTCCTTCTCTCAGACCATTTTCCCTTTAACATCATCATTTCCATTCAAGTCAGAGCCAGGTGACTCTTAGGTCTGACCATGGAACTCAGTGATGGCGAACCATTTACTTTTAAAACTTATAAGAATTGGTAACAGGAAGGTAAATAACCTGTCAAAGAGGAATACTGTGTATGTTGTAGACACAGACTCAGCTTAGTTCAGTAACTGAAAACTGCACATGGCATTGAAATCTATTTTGAGCTAAATGGAACTTAATAGCTGAACAAGATACTGAGGTGTCTAAGTTTTATGGGGTTCACTAATGACATAAGATGATTTTCTCCTCTTAATGTTCAGTTAGATAGATGAAATTGTATCATTAAGTTTATTTTACCTTTCTGTTTTCTAAAGTTTATTTTTTTTTAAGATTTTATTTATTTATTTGAAAAATAGAAGGAGCACAAGCCAGGGGAGGAGCGGGGACAGAGGCAGAGGGAGAAGCAGCCTCCGCTCTGAGCAGGGAGCCCGGGACCATGACCTGAGCTGAAGGCAGACCCTTAACCAACCGAGCCATCCAGGCACCCCTCTGGTTTCTAAATATAGACAGTCTTTGGGTGTTCCTCAAGACCTAAGTTTTGCTGGTACTGGTACAGGATTACTACCTTTTTTTTTTTGTAACCTAAAGGAAGAACAAGAAGTATTATTATGGATAATATTTTTCTTAATCCAGGAGATGGGGGCAAGGGTGGGAGGCATTAACTTTAAATTGTCAGAGAACATTGGATACGTGGTATCTATAAATTTAATTGTGCTTATTTACAGAGGATACATATTCCATAGATTACATTTTGTGTGTGTTTTTATATGAAATTTGTGTGGGGGGAGTTTTCTACATTATGGCCTAAAGTTGCCAAAAGAAATCTTCATATAGGCTGTCAACTTAGGGCTTGTCATGGTAGAACCACAAATCTGCCAGTGGACATACACATTCACATTAATATATTTTATGGCCATAGCAAATTATATAAAATGAAAATTTGTCATTTCAGACTGTACTGAGTATGATTACTTCTGGCAGCATTTTGGCACTTATTTAGTAATAACAAGAGGATGCAAATTAATACTTTTTTAACTTCAGTGTGTGTACTTCTCTTTTGTGTTCTCTATTCACGTGTATTTCATTTGACAGAATCCCTACCTCTTCTCCTAAATTACTGAACAAGACTAGGCTACATGGAAAGAAACCTGAAAGCTTTCCCCATCTATCCTTGAACCCATAGTAAGACTTAAATAGGCACTTTCCAGTTTCCCCCATCTGGGCCCTCCTCAGTACTATTGTCCTCCTCAGAATTCATAACACTTCCAGGCAGACAGACAGCATCCTGGGCCTCGGCAGTTAAGCAGCCATAAACTTTGCCTGACCCCATTTACATTTCCTACTTTTTAAACGTATGCAGTCCTCCCACTGAAGCTTTCCACCTGCAGCCCCGTGATGTGTGCAGGTAGAAGTGGAGGTAAGGGAGAAGGTGACAAGCCACGCTGTGTTTCACAGTGGCCTATGGAGCCACTTTCTTATCATTTTCTGTCACTCTTAGCTCCACTGTTTGAATGTCTGTGGTGTTCCTAACTCTTTTCTCCATAGTCCTGTGTTTTGTGCCCTCAATGTCTGCTTTAGGACGCTGAGTAGTAGGGTAAATTGTGGGACCAGTAGCCCCATTAGATGATTTTTAAATGATTGTTTCAAGCAATACTTGCATTGTGTTTGACATTTTTTAAAAGTGTAATTTTTGTTTTTGTATGTGTTAGCTTCACCCGTTCTTGTTCAAATATGTGTAAGGCAATAACAAATTTTTATTTGAGGATATTTTTAAAGGATAGTATTATGATTTTCTTTCCATGGAAAATAAAGGGAAGCAAGTGTCTGCCTGTTTTTAAGTTGTTATGATAATAAAAATGTGAATAATAGTGTACTAAAAATCCACACCTGATAAGATTGAGCCAATGATAGTTAGGCCACTATTTCCCAGGGAGGATGGTAGTTAATTGGCTCCTGGGAAGGATTCACTCCTGAGGTAAAAACCAGGGGTGCCTGGTGAAGCCCTCGCCCAGCTCTGAGAGGAAGGAGATACTAGGAAGGAAGGAGATACTAAAAGAGAACTGAGTGGTAGTAATGAGGTGTGCATGCTGTGGCTGGCTCATCTTTCCTGTTAGATAGTTGATACCTTGAGATCTAACCCAACCCTGCCAGTTTTCCCTGGAAAAGAGCCTCCTCAGGGATTTAGCAGAGGCAACACTTTGGCTAAAAAGAGTCACCAACAGGAACAACTCGCTGGCTTAGGCAGAGGAGCATGCGACTCTTGATCTCAGGGTCATGAGTTTGGGCCCCAAGCTGGTTGTAGAGATGACTTAAATAAACAACAACTACAAAAAAAGAGTCACCATAGCCTTTTCTAATCAGAGTCCTAATTCTAGAATGCCATGACTAAGAATATCCTTCTTTGGGATGGTATGGGAGCTGAGGGGTAGGTGGAGGGAATGTGAAAACTGGGACTATTATTTCCTTCATTTTTACTTTAAAGACTTCAGCTGTTCAACACTGCCTGAACAGTCCTGGCACAGAGTAGGTTAGAAGGTAGTCAATAAATGTGTGTTAGGCATGTTTGTTAGGCATCTATTGTGTTTGCTGTATCTTTAGCTAGTGTGAAGTTAGATGAGTAGAATGTGTTAGAAGAGGTTGTCATCAAATGCTAGTTTTCTTTTCCATTGAGTATTTTTACATTATAAGAGTAATACATACTAATAGAAAATTTCTGACAGTAGAGAAAGGCATATATGAGGAAAAGTTCAGTACAGCAGGGCAGAGATGAGGAACAGTACTCCTCTGACCCTGCTACTTTTATTCTTTATAGGTAACCTATGTTCATAAATTATTGCATTGCTATCCAGAAATAGTCTCTGCATATATATGCATGCACCCAAAAATATATTACTTTTTTTATACAAATGGGAATTAAGTGATGTACTGCAATTAGATTTTTTTACTTAATATATTTTTTAAATCGCTCCATGTGATTATACCTCATCTTTTAGATTTCACTTGTATGGGTGTGCAACAATTTATTAAGCCAGTTCCCTCTTGATAAACATTACATTATTTGCAGTCTTTCTGCCATTACTTCACACATGCATGCATGTGTATATTCTTCCTTCCTTATGAGAGTTTATCTATGAGATGATTTCTTAGAATTTATAACTTAGCTGCTGCAAAATTGTTCTGCAATGCTAATACTGTGTGGCCGTGTATGAGAAGGCATGCTGTATGTCCTGCCTCCTCACAATATGACCATTGGTGTTATTAAAACCCTCAGTTTGTAAGGTCTAGTCAAACCTGTTGTGTAGCTTGGAAGTTGGGGGAGTACTTCACAACTGAAATTTTTCGAAAACACTGTAGACTTTTAGGTTGGCATACCCCCTACACTGTGTCTGAACTTTCTTGAAGCAGTCTGGACCATTCAAGAGCCTCTCTAAACTGCTGTTGTGAGGTTTGGTGGTATAAAGCAACAAATAACAGAGGATCCTAACTCAAAAGTTTCTTTCTTACTGTCTTCCTCATAGAATAACTGAACAAGATAGGCATCTTGGGAGGCTATTAATATATTTCATATAAGAGGTAAGAACCTGAACCCAATCTTTCACAATAGGAATGGAAAGGGGAGGATCTATTTAAGAAAGATTTAAAGAAGTAGTGTCAACAGGATTTGGTGTTGAGGATGTTTTTTCCTTGAAAGTATACTTAAAGACCAAAAACTCTTTGAAATAAAAGTTCAGCATAAATGTTGAATTTTTTACTGTGCTTTTTAGCCATTAAAGTAGTTGTTTTATAAGGGCATCTGGGTGGCTCAGATGGTTAAGTGTCTGCCTTTGGCTCAGGTCATGATCCCAGGGTCCTGGGATCGAGCCCTGCATCGGGCTCCTTGCTCAGTGGGGAGCCTGCTTCTCCCTCTGCCTCTCTGTCTTCTCTCTCTCTGTCTCTTATGAATAAATAAATAAAATCTTAAAAAAAATAGTTTTATGAATCATTTTCTCAACCTTTTAAAAAAGACTATCCAAAAATATGTTTGTCTCAGGAAAATAAGTTTATTTCATGGCTGACTTATACTTTAATTACACACTAATTTTTATACAACAGCCTCCTTCCCTATTAATTATCTGTTAATTCCAAGGAATTTTAGTAATCTAGTTAGATAAGCTGGACTTACCTAGAAACTGGAAAACTGTTTATCTCACAACTATTTCTTTGTGCTTTTAAACATGTGATAGTTGATTGCAAAAGCCTTTCCTTTACTGAATTTATGTTGTGGGTAAAACAGTATAAACAAGAGCATCAAAAATAGAAAATTAAAATTTTTCTTAATGTTTAGATTTCCCATACTGTAAAAATAGTTCTTAATCTCTACCGTGACACCTCTACACTGATTTTAAAAATAATAATAGAAATTCTAACTTTCCATGAGAGCATATGTAAATGTTTTCTACAACCTTCACATCAAACGGTTCTCGTAATTTTTCCTGTTGGAACATATTTTTTTTTTCCCTTTGAACTGTTTTGTGGTGGAATAATAAAGACTGTGTGTTTTAAATCTTGAAAGAACTTTTACAATGAAGTTTTCTAGATTTTATGTCATAAATATTCTTTTCTCTTTTTCTCAGTTCCCTCCCTATCCTCAGCAACACCAGCCTGATAACAATAGACTCGTGTGCTGTTGGTATTTAATGCTGTCTGTTTAACTATAGGACATCTCAGTCCTTTAGGAAGTAAGATATATAGATATACATATATATGTGTGTGTGTATATATATGAGATATATACACACACATATACCTATCTCATATATGTACACATACACATCTATATACATGCATCAATATACTTGTGACCATAAAAATAAACTCCTACTTTTTATTATCCAAATAAATATAGTTTTAAAGTGACATGGCAGTAAGATTAGATGATCAGCACTAAATTCTCACAAGTCAGGTGTCAGGGAATTCTAAGTACAGTGATTCCATTAATTTTCTTAAAGCATCAATATCCTTGCATATAATCTCCTTTTCTACAAGTTTTCTGTACGTCCCACAGGCACATTTAGCAGATCCCTTAGCAGATCCCTCCTATGTATTCCCTTAGCACAGTACACACCTCTTACCAAGTCTTAATGTAATGTAGTTTTTTATTTACAGGTCTGTCTCTCATTAGACAGAATTCCTTTAGGGATGGGACTATGTCTCCGCATTTAGTTCCTGAGTATATATCACAGTACCTGCCACGTATTCAGCATTCAGTTAATGTTTATCAAACATGCCTTCATTCAATAAGTCATTTTTACACTCAAGGTACCCAGGAGTGAATGTTGAATGAGAAAATTACCACAGATATCCTTTAAAAAAAGCATACCGCATATTGCATTTTAAAAATGGTTTTTATAAATTGATTTACACACAGCCTGTCAGTAGTGCATCTACTTGCACACATCGTTAGCTTGAATAATTCAGAGTCATTATAATTAAGCACATTGGGTTCAAGTTTATTAAGAAATGTTGAGACATATGAAAAGGCATAAAGAGTATTATGATAAACATTCATGTACCCACCATCCAGTTTAAGGAATAAAACAATACCAGTACCGCTAAGGCTCATTATGTACCTGTCCCCAATCTCATCCTACTTTCATCTCCACCCTGGATTTCATGATATCATTCTGGTACATTTCCTTACATTTTTACTACCTCTGCTTGTACTTCTGAACAATATGTACTGTTGTATTGCATATTTTCAAACTATTATAAGGATAGTATCATACTGTGTGTATTCATTTGTACCTTTTCCCCTCAACAGGTATATTTGTTAGATTTTTTTCATGTTGATAACTGTATTTCTCCTTTATTTTCATGGCTCTATTCCACTCAATGAATTAACTAATAATTTTCCTGTTGATAGACATGTTAGATGTTTTGAGTGGATAAAGCTAACAAGATGCTTTAGAAACTTCTTGCTAAGCTAACTAATGGTGTAAGTTTGGGAATTGAAACTATTGAGGGAAGAGAGTCTATATCTACTTTTAGACTGTTTACATTTTTAGCCTAATGTTTGTGATCTAACAATAAATGTGTTATTTGGATTTCTATTTGTTGAATTATCTTGGTTATTTTTTTCATGACCTTGCTTCTAAGGAAAATTTGAAGCATCTTACAGTTAATCAGAAGACATTTAAACCAGAATAAAGACAAGTATTAGGTTATTTCAGAAAACCTAGACTAGGATCTTGTATCATCTACCCCTAAAGTAACATGGACCCCCTCCCCACCCAAGATTACCATGCCCATCAGCAATATTGCCACTATACATATATGAAAATAATGTTACCTTTTAGATGTTGAATTAATTTTGAACTTAATTTTGACCCCAATTAAGAAAGATAAATTGTCAGATTACATACCAAACTGACTTTCATCTTAAATTTTTTTTTAAGATTTTATTTATTTATTTGTTGGGGAGACAGAGAGAGACAGCACAAGCAGGGGGAGTGGCAGGTAAAGGGAGAAGCAGACTGCCCGCTGAGCGGGGAGCTGGATGCAGGACTCATTCCAGGACCCTGGGATCATGACTTGAGCCGAAGGCAGACACTTAACGACCAAGCCACCCAGGCACCCCTCATCTTAAATTTTAAAAATAATACCTTTGTATAGTAATTGGGCAATAAATCTCTAGACTTCAAACTATTGCTCTTTTAGAGCAAGGTATATAGACAGTGGTGAAAGGCAGAGTGACAAGATATGTAGCCAACTAAAAACAAAATCAGGAGTTCTGACATTTAAAATTTTGTGACAAAAATCTGTGATTTTAAAAGCCAGCTCACCAGTCTTGGTTTGTGACAGTGAGGGAGGTTGTCTGAAATGCAACTGCTCAGTCCCTTTATCAGTGTTTGGACAAATTACTAAAAATATCTGGCCCTCTGAAGGCTTTACCCTATTTATAAGTTGTAGTTATTGGCCTCTACCCAGATTCAGATGTTAGAGATTAGACTAAAAGCTGAGTCCTGATTGAAACAGATTTAGGTAGACTCAGCACTGAGCCTTTCCAGTTCACATTGCTGTAATCTATTAGGTTTCATTGAATGAGCCACATGAGGATGCTGTAATAAAGACCTTTGATAAAGGGTCCCTAGAGTCAAGGTGTACGCTTCGGGTATCATGTTTCTCAGTCCATAGATGTGCTTACATAAGTTAAAAAAATATATGCCAATTTCAAGTCAGACTTAGAACTGGTATTCCTGAATAAGACTGTCCCATCAGGAAATTGCATGCCCTGTGGCCTAAGGAGGTATTATTTTTCTTGTAAGTTCTTTGTTTTCATGAAAAGGCTCTTTAATTCTCAAAATGTATTTGTTTCAAGGTAATTCAGTTTGAATTCACTCATGCTCATAAGTCTCCTTCAAAAGCCTTCCTTAAAGTTTAGTGTATGTTTTATAGGCAACTCACACCTGATGAATTTTGAAGAGTCATTCATATGACATCAGTTTTAATAATCAGAACTTAGTTTCCAGAGCTTCAATAATTCTGTCATATGGAATATATAATTAATAGCAATGATATTTTCGAAAACAGTAGTAAGCTTTTTAGCAACAGATACTTCTTAATACCATTAAGGAGCAAATGCATAGCTGTCAATTTTGGATGAGGGCATTCAGCTTCAAAAGAATTTCCCTGTTTATAAGCTTTCTTGCAGTTTAGATATGCTGCCATCAGGTGGTAGTAATATGTCATATCCATGTGGCTCCACAGATGACAGACTGCTTAAAGTCATCAGTTTACCCCACACAGATTTATAATCATAAATCCACAGATTTTTATGTGAAAATTAAAATAACATAGTATATCCATTTAGTATCGGAACTAAGGGTACTTTGCATATAATTTTTAAAACAGATATGTATTGGAAGATTCAATTGGGCAAGTTTCTCCTGTTCTTATTTATTTATTTTATTTTTTTGGTAAGAGTATAATATACCTTCTAAAAATTTGGAAAATTATTGAAGAGTAAAATTTAAAACATCACATTTCATTACCCAAAGATAATTGCTATTAAGCTTTTGTTTCATTTCCTTCCAGTCTTTTTTTTTTTTTAAATATGCAATGTTTAGTATGTTTTTGTTTTTATTTTTTGGAGTGGAGTTCTGTAGAAAGAAAAGATACTTGGGTGTCATAACAGTGTATATGTAGCATGTATCTGTCTTTTACAATTTTTGAAAATGCAAGCTTTTTGTAACTGCTTTGTGACATTTTAATGTTCCATTGATTGAAGTTTTCCATAATTTATAGTCATTCACCTATTAGTAGACAATGTATGTTTATGATCATCAGTCATCAAGAGTATTTTTAAAGAGTATTTTATCTCTGCCTTCTACCTACCGCCTGTCAAGAGGACCATTATTTCATTGCATCCATGCTTGATTTTTGTTTTAACACAGAATGATTTCTAATTCATCTCAAGAGTAGCTAGATATTTTATATTTCCTTCATCGTATTTGAAAGGAAACTGCCAGGAAATCTGAGCATTCTGTTTTCAGTTATGAATGAAAATATGTATCTCTTTGTTATTGTTTTTATATTATAAAAATGTTCCATAATTTTGTAAATTGTATGCAACCAGGTAGCACATATAAACATCTCAGGGCCTGTAATGTTATGAGATGGAACCATTACCTATTTCCTAACAAAATAATTTTTTCTTTTCTTTTTTATAGCATAGAATATTGCATTAAAGAAATACAGTATGAAGTTAACAAACAATGTCCAGATGTGCAGCTGCGAACAACAACTGACTGTCTTGAATGGCTAGATAACTATAACTATAACCCATCCAAGTCAACGTCCATTCCCCATGGAGATTTGATAAAATTCTTCAAAACACTGGTAAAAAAAAATAATCTTTGTTTTTTAGCCAAGAGGGGTGGGTGAACAGGAATACAATTCATTCAGTTTCTCTCTGTAAATATTTATTTTAGTGATCATGTTAGCCTGCCATATCTAGGGGTTGGGCTTTTGTTTTGCTTATATATCCCCAGTGGAATCTAGTGAGCTGTTGTCTTTACCTTTTACAATGAGTTGTATCAATAAAATGTAGTTTTATAGAAAAGGAGATTAAATATTATAATTCCAGAATGTGTTGATTGATATGTAGCACACACATTGTCTACCAGAAAAGTTCATATTTATTGTGTTTTCTGTCCTTCACAACTACTCTTCTCTGTGCTTATTATTAAGCATAAAAAGATCGCCATTGATTGTGTCTTTTAAGTAGCCTTGTCTACCATTCCCTACCTTCCCAAGCTGCAGGCATACCCAGTTTTTTTTTCAATCAAGGCAGTAATTCCTACAAGACCACTATTAATTGATGGAGAATTATTACATGGGTCATTCTTTGATACTGCCCACTCTCTATGTGAAGGATGTGTTTGTAGCCTTCAGTGAGAATGCTTACTTTATTACACCTGCCTCTACAAGGGGTAGCTAGCTTGCAACAACAGTTTCCCAGAGAAACAGCACAATTGTTAGAAAGCAGTAGGTCTCTAGCTATGGTTTTAATTTAATTTGGGAGGAAAAAAGGCACTGTTTTTGTCTAAACATCAAACATTGACTAAGGCAGATGTGGAAAATATCTTGAGGTTGTAGATGGCTGAGGATGACAGAGTCAGATGGAAAGTTCTTGGCTATCATTATTATTGCAGATGTCTCTTTAATGTTTGCAAAGTAATAAAAAGAAGAGAAAGGAAGACTGTGCGCCCTGAAGCCTTATTCTTTTAAGAAAATCCTCTCACCCAATATCTCTTGAAGGTGCAGCCCTGAAGAATAAATATGGATATAGTTATTCCTTTTATTTCTATTAAGAGCCATGTGTATTGAATTTCATTAATATTGATGTAATAATGCTTTCTCATTTAATTAAAAGCAAAAGCTTTTAATTATCTTTTAATCTGTCACACATAAGTCATTCTCTATTCACTGCAGGGCAAAGGCCGCTTTAGTTTTGCTTAAATTCATTAGACTGATAGGGTTGTTTCAGACCTAGGTTTTCTTACATAATTGATCGTGTTATTTTGAGGAAAGAACCATATTATTGAAACAGATTCAGATTAAAATGACCTTATTATCAAGTTTTTACATGCTAAAAATGTCAATCTTGACAGCCATTTTTCATAGCTCTCTTTTTTTAAATAGAAAAATTTTTATTTATTAATTATCTAAGTACTTAAATAAGAAACAGAGGTCCTCCTTATGGCAGTTATACTGACGTTATTCTTAAATTTAAGTAGTCATACCAAACACGTGTCTTAAACCTTTTGTAACCTATTATTCTTTAAATGTTGCTTGATCAAATATTTACCATTTTAGACTGATTAAAAGAAACCCAAGATGGAGACACTTATATGACTTGGTTGTTTCATAGAATTACCATAATGCTGGCGTTCTGAATTCTATCTAAAGACATTTCTTTTCTAGAAGTATCAAAAGAGCTAAATAGAAGGGGATGAGAGAGAGAGAAATTTCAGAAAGATCAGTGCACTTTGTGGCTCTCTGGAGTCTAGTAGAAAGAACATGAATGAGAAGAATGAAGCCAGGGATTCATTCTTGGTTTTGTGCTTTATTATACGTGACATTTGGAAGGTAACTTAAATGTGTTGCACGTTAGTGTCCTTATCTGTAAATTGGGTTTTTAAATATCTGTGTCACAGAGTTTTTATTATAAATAAGCCAGAGACTTTATAGGAAAGTGCTTTTTATAAAATAAAATGCTGTATAGGTATTGGATACTATTTATTACAGATAGAACACTAAATTGGACATGACAATGCTTAGAATGACTACAGAGCAAATTCCTGGAATTTGCCTACAAGTTGTTTATAATTCTGAATCACAGATAATACCTCTGATATCTCTGTCAGTAAGAAATTTCAAAGCCAGCCTGATTTTATGCCACTTGAATTTTGCTTCCAGTTTTCTTACAATCAGCTTGTTGCTACTCAGAGAATATGAACTAATTTCAGTATTAGCTGAAAGAGACATAATTAGGAAAGTCAGCCTGTAAGGAGAATGTGTGCATGTAATAAAGTCCAAAAAGAAAGTAACTTTTTGTCCCTTTACTATTCATAATTATACCTACCATTGTTTTCTGTCAGCACAGAAAGAATAAAGGAATAATTTCATATCATCTTTTGGGGAATGATTCTGAGAGTATTTTTTCTCACATTGACTTATTATCTTTTTGGAGAGAACTGAAATATTCTCAGATTAGTTTCCAAGGTAAAATCCTTCTTAACATGGCTCTCAAAAAGGAATTTAAATGGAAGTTAACCTCTTTAAATATATTAAATTTTATTTCTCAGGATGACAACTATTAGTAACCTTCGGGCACATACTGTATTTAAAGGTCTCTGTTTTGTATGTTCATTTGGGGTTCTCTAAGAATAGATGTACTCATTCGGGCATGAAAATTTTCTACCAGGAATTACTTAGGGGCATGATCTTGAATTTATTTTGTCTGAGGAATACATTTCAATTGATGTTTTGCTACACGTTTTTATTTAGAATTTTTAAGCTGCAGCTCAGGTTCTATTGGGAATGGATAACAATGAGGCCTGAAAACTAGATTATGTTTGGAAAGCTAACTGAAAATATAGCTCATCATCTGGGTTTACAAAATTTAACAGATCATAAAACCAACCTTGTAAAATATCTGAATTGATTACATTCCAAATGCAAAAACAAAACATAACAAAACTTCAAGAGCAT
Organism: Eumetopias jubatus; assembly: GCF_037043125.1. Lineage (NCBI taxonomy): Eukaryota > Metazoa > Chordata > Mammalia > Carnivora > Otariidae > Eumetopias > Eumetopias jubatus. Next base: position 72,867,383 of record NW_028274811.1, on the reverse strand, counting down.
TCGAGTATTGATTCTAAATTGACCTGAATTACTGTGAAATTGTGTGACAGTAGAAATCATTTTTCCTATTACTCTTAACAGTTAATCCCATTTCTAATGTTATAATTTACTTTTATTAGCAAGATTTGTTGAAGAGTGAACTAAATCAAGAAGAAATGATACTGGATTTACTTTGGGACCTCTCCTGCCAGAGCAGCATTTCATTCCCATCACTGCTAAGTGGAGCATCTTTCCATTTCCTCTCTAGGACTTCACTTCATTCTGTCGAAGATTATTCCTCTATGGATGTAAAATCTATATGGGATAATATAAGACTACATCTTCGACGCTTCTTAGTGAACAAATTACAAAGCCATAATGAAATAAGCAATTCACAGCACAAGATTTGGTTGAAAAATCAGTGCATACAAAAACTCTTGTTTCTTTATCCAGAATCAGAAGTTATAATCAAGTACCAAAGCATACAGAATAAACTGTTGGCTAAACTTCTGCAGAACTATTTTCCTTCTTACAGCAGAGAATCAAATTTAGACATCATGGTTCATGGGTACCAAAGTACAATGCTTAAGTTATACTCAATGATAAAAGAGGATTTTAACATACTACGTGAAATTTTAGCTCCAACCTCGACAGTGAAATTCATTAAAGAAACTTACCTGGATACTATTACAGAAGAAATGGCAAAATTTCTTGAAAATTTTTGTGAGCTGCAGTTCCAGGAAAGTGCTGTCCGTGTGATTAAAACAAGCAAGAGCTCCAGCAGGCATAGAGGAGCAGTGCATGCTTTGGGTTAGTGAGCTTTTAAATTTGTTTGGTTCAATTTAAGCCTTTTGATATCTTTAATTCTCTAACATTTTTCTTTTTGGTTAAATTTAATTGCAAACTTGAAACTAAATCAGAAAATAAATGTTATGAAATTTTGCGGTGCATACTTTCTCTTATACATTTCTTTTTCTGTAAGTACAGTAGTAGAAGTGCTTTTTTTCCTGTTATTTGAATTATTAAAGATACTGAAAAATGTAAGCCAAAAATGTTACCAATAAGAGTTTTGGTTTTTTTGATTGCATAAATTACTGGGTGAAACTATATGTATATATGAGTATATACATATATACACACCAATATTCATATATATGTAACAGAAAAGTATAATTTTTAATTAATTGTAACTTCCAAAGCTGAAACATTATTAGGGAAAAAGAATTGTCAAAAATTTGTTGAACTTTGCATGAACTAAAATTGGAAGTTTAGAATTATATTCTTTTAGTCAGCCAATTCCAATAAAGAGCTATTATGAAATGGTAACTATATATTAAAATTGGCCACAGAGGCACAACATTTTAACTATAGCTGATTTTAGAGGAACTTCTCCTCTGGTATTATTTCTATAAGAATATACACAAAGAAAAGGTGATTTGAAAATTCCTAATTTTATTTAAAAGATAAAGGAAAAAAAGGAAACTATTATGATAAAATAAACTTTTTCCCATCACCATTTTTATTTCCTACTAGTGGAGAAAAATCAAGATAAAAAATATTTTTGAAAAATTTTAGTCATGCTTTTATGTAAAAAGTCTGAGGTACATTTCTAAATAGGTGCATAAGCTATATTTTTTAAGTGTTTGAAAATTGTCATTTTTGTGAATTGCTGTCTTTGGATTTATGATCACGTTATAAATATTTCCATAGCTCACTATAGTTTTACATACCTTTCGTAATAAAATGCCAGAATATCAAAATACTGTGATATATGAATTTTCAAATAGTTTATTATTTTCTCTTATATTTTTTATTTTCCTCTGGAAGCTATATCACATCACAGAACAGACATACATCAGCCAAGTTTAGGTTATGGCAGAATACAAAGTCAGTTAATTTAGGAACATTACAGTTTTCCTCAAAGCAAATAGATTTTCATTTTAATTGTTACATAAATTTTACATGCATTTCATGAGTATACTTATTTTCTAAAAATTTTTATATTCTCTAAAAGAATTCCTGCTTACTTGTAAAGTGTTTTCAACATGAAAGTTTTATATATGCTAAATATAGTTTATAACAGAAGAAAAGATCCATATGGTTGAAAATATGTGTAAGTTGCTATGGAGTCTTTAGGGCTGATATTAAGGTGTTTTCTCATTTGTGAGAGAAAAACTATATGTGTAGGCTTTAACACCAAAATTTGAAACATTTTCTACAAGTCTAAGTGCACTGATCTTTCTCAAGCTCATTTATCTAAACGTTGGTATGAATCACTTGTTAAATGAATGTTTTCCATATGGCAGGCACTGTGCCATATACATTCTTTTTCTTATTATCCTAATTTCATAAACAAAGAAAGAAGCTTGGAAACACTAACTTGCCATGGGTCGTGTTGTACAGAGTCAGGATTCATATGTAGGTCTTTATGTCTCCAAGACCAATGAATTTAACCGTCATGCTATTTATTGGACCTTGTCTTAAGGTGTAGAATAAAGTGCTTTGTCACTTGTAAAAGAAATTTCAAACAGCATTTTTCAGGTGGGCTACCAGAAAACCAATTCGGTTCAGCTTTATTGAGCACCTACCATAGGCAAGGCATTTTAGCAGCTACCATTCTTAAGGTTCTGAATTAGACACAGTAAGGGAAAGATTTCAAGAACTGCTGAACTAACTCTTAATGGATCAGCCGTATTTTTCCACTACTGTTTGACCCAGTGACCAAATTTTATTTATTAAGGAAATATGGTTTGAGATGAGTGAAATTAAATAATAACAAATATTAATAACAAATATTAATACGATTATAGTAATTCATATTCCTATCATAATGAAATCTACATTGACTTGAATGGGCTGTACATTATGTTATCTTTAGTATATATCTATTTTTTTTAAGATTTTATTTATGTATTTGACAGAGAGAGGGCCAGTGAGAGAGGGAACACAGGCAGGGGGAGTGGGAGAGTGAGAAGCAGGCTTCCTGTGGAGCAGGGAGCCTGATGCGGGGCTCGATCTCAGGGCCCCGGGATCATGACCTGAGCTGAAGGCAGACGCTTAACAACTGAGCCACCCAGGCGCCCCTATATATCTATGTTTTTATGCTCACCAAGTCTTCCAGTATTTTGCCTGAAACTACAGAAAAGATTTTCATTAGGTAACAATAGCTAACATTTATTGTACCAAACATTGATGTGCATTATCTCATTTAATCCTTCTAACCAACCAACAAGGTAGGTGCCATTATTTGTTATCTCTGTTATACAGTGAGGAAACTGAGGCATAGAGATAGTAAGTAATTTGGTCAAGGTTACAGAGTGAAGCCAGGATTCAACTGGGGTTTGTCTGATTGCAGATCCTCTATCACTGCGCTCTACTGCCTGAAGGAACAGGATAGAAATAGCTCATTCTATTAAAAACACTGCTCTGAATCCTCTGTATTGCTAACTCTAGTGTAGTCATTGTTTTACATTTTTCAAAATTATCCCACCCTCTTCTCATCTGATGACTATGTAATACCAATTTGAAAGTTTTCTGTTTATAATTCCTCTTTTGTAGTCTACTGATGTATCTTTAGCAGTTGATGTATGTATACTTAGTCTTTTTTCTTCCAGCTTTATTGAGATATAACTGACATATAACAATGTAAGTTTAAAATGTACAATGTATTGATCGGATACACATATGTTTTTATATAATTACCACCATAGCATTAGTTAATATCTCCATCATGTCACATAATTACCATTACTTTCCTGTGTTGGGAACATTTAAGATTTACTCTCTTAACAACTTTCAAGTGTATAATACACTATTGTTAAGTATATTCACATTGGATCCTTAGAAATGATTAATCTAACTAGAAATCTGTACCCTTTGATCAACATCTTTGTTTCTATGAATTCATTTTTTTTTAGATTTCACATGTGTTACCGTAAAGTATTTGTCTTTTCTCTGTCTGACTTATTTCACTTAGCATAATACCGTCAATGTCCATCCATGTTGTTGCAAATTGCAGGATTTCCTTTTTTCTCATGGCTGAATAATATCATCATATATTATATGTACTTTATCCATTTATCCATAGATGGACACTTGGATTGTTTCTATATCTTGACTATTGTGATTAACGATGCAGTGAACATGGGAACACAGATATCTCTTTGATATCCTTTTTTCATTTCCTTTGGATGTATACTCAGAAGTGAGATTGCTGATGGTAGTTCTATTTTTTTGTTTTTTGTAGAACCTCCATACTATTTTTCACATTGGTGGTACCAATTTACATTCCCATCAGTAGTGAACACGGGTTCCTTTTTTTTTATATTCTCACCTTGTTATGTCTTATCTTTTCGATGATAACCATTTTATAGTTGTGGGATGATGTCATTGCAGTTTTGATTTGAATTTTCTGATGATTACTGATGTTTGCCATCTTTTCATTGAGCTTTTGGCCATTTGTACATCTTCTTTGTAAAAATGTCTATGCAGGTCTGCTGAACATTTTTAGAGATTTATTTATTTATTAGCAAGCACATGAGTGTGGGTGGGGAGAAGGGTAGAGGGAGACAGAGTCATAAGCAGACTCTGTGCTGAGCGTGGATCCCGACATGGGGCTCAGTCCCACAAGCCTGAGATCACAACCTGAACTGAAACCAAGAGTCAGAAGCCTAACCGACTCTGCCACCTTGGCACCCCATGCCAACCATTTTTAAACTTTGTTATTGTTGTTATTGAGTTGTATGAGTTCCTTATATATTTTGGATACTAATTCACTATTAGATAAATGGTTTGCAAATGTTTTCTCCCTGCTGTAGGTTGCCTTTTAATTTTGTTGATTATTTCTTTTGCTGTGGAGAAGCTTTTTAGTTGGGTGTAGTAGTCCCATGTAATTGCTTTCGTTGCTTGTGTTTCTGGTATCACATCTAAAAAATCATGGCCATGACCAGTGTCAATCCTTTCTTCTAGGGGTTTTACAGTTTCAGAACTTATATTTAAGTCTTTAATCCATTTTGAGTTAATTTTTAAGAGTGTTGTAAGATAGGGTACAGTTTCATTCTTCTGCATGTGATTATCCAGTTTTCCCAGCACCATTTATTTAATCCTTTCCCCATTGAGTATTCTTGGTTCCCTTGTCAAATAGTAGTTAACCATATACATGAAAGTTTATTTCTGAGTTCTCTATTTCCTTGGTCTGTGTGTCTGTTTTTGTGCCAGTACCATACTGTTTTGATTTATAGACTTGCAGTATAGCTTGAAATCAGGAAGTGTGATGCCTTCGACTTTGTTGTTCTTTCTCAGGATTGCTTTGGCTATTTGAGGTCTTTGTAGTTCCATACAAATTTTAGGATTATTTTTTCTATTTCTGTGAAAAACCACATTGAAATTTATTTTTAATTTTATTTTTTTAAGTAATCTCTATACCCGTTATGGGGCTCAAACTCATAAGCCCAAGATCAAGGTTTGCACACTCCACTGATTGAGCAGCCAGGCACCCCTGCATTGAAATTCTTGTGGAGATTGCATTGAATCTATAGATGGCTTTGGGTAGAACAGATTTTTAGTAGTTTTAATTCTTTCAATTCATGAACATCCAGTATTTTCCCATTTATTTGTATCTTCTTCATTTTCTTTCTTCAAAGTCTTATTTTTTCAGGTATACAGATCTTTAACTTAATTGGTTTAATGTACTGCTCAATATTTTATTGTTTTTGGTGCTGTTGTGAGTGGGATTGTTTTCTTTTTCAGATATTTTATTGTTAGTATATAGAACTGCAACTGTTTTCTGTGTGTTGATTTTATACCTGAAACTACTGCATTCATTGATTAATCCTAACAATTTCTTAGTGAAGTCTTTAGAATTTTCTATTTGAGGTCATATCATCTGCAAACAAAGACAATTTCACTCTTTTTTTTTTTTTTCTGATTTGAATGCCTTTTATTTCTTTTTCTTGCCTGATTATCCTGGCTAGGACTTCTATAGAGGAAAATGTTTTAGCCTTTTACCTTTGAGTATGATGGTAGCTGTGGGCTTATCATAAATGGTCTTTTCTGTGTTGAGGTACGTTCCCTCTATACCAAATTTGCTGCGAGTTTTTATCATGAAATGATGTATTTTGTCAAATTCCTTTTCTATATCTATGGAGATGATCATATGATTTTTATCTTTTATTAATGTGTATCATGTTGATTGCATATGTTAAACCATCCTTGCATCCTAGAGATAAATCCCACTTGATCATTGTGTATGATCCATTTAATATGGCATTGAATTTGGTTTGCTAATATCTGTTTAGAATTTTTATATCTATATTCATCAGGAATACTGGCCTGTAATTTTATTTTTATGCAGTGTCCTTATCTGGCTTTAGTATCTGTGTAATGTTTGGCCTTGTTAGCTGTATTTGGGAGTGCTCCTTCTCTTCAGTTTTTAATGAACTAATTAACAAACTAATGTCCTGTTTATGCATCTACTACTACATACTTGATGAGCTAAGGCAATTTGGACCTACTGAATCCTTAATTGCCTTTGATTTTTCTAGGTATATTGAGGATTGGTTGTTTTTTTCCCTGAATGATCTATAAATTATCTATTTACATGTACATATAAACCTATGTATATTTATATCTGTATTTGTAATATAGATATATATAGATAACATTACTTGAGTATCAAAAATAATTACAGCTTTTTATTATATATAAGGTTTTACATATGTGAATTCATTTAATCTTTGAACCTTATTATTCATATTTTAAACATGAGAAAACTGAGACTTATAAAGGTAAATATTTTCTAAGGCCATACATAATTATTTTCTAATATATAGAAAGGGAATTTCATTGTTTACAGTTATTTGGTATATTATTTTGATACGCTGCTAAATTCATGGCAAAAACTATGCAAGGCACTATGGCAATTAGCATAAAAATAATTTACCAGGCACTTTCGTGTTGTCCTTTTGATTTTAACATTCCTGCGTTCTACACTCAAAGTTTTTGCTTTTCTTTTTTAATTAACAGTGATTCATAACTGACTCATGATTTGCTTGTGCTTATTAACTTAGAAGCTGACTAGAGGCAGTTTTTATGCTATTTTATTTGATTTTACCAGCTGGCCTTTCTGGTGGTGTGGTGTTCACCTGAGCATCCCAGAGTGAGTTCTACCTGCAACCATGCATCTGGTACATGTATTTAAAATACGGTGACAATCTCACCAACCATTTTCCAAAGATAAAGTACCAGACAGGCAATTTATTTTCTATAAGTTAATCCCTTGACTTGAATTCCATATCTTGGCATTGTATGGTAACCTTTTTTTCCTCCTTGATATTCCTATGATTTTGTAATTTTAATTTCTTGGAGACCATGTGCTATTTTAGTATTATAATACATTTAGAAGTATATAGCTTGGGGCGCCTGGGTGCCTCAGTCATAAATGTCTGCTTTCTGCTCAGGTCATGATCCCAGGGTCCTGGGATCAAGCCCCACCTCAGGCTCCCTACTCAGCGGGGAATCTGCTTCTCCCTTTGCTGCTCTCCCGCTTGCCCTCTCTCTCTCTCTCTCTCTCTCTGTCAAATAAATAAATAAAATTTAAAGGAAAATTAAAGAAGTATATAGCTTTTATGTTTTGCAATTTGAAGAAAATGATGAAATGTTAATATAAATAGAATCTTTGTGATCTGGTGATCTGTCCTAGAAAAGAACCATATTATTTATTCAGATACTCTTTTACAAAGTTTCAAACATGATTTAAGAACCAAGATTTCCTCAATAATTCTGATTTTGTTCATCTGTGTTCTCATAGTTTTAGTCTCTAATAATTTTTGGAGAAAATTATCAATTATTTTCTAACGATTTATGCTATAATAGTGTTTTTCATTTATAAGACTTTAAATTTTTATTTAAAGTCAAAATAACTTGGGTGCCTGGGTGGCTCAGTTGGTTAAGCGACTGCCTTCGGCTCAGGTCATGATCCTGGAGTCCCGGGATCGAGTCCCGCATCGGGCTCCCTGCTCAGTGGGGAGTCTGCTTCTCCCTCTGACCCTCTTCCCTCTCGTGCTCTCTATCTCTCATTCTCTCTCTCTCTCTCTCTCTCAAATAAATAAATAAAATCTTTAAAAAAAAATAAAGTCAAAATAACTTTCTTAAAGCTAGAAAAACACCTTTAGTATTTTGATTATAACCTGATAGCTCATTATCTGGGAAGTCAGATCCTTATTTACACACATATGGATGTCATCCACATTTCAAAATAGCGCCCTCCTTTTATTGAAGCATTTCTTATATCTACATTTGGAGTGGTTAATTGATCAAATTATTTTTACTTTTTAAAATTGTATTTTCTTTGGATTTAAGGAAAGTTTTTGCCATTCTTCTCAATGTTTGAGAAAGGATTTGTTTATGTGTAGTAAATTTCAGGCATATCAGTCCTCTGTATTTTATTTTGAAATGATGCTTTAGGAGATTTTATTCATAGGATAAATTTCCTGGTCCCTGTACATCTGTCTTACTCCGAATTTTTTTGAGGTTATTGTTAGCTTGAAAAGGAAAGACATAAGAGAATACAATACATGGCTTTGAATATTTGGAAGGTTTCTAAAGAGCTACAGTGGGTGTGAGGTTGAAACTAAGTGGCATCTAAAACCACTTCGCATTCACAGTCCCTTGCTATTTTGTTTAAGGATGATAGTGGGGAAAACACAATCCTCCAAGGGATGAAAAGATCCTTCAGAGTAAAGAAAACCTTGAAACCAAAATAAAGGTAGTCTTCTTGACTAGGGAGGCTCAGATCACAATTGGAAAATAGGCCAGTCTTAAAGTCACCCCAGTTTCTCGTGTGCTCCTCCAGTAGCTCTGACTAGTTGAGTGATGAAGATCACTCAGGAAAGATGAAGTATCTTGAGATCAGCATGCAAAATGTGTGCAAAAAAGAAGCATTTGTATGAGTATTATTAGAGAAGATTCCAAGCCTTCTAGAAGGACACCGCATCATTTCACCCTGTCATGTGCTCCTGAGACAGAAGTAAAGAGCTTTGTTAAATCTCTGACGACAATTATGCCTTCTAACCCCATACGAGTAGAAGCTGAAATTTCAAATAATACAAAACAGTAACAGGGAAAAAGAATTCATAAGAGAAAGTAATACCTGTATTCAGTTATTACAAGTTCCTTTAAAATAATAATGTCGTTTCAGGTTTTGTAGCATCGTTAAATTCTAGAGAATGATATTGTTGCTCAGCTTTTTTCCCCCACTGCTTTATCATGATTGCCATTTTTTAATGAAATATTGGTGCATTCCTTATTTACAATGAACTTAGCTCTCAAAAGGTGAAAAGTGCACTTACTGGGAGTCAAGGGTGCTGGTCCTGCGTCTCCTGCCCCCTTGTTTTGTGACCTTAGGTAATTTATTTAACCCTTTCAAATTGTTGTAATAGATAAAATTTAAGGGTTGTATTAGGTGGTATCTAAGCTCTACATTTTCTTTGACTGTGTGTCATGGAAATCATTCCACACCCAGATTCTATACCTACAATTTGTCACTGGAAGTTGCCACATTTATTTCCCCGCTGACAGTACAGATGTGTTGACTGGCTAAGGATGTGGTTTTGTGTGCCACAAAAGCAGATACAAAACTTCTTTTAGTTATGTATCTATATGAGTTTTCTTCCCGAAGTGAAACTTGAAAATAACAATATGAAAACTGTCCACCTCCTGTGATTGTATTTTTTTGGTCTGGATGGAATGGTGAAGAGGGGAGTAGTGGTTAAGCAAAAACAGGAAATAGAGTCTCTTCTTCCAGCTAACATCTGAAGCTGTTCCTAGTAATTATTTTGGGGGTTTCCCCTTTGATCCCACAACCAAGTGTTTTTATTTTGTTTTATTTTTAGTTTCTATTTTTATTTGTTTATTGCAGAGGCATTTTTAGTCAGATAATTGAAAATTAAGATCACAGGCAAGAACTGGAAATGCAATTATTATTCTGTGCCGTCGATTAAAAAGAAATCCATATGCCTTTTTCTCTGCTTTGTCTGCTTTAAACACATGCAGACAAAGCAGGGATTTAATAATGACTTGTGTTTTTTTTCCTGGGGATGAACCAGCTCATTTCTGCAAGGCTGTAGACAGTAGGCATGGACAATACTTTTTCTCTAAAAACCTCTCTGTTTCCATACAAACCCCGTTAGAAGGACAAAATGAAAGCCTCGGAATTAAGCCTAGAAAGCATAGAAGAATGATGTTGTCCTAAAAGTCTGTGGGTAAAAACTTGATGAGCCATACTGTAATGAAACAATTACACATGTTAAACTTTTATAAATAATTTTAGTATCTTTTGTCACCTATAAAGAATGTCAAAAATTGGGTTTTGGCATCACTGATCCTAAAGCCTTTCCTGCAGCCAATTCTGTTACATGGCATATTCAGTGTCTTCTTGAGGCTTCTAGAATATGCTAGGGCAGCCATGCCATCAGCTGAGAAAAGGGGGCTTGTCTTCCCTTTTTCTGAACCAGGAGGGCATTCTCTCTTCATCGAATCTAATTTCTTTCTGTACTGTTGATCTCTACCTAGTAGAAGTATACAAGGTTATCCATCAGGGTGAGGGTAAAAACTAGAACTATTTCATTTTTATTTCATCCTTATATATGAGGCAGAATAGGACATGTTCTTCAAGCCATTTAAGATGGTGTTTTGTGTGTTTAAAAGTCATTCTCAGCCATTCTAATTCTTGAATTTTGATAAGGCACACATATCACTTAGGATCTGTTTTGCAGGAAATACTTGAATAAAGTATATACTTTGCAAAGGGTGCTACTCAGAACATGAATTCAACATTAATTTTCATTTGTATTTCCCCATTGATCATTTTCACTTTTCCTTGTTATCTGTTTACAAATATATGAAGTCAGTTATAAGTGCTTCTAGTTTATCATGTACTGTGCTAAGTACTTTATATACTGGTATACCATTTATACAATATCTCTGAAAAATTAGTTATTATCCCTATTTTATAGATAAAGAAATGGAGTTTGGACAAGTTAAGTAGCTTGCCCAAAGTCCCATTCTAGGAAGTACTTGAGCTGGTATTCAAGTCCATTTCTGAATCATGACTAAACTCATTCTCTTTTAACTTCGTAATTTCTGTTTTTTGCTAAATGAATTCCCTTGTGAGATAAATAATCCTTTTATTTTTTTATTATTTTTTGATAAATAATCCTTTTATGTGTAATTTGAAGTAATTCCCATTTTCACCACAATTCTGATTTCTGTTCTGAACTTTCTGGAATTGCAACACATATATTTATTTCTCTACATGTAAAATTAAACTTGAATTTTGAAAGGAAGAAAGTAGTAGAGTACAAAGCACATCACTGGATTTTCTCTTTGGGAAAGATTTGGAAAGAAAAAAGTTACCCAAGACTTTACATAATAACACATGAAAAAAGAAATACTGATTTTTGACGATATTTTTTTAAAATGTATCTAGAAGGAGACTCATTTTATTCATAGAGATGCAATTAAGCTGCTTACATTTAAGTTTTTTGTCAAAGTTAAGCTAAAAGTAACTAAGCTACAGAAATAGTTGAAACAGTCATTACCAGGTTTGAGATCCTTTTTAGACTAATTAATAACAATACCATTAGTTAGCATTATGTTTGCAAGATGCTTCCACAGTTTTGTTTTGTTTTTTTCTTTAAGTTATCTTTGTCACATCACTACTCTGAAATTAGTGCAGTATTTTCAGTTCTTGTGTTTTGGGTGAAAATCTCAATCATTTTGGCTGGTTAGCAGATCAATTCTGAGACAGAACTAAGATTAGAAGAATCTTCCCATCGGATCTCACTGCCTCATAAGAAAATAAATGAAAACCCTGACACCAGGATGTTTCTTCCCTGAGGAATTGATGGTGTTTTTATTTCCAGTTCTTCCTTCTAAAGGTTGTATCATCTGTGAAAATTATTTATTTGATTAAAAACTAAGAAAAAATGTGTAAGTGTATGAGAGAAGAGTATTTGTTATGTTCCTGGGTAGATGTGTGGTATTATGCGTATGCATGCTTTATTTACCTTAAACATGTTTTCTGCTGCATGGACTCTATTTTTTGACCCATTATTCACCATTAAATGTTCTAAGACCTCTGAGTCTTTGTTCTAAAGAGAGCAGAGCGACAGAGATGGAAAGTATATTCCCTAAGAGAGAAAGTGGGTGGATTTAGTTTTAGTAATCTTGCTTTCATACAGCAACAATTAGCAACTGCTAAATGGCACTCGCGTATTGACTCCCTCCCTCCATTGAACACCTGTGTGTTTTTCCAGAGGATGGAAAGAATATTTCACTTGCTACCTCCTCTAATTATGACATTCAAATACTAAGGATGACAGATGAAATGATTCACTGGTTTCTCATGAACGGTCATAGGGCAGTTTGAGACTTACATGCTTTATGAACCATTCAGTAACATTTAAAAACTGAAAAAAAAACACAAAGATTAAAATATTGAGATTTTAACACTCATTTTTTTACTTGGAAAAAGAAATTTTCTAATTAAAAATATAAGTAGAACAAGATGAAAATAATTGAAAAAAATCATTGCAAAGTTTAGAATAAAATTATTCTAAAAGTGAACAAATTTATTTTGCAACTGTTTTATATTGAGCAAAGAAATTGAAGTAGTGAAGGTTGTGGCAAGGTTATTCTATAAAAAGTAAGTTGCTAAATCACTTTGCAATCTCCTAAAACTTTGTTAACTTCTCGTTTACCCTGCTAAAATTATTTGTTATTCTCTGTCTTGTTTTATGAACATAATAGTAAATGTGAATGCTTAGTTGTGTTGTTTTATGTGAAAGCATTTGTGGACTTTTACACTTATAGGTCATAAATCCCTAAATTTTTGTTTAACAGATGATCATTTTCCAGTGGACTATTATAATGTTGAATATTATTTAATTAACATACTTCTTTCTCAGGTTCTCAGAAAATGTAACGGGTGACTTCTGGTTATTTACACTATTAATAGTCATGAGCATCCAACACATTTTTTTCCATAAATGTTCAAGAAGTAAAGTTTCATAAGCATACAAACATTGGTAAGATTCCTCTAAGATGTAATCATTTTAACAACTGAAAATTTAAATAGCTGTTCTTTTATCATGGCGTTCTTTATTATGAAAATCAATTTGGAAAATGTTCGTTAGCATACAACATTTTCATTGTCATTATTTATACATGCATGTGTGAAAATTTTGACCATCAGTGTCACATCTGTGAAGTCACGTGTTTGGTATAAAACTATCTTCTGCCTCAGAGCTGCTGTTATTTAACATCTCCACCTATTTTTTTGAACTCAGGGGCAATCTCTGTTGTACACCTGGGACTGTTAAAATTCTTTGTCTGAAGTAGCATTTTCCGAGGATGGGCTGATCTCTGCGTAGGGATTTATACAGGAGAAACTGCTAGTAGCTTTGAGAGCCAGACCAATTAATCCCCCGTTGTGGAAATGAAAAAACAATCCTTAGCTTTTGGTAAAATGCTTAAAGGCCTAATAGATTTCCAGTCAGAAATTCTTTTGCCTCTGTCATTCTTTAAATTGAATTTCTGTTTCTTTGTTTATATGTGTATTTTTAATTTGCTTCTACTGTTACCAAAGCATTCATAAGAACGTTGATGGTTGAGTATCTAAACGGAGATCTAAAATTGTTCATATAAGGAAATGAAAAATTATTTAAAATGAAGCACAGTACAGATTTTGCTTTTGTTTTTATAATTCTTTTTAAACTTCAGTAAAAACCTTTGTCTATTTTTTAGAAAAGTGTAGTTTACCCTATTACTAGTTTAATCTCTTCCATAATAGTAGGAAGTACTGAGTTAACAGATAAGTGCTAGTGAGAGATGATAATCTCGGCCTTTGTGTGTGGGGTTTTTTTTTAAAGGTAAGAAGATAGGTTGGTTTGTTGGTTGGTTTGTTCATTTTAAAGATTTTTTTTTTTTTTTTTTGTAGTAATCTCTACACCCAATGTGGAGCTTGAACTTAAAACCCCAATCAAGCGTTGCGTGCTCAACTGACTGAGCCAGCTAGGTGCTCCAGTACTCTTCACCTTTGAAATTATGATGCCAGTGAAATATAAAAGACTAAATATTTTGAAGTTTTGATATTTTAGATCTCTATAACATGATCATACTGAATTGATTTTAGAGTAACTAGCATTATATTGTTTGTCCTCCAAGGTAGAAATTAAGTTTAAACTCATTAATTATTAGCATTTCCATTAGCAAAAGGCACACAGTATTGATTCTTATAGTATTTATTGGAGTGGATATCCAGGTTTGCAAAATAAACTATCCTGAAAAGAGAAATTGCCTCTACATTTTATAATGATCATTGTCAGAGAAAGTTATATTGTAAAATTGTTTTAGAGTGCCTTTTTATATCTTTTTTCCGAACTGTACTGAAATCACTTCTGATCATCGCTGTTTATATTCTTTTTGTAGCATAGTAAAACAGTGATTCTTCAGCTATTTGAAGAGGATATGCTTTTTTTTTTAAGATTTTATTTATTTGAGAGATAGAGCGCACATGAGTTGGGGGGGAGGGCAGAAGGAGAGGAAGAGCAAGAGGGAGAAGCAGACTCCCTGCTGAGCAGGGAGCCTGATGCGGGGCTTGATCCCAGGACCCTGGGATCATGACCTAAGCTGAAGGCAGATGCTTAAACAAGTGAGCCACCCAGGCACCCCTGAAGAGGGTATACTTTTAATGGACATTTTTCTTATAATTTTTCTTAGTCATGGTTACAAAAGCCATAAAGTTCACAGTTATTGGTATGTGATCTAATTAGTAAAGCCTGGACCCTGAAGAGAAATAGGAAGACACAGCAATCACATCCCTTTAAGATTTAATGGCCACGGTCTAATGTGGAATCAGTATGTGAAAGTGAGAAAAATCTTTGCCCGACTTTATAGACAAGCTATTACTGTACAGATTTGATTAAAGTTTTATGTTCAGTAAGTTCCTCTATAAAGAGATTTGTGTTGTCTTTATTGAGCTTGAGCAGTTGGCCTTAATATCTCATTATTCAGATTAAACCTATGTTAATTTATACAAGCTTTCTATGTTTATTGATAAGTGATCATCTCGTGTTT
This sequence comes from Eumetopias jubatus, assembly GCF_037043125.1. Taxonomy (NCBI): domain Eukaryota; kingdom Metazoa; phylum Chordata; class Mammalia; order Carnivora; family Otariidae; genus Eumetopias; species Eumetopias jubatus. Next base: position 72,852,269 of record NW_028274811.1, on the reverse strand, counting down.
GGCCTTGTTTCTGTGACATACTGACAACAAAATATAAAGCACACGTCCTTTATATTTTTATGAAAGACACTTGTTGGGATTTGAGTTACAGAAAAATGCATACTTTCTTGACATAATGGGTATATCTAAAAACAGAATCAATGAATACTAAATTTGGTTAAGACCACTCAGTCATGAACCAAAGCGAGTTTTTTGTTTCGTTTCATTTTGTTAGATTTTGATCATGTGCCAAGGTTTCTGGGACACAAAAAGGAAACCAGAAATTGGACAGATGTTTAAAAACATTAAATACCCTGATAAGGTTTGCATCCTTGTGGTTTTCTCCACTATCCTGATAGTTCTTTGAGGTTCTGTCATTTTCAATCATCAGAGAGTACATGTGATCAGTCTATCTGATAAACTTGTCAATGCCTCTTTAAAGCAGGATTCCCCAACCTATTCAATTCAGACCCCCCTGCTTCATTTCAAGTATCATCTTGATAAGACAGCCATGTCATGGGCATCTGTGTATAGCCAGCTCAGTCTACAACTAATTTGTGCAGGAAAAAATTAAATCAGGAGGTAAATTATTTCATGATTGCTCATTCCCAGCAGAGTTAGGCATCATTCTGAAGAAAATATCAAATAATTGGTTTCAGGCCGTGTCAGACACATGCAATTCCCTTCTCTAATGGCTGTGTGTGGTAGCACCAGGCCTCAGGGGTCAGCAAAGAACTGGAAATAGCTTAGTGCCAGGCACGGCAAGAGAGAGATGAAGCACAGAGGAAATGAAGTGGCAGTAAGTGCAATCCATAGGGGAAATGTGCTTCACTTGGAGTTTAATATATCCGTTCACAATCTGGCAGGAAGCCATGCAACAATTGTTTACCTTTTTGTCAGCATCTGCATCTGTTCTGTTTTGTAAACAGCACTTAACTCTCAGTCCGTAAATGCTGGAATCAATAACAAGTGTTAAGGGATTTCCTAGCCCCCCCCTTCTTTTTTTTATATTCTATAACAAATGCACACTACAAACAATGTTTGCCTTAGATTAACAAGGAACAGACATTAACAGGGTCAAAGGGATTTGGTTGGGAATATTTTATAGCTTCTTGGGTTTACAGTAATTATATCTGTGTGATTTGAATGTATTTTGTAACCTATCCAAATTAAACTGTTAAAAAAATGCTAGCAAGCAGTAATGAAGATGATTTTTTATAATTATCTTAAGTACTGTGTATAGAAAACTGCTGGCACTGTTTGTAATAATTTAGTTCTGTGCAATATTGTGTATTACAGCTGCTATGCAGAAATATTAAGTTGCCTTTTGCAGTTTTAGGAAATTAGTGATTATATCCAGCAGTACTAATTATTTTAAACATACAGTTATTAAAAAAAAATTACACACCACAGTGAGACATAAAAAAGGGTCGATCTGTGACTAGTGCCTATAAAACTAAGTATATTGTTAGTAAGTGCAAAAGAAAGAACTACTTTTAAGTTCACCATCTTCAGGGACTGAGTAGATGAATGTTGTCATAAATGCAGGATTGTTACAATAGTTATGGTATCACTTAAAAGTGAATCTCACCAAGATCAGAGGAACACATTATTGCTAATGGGATTTAGGCATAGATCTCCCCATGCACTACTTCGAAAACTTACTCCTTAAAATTTCCCCCTACACAATTGCTAAGTTGCCTTGTTTTTACTATATTAAACTACTTCATAACTGATTTAATCCTGTTTTTGTTTTCTTCTATTTTTACTTATATAATAAGCATTAAATCTTAGGATTTTCCATTAGTTTTTGTCAAACGTGTGACTTCTTTGACTCTTTCATTGGTTTACCGTAAACCACAAATAAAATTTGGGAATTATTTGATCAGGTCACTTAGTCAAGACTTACATTCCCTTGTCTTTTTTTAATTTTATATGGCTTAAGACTTTGGTGTGAATTTTTCAATTTTTTTGGCAATCATTTTGCTATTTCACTTGTCTAAATTGTTTTGGCTAACGTTTTTTTAAAGTCTCTTGTGTTTCTTATTAAATCCAACTAGAATTAAGAATTTGGAAATTTGGATAATAATATCTTTCATACTCATTGCTATAAAAAGTGTCTTGACTTCATTTTCTTGACTGCATATTCATGTATTTGTCTTTCCGTCCCTGTGTATGAAATTAATTAATATATGGTAGTATACATACAACCACAAGTTATGTGTACATTGTAAATTCATTGTTATCACGTGGAATATCTAGATTTTGATGCTTTCATCATCGTCAGAATTACAATTCAGATTTCATAAATTTGCACTTCAAATTCACTTATTTGATTGAAGGTACCACATGTTTTGAGGCTTAGAAACTAGAGAAGTGTTTTTTAAGTGTATATGGTTTTTTTAAGTGTATATTCTATCCGAAGTTAAAGAACTTACTTTATTCATCCATTCCATTATGACACTTATATGATTCGGTAAAAATAAAGTAACATTGAACACTAAAAAATATCTTTCAATAGAAAATTTTATCTCCAGATTAGAGTCTGCCATTGAAAACCAAAACTTTTAGAAGTCAGCTTTCACCTTTTATAATTACTTCCATTACCTAAGTCACATGTTACCAAATATTGCTACAAATTTAAAGAATGTAAGAATGAAAGGCGTTGGCTTCAGTTGTCTGTGCTTTGCCTCTTTAACCTCTATTGGACAGGAGTTAATGTCCCATTCTTGCCGACTCATGTTAAATATTTTAAATCACACCCTAATAATATAGTATTCAAGTTTAAAATTTATGACTGAAATTTTCATACCAAAAGTCAAAATGTTCAGATTTTTATTGTTCCTGAAATAATCAGAGCAACTGTTCTGCATTTACGTTAGCATTCAAGTTAACTATCTCTCAGCAGAGCTTGAAAAATTGTAGTGGTTCTGTCCTGATGGAATGTGTAAGGCACTCATTGGGGGATGGGTATTGTCTATGGATCATTAGCTAATTTTAAAAAAAAATTGTTAAAGGTAGCCCTTGTTGTATTAGGTGAAAGCAATAATCATTATTCCCCAAGCAAAGGGAAAATTAAGTGCTAATTAGCAGGTTATGAAGTGTGCAATAGTACTTAGAGCATAAGCAGTATTTTTCCCCTGGTAGCAAATGCTGTCTGGGGACAATAGAGTCAACAAATTGATTGCTGATAACTAATTGTATTTCTCAAATCCCGCAAAGTAATATTAAGTGTCAGGAGGTTACTCAACTCCATAGCAAAGTTTCTGTATTGAAATCTTGTAATAAAATTTGAAATTTCTGCTAAATTATTGTTATTTTAGGGTTTTTCCTATGCATGATTTTTACATGTAGTATGTTTATCATTAATTTGGCCTTTTCCTTCAAGATCTTGAAGTCTCTATTCAGTCATAGTTTTATTTCCTTTTATTTATTTAAGATAAATCTTTGAAAAAAGATATATGTCATCCTCTTTATATTAATTTTAAAACAATCTGAAGGATATTAGCTTTCATAGTCATCAAATGAGAATTGCTGTTATTTATGTTTTCACAATTTTTTAAAAAGATTTTATTTGTCAGAGCAAGAGAGAGAGAGAGAGCACAAGCAGGGGGAGCAGCAGGCAGAAGGAGAAGCAGGCTCCCCGTTGAGCAAGGAGCCCAATGTGGGACTCCATCCCATGACCCTGGGATCATGACCTGAGCTGAAGGCAGACGCGTAACTGACTGAGCCACCCAGGCATCCCTTTTTTCACAGTTTGAAGCATCTAATCTTTATTGGTGAGGTGATGGAGGTGACATATTTTATGCTCTTAGTTGTTATGCCGTAATTTATATTTGATCTTGAAAATTAGCATTTAAAATATTTTAAGTTGATGTCTACACAAAATAAATATTTGAATACTGAGACTAACTTTTAAATATCAGGTAGACATAATTCTAAGTGCTAATTTGATTTGTAATAAATCGAAGTGAATTCTAAAAAGCCAGCTTCTGCTAATACAGATTTTGATTTCTCAGAGAAAGAACAGACTTGTATTTTTTTCCCAATGGTTAGAGTTTACACACACTGAGATGAAATCTGATCTCCATGTTGAATCACTCGCAAAAATAAGATTGTTCATCTAATATCACTTCGGAATCACTCATGCCACTTTGTGATAAAAACAAAGGGGCACAGCTGCTTCCCCAATTTATCACAAGCCTTTTGGAGCCTTCTAGCCTCCAAGTGAATTCCAAGCATGTAAGTCTCACTTTGGCAAACTGGAAATCTTGGCTCTCCCAACAACTGTAAATGGCTGCTTTCTGCTCCTCTTGCTTGGCATGAGTGAGAGCAAACTCAGCTGAGGATTAACAGAGGGACTTTACAAGTTCCGCTCCAGCTGATTGTCCATTGTCTCTTGACCCATTTAAGACAAAGACCACACGACAGCCCTGAGCTTACACAGAATTCCCGTTTCTTCAAATTTAAAGTTACTTGTAAACAAAAACCTTGGAGACATACAATCTTATCAACAAATGCCTTGTGTAAGATATTTAGCGGATTCTGATAATAATTCTGTTATTTGTTAAAAGCAGGGCCGTTCATAAGCTGATCTGATTGAGGTCTTTCTTCCTTAGGCCCCTTTGAATTTCAGGTACATGTTCATGGTAGTAATCCTTGGTACGCAGGCTAAAATTCTAGGTGTCTTCCACATCATGGCCTTGTAGCACCCTGCCACTTTGGTCTAAAGGCCATGAAGTCTGGCTCTGAGATACCTGGCTCCCTGGAAGATGTCAAAGTTTGGAAAAAGCAGAGTGGATGAATACTCATTAGGAAGATACACATACTTGCTTCTCAAGTGGCAGCACTTTCTTTCTGAACCTTTAAGGAGAAATCAGAGAGGTTCTCAAATTGGTCTTCTCTAAAGACAACCAAGGAGAAGAAGAATGCTTAAGGTGATGAGCAAGAGTTTAGAATCAGGAATGAGATTGTCAAATAATGGAGAAGTAGTGTGAAGGCTATGGGAAGGGCTAGAACAGAGGTGAGATGAGGACATGCATCCTGACTTATAAGGCAGCGGGGTCTCACTAGGGGTCTTGCCAATTAAAGTTCTACGTTTTCAGAAAGGGAGTGGGACCAGAGAGGAGCTGGCTCTACATCCAAAATGAACACCAGAACATTTCTGGCCTTGATTTATATTTTAAGAATGGGAGGAAAGAGAGAAACTGAGATTTTGAAATATATTAAAGTATTTTTACATTTTGTTCAGACTTAACAGTCTTTAGTGCACTGTTAAACATGAAAAGCTACACTGAATTGTATATTTCATAAGCATGGATTTGAAATTTTTCTAGGATACAGTTGTGCATGTTGTGATACCAAATATTTAAGATCTGAAATAAAGTGGAAATAAAGTGATCCAAATGCTAAAGCTGCATTTTGTTAGGAATGTTCTTAGTACTTAAAAAATATTTATCAGAGTAATGAATTTTCATTATAAATATTAAAACATAAAATACATATTAAGAAAGTCAAGGTCCTCACATTTCCTTCCCTCCAATCCCAATCTCCAGGATCACCACTCTTATGCACACTTTGTTGAATAGTCTAGAATTTTTCTTATGCATATGTAAAAATTAATATACAAATTTCTATTTTTCAAAATGAGATCAAACTAGACATATTGTTCTGCAGTGTGCTTTTTTCAATTAATATTTCATGACCTCCTCCCACGTCAGTGCAGTCTGGTCTGACATTCTTTTCAGCAGCACTATGATATTCCATAATAGGGATGTAGCATAATTTATTTGCATATGGCTAAATTTAAATTGATCTTATCAGGTTGTTGACTCACTGGGTTTAGAAAATTTTAATTTTTGTCTTCCCAGAAGCAACATGCCCACTTTTATATAAAGACATATACATACGTACATACACATGGGCCACAACCTACTGTGTTGTAGATTATGTCATTAATTATTTAATTAACTAGTTCCTGTTGATAGATACTAGGGTTTTCCCAGTTTCTTTTCTTTGTATGCTCATGTGAGTATCTTTTAAAGTTTTATTCCCAGAAGAAATCCCTGGGCCAAAGAGTAACTAATTAGATTTTGGTATGTGAACTCACATAGTCCTCCAGAATTAATATACTCACCGGATTTTAACTACAACTATTCAGAAGCATGAATATCTAAATTAGTGCATGAATTCATTTAAACATCATTTCATTATAAACCATTTTTTTTCAAGTGTTAAAATTCCTGTGCTCGCCTGCCTCCTTCTGGATTATCAAGGCTGTTGCTGTCTTGTCAGCTGTCCTCTCATTGCTGCCAAAAAAGGCCCTCAGCAAAGGGACAGGGGGTGAAGGAGGGCCTCAAGGTCTTGTAGGAGCTTTGTAGCTCAACAGACTTGGCTTTGCATTCCAATTTCACCACTTGGCAGCTAGGTGGCCTTGGACAGATTGCTTATCTTCTATGAGTGTCAGTCATTTAATCTGTAAAATGGAGATTATAAACCTATCTCATAGTGTTTGAGTATTAATATAGATATACATAGTGTTTGGCATGAACTAAGCACTTTGTTATGATTTAAAACATATACATATGTACATACATTGCATTAAACTAAAAAGGTGACTTGTCCTATATTAATATGGTGTTTCTAAATAACTGAATATGACAAAGGTCTGCTTATTTGTTGTTTTTGTCAATTTCTCATTGAATATTTTATCTTTAGAATCCTTCATATAATATTCTCTGGAAGTGCTATATTAACTTTTTTCAATTTCAAAATAAACAATAATGAAATAAGACTAAGTTAAAATAAGAGGTGCATGTAGATTCTCTCTTGTTTATTCTTTTGACTCCAGCCATCACTGTGTTTGAAGTACTACCCCATGTAGGTCCACCACTGATCCCACCACGGAACTTTCGTATTTCTGGAGCTAAATGGCTGCTCATTCTGGTCCCAGGGATGTTCCAGAGATACTCCAAACACAGCATGGATAAAACAGAGCTCCTCCTCGTTCCCCTGATCCCTGATCCTCTTCCCCAACCCAAGTTAATGTCACTAATAATCACTCAAGCAGAAACTGTGACTCATTTTCCCCTTCTGCCCACCTCCCCACCATCAAAAGAATCACCAAAATTGTTTTGCCGCACCACCTAAATATTTTCAAGTCTATTCCCTCTCCCTTTCTGCCATCAAGTCCCAATAGGGGCCTTTATCATCTCATTTGGACTCATAAAATAGTTTTTTTTTTATTGGATTCCTTACCCTTATTCTTGTATTTTTCTAAAACACCTGGCAAGCACACACCACTCCCCTTTTTAAGGCTTTTCAGTGGCTCCTCATCATTGTTGGCATAAAGGCCCAGCAAGACTCAGTATCAGAAACCAAGCCTTCCCAGACCTGGCACCCACCTTCTTCAGCCTCATCTCATGCCTTTGCACACCTCATATTTTTCACTCTCAAGTAACACGGAACTGACAGGAACCCCTGCTCATGCTGTGCTGTCTCTCACCTCCGTACCTTCTTCCTCTCCTTCTTTGCCTAATTCCCATCTATCCTTTATGACAGCTCATGTGTCATTTCTTCCGGGATGCTTTCTGTGAGCTAGATCCCCTAATCCGTGCTCCCACAGCATCTCTGTATGCCTTTCTCAAAGCTCTTAGCATATTCTATTAAAATATCTAATTAGGGGTCTGTCTCCCCATATGGACCATAAGCACCTCAAGGGCAAGTATTTATTTTCCCCAGCACCCAATCTACTGCCTAGCACACAACAGGAGTTCAATGAATATTTTTTTTAACCGCATCATTTTCTTAAAATAAATCCGTATTTGGAGGTATAATGTAGTAGCCCACTTATCAACTTATAATTGAGCTTCTACGATATTTTAAAAATATTGTTCTAGGATTAATGGGGATTCCAAAAAGTGTAAGAACCTTACTTCCTATGAGATTGAGAAATATGAATGTGTGAAAAGCCTGCTGGAAGTTAGCTGGAAGACAAGCAGTTGCTGAGTTCTGAGAAAGGGATTCCAGCAGGTGGAAGATGAAATGGAGCTGTGTTGGTTGCAGGGTGGGCAGCATCTGGAGAAGCAGAAAGCGGGAAGAATTGAACCATGTTCACTTTCTGGTGCTTTCCTATAATGCACAGTAGGGAATGTATACAGAATAGAGGGTTGATTTAGAAGGCACAACAGTAAGAAAACCAGGCCTGGTTTCTGGTTTCTCAGGTCTTATGTCTTCTCCCGTCTCATCATTCAATCCCAAAAGTTCCAGCAAGATGCCTTACTCTGTTCTTACTTTCTACCACCCACTCACACCCCCAGCTCAACTCTGGAGCAACTAATGGTATTTCTTTTGAGAATAACTACTTTCCTCGAGGCAAATTTTTCTGAAGTTTGAAATCAATTTAAAATCTAATTTTATTTGGTGTCTTCAAGTACTTTCAAATCTAGGGCTGAAAAAAACTAACCCACAAAGTTATATGAGAGGGAGAAAGCATGTAATACCATATTAAATTAATTACCAACTAATTTGTCTAAGTCTTTAAGTACATTAGGAATTCACGAAAGGGAGGTTTTACTGTAAGGGAGAGCAAGCTAGGAAAACTTCATGAAGAATATGGACTTGGATTTGGCCTAGAAGGATGAGAGGCACCACCCAGGTGCCCCCTCATCTCTGTTTCTTAGGCAAAAAATGAGAGGAGCATCCATTTAAAAAGAATGTGGTAGTTCACACAAGAGAAGAAAGAGCTAAACATTTAAACCTCTAGAAAGACAGGAATTGGAGGATTTCTGGAAATGTGAGCAGCTGGAACTTAGCTTTCTAGTGTATTTCATCATCTGTTGTCTTGGTTTCTTCCCACATGGTGACTTTGTTCTCAGACCAGTGTCTCCACTCAATAAACTATGTGCACCTTAGGAGCTTCCTACTTCTCTCGTACTTCAAAAAGTCTCAAGGAAAGCCTCTGATTGGCCAAGGAATCATCAGCTTGTAAGAAGGGGGAAGAGAGTGCTGGACAGATGAAAATTAAGATGCCAAATAAATGGTGGACTGATTGAATGATGAGATGTGTAGCATGAGAACAGACTACAAAGTCTTGAAAAGCAGTCATTGATGTTTAAATTATACATGGTTCTTGTTAAAGGTTTTAGAGCTGAAAAGTAACATGAGAAAAGTGTTGAAGACTTAGACCTTGTGTAGTATTAGATAAGATTACCTAATGGGGAGAAGGATAGAAAGAAACCACCTAGAAGACCATTTTCATCTTGCCTGTCCCTTTCTAACCATGATTTCGCCCTTTGTGTATCAACCTGTGACTGTTCCTCTCTATCACATTCTTCCTACTTCTCCAGGGCTGAGGTTGTCCCTTTCTGTAAAGGTATAAAGAGTTAATATTTCAGGCTCTGCAGGCTGTACAGCCTGTGTCTCCACTACTCAACTGTGCATTGTAGCTCAGGACAGACATAGACGATAGGTAAGTGAATCAGTGTGGCTGTGTTCCAATGAAACTTGATTTGTCAACACTGAAACTTAAATTGCATATAATTTTCACATACCGTTAAATACTCTCCTTTTTTTGATTTTTCCCTCATCCATTTACAAAGAAAACGCCAGCTTAGCTCACAGACCATCCAAGATAGGCTATGGGCCAAAGTTGTCCACAAACTATAATGCACCAGCCACTGTTTGAGGAGACTGCCTCCTGCTAATGTCTTACTGTCTTTCTTTCCAACTCCTCTTGTCTTCCTTCTTCATCACAGCTCAACCGCCAGTAACCCTGGACCCAAAATGCAATGCATGTCGAATTCTAAAATACTGTGTTTATTGAACAATTTTGTCTTTTAGTATAATATCAAAATCAAATACATCTAAGATACATTTGTATACTCAAAAAAACCCTAAATCTAGTTGTTTATCATGTATTTTTAATTTTTTTCCGTTAAAAAATGTTCCCATGAAACAAACACTAACAGAACAACAGAGCCCAGCACTGACCACCTATATCAAAATAGGATGACCATCAACTCTGATCATTTCTTCAATTAGTTTTTTATCCATGGACTTTTTCTTGGCTCTGAATTTTTCTTATATATTGAACCGAATGTTTTTCTTCTTGCCTGAACTTAAGTAAAGGGAGATGAATTTACTCTGACGAGACATTGCTGATGGTGATGGGTCTGAGGTATGATCCGTGTCAGTCACCCCCATCTTGCTGTGGGATCTCAGTCTATTCCTCTGGTATCGCTCACCACGAGTGGTGAGTTACATGGTGCCTTGTGCATGGTAGGCACAAGGCAAATCTTTGGTCGAATTAGCAAGTGAAACCCACTAAAAGGTGTTTTTTGTAGCTCATTTGTCTTGAGGCAAGACGAAAAGATGATATCTGCCACCAAGATTCTCCAAAGTCCTATATAAAGTTTGAAGGAAATATGACTTTGCCTTTATGTCTGAATAACTATTTCTTAGGTGAGGAAGGCAGCTGTAAAGGTAAAATTAACAATAAAATTTGCTGTGTGAGGTGCCGTCATGCCTGGGAAATGGCTTTTCAAAGTCTAAGGCCTGCCCTAGTCTCTGTAACAATAATGAGCTCATGACTACAGCTTCCTGGGGTTGGTACGGGAGATTACACTTATCTCCATGGCTTTCTCTTTTCATATTAATTTTAACATACATTCATAGGCATTATAATTTGCCTACCTGATAGAAAGTGTGAAGAGAATCTAACTCTTTATTTTTTTAGTATAAAAGAGGAGAAATGTTCAACTCTTTTGAAAGGTTAGGATTTAATTAGAAAATATATTAGGAGGCACACACACTCAGCAGGTGTCTTAACTTATATCCATCTTTTTGATGATGGCATTATTTTTATTCCAGTGTTAAATTTTTAAAATTAATTTCTAGCATGTTATATTAAGAGCCAATAATCTAACATCTCTTGTCATGGTACTTTCCTTTAAAAATGAAATATCAATTCTCAGATACAACCTTAGACTATAGTAAAAATGAATTGTTAATTTAGTTTAAGTTTTTTCTGTTGGTTAATTTTGGTTCATGATAATAGAAAGTAACACATATGATAAGAGATATAATTATCTGAACTTTAGCAAAATTTGAGGCTAAGAAAGGAATATTAGGAAGATACTTCATTAATAATGTGCCATTAACATTCAGTACTTAGAATTTAAACCTCATTTCATTACACTAGAAATGTCTTTTTACTAAGATATTCCCTGAAAGGGTCAGCATAGCTAAGTATTTATAACTGGGAGTTAAACCAGCATAAAACAGGAGCCAGCTGAGAAAATATTCTGAAATTTTCCCTGGGTATGGTTCTCAATTTTGGCTGGATTCAAATGTAAGCCATTCTTTGATTAGCATCTTCAGCTAACAGTGACCACATCAGGAGTCAGGTATTCTCTCTCATGTTCTCAGTCAAAAGAAAACAAAATAAGAAAGGTAGAAAACAGGAGAGGGCTACAATCATTAAGCCCTTGGCAAATGAGCAAGAAGCCTGATCCCTTGTTAATATAATCCTGCTGGCTTCTGCCAGAGAAGATGGAAAGGAGTGTGGGAGAATTTGTTATCATTTAGCAGTACGTTTAAGTAACATCCAGTGGAGCCAGGTTTGGCCTGGGAATCATAAAGGGTGATCATAGAAGCAGTTTCTTTTCAATTTTCTCATTGACCCAGAAGAGTAGCTTCAACGTGACTCCATCTTCTTTGATCGGTTAGGTTTTTCTTGTTATGTGAAGCAAGGAGCTATTTGTGATTTGTGGTGTGGCCCCCTCCAAAGGGAAGAGTGAACCTCCCTGTCATATGGGGGCTTTTGTTGGGTTCTCAGGATTTATTCCAAATGCAGTAATTCTCTCTTTCCATTTGTCTACCTGCCTTTATTATTATTTTTTTAAGATTTTTAAATTTATTTTTAGAAAGAGGAGTGGGAGCAGGTAGGAGTGGGAGAGGCAGAGGGAGAGGGAGAGAGAATCTCAAGCCAACTCCATGCTGAGCTCGGAGCCAGACACCGGGCACGATCTTATGACCCTGAGATCATGACCTGAGCTGAAACCAAAAGTCAGATGCTCAACCCACTATGCCACCCAGGCGCCCCTGTCTACCTGCCTTTAGATCACGAATGCTGATCCTGTCAATGGATACAAAATTAAGTTTAACAACTATCTTGGCCTAAAACACTCGAAGGAAGAAGATTTAAAAAATGCAGATTGGGGCTCCTGGATGGCTCAGTCAGTTAAGCGTCTGCCTTTGGCTTGGGTCATAGTCTCAGGGTCCTGAGATTGAGCCCCACTTAGGCTCCCTGCTCAGCAGAGAGTCTGCTTCTCCCTCTCCCTCTGCCCCTCCCCCCCACTTGTGCTTTCTTTCTCTCTCTCAAATAAATAAAAATCTTTAAAAAAATGCAGATGAAGTGTATGCTTAGTAACTCAGTCTTTTATAATAGAATGTTTTGGTTGTCATGTACCACTATCAACACAGTGGTCAGTTAGTACTGATCTGTGTGTTTGTCTAAGTTCCTGAAAGGATGGAGTATCAGTTATTCCTCAGTTTATCTGCTCACCTTACTCAGGGCCTATGTCGTGGTAGGCAAGAGAGTTAATTGTCTGTGTAAATGTTGAGACCTTTTATTTTATCACATGTAAAGTGTGAAGAGGAGACTATAGGGTAGAAGCTGGACTAGACCTACTCTGCTTGCAAAGGGAAGTAGAATTTCTAGGGGCTACAGGTCTTCATAGTGGGAGGGAGACCTATGGCACCTACTTCGCATAAAGTCAAGCAGACCAAGGCAGAGGGCTTCAAGTAGAACCCTAAGGCCTCAAAGGATCTGGGAACCTTGTTTCTATGAACACGGATGTGTAACTTATATTTTTAAAAAGATGACTCACACAAAATCAAAACCAATGCTTTGAAGGATCCACATAGCAAAGGAGTAGTGGAAGGTCTTAGAGTGGTCCACCATGCAACTTTAGGAGTATTTAAACTTAGAGATGGTTGCATCCATTAAATAATAGTAATATTTAAAGTGGCTTATAGTGAAACAAGATCTCTGATATGTTTATAGTTCTTTCTCCCCAAAACATTTCCTGTTCAAATTGGCATACAGTAATTAATGTTAAACTCTTTTAATATTAGTATTTTACTAAAGAAGCATGTTTATGGCAAAGAGAAAAAGCCAAATAAAATGAGTTAAAAGCAGTTGGTTTTGTCTCTGACACTCAACCATATGTATCATTTTGAAATCATTCATTCATGTAGGCACTCTGATGAGTAGTGGGAATGCAGTAATGGGGAAAAAGGATCTCAACCTTTAGGAGATTAAAGGACACATTTCCCAAACTGATAATTACAATGTGACCTAGTAAGTGCTAAAATGAAGCTATGTGTGAGGTAAAATAGGAAGGGGCATGTAGAACAGGAAACGAAGTTGGCCTAGGATCCGAGAGCAGGCTTCTCAGAGGAGATGGTAATGATATCTAATAATTATGCAGCACTTACCACCTCTCAGTTACTGCTCTAATATGTTAACTCAGTTAAACCTCATGCACTATTGAGTCACAAACTAAGTAACTGTCCAAAGTCACATGGCTAGTAGGGAGTAGTGGCAGGATTTGAACCCAGGCCCTATGGCTCATAATTCTACATGTTAGCTCCTCCACTCTACCACCTCTGGTGCTTCAGGTAATATAACTATAAACAGTATTCCATATAATAAAACATGCGGGAGAAACGGAAGTGGGGAGAGAGAGAGACAGAATAGTCCAACTTCCAGTTTCTAAGAGTTAAATGTTTTCTCATTTCAAATTCAGATTCATTAACCTTTACAAGATTTTAAGATTTTAAGTAATTTTGGGGTGCCTTAGGGGCTCCATCGGTTTTAAGTGTCTGCCTTTGGCTCAGGTCATGATCTCAGGGTCCTGGGATCCAGCCCCATGGAGTCCTCTTTGTCAGGCTTCCTGCTCAGCCGGGAGTCTGCTTCTCCCTCTGCCTCTCTGCTCTGCTTGTGTGCTCATGTGCTTGCTCTCTCTCTCTCAAATAAATAAACAAACAAATAAATCTAAAAAGAAAAAAAAAGATTTTAAGTAATTTCTCAACAGAACATGGGACTCAAACTTACAGCCCCGAGATCAAGAGCCGAATGCCCCACCGACCGAAGCAGCCAGGCACCCCAGATTCCTTAACCTTTATGAGGCTCAGCTTTCCCTGGAGTTCCTTCTCCATTGTTTCACCATATAGAAGAGGGGTCCTGACACTTATCAGTGGGGCATCTAAATGTCCACACACTCAGCTTGTGTTGGGTTGCATTTTCACTTCAAAGATAAACACTTCATCCTTTCAATAACTTATTCAGTCACTCATTCATTTACTCAGCTTACTTTGAAGTTTTACCCTGTCTGTTTTGGGTGCTATTTATGGAAGCTTCCTGACAAGAGATAAGAAATAATAAATTCAGTTCCGAAAACTAAGATGGAAATACTGGTTTCACAGTTTCACTTCACATGCTTTCCTAGTTGTATATACTTGAAAAATAACTAAAAGTTAACAAAGATAATGCTTAAGAAAAAGGGGAGGATAGCTTTAATCTCTTCCTTAATGTGACAAGAAAGCAATGCCCAGGGTTGTGCATGATTCTCTGTGTACTTATTAGGCTAACATGACAAAGAAGGTTCTTTACACACTTGGGGACCTAGTGTTTGCCTTCTGTTCCCTCCCTTCCCGTGTGGCTCCATGGAAGCCGGAACTCAAGGAGGCTCAGCACTCCTTCAGGCTTCTGGAATGCCACAGTGTGCTCCAAAGTCCCACCTGCTCTTAGGAAGTGACTTGGGTACGGGGGAAAAGTACTGCTTATTATTTGTTCCTGTGTGGTCCCTGCTGACTTCTGACTGTAATAATGTTAAATAGTTTTCTTTACTGGAAGAAATATATTCCATTTGGATTATGTCATGAATTTCATCTGGAATAATGAGACTTCCAATAGCTTTTGTGCGTTACCTCTTTTTTACATCATTTGTCTGGTGGCACCCAAGAATACTTCCTCACCAAAAAGGGATCCATTTACAGTCAACAATAGAAGGGCTAGTGTTTGTTTTTCTTGGGAAAACTAAAATATGTTTCTTTTATCCTATTTTACTGATCCACCACCTTCAGATTATCTGATTTTCGAGCTTCTCATTTTCTCCTGTATCTTAATGCTATTATTAACAAGAATTCTGTTGCTAATGGTTTTGAAAAATAATATGTGTGCTTTCAGCAACTACTTGTACTTTTATGGTTCGTCTGATATAGCTGGACTTTGATAATTATTCCAAATACTGTTTTCTTGTGGATCAAATGTGAGGAGCCCTAATGTCCCTCAAGATTTATTTTCAGTGTCCTTAATTTTGCTCAAGAGAATGGAGTTAATACTATAACTATTAGTCATGAGATGAAAAACACCTTTCAGCGTAGAGTCTATAGTCCACCTTCTTTATGAGTGATACATCCATATGGATGTATATGGATATATACATATATATTTGGAGAGAGAAGAGAAAGGGTTTCATTTAATTTTAGAAATAGTTCTATGAATATCTGTGCATATTATTTCATAGTGAAATATTTTTCTAAAGTGTACTCTTTTTTATTTGAGTATAGTTGACACATGATATTACCTGAAATATAACTTTATTTTTTTAAAACACATACAAAAAATCCTATTTTTGAGTCAGTTGTATCAATATGCTCTATCAAGTTCCCAGCTCATCTTTGATTTTATAATTTTTGCACACATTTTCTATTTTAGAAATAATCTTCAAACTTCTTTTGTCTAACTAAATACTAAAAAGAATGTGTATGTAATACTGTATTTATTTATATATGTTTGTTTATTCATTGACTTAAATCTATATTTATTATTTTGAAGAATTCATTTCAGGAACAGGTATAAAATCTTTCTTTGTTCTAAGCCAAACCTAGCTATTTGTAGGACCTTTGGGATTTCATACATTTATTTCTTTAACCAGTTTTTGTTGTTGTTGTTTGTTTTTAGTGCCCACTCTGTGTAAGAAATTATGCTGTGTTCTTGACATACTATTGTGAATACACTGGAGATAATGTCTGGCCTCATGGAAATCTTTTCACATTTCTCATGAATGTACCTATAAAACTACAGCTATTCTTTGGGTGTTTTCCTAGGAGCAATACTTTTGCCCAGGACAAATGTGTAGGATATGCTCTTAGAAATTTCCTACAATTGTTCCATATTTCTTCCAGAATTTTTTTTTAAAAATCAGAGATCAGAGAAAAAAAAAGTAACATTTCTTTTTGAAGTTATTGATGTTTTACACAGCAGCACCTCTTTGGTTGACTTGCCAAGACCAAAATGCCTAGATTTTCTGATGCCCAGAGAGTAATTTCTACCATAACAGTTTTTAACTAGAATTCATGGGCCCCTTGGGCAGTGGTCTCAAACTCCAGTGGGCAGAAAACTCAACTGGGGCACTTGCTTAAAAGGTGTTTGGTGATGGCAAGGATTATGCATTTTTTACAATTCAGAAGGTTCCAGACCACAGTGCCCAACGAGAGACATGATGGACTTCAGGTGGTTCTGGTTAGCCCTGAAACTGACTACATAGACTTTTTTCAGTGAGAGGGTCTATAGGGATTTAGGAGACTTTAATTAGTTTCTCAAAGGGTCTGCAGAATACTGTAATGCTGTTAGGAGCAGTAGTTTACAAGTGAAAGCAAATACTGGTAAAATCAGTCACATAGCCAACAACAAGAACTCCCCACTAAAAGTCTAACAATGGGAGGAAACCACAAGGAGACATAAATACTCGAGTAGTGCTGTAATCTAGAGCAGGATGCCCTAAACAGCATTGCTGTTTGAGAAAATCCCCAAAGTTAATAGATTTGTTAGTAAACTGGTGTTCATTGGTCAGAAAAGCTTGATAAACCTTAAGTTTTTTAAAATTTACATTGTTATAAAATTAAAGAGTTTAATATCTAATTTGCATTATGAGTCACTTTAAGTAGTATATAGTATGTAGTGATTCCTAAACCTATTTGATCATAAAATCCTCTTCAATTGAAGTTTGAGAAATGCCCTTTGGTGAGGGACAGACATGCATCTTTCAGTGCAGCATATAGAAAGTAACTTTTATCATAACTCTATCATGAAGAAAAGTTAAATTTTTTTCTAAACACTAAATAAGAAAGCAGGGAATTTTATATTGCATTTTAGAAAAAATTTTATTAAAATAATATAGAGGGGAAAAAACCCTCAACATGGATTTATTCTTTGTTAGTTGATGGTAAATTAAAGTCTTACCCTAAAATGGCAGTTTAACTTTTATCTATAATATTATTAGGGTTTGGGAGACTTTTGTATTCCCCAAGAATCATAGAGCCCATCCTATAATAGAGTGACAATCATTATTTCAGGTATTTTATAGTGATGATTGGTGGCCAGCTAAACATAGTTGCCTATGTATAAGGCTGTATGTCCAAAATTTCCTGAAGGAAGACACTTGCATGGTGTTTAGGAAAGAACAGATAAAGGCCAGATTAGTTTAGAGGGGAAGGTGAATTGATTGTATCCAGATCAGGTTTTCTGGAGAGGTGAGTTGGAGGAGAGGAATAAACAGAATGGTGAAAGAAGGAAAGAAAGATTAATTGAGTGAAAGCAAAAGTAAAAGGGGAAACCTTTTCCTAATTTGGTTGACAGTGAAGAGTTTAAGGAACAGAAAAATAGGTATGTGTAGGCAAAAAGAAATTATGACCTAAGATGTAATGATTAGAACTCTAGTCCTGGGAGATATTATGGGGAAAATAAGACAAGTTTGGGCTATGCTATTTCAACCTTTGTGTTTAATTTTGCTTTAATTGGACTTTCACAAAACGAATTTATCACAGAATTATTTTTCCATAAATTAAAAGAACCTTCACAATAGCCCTTGGGAGAACACTGAGCTAATAGTAATAAGAAATAAGGATTGCTAATTAATGGACCTCTACCATAATCATTGCTTCTTTGGAACAACAATGATTAGATTTAGGTCATACATATTATTCTGTCCTCTTCCTTTATTAAGTTATAAAGATATACTGAAATGAAATGGATTTACCATTCAATATTGTTAAACTTCTAGAATACAAGATTATTCTAAATCCAGGTCATGAAGATAAGACCTCTTCATTTAGAATCCCCAGACCCTCATAATTTTTAAACAAGTAGCACTGTTAGATTATAGTGTTTTGACTCTTAAAGATTTTTTGAAAAGGGGAGTGTTTCTTTGCTTACTTTATAAATACAGTATTTCTAATTAGAGTGGAGCTGCACAAAGCCTTCTTAATTTCTAGCTAAGCTATTAAAGAATGAGGAAGAATTCTTTTTGTTGTTTTTTTTTTTTATGTTCAGTTAGCCAGCATGTAGGACATCGTAAGTTTTTGATGCAGCGTTCAACGATTCATTAGTTGCATATAACACCCAGTGCTCGGTCCCAACACGTGCCCTCCTTAATACCGATCACCCAGTTACCCCATCCCCCCACCTGCTCCCTTCTGTAACCCTCAGTTTGTTTCCTGGAGTCCAGAGTCTTTCATGGTAGGTCTCAAGAATGAGGAAGAATTCTTTTTTTTTTTAAGATTTTATTTATTTATTTGAGAGAGAGAATGAGATAGAGAGAGAGCATGAAAGGGGGGAGGGTCCGAGGGAGAAGCAGACTCCCTGCTGAGCAGGGAGTCCGATGCGGGACTCGATCCCAGGACTCGATCCCGGGACTCGATCATCATGACCTGAGCCGAAGGCAGTCGCTTAACCAACTGAGCCACTCAGGCGCCCGAGGAAGAATTCTTAAAGTCTGAAAATTTGGCTTATAAACATTTAGTTCCAAAGAGATATCTCTTTTTTAAATTTATTTTTATTTTATTTTAATTTATTTTATTATGTTAATCACCATACATTACATCATTAGTTTTTGATGTAGTGTTCCATGGTTCATTGTTTGTGTGTAACACCCAGTGCTCCATTCAGTACGTGCCCTCTTTAATACCCATCACCAGGCTAACCCATCCCCCCCACCCCTCTCCCCTTTAAAACCCTAAGTTTGTTTCTCAGAGTCCATAGTCTCTCATGGTTCGTCTCCCCCTCCGATTTCCCCCCCCTTCATTTTTCCCTTCCTACTATCTTCTTTTTTTTTAAACATATAATGTATGATTTGTTTCAGAGGTACAGGTGTGTGATTCAACAGTATTACACAATTCACAGCGCTCACCATAGCACATACCCTCCCCAATGTCTATCACCAAGCCACCCCATTCCTCCCACCCCCCACCACTCCAGCAACCCTCAGTTTGTTTCCTGAGATTAAGAATTCCTCATATCAGTGAGATCATATGATACATGCCTTTATCTGATTGACTTATTTCACTCAGCCTAATAACCTCCAGTTCCATCCACGTCATTGCAAATGACAAGATTTCATTCCTTTTGATGGCTGCGTAATATTCCATTGTGTGTGTGTGTGTGTGTGTGTGTGTGTGTGTGTGTGTGTGTGTGTGTGTGTGTACCACATCTTCTTTATCCATTCATCTGTCAATGGACATATTGGCTCTTTCCATACTTTGGCTATTGTGGACATTGCTGCTATGAACATTGGGGTGCACATACCCCTTCAAATCCCTACATTTGTATCTTTGGGGTTAATACCCAGTAGTGCAATTGCTGGGTCGTAGGACAGCTCTATTTTCAACTTTTTGAGGAACCTCCATACTGCTTTCCAGAGTGGCTGCACCAGCTTGCATTCTCACCAACAGTGTAGCAGGGTTCCCCTTTCTCTGCATCCCTGCCAACATCTGTCGTTTCCTGACTTGTTAATTTTAGCCATTCTGACTGGTGTGAGGTGGTATCGCATTGAGGTTTTGATTTGGATTTCCCTGATGCCGAGCGATGTTGAGCACTTTTTCATGTGTCTGTTGGCCATCTGGATGTCTTCTTTGGAAAAATGTCTGTTCATGTCTCCTGCCCATTTCTTGATTGGATCATTTGTTCTTTGGGTGTTGAGTTTGAAAAGTTCTTTATAGATTTTGGATACTATTTATCTGATTTATCATATTTATCTGATATGTCATTTGCAAATATCTTCTCCCATTCTGTCGGTTGTCTTTCGGTTTTGTTGACTGTTTCTTTTGCTGTGCAAAAGCTTTTTATCTTGATGAAGTCCCAGTAGTTCATTTTTGCCCTTGCTTCCCTTGCCTTTGGCGATCTTTCTAGGAAGAAGTTGCTGCGGCTGAGGTCGAAGAGGTTGCTGCCTGTGTTCTCCTTTAGGATTTTGATGGACTCCTGTCTCACATTTAGGTCTTTCATCCATTTTGAGTCTATTTTTGTGTGTGGTGTAAGGAAATGGTCTAGTTTCATTCTTCTGCATGTGGCTGTCCAATTTTCCCAACACCATTTGTTGAAGAGACTGTCTTTTTCCCATTGGACATTCTTTCCTGCTTCGTCAAAGATGAGTTGACCATAGAGTTGAAGGTCCATTTCTGGGCTCTCAATTCTGTTCCATTGATCTATGTGTCTGTTTTTGTGCCAGTGCCATACTGTCTTGATGATGACAGCTTTGTAATAGACCTTGAAGGCTGGAATTGTGATGCCGCCAGCTTTGCTTTTCTTTTTCAACATTCCTCTGGCTCTTCAGGGTCTTTTCTGGTTCCATACAAATTTTAGGATTATTTGTTCCATTTCTTTGAAAAAAGTTGATGGTATTTTGATAGGGTTTGCGTTAAATATGTAGATTGCTCTAGGTAGCATTGACATCTTCACAATACTTGTTCTTCCAATCCATGAGCATGGAACATTTTTCCATTTCTTTGTGTCTTCCTCCATTTCTTTCATGAGTATTTTATAGTTTACTGAGTACAGATTCTTTGCCTCTTTGGTTAGATTTATTCCTAGATATCTTATGGTTTTGGGTGCAATTGTAAATGGGATCAACTCCTTAATTTCTCTCTCTTCTGTCTTGTTGTTGGTGTATAGGAATACCACTGATTTCTGTGCGTTGATTTTATATCCTGCTATTTTATTGAATTCCTGTATGAGTTCTAGCAGTTTTGGGGTGGAGTCTTTTGGGTTTTCCACATAAAGTATATCATCTGCAAACAGTGAGAGTTTGACTTCTTCTTTGCCGATTCGTACGCCTTTTATTTCTTTTTGTTGTCTGATTGCTGTGGCTAGGATTTCTAATACTATGTTGAATAGCAGTGGTGACAGTGGACATCCCTGCCGTGTTCCTGACCTTAGGGGGGAAGCTCTCAGTGTTTCTCCATTGAGAATGATATTCGCTGTGGGTTTTTCATAGATGGCTTTTATGGTATTGAGGTATGTACCCTCTATCCCTATACTCTGAGAGTTTTGATCAAGAAAGGATGCTGTACTTTGTCTAATGCTTTTTCTGCATCTATTGAGAGGATCATATGGTTCTTGTTCTTTCTTTTATTAATGTATTGTATCACATTGATTGATTTGCAGCTGTTGAACCAATCTTGCAGCCCAGGGATAAATCCCACTTGGTCGTGGTGAATAATCCTTTTAATGTACTGTTGGATCCTTCTGGCTAATATTTTGGTGAGAATTTTTACATCCATATTCATCAAGGATATTGGTCTGTAATTCTTTTTGATGGGGTCTTTGGTTTGGGGATCAAGGTAATGGTGGCCTTATAAAACGAGTTTGGAAGTTTTCCTTCCATTTCTATTTTTGGAACAGTTTCAGAAGAATAGGTATTGGGCGCCTGGGTGGCTCAGATGGTTAAGCGTCTGCCTTCGGCTCAGGTCATGATCCCAGGGTCCTGGGATCGAGTCCCACATCGGGCTCCCTGCTCCTTGGGAGCCTGCTTCTCCCTCTGCCTTTCTCTCTCTATCTCTGTCTCATGAATAAATAAATAAAATCTTAAAAAAAAATAATTCAGAAGAATAGGTATTAATTCTTCTTGAAATGTTTGGTAGAATTCCCCTGGGAAACCATCTGGCCCTGGGCTTTTGTTTGTTGGGAGATTTTTGTTGGCTGCTTCAATTTCCTTAGTGGTTATAGGTCAGTTCAGGTTTCTATTTCTTCCTGGTTCAGTTTTGGTAGTTGATACATCTCTAGGAATGCATCCATTTCTTCCAGATTATCAAATTTGCTGGCATATAGTTGCTCGTAATATGTTCTTATAATTGTTTGTATTTCTTTGGTGTTGGTTGTGATCTCTCCTCTTTCATTCATGATTTTGTTGATTTGGGTCATTTCTCTTTTCTTTTGGTATGTCTGCCCAGGGGTTTATCGATCTTATTAATTCTTTCAAAGAACCAGCTCCTAGTTTCGTTCCCAAAGAGATATCTTTAAGATTTAGAAGGTTAAACTAGCCCCTCCAACCACATGAGCAGAACTTAAAAGAAATCAAATGGGCAAGATGAGAATCAAGCAACAGCTAAATGATGCACAATATATTTATTCTCTTTTCATCTTTGGGACATGATTTTCATGGCCACACCTTGATTATGCTGATTATGCATGTTTGTGTTCTCTGGCACACCTGTGGAAGAATGCTGAGTGTGAGCAGTGCTACTTAGAGATGGACTTTAATGTATGCAGGCCTAACATCAATTAAGAGATGAAATCAAGTTTTTGTAGGTACTTGTGGATTTTTTTTTTTTAAGCTTTGTTTTACTTTTAAGAACAGGACTCAGTTCCACAGTTTAAGTTGGCTGAGAGGTCTCTCTCAGATTATCTGCAAAGATCCCATGATATTTTTGGTCCTCAGTAAAAACCCCTATCATATAGTTAAAAGTCTGATGCCAACATTTTAAAGTTTAACTGAAGTGAGGTGGATTACCCTTTACATTGGTATGTTTTTTGGAAACTTCCTTTTAAATCCATGTGATGAAGGTAATTTTTTTCACATGAAATCACCAGGCCTTACATTATTTCTAAGTGGCATTCTTGGTATTTTCTCACCAAATGCACTTTATGCTTACTTTATAAGAGTTTACAAATTTTCCAATTTGTCATTAAGCCTCAAGGTAGTTCTTAAATACATGTTTTAAGAAGTGACAATAATAAAGGAAGAATTCCTTAAATTCTTGAACACTTGGTCCCAAGTGCCATTTGGTGACGTTAGTTCTATTCTCTGGGAAGCCTGCTTCTTCCTCTCTCACTCCCCTTGCTTGTGTTCCCTCTTGCTGTGTCTCTCTCTGTCAAATAAATAAATAAAATCTTGAAAAAATAAAAAAAACTTAAATCCTTTGTCTAGTCATTTTTTTCTTTTAAGTTAAATTTTTATTTTAATTTCAGACTTACAAAAAATATCGAGATACCTCAAATGCTAATAAAAATATTGAGATTCCTCAAAAAATTCCTCAAATGCATTCTCTCTCTGAAAACCATTTTTTTCCTGAACTGAGAATAGATTACATATATTTTTCCTTATATACTTAAGTGTGTATTTCTTTTTTTTTTTAAGACTTTATTTATTTATTTGACCGAGAGAGAGACAGCACAAGCAGGGGGAGCAGCAGAGAGAGAGGGAGAAGCAGGCTCCCCACTGAGCAGGGAGCCTAGCAGGGCTCCATCCCAGGACCCTGAGATCATGACCTGAGCAGAAGGTAGATGCTTAACTGACTGAGCCACCCAGGCTTCCCCAGTGTGTATTTCTTAAAAACAAGGGCATTTTCTTTCATAATCACAGTATAGTTATCCGTATCAGAAAATAAATAATCATGAAATAAGAGCATCAGATTGTAGATGTTACTCAGATTTCACCAAATTAACTCAATTGTGTTCTTTATAATAAAGTAAAATAAAATACCAATCATGTATTGATTTCAGTTGTCATATCTTGTTTGACTCCTTTTGACTAGAAAATTTCATAGTCTGTGTTTTGTGACATACCACTTTTAAAGAGTACAGACCAGCTATTTTGTAGAATTTCTGTCAGTTTGGGTTTCCTCGTGCCTAGATTCAAGTTGTGCCAGACTTTTTAAAACATAGAATTATGTAAGATGTGATTTTACAAACAAATCACATTCTAGTTTATAACTCTGAGAATTAATATAATTATTTAATTGTCATATTTTCATCAAACAGAATACTCATCTCCAGCTTCCCAAAAGAAAAGACACTCATAGGAGATTTTATGTGCATTTCTTAAAGAATAAACTTGATTTAATTGTTGATCTTATTAGTTTTGATGGTTTATAGAATCACATAGATTGTTTCGGTATTTGCTGAGAAAACAAATAAAATGTATAAATGTAATAGTATTGATCTCTTTTCACAGTAACTCCCGAATGCCCACAGAAAGGAAGAAACTTTTTCCTCTCCTTTGATAAACTCAAATTCTTATCGCAACTCATGAAATCCTTCTTGAAGCTGGAAAAAAATGTTGAAGAATTATTGGAAGAAATATTTGTATCACTCAAGACACCCAGAAATATTTCAGGTAACATGCTCTCTTGTTTAAATTTGTAAATCTATTTTCTCTGTGTTCACTTCCTGCCACTGAATCTATACTATTACTTGGAAAAAAAAAAAAAGCATGATAGAATTCCTTAAATAAATGTTAACTATAATGCATACCATAAAATTACATTTTTATCTTCATATACGGTAAATTCCATAATTCTAATTGACAAAGCATTGTAAGTCAATTCTGGTTAATAATCTTTAAATGAAATCAGATTAATTTTTTTTTTTTTTAATTCAGAGAAACACAGCCTGGCTTATGGGGAAAAAAAGCATACTGGATGATCTAGTAGTTCCTCTTCTGCTGCTAGCAGCCAGATGACCTTGGGCAAACCTTAGACTCCGTTTTCTCATCTTCAAAATGATGGTGTAGGACTAAACTAACTTTCTCTTTGTTTTCTTTTCCTGTTACATGCTTCAAATTTCAATATGTTATGCAGGGTTGTGAGAATTAAATGATTTAGTGTATGTACTTAAAAGAATATCTAGTAGGTAACAAACAATAAAGGTGAGCTGTTATATAAATAATTCTAATTATGTGTTGTTTTAAGTTTAGTTAGTCTTAACAAAATCCTTTTGAAGAAAGCTATGCCATGTATGTTAAGATATGTTTCTAACATTAAAGGTGGAATTCAAAGGCATAATAGTGAAAGTATGTTTTTTGTGTTCATATCTATACTTATAAATATTTTCATCTATATCAGAATGAACTACACAGAGTTCTCTTTTGCATGATACCATGTGTCATTTTAAGGACAATAGCTTGTAGCCGCATTTGCAAAATAAAGTGAGGGAACCAAATGATTAGCAATCAATCAGAAAATTTCAAAATTCGAATTCTTAGTAAGGAATTACATTTACTTTAATATGTTTACTTTTTTATCTCCTTATTTATTTTGCCTGGGTAAATAATGTTGGAAAAGTTACAGGGTTGAAGTTTCTTTTATATTAAACATAGCTTATTGGCCTTCTATGTGTCAGATTAAGTTTAAGTAGCACTACTCAATTATCAAGTAGATCATTTTTTCAAACTTGGAGATAATTTGAAGAAAAATGGAGGTGGATTTCAGGTTTCTAACACTGACAAAAAGTCCAATAGGGAAATAATAAAAATAAAAGCCAGAAAATAAGAAAATTAAAAGAATGAAAAAGTAGATTTAATTAGGAGATAATATGAACCCTAGAGGATCTTCTAGATTAAACTGACTGGGTTGAAGAGAGATGAGTAGATAAATATGCCATCCTAATTTTTGATTGACATGTCATTGCCTCAAGCAGTTGACACTTGGTGTTGCTACTCATCCATCATGCCTGGCTAAGATTTTGCATCTTTCATCCACATCTCTAGCAGATCTTCTCTGAAGTGTGGATCAAGAAATAGAACAGGCTACAAGACATTTAGACTCTTACCTCTTGGGACTCATATTGTTTTGGTCCTAGACCAGGCTCTAGAGAAATTAGGTGAATTTTAAGAATTTTATTTCTTTAAAGGCAGCATAGGTTCAAAATTAAAATTGTATTAGAGAAGTATTATAAAGATACAAAACTCAAATGGCCAACAATTGAAGCAAAGGTTTGATATACTGATTTCAGAAAAAGAAAAAGCTGGTTCAACTCATTTAGATTAAGATCAAGCAGTGTTGAGACTTGCAATACATTTGAGGGAAATAGTTACCATTATTGAATATAATCAACAGAGAAAATATATAATTATACTACAATATACTGCCTTACTCAAATTTGTTATTATATAAGCAGCATGGCAGACGAAAGTAACTTCAAATTCACATTAATAAGAATGTATTATAGAAATACAGTTGTGGGTTATTGAACAACATACATGGAAGGAATTTTAAAGGACAAGTATAAGAAATGTCTTAAGTACTAGACCATCCCCATGTGATATATGTGTTCTTCATTGTTGAAATTCATATTTTTTTATAACAAAGCTAAGATTTATTTAATCTGACATAACTTTATATAAATGGCTCCCTGCAAAGAATGATCTTGAGGGGAATTGTCAAAAAAAACTTAAATGTTTTATTCAGTGTAGCCAACTTAATGAATTCTTATCAAAAGCATTGGTTTCTTAAATCAGGAAGGAAAAGATTCCTTGAAATGGCTGATTAAAGAAACCAAATGCATCTTAAGTTATCCTGATAGTTAATGTTTTGCTTGGAAATCTTGTGTATGAGGGAATAAGGGAAAAAAACATCAAGTCATTTGGTTTCCTGTGTGTTTCTTTTGATTGGAGCATATTTTGCTAATAAAGATCTTGGAAAGAGTTGCCTACTATGTCCATGTAACCAAAACAATGTGATGAAAATGAGGGCTTTTTTTTCCCCTTATTGTCCAGATGTTTTAAAAATATCCAGGTGCTTAACATCACATAGAGAAAATATAAAGATGATTAACTAAATATTTTACTTTTTACTTTGATGTTTACCACTATATTGACAATTTGGCTAAATTGGCAGTGCTCTTAGTAATTTGAATATGATGCAGTAGATTCTGTAGAGACATAAGAAGTAGTTTCAGAGAAAGAAAGATATTTAGTCATTATATTTATTTACTTTTTTTTTTTTTTTTGGTCATGACTTGATGGTTTTCTATTTTGGTCACTTCAGCAAATGATACAACATTATTTGACTATTATGGTACCTTGTGGTATTTCTTTTAGGTGATCATATCTTCTGGAGTGGCCTCGGGTTTGATTTACGGGGCACTTCTAATGCTCCTTTGGAATACAGCTGTTCCTCGGGCAGTTCCTCAAATTTTCCAAAGGTGGCATCTGAGATTTATCTAAACCAGGAGGTTTCTTGGCCCTCATTTTTCTTTAGCCCCAGCAATGACAAAGAGCAATGGCTGCTTCAATTGGATGTAAGAAGAACACTTAGGGTTTGTCTCAGAAGAATCAAAGATTTCAGATCTTCTGAAAGATTGTTTGTACTCTTAGGGGGTCTTAAGAGGGGTCAAATGGCTTCTAAGAGTTCCTTAGCTAGATGGTTAAGGGATTGTATTAGGGAGGCGTATGTAGTTAAGGTAAAGAGGCTCCTAGGGTTTGTAAAGCTCATTACACTAGGACTTTAGCTGTTTCTTGGGCAGAGAGGTCGAAGGCTTCCACATTGGAAATTTGCAAGGTGGCCGCCTGGGCTTCTCTTCATACTTTTTCATAGTATTATCTCTTGGATGTAGTCTCTTCCACAGATTCAGCTTTTGGTGGGAGGTTGCTTGTGAGCCAGAAAAGAACAGTGAAGAAAAGAAAGACTTGTAGTTCCCACTTAGAGCTGCCAACAAGGCAAGTTGCTTTGTAGTGCACACAATGGGAGCCTATGAAGACCAATTTGGGTGTGAAAGTGGATGTCACAGGGAAGTACTGCCAAGCTCTACTCTCTATGAAAGAAAGCGGCAGTGTGGAAACTAACCAGAAATGTAAAATGAACCACAGCGAACTCTTTAGGGGGAGCGTGTTTAGCAGCTGGCTTTCCTGTGACCCTCTGCACTCTACTGACGTCCTTAATCTGGGCATGCTCTGAAGGAAACCAGTGTTGACTGCATACAAATATGTATGATTTAGAGTGATGAGCCAAAAATGGGCTACTTCTCTAGGCAATGCTAGTAAGTGTATATAGAGTTTTCAATATATATTTAAATAGATGAAATAATTTGTCACATGTTCACAGAGCTCATAAAGTTGGACAATGCCAAATTTTGATATTGACCATTTTGAATTCCAAACAAATACAAAAATGACACAATTCATTAAAACCACAGGGTATCTTATTAGTCTAGAATCAGTTTTACTAATACTGCCTTAAAAATCCCTTTTGCTCTTTATATAGGATTAGGTTTCTTAATTCTTTTTAATTTGGGGTGGAAAAGATGGTATTCTGAAAGTTATCGTAACTGCTTGATAACTCATTTTCGATCTTACTGTAGAATTGCTCACTGGCAAAAGAAGTCTCGGGAAGCTTATCTTTTTTTCTTATTCATCTTGAAGATGGGCAAATGGTTTGTATAAACATCAAAACATGTTACTTTGAGTGAATAAGCATAATGTATTTGGAAATGAAATGATAAATATAAGATAATTAACTTTTTTTTAAGTCTTAAACCAAAGCTGCACAATGGCAGATAGTTATTTCCAGAAATAGATCCACAAAGCCTGTAGTTTGAACTAGTGTTATTTTTCCAGAGTTAAATATCTTTTTAAATTAGCTGGTTTTATGAGCTCTCTGTAGAAAAGTAAGATGACATTAAGAATCTAAGCATTGTCCCTTCATGTCATTAACAATTTGATCTTTATTATTTTTTTCTCCTTTGATTTGTTTTGAATAGTAGTCGATGCATATAGTAAAACTTTTAACAAGACAAAAGAGTATATGGTGAAAATTAAGTCTTTTTCTATTCCAGTTGTCTGGTTTTTTTTCCAGAGACAACTACTTTTGTATATATCCCCATGTTAACATAACATGAAATCTTGTCATACTATGCAGAGCTTCTTTTTTATTAACAGTTATATAGAAAGATCTCATTCTTTCTAATATGTGAATAATTTTTCAATGGCACATGTACAATAATTTAACCTGTTACTCATTGATGAGCATTTAGGGTTCTGTTTTCTTCTTCATTTGCTACCATGAACAATGATTGCACAAATTTCCTTGACCTTTGTCTTAAATGTGCACATGCATACCTGGACAGTGAATTTCTAAAGTGAAATTGCCAAGTGAAAAGGTATGGTAGTTAAGAGGATGAAAAGACAAGCCATAGACCGAGAAAAATATTTGCAAAACACGTATCTGATAAAGGACTTGTATCCAAAATATACAAAGAACACTTAAAATTCAACAAGAAAACAACAACAAAAACTCAATTAAAAAATGAGCAAAAGATCTGAACAGACTCCTTACCAAAGAAGATATACAGATGGCAAATAAGCATATGAAAAGATGCTCAACATGATACGTCATCAGGGAAATGCAAAGCAAAACAAAGAGATACCACTCTACACTTGTTAGAATGGCTAAAATCTGAAACACGAAAAACACTAAAGTCTTACAAGGATGTGAAGCAACGGGAACTCTCATTGCTGATGGGAATGGAAAATACTGTATGTAGCCTCTCAAGAAGATGATTTCATTGTATCTTACAAGCTAAACACTGTCTTATATTATCTAGTAATCACACTCACAGGTATTTACACAAATGAGTTGAAAACTTACGTTCACATAAAAACCAACACATTAATGTTTATAGCAGCTTTATTCATAATTGCCAAAACTTAGAATCTACCAAGACGTCCTTCAGTAGATGAATAGATAAATTGTAGTGCATCCAGACAATGAAATATTAAACTACAGTCAATAGACCCTTGGGGTTCATGAATGCACTGTGCAACAGGGCCTGGGAATCCCCAGTACCATGTGTGTGTGTGTGAAACAGGCTCTTAACTGGAAAAAATGAAAGTGTAGAGACAGTAAGAAGATCAGTAGTTGAAGGGAAAGGGGGAAAGAGGTGAATAGATGGAGCACAGGAGATTTCTAGAGCAGTGAAATAATTTTGTAAGAAACAGTAATGGCGGATACATGACATTATACACTTGGCAAAACCCATAGAATGCACAACACAAAGAATGAATCCTTAATTTCAAAATGAATTAAAGACCTAAATGTGAGACCTGAAACCATAAAAATCCTAGAAGGGAGCATAGGCAGTAATTTCTCTGACATCGGCCCTAGCAACATTTTCCTAGCTATGTCTCCTGGGGCAAGGGAAACAAAAACAAAAATAAACTATTAGGACTCTATCAAAATAAAAACTTCTGCACAGCGAAGGAAACAATCAACAAAACTAAAAGGCAACCTCCAGAATGGGAGAAGATATTTGAAAATGACATATCCAATAAAGGGTTAGTATCCAAAATATAAAGAACTTATAAAACTCAACACCCAAAAAACAAATAATCCAATTAAAAAATGGACAGAAGACATGAACAGACATTTTCCAAAAGAAGGCATCCAGATGGCCAACAGACACATGAAAAGATGCTCAACATCACTCGTCATCAGGGAAATACAAATCAAAACTATAATGAGATATCACCTCAAACCTGTCAGAATGGCTAAAATCAAAAATACAAGAAACAAGTTTTGGCGAGGATGTGGGGGAAAAGGAACTCTCTTTGCACTGTTGGTGGGAATGCAAACTGGTACAGCCCCTCTGGAAAACAGTATGGAGGTTCCTCTAAAAGTTAAAATTAAAAAAAAAACTACAATCCAGTAATCAAACTACTGGGGATTTACCCAAAAAATACAAAACCATTAATTGAAAGGGATACGTGCAACCCTGTTTATTGCACGTTATCTACAATAGCAAATTATGGAACCAGCCCAAGTGTCCATTGATTGATGAATGGGTAAAGAAGATGTGAGATATATAATGGAATATTATTCAACCATAAAAGAGAATGAAATCTTGCCATTTGCAATGACATGGATGGAGCTAGAGAGTATAATCCTAAATGAAATAAATCAGTCCGAGAAAGACAACCATATGATTTCACTCGTGTGGAATTTAAGGAACAAACACAAAACAAGCAAAAGAAAGAGAGAGACAAACCAAGAAACAGACTCTTAACTATAAGAGAACAAACTGATAGTTACCAGAGGGGAGATAGGTGATAGGGATTAAGGAATGCACTTGTCCTGATGAGCACAGAATGATGTATGGACTTGTTGAGTTGCTGTATTGTACACCTGAAACTAATATAACACTGCATGTTAACTATACTGGAATTAAAATAAAAGCTTAATAAAAAATGAATCCTAATGTAAACTATGGACTTTAGGTAGTAATAATCAATGTTGGTTCCTCAACTGTAAAAAAATATACCACACCAGGGGCAGCTGGGTGACTCAGTTGGCTCTAGATCTCAGCTCAGGTCTTTATCTCAGGGTCATGAGTTCAAGCCCCGCAGTGGGCTCCTCACCAGGTGTGGAGTCTACTTTAATATATATAAATATATATACACACACACACACACACACACACACGCATACATATATATATATACCACGCCAATGTAAGCTGTTAACAATAGGGGAACTGAGGGCAGAGAGAGGGAGTATATGGAAATTCCATACTTTCTGCTCAATTTTTCTCTAAGCCTAAAATTGCTCTAAAAAATAAAGTCTACTAATTAAAAAAAAATGGACATTTTGAGAGAGTGCCAAGTCAGCTTGTCACATCTATTTTGACTGCTAATGATACTTTTGTTATGCAGAATTTTTTATACAGAATTGTTATGGCTTCTGCTTTTGTGTCCTTCTGAAAAATCTTCTCTACATAGATCTTTTAAAAAATATTCTATATTTTCTTTTAATAGCCTTATAGTTTCATTTTTCTTTATTTAAAATCTTTCATTAATCTGGATTTTATTTCAGTATTAGAATTAAATATTTATAGTACCATTTTTTTAAAGACATAGTAAAATGCAAGCCATAGAGAAGGCATTTTAGGAGCGCCTGGGTGGCTCAGTCAGTTAAGCGTCTGCCTTTGGCCCACGTCATGATCCTGCGGTCCTGGGATCGAGCCCCACATTGGGCTCCCCGCTTCCTTGGGGAGCCTGCTTCTCCCTCTCCCTCTGCCTGGTGCTCGGTCTCCTTGTACTCTCTCTGTCAAATAAATAAAATCTTTTTTTAAAAAAAGAGGGAGAAGGCATTTCAGGTTAAATGGTATAACACTGATCTAAAACCCTCTCTATGTTGTGGTGTGTGTTGAGAAATGAAGCAGGAGTCTTAAACTACAGTCAATAGGCCCTTGGGGTTCACGAATGCACTGTGCAAGAGGGCTTGGGAATCCCCAATACTGTGTGTGTGTGTGTGTGTGTGTGTGTCTGTGCACACCTACCATGCAATCATATTGTACATTTTGGATGGAGTATTCTGTCACTTTTATCAAGTTCTCAGAAGTGTTCACAAATCCAAAATGATTAAGAATACTGGAGGTGAGGGGGGCGCCTGGGTGGCTCAGTCGTTAAGCATCTGCCTTCGGCTCAGGTCATGATCCCAGGGTCCTGGGATTGAGCCCCGCATCGGGCTCCTGCTTGGCGGGAGGCCTGCTTCTCCCTCTCCCACTCCCCCTGCTTGTATTCCCTCTCTCGCTGTGTCTCTCTCTGTCAAATAAATAAATAAAATCTCAAAAAAAAAAAAAAAGTGCTGGAGGTGAGGAAAACTTTTCCTCACAATACATAAACTCTGATAAAATTTCCAAAAAGGATATTATCGCTTACCAAATGGAGTATTTACCTTTCTAGAGAATTCTTTTGTAAACTGTACTACTTAGGAATCATTCATGATTATGCTCATAGAGCCACATTTATTTTTTTTATTATGTTATGTTAATCACCATACATTACATCATTAGTTTTTGATGTAGTGTTCCATGATTCATTGTTTGTATATAATACCCAGTGCTCCATTCAGTACATACCCTCGTTAATACCCATCACCAGGCTAATCCATCCCCCGACCCTTCTCCCCTCTAGGACCCTCAGTTTGTTTCTCAGAGTCCATAGTCTCTCATGGTTCGTCTCCCCCTCCAATTTCCCCCCCCTTCATTTTTCCCTTCCTGCTAGCTTCTTCTTTTTTTTTTTAACATATAATGTATTATTTGTTTCAGAGGTACAGGTCTGTGATTCAACAGTCTTACACAATTCACAGTGCATAGAGCCATATTTAGAAAAAACTAAAAGCAAAAACATCTTTGAGATGATTATATCAGTCAAAAGTCCTAATGATAAGAATCGGTAAAATTTTGAAATTTGTTTGCTCGGGGTATAAGCAGAAACAAATTCTTAAGATTCTAAAATAAAAAAAACATGTCAAAGTTTATA
Source organism: Eumetopias jubatus (assembly GCF_037043125.1). Lineage (NCBI taxonomy): Eukaryota > Metazoa > Chordata > Mammalia > Carnivora > Otariidae > Eumetopias > Eumetopias jubatus. The sequence goes on along the minus strand of NW_028274811.1, from coordinate 72,818,916 downwards.
ATTGATCATCATATATCAAGTCTAAGCAAAAACAAAAGGTAAATGCTAACTCATTCATTTCAAATTAACTATAATTAATAGAACCTTACTGGAAAAGAGGAAAGTTTCTTTTTGGCATATTTTTTACTACATTTTTGTAGCTCTATTTTTTCCCCCATGGAAAAGACTTCCTTATTTCTAAAAGATATAAAGGTGAGGAAATATTTCCACTTTGAGAGCTAAAGATCATTTCTTATCCCAGGGTTTGTGTTTTTCCAGTAGATTATTGATATATTTATTAATAGTGTAATTTTTCCTGATGTGCTGATGTTTACCCATGTACTATTGTTCTTCCTCATTTCAAGAAAAGAAATATTAATATGCTAAGGAACATCACCATTTCTTAAATGCACCATTCTTCAGTTGAGAAGTTAAATTTTTAAATGAACAAGGAAATTAATTTTACTTTGTACTCTTGTTTTTAAGATTTTTTTTTTTTTAATTTGTCAGAGAGAGAGAGAGAGAGAGCACAAGCAGGGGGAGTGGCAGGCAGAGGGAGAAGCAGGCTCCCCACTGAGCAAGGAGCCCGATACAGGACTCGATCCCAGGACCCTGGCATCATGACCTGAACTGAAGGCAGATGCTTAACCGACTGAGCCACCCAGGCGTCCCTTACTTTATACTCTTATCCTACGTTATCAGCATGAAAATATATTAATGACAAAGGGATCTATATTTTACAGATTATATATGCATGTATATCAAATATGAATATAAATAGCATATAAATGTCATCAAGTTTATGTATGGAAAGGGGCTCTCCATATTTTGATCCTATAGTTACTGTAAATGGTGACATCACCCTATGTCTTGTTGACTGTGTTCTGTGCATCTTGTTATATGTATATGTGTGTATATACTAGGGATAGAGCTTTTCTACATCATTAATTTTAACCTGAGTCTATTAATTCCATCTGGTGTGGTTTGTTTTTCTTAATGTATGTTTGTGTGTTTGTTTTCTTTTCTCTTGCATAGGAATTTTGGATCCATCCAGTCAAGAAGTTGTAATAGAGAAACCTAGAGCAAGTGAAACCGGAGTTCCTTCAGAGCAATTGCTACCAGTGCAAGAGGTGAATGAGGAAAAAAGTGTACTAATTTCTACTCATATAAAACAGTATCATATGTCTATAAATCCATTATGAATCAAAATGTCTTGACTTTTACCCTTTGCCACTAAAGAAGAAAAATATTCCTGGTTGAAAAGCTTATAAGTTTTGGCAAAAATTGAATTTAGTTGGGACGCCGCTCTCTTGCACAGTGTTTCCTGGAAGAAGTAGGGTGCTGCAAGTGAAGAAATCTGTGTTCTTATCCTAGTTCACCGTCTACACTGAGAATTTGGGCTGTAGGTAATTGTTGAAAGTGAGAAAATGGACATTAGAAAGGCAAGGAAAGAGGAAAAAAGAGCTTAACTGGTTTCTTATTTTAGAGTGCTTATCAATAATCCACTGGTCTCTGCCTGTTCTCAGATCCATTACTACTCTTCCCCCGCTCTGCTTTGTGTTATAGAGAACTAGCCTTCCAGGATTCCGGGAAGTTTGGGCCCATGGAAGGCAGTGATGGAGGACTAGAGGGTGGATAGAGAGAAACCAGAGTATTTCTTTCCTCTTTCTGTTTTAGGAAACATCACTAGTAGTAGCTGTGACTCTCATCTCCTCCATGTGACTCTCACCTCCTCCTCCTTTCTGCTCTCAACACACAGCTCCACCTGTCATGTCTGCTTTACCTTTAACTTAGACTGGTGGCCCCAGGAACCACACTCCCATATACAGTCCCTTTTCTTGTTCCTCCAGCCCTAGAAGTGGCAGTGGCTTCCTACTCTGTTAATATGTCTTGCTTCATATCTCATGTTCAGCTCCTCAAAATTCCATCACTTTTGTAACTAACACCCTACATTAAAATTCTTCCTTTTGAAATACCTAGCATGGTTTCTGTTTTCTGAATGGATCTTGACTGATATAGCAGGTAAACATTTAAAAGGGCAAAAAACGGGTGCCTGGGTGGCTCAGTTGGTTAACCGTCTGCCTTCAGCTCAGGTCATGATCCCAGGGTCCTGGATCCCAGGGTCCTGGGATCGAGCCCCACATCGGGCTCCCTGCTCAGCAGGGAGCCTGCCGGAGCCTGCCTCTCCCTCTCTCTCTGCTGCTCCCCCTGCTTGTACTCTCTCACTCTCTGTCAAATAAATAAATAAAATCTTTAAAAAGAAATTTAAAAAAAATAAAAGGGCAAAAACCCCAGAGTTTTAACAGTTTTAATATAGAAAGGAAGGGAAATAATAGGGAAAATGGAAAGTTATATATTATGCCTTAGCCAAAAATCAGCGTAGGTATTAAGAAATTAGCTCCAGGTAATAGAAGAAGGGCATTCAATAGGTATCTTGTTTTGTGCACAGAACAGAAAGCCACATTATTTCCTCTTTCTTCTTGGATCAACTAGTAAACATTCTCTATTCTAACTGGGTATGTGTGATACCAAACATCAAATGGGAAGAGTAGAACTAGGCAAGTAGCAGTTCATGAAAACAGCCTTCTAAGAGTTGATCTGAGTAGTAAAAGTTTCCAGTTTTCTTTTTTTTTTTAAAGATTTTATTTATTTGAGAGAAAGAATGAGAGAGAGAGAGCACATGAGAGAGGGGAGGGTCAGAGGGAGAAGCAGACTCCCTGCTGAGCAGGGAGCCCGATGCGGGACTCGATCCCAGGACTCCAGGATCATGACCTGAGCCGAAGGCAGTCGCTTAACCAACTGAGCCACCCAGGCACCCCAGTTTTCTTTTTAAGAGCAGCTGTTAATGTGCTTGGTTTTCTGTATTTTGAAAAGAGAATTCAGATGGGTCAAGATATTATAATCACATATAAATTACCACAGGCAAAGGTAATCATCATTGCACAAAATACAGAATTGTCACTGAGGTCATGGCAATTAATGGCAGTTTTCACCAGAACATATTTCCTTGATTGATTGAATGAATGAATGAATGATTCTAATGAGTAGACGTGCCCTGGTGGGCAGAACAAGAGGCAGAGTTTTGTTGTTTTTAATTTTCATGGAGGTAAGTTCCTTTTTACATTTCTATCATAAATGGGTCCCAAGACAATACTGTTAGGGCAGAGGACTATACCTGTGGCCCTTCTGAAGTTTCACTTATAAGGAAGGAGATTGTATGAGCTGAGTAGTTTCAGTTATTAACTAATTTTTATGTAAAAATAAGATGAGAAATGTGTTTTCGGGCCCTATGATGTTAAAGGTCCAAATATACTTTAGAAAGAAATACACATACATAATTATATACGTACATAATTATATACGTAATGAAAATGAGAGCTACCTTTTTATTATAGATTTTGATTCTAGATTTGATTATTGATTATAGTCATAGAATTATATAGAATTTTAGCTCTGGAAGATGAATCATCTCTTTATCACTTCATACAGTATATACAGAAAGCACTAAATAAACGCTGACTGGAATGTATGTATAGGAAAAGTAAGCTAATGATCATAATCTCAGTGATTTTAGACTGAGACAAACCATAGAAATCATTCAGAATCAGCTCTTTTACTTTTCTAACCAAAAAACTGAGATCCAGAAAAATAAGTAATTCAGTCAGGCATATTGAGCCTAGGGTCCTCTGAAGTTGGAGTAGGTGAATTATTACAGTAAGCAAGATTACATTGAAACAGGGAAAATTTAATGCTAAGCCTGTGTTCACCTACTACCTGTAATTTTTTAATACTTAAGAGAACATTAGAGGACTTGGGAATAGTATACATTCATAATTATATTGAGCCCAGAACCCAAGAAAAAAAGAAGATAAAATACCACCAGCCTCCATTCCCTGCAGCCTCTCCCACTCCCCCAACACAGAGCAATGCAGATAATTTTAATTCCTCATTTCTTGGAACAAAAGTAGTGCTGCTTACCACTTTGTGGGTGAAGAAACTGAGTAAAATTCTAAAGAAGTAAAACTCTAGAAAGGTGCCTTGATTTAATTTCTCTGAGGAATTTCTTGTTGCTCTTTTTTGGCTTGTCTGGATTTCTGAGAGTGAAAAAGAAATAAAAAATTGAATATTAAATCCTGTCTTATGTTGCAATACTTGTTAACAATAAACTACAAAAAAGACTATAAAAATCTAATTTAGGCTTTATTAAATCTGTTGAATTTAAAGGTTGCTTTATGTGATAAACAGAAAATGTAACTTTTAACTCTCATAAAGATAGTTTTATTGAACTATATTTAAAAGATTAGATTTTGAAAAAAGTTTTTGATTAAATCCACTGATGAATTAAAATGAAATGCCAGTATATTACTCTGTGTAAAGAATACACGTTTTTGTATATTGCTTTATTCACTGGGTAATATTTTTCAGGTTGTAAGAATGGTTTTTGCCATTTACCAAAGAATACCTATATTCAAAAGCTGAAAGAAAGTAATAATTTTATATCTATAACAAAATGAACACTTGTTGCTGAGTTAAGATTAATATAACTTCATATAAATTTATATTTCAGGCTATTTCACTAGATTTTGCTTGGCGAAGTGCATTTAAAGAAGTGTCTCTTCCTATGGCACATTGTATAACAACAGCAATTGAAGATTTTTCCACAAAAATTCTCCAACAGGAACAGAATGAAAGGTCTTTGGCTATAACCTATGCTATGACCCTTGTAAATGTGCAGCAAGTTTGGCAAGACAGTCATGTGTTTCCTGAGGAGGATCAACCAAAGAAAATTGCAAAGGCAAGTGTCGAATGAAATCCTTTCAAACTGTCGACTGGCATAATGAGATTTTTTTTTTTTTTTAATATAAGACATTGCGGGGCACCTGGGTGGCTCAGTTGATTGAGCATCTGACTCTTGGTTTTGGCTCCAGTCATGAACTCATGGGTGGTGGGATCGAGTCCTGCTCTGCACTCAGTGGGGAGTCTGCTTGAAGATTCTCTCCCTCTGTCCCTCCCTCCACACTTATATTCACTCTCTCTTCCTCTCTCTCAAATAAATAAATTTTAAAAAATATATATAAGACATTGCAAAGGGAACCTATAGAACAGTTGTTGAGTCTCTTGGCAAATACTTGGTATCCAACTCAGTACCAGATTTCTTCTCTGGTGTCCATGGGCCACAGCCACTGCTAGCAAAAAAGACTGAAACCTGTGGCCAACTTGTTGCTCCAAGAGTCTGAGGTCCCTAAAGCAGACGCTTCTGTGACTTCGTGGGGAGCTGGGAAAACTGCTTGTTTGGGCTATACCTTTGAATGATTTCCCCCGAAAAATTGAGGAGGTTGAAGGAATTACTGTCTTTTATTGGTCTAGGCAACTTTTAAATCTTTATTTACATGCTAATGCACATTCTATTTCGTTAACATCCATCTTGCATCTTTATTTGTGCCTTGAAAGTCACAGAGCATACTGAGAAAATAGGAAGTAATTATGCAAATAAATGAATACAGTTACTCAGTATTAAGCACACAACAAGTTCAGCAACTTATGATTGGAATGTTTTTAAAAGAGCATTCTTGGGGTGCCTGGGTGGCTCAGTCAGGTAAGCGACTGCCTTCACCTCAGGTCATGATCCCAGGGTTGGGATCAAGCCCCACATGGGGTTCCCCGCTTAGCGGGGAGTATGCCTCTCTTTCTCCATCTGCCTCTCCCCCAGCTCATATTCTCTCTCTCTCAAATAAATAAATAAAAATCTTCTTTTTTTTTTTTAAAGAGCATTCTTAAAGATGGCCTCCTTATTTGGCTACTGCCAACCTGAGGCTCTAGAACATTCCCCGGGGAAGACTGTTGGCAAATTGGGAGTGCAGACTAGTATTGCCTTCCCATCCCTCCTACTTCCTTTGCCATTGAGAAAGAGTAGATTCATAATAACGACTGAAAAGCCAGTCACATCACTTCTGAAAGTTGCTGACTCCTTACCAATAAGAAGATGCCATGTGATATTGTTTCTGATGCTTCTAGATTATTTAAAATAAATTGATAGACCTTATGTATAGGTGGTGATTAATAAGAAGATACTTTATGAAAATTCAGCAAAGAAACCAGAATAAGTTCAAAAATAATACAGATTAATATCAAGGATACATGTTTTCCAAGTTCTATTAACTACAAATAAAGCATTGTCATGTAAAGCCCTTTCATGAGTTTTTCATAATTTCGGTCTGGAAAGCATAAGTTTTGAAGGTTATATATAGAGAAGCATCCTTTTGGTATTTCCTTATAGACATAAAACATTTAACTTTCTACAAGAAACTGAGAAATTGATTATTATAACGTTGTGTCATTATATTTATGCTTGATGCCAAATTCATTATTTAGGAATTTGGCTCCCCTGTACATAAATTACACGGTGCTGTCAGAGTACAAATAACTCAGTGCTACATTTATTTCTCCCTAGTTTTGTTCTGACATCATGGAAAAACTTGACACAATGCTTCCACTGGCTCTGGCATGCAGAGATGATTCTTTCCAGGAAATTAGAGCAAACTTTGTGGAGGCCTGTTGTAAAGTGGCAACAGCTGTCCTGGCGAGACTGCAAGAGAGAGGCAAGGAGTTTCCTGCCAAAGCACCCCTGACAAACTTACACACGTTGCTCTCCACAGCGGTCTATGTCTTCCAGCATTTTACGCAGTATGATGATTTGATGAAAGAAAATACTAAGAAGTGAGTGTCATTTACATTAAGTTGATGGCCATGCTTAAAGGAACGTGTAATCTTTGGATATCACTGGAATGAAATTTTGATGATAATATTTGAGAAGGAGAAAATTACAATGAACATGGTGAATTATGTTCATTTGTCTTAACTTGAACATGTCAAAAAGGTGGAGCATGGGATCGATTAAACCAGATACATAGATTAGGAAGAGAGACAGCTATTCTTTCTAAGGCCTATTCCAGAGAGAAACCCATACATTTTCCATATTCTGATCAGGAGCAACGATTTTCTGCATGCTATTGATGACCTGACCAAACAGAACCTTCCGTTTTGTAAGGCACACCACACTGACTACCCTGGAAAGGAAAACTAAGCTTGTTTTTGTCCCTTGTATACAAGTAGTGACATAGGCACTTCTCTCTTTTGTTTCTAAGCAAACAGGATGTTAGGACTTATATAGAGAATAAATGCATTTTCCTTCTATTCTATTGACCAATGTAAACATATTTCAAAGCATCTGTATAGTAATAAGCTATCCTTAATATTTGAGCAGAAAGCATCTGGCAGTCTTACTTCTCATGTATTTGTAGTCTAAAAAGACTGTGTATTTTCTGGAAATAGAATAAAGATGACCACATGGTCTTTCCAGTGACCCTTGTACCCTCTAGGAGACAGCATAGCCTCTTGCAAAGGACCACATGGACCTGGCTTTCCAGCCCGAGTCCGACAATCTCTGCGGTATTCCTGACGCAGCATTTGTAGTCCCTTGGTTAGGAGAGAAAGCATAAGAAGGTGTGATATAAATAACTAAAGATAAAAGTAAAATAAATTTGGCTTGATGCAGAATATAGCTCTGATATTTCTTTAATTCCCGTAAGTAGTCAGATACGGTGAATCACACTTGAATTAATAAACAAAATGTGCCAGAAATCACAGTATTTCTGCAGAATATTTTAAAACAGTTTATGAGATAATTGACATCTACAAAATTACAATTTTTAAAACAAAAAGAGTATGTTTTTGGGACATGTGATAGCTTCATAAAAGTTAGTTCTGACAAATGCATGTTGTTCTCTATAATAACGATACCCTAATGCCTAAATAATGCACTGATCTCTAATAATAGGCTTACAAAGAATACTTTTATTTTTGAATGATGTATTGACAATGCAGTTTGTCTCAAGTTGAAGTGCATATTTGTGGAACAGCAGATGTACGTTTTCAAAGGACTTGCAAAACAAAGACCGGCTTTTTTTTTTTTTTTCCTTTTTGGAAAGTGAATGTGGATGCAGACTTCAGCATTAGGAGGAAATGAATGATTGATATCTAATAATCAAAACCATTTGTAGTACTGGGGATTGTTACCGTCTACTGCACAGGCCTTAAATCTCTGTCTCTTTGATCATTCCCTCTGAACAGACCCGTATTCCTGGTGCCTGTCCAAAGATATCAGGAATTCATCAACACTCTCCAGTTTCAGGTTACGGACTACTGCGTCAGAGTTTGTGCTACAAGCATTTTACAGGATTCTGAGAGCCACCACTGGGATGACTACAAAGCTTTTTATGAGGTGTGAAGTTAAGTTTACTATCCCTCCTTTTTACACAAATATGTTTTACTGCCTACCTGCTTTCTGGCTAATTAGAAACATGAGTTTGGCATTACTAACACACGAAGGCTGTTAGGATAATATTTTTTAAATATTGAATTTGTACTTAGGAGAAACATTTTTTAAAAACCTGAAAGAGCTAGACATCAGAGCTCTCCTTCTGCTTAAAAGTAAAAATAACTTAATTTGAGCTGCAGCATGTGCTATCTAAGTTGGAATATAACGGGATATAATGAAAAGTCAAAGAGATTATGCCAAAATGCTGCAACTTTATATTTTTCTCCAAAGGGACCGGTTGTGGGTATTCCTGCACTTTTTTTTTTTCTTACTGTATTTCTGTTTTTGCTAAATGTCTTTTTTTAAGCCACTTTGTTCTTTGTACATATTTTTTTGCCCTCTCGTATGTTCTTATGAAGGTGCTTTAAGACCCATCTGATCATTTATAGCTTCCCTATTTTCATTTAGCCCATGTTTTGAAATCCCAAATTTCTACCAAATTAAAGCCTAATGATTCCCAGTATAACGAAACCCAGGACCAATTAAAATTATTCATCATCAGGCTTCATCAGTTTCCCTTCCCCTCAAGCCCATCGATTATCTGTAAGCGCCAATATTTAAAATTCCTTGAAGTTGATTTCAGGGCAGGGTGAAACATTTATAATATCTTAATAAAACATAATCAGGGTTTTTAAAAGAAATTCATCAGTCAAGCCCGATTTCATTAGCTTTCCCAATTTGCCCTTTCCTCCGGATCGAAGCTTAGGATTCTTGTTTTTCCTGACTGTCCTGATCGCCATGGAGTACTGGGAAAAACAGAGTGGAGTATTATTCTGTGGAGTCACTCTTGTCCACTCCCTGACGCCCAAGGTTCCTGTGGCTCTGTATATGCCGGAGTTATTATCATAATAAATGTTGCCATAACAGAGAAAGTTAGCTCAGAAGCTCTCTTAAAGGACTTTCCACTTTTTCTGAGGCCATTTCATCCCTCCTTTAGAGGCCCTTCCCAGAAAGTTTTTCTCTTTGTAAGAGCATTCGTGTAGGGTTTTCCAAACCGGACGTACTTCAAACAGCAGTGAGCAGAACAAGCGCGAGAAGGTGGTGGTGCCAGGGTGCTTGGGTGGCTCTGGTGGTGCCGCGGGCAGCCTGACATGAGAGCAAAAGTATTGATCTTCCCCTCTTTCGGCAGCAGCCCACTCTCCTTATTTGCCTTGAGGTAAACAGAGAGATTGAAAATGAGTCCACCTCCGGTTTCAAACTATTTCAATATGTCAGTGCACTAATGAGCAATTTTATACAATGTTTTCATTGAGGCACAGGTATCATTTCACTCTGTGTCCAACATCGGGGTATTATGTCTTCTCTCATGCAAATCGGGAGCTGGAAGAGTTGTACGGTATAAATAATAAGTGGATGCACTGAGAACCTGTTATTGAAGTTACCAAGTATTAAAAAAAAAAAAAAACAAATTACCATGTAACATACAGCCCTTAGAACTTATGACGAGGGTTTAGTTTCAAAGACAGAAATAACGAGATAGTTACCCTGTGATTACATGGTACTGTAGCTTCCTTATACTTAAATGGTCAGTGGTTACGATTTAATTGCAGAGTTAGTGGTTGTTATTTATTGCTCAGGAAAATAAAGTGATACTGCTTTCCTATTTACCAAAAAAAAGAAACTTCTAAAAATAGCACAAATTTTAAACTGTTTTGACAACCAGAGTACTTTACAATGGTTTTATCCCGTTTCCTGCACCCTTTTCTTCTCCTCTACCCATCATTCCAACTGATCTGTGAAACAGGACTAGTATGTTTTTAGCAGGGCCGTTTTGAGAGGAAAGGAGATGAAATCTGCCTGACTGGAGGCGAAGGGTGGGATAGAGATCTCAGGGGAGCCTGTCGCCATGTGCAGAGCGTAGTAAGGAAATAGTGAAAGAACTTACAAGATATGAAGGAATATTTGCTCGTGTTTTGTGATATCAACAGAGCCCTAGATACATAATTTCCCTTTTCTAAACTGTCAGGTTGAGAGAGTCAGAGAGTTCCGTATCTCTCTGATGAGGTGCTGGTCAGATGGCACGTGGGTGTTCAGCTTACATGTTTAAAATTAAGCTTTTAGTATAGTTGACATCTGCTCAATTTTAGCAACTTGTGTTTTCCAATAGTCAAAGAATAAAGAATTGTCTGTTCAAAGATAATATTGAATGGCTTCTATAATAAAGCCCAGCTGCTTGTTTCCTGATATATAATCTAAATAAAAGCTCACATCTGTTTACATTATAGTGGGTCTATAAAAATAACAGATGTTTACTAGCAGAATAGTTTTGAAATGACAACAAATAAAGAAAGCAGGTCAGACAAATAAATGAATCACAGTTAGTTTAATGAAAACCCTTGCATACATTACAGTTACACACACTTCGAAGAGAATTGTGAAGAACGATGACCAATTCGGAATATTTTTAAGTAAACATGAAGTTTATATTTTAAAAAGTCTCTAAGTATTTTTCACGTTCAGGGAAAGAAATCTGCATGCCTCGTTACTTTTGTTTTCTCGCTTATTGATATCTATTAAGGAAATTGATTTCTATTTTGAAAAGTATGAGAAATCATGTTGGCCACATTATTAAAAGCACCCGTCCATTGCCATGGAGAGAGTTAGTGTAAATCATTCATATTTGTCATTACATCAGCTGGGGCAATTTTGCTTTAGTTAACATACAACACAAAAAGTATGACAAAATCAAGCTTTAAAGCTCCTTTCTTACTTCAGGAAATTTTAAAAAGTGTTCCTTATCACAGAACACACAGCAAAGAAAGTATAAGAAACTCTAATTTTGCTACTTCCACATGAATTTTGTAATTTTTTTTCTTAAACAATTTTGATATATGTCTAGTCCAGAAGTCAGAAGTGGTCAAAACCCCCCTCCTTTGAACCTGACTCTTGGACAAAATGATGCTCTAGTTTCCCACCCAAGTATACCAGTTCTACTCGTTTATAAACTCCATTTGAAAGTCAATAGAAATTGACCATAAATTATTCTTACAGTGACTACCAAAGATTTTAGCAATCAGAGAAATTATCAGAAGAATAGTATGTAAGGAAAATACTGATAGACATATCCGCCTGAGAAACTATCAACTTTTGCTATAAAAAAACAGATTTTTTTTTTTAATGATGTTTGAGAGCTATCAGTAGTGGGCAAAGCAGGAATTTTAAGTCAAAGAGGATTGCTTAGAGATAAAATGCGAAGTTTTGCTCATTTAATTTTTGATATGGTAACAATCAGGGTTAATACTTGAAAAACATTCTACTCTTCCTATTTCAAGTAGTTTTTTTAATCTGCTTTGAGGAAAATGAGGTCAAACGACTAGCATACCTCCCTGAGAGCCTGTTAACTCATTAATGCTTGTAAATCACTTGAGGCCACATTCTCATTTCTGCCTGTTCCCACTGGTCTTAGCTGCTCTTGGGTCTTCCTCTGTGGTCAGGGAGAATTTGGTACCCACAGAAGAGGTCTGTAGGGGATGGAAAGGAAGGAGAATCTGGCCCCTTGGGTCTGTAGGGGGTGGAAAGGAAGGAGAATCTGGCCCCTTGGAAGTATAAAGTACTGTAAAAATGCTAAGAAATGATAACATCTGCCTAAGCTTTACAAACTCTTATAAAATCAGACCATTATGGTATCTGTTTCTAGCATGGTTATTAAAACCCCATGAATGAAGTAGCCTAATGTAATAATCTTTAATAGTTACCCATCCCCCCTTGGTTTCATGCATGTTGATAAGTATGTGGTATGTAAGTTTATCTTTATTCCTGTCATTTCATTATAATGTGAAATCTCAAACATTTATAAGAGTGACCTCCATGATGGTAATAGTCTTAGGAAAATATACATACTTAATTTAAATTATTAAAATTTAATTTTAGAAGAACCAGACCACTATCTTAAATGAGCATGACTTGTTTGGCAACTGTAGAGTTGATTGCTTAAAGTAAATTTTAAACTCCAGGCTAGGAGTAGGTAAATCAAGGTATGCTGGGTTAAAAGCCTGTGGCCTGGATTTGCACTAGAATATCTGGTCTCGTAATTGAAATAAAACATATGTTCCTTTGTCAATAAGGATGTTTTACATCTTGTCAAAAATCTTTCTTGGTCATTGAGTGTGTCTGACTCTCCAGCTATTTCCTTTCAGCCTGAACTAATTACGTTCATAGGAAGCAAACTGACATTTTGGAAGATGTGAGTCTATTGTTTAATGTGTGGTGGTTTTGCCAGGGGGAAAGATGCTCCTTCTCACTCCAGATGTGGCATTATTTCTTCTGTGCTCTTCATCACGATCTCTGGACCATTCTGCCCCCTAAGTTAGCCCAGGTGATCCTAACAGAAGTGCTGGAGAAATCTTTGGGTCTACTGGCCTCCAGATATGCTCGGGCCCATCCCAGTTACAAGCGAACGCCACAGATCAGGTAATTGAAGTTGTGAAAACCATTGCTTTTCAAGAAAACTTTTTCATCGACTGGTATAAAGCAGAATGTAATTCTGAATCTCATGACATAACTCCTTGTATATTTAACATGTTTCTAACATCTGAAAGGAAATCATATTCAACTCTCCTGAGATAACTTAAGTGGAAATGTGGAACTTCAATCAAAATAACTTTGCTCTTTTTTTTCTTAAAACTGTATGTAGAACCCACTTGTTTCTAAAAAAAAAAAAAATGATTCAAGATGTATTACAGTCTAAGACATTTATATACAAAGGTTATTAAATAAGATAAAGAGGGAAAATTGAGGCCTGAAATGGAGAAGGAAGCAGCAGTGCTGTGATGGAGCAGTTAATTTGATTTTGAAATTCTAGACAACCAGGGGATTTTAGTTTTTCTTTTTGTTTTTAAGCTTTTAAATTGTGTAGTTTAGGGGCACCTGGGTGGCTCAGTCATTAAGCATCTGCCTTCGTCTCAGGTGATGGTCCCAGGGTCCTGGGATCAAGCCCCGCATCGGGCTCCCTGCTCCGCGAGACGCCTGCTTCTCCCTCTCCCACTCCCCCTGCTCGTGTTCCCTCTCTCGCTGTGTCTCTCTCTCTGTCTTCAAAATCTTCAAAAAAATCAAAATCAAAATAAGTAAATAGTGTAGTTTATCTTCATCAGGAAACTCCTTTGTCTATTAATTTTTCTTCTTGATATATTCTAATCACTTCTTTCTTTTTCTCCTTTATTGTTTTCCTTTCTTTCCATCATGTATTGCTAAAAACCAGTGCAGTAAAATGGGGACCCACAGACAAAGAGGTGCAGCAGTCACTGGGTGGTAATGACTAAACTATAGTCCAGGTCTACGAGGCATCTAGGCAATGGCTACAACAATGTGCGTAAAAGACTACAACAGTCCAGGCAAAGAAGAGGCTTTTGTTTTATAAATATTCTCACTAATGTGATTAAGATCTGTCTTTTCTTCAGATATATATTAGGAAAAACCTAAAGACACCAGAGGCTTTTTTTTTTGGCAGCAGGAATCATTTCCTGATCATGTTCTTGTAAAGCATGCTGCATTTGAAGGGTATTTAGGTCCTGCTACGGTGTTTCATAAATATGGTATTTTGCAAAGACTGTTTTGAATTACTGACCAAGCATTTTTTTTAAAGCACTGAACTGAGAAGAATAGATGGAAAGTCTTTTCTGAGAGCAAAGAGTACCTTCATTCTTTTTTGTGTAGCTTAAATCCCTTTTGACTAGGAGGTGGCAAGTCATTATGAGATGTTTGTGAAATCAGATTTACTGAGTAGTATGTTTAATTGACTGTACTATAGAGACTTTTGGTTTATGTTTTCTGGGTGGTTACATAAAAATGCCATGAAAAGCTAGAGTTATTTCTTACAGTTTTTTAAAGAAAAATAAATAAATAATTTTATTTGATTAATACTAAACCATTGTTACTGTGGCAATCAGAGTGTGTGTGTGTATGTGTGCGTGTGTGTGTGTGTGTGTGTGTGTGTGTACATATATCTTGGATTTGTAATTGTTTAATTAACTATTAGAGCAAATGGATGCAAATTGCAGTTAAACCTTCCTAAAGGCAGTTATTGATGTTTTCGTATTCCAGTGGCCTCCAACCATCATATGACCAAAACCATATATATCGTATGTAATATGTGTTATATGTTAGTAATATATATGTAAACTTATTTTATATATATGTATGTAATAAATACATAAATAAATTTGAGGCCAAAGTCTCATTTTAAAAGATCTTCATACTTACTTGTTTTCTTATCACTTCATGATTTCCATCATCTATTTCTTGAACACTGAATTTAAAAGAAAAAATTAACTGAGGTTTGTGCAATTCAGTCATATACCAAAATAATCTTTAAACAGATCTTTGGGTCTCTGTTAAAACACAGGAAAGATAGAAACGAAGAAATGAGTTTATGAATAAGATTATAAAATACAACAAAGTTTCCACAAATTTCTTCAATATTGAAAATTTTGGAAACTGTAGTCTTCTCCATTTATGCTTCTGGTCTCATTTTTTTCTTCCTCTCCCATTTGCTGGGGAAACATGTTACCCAAACTTGTAACTTTCTTTTGGCGGCCTGTGCTTGGATAAGGAGAATTGTTCTCCTATCAAAATTTTACCTATCATATACATGTGGATAATAGCAAATTTTCTTTTAATCTGGCTCCTCTTTTGCTGGACATAATTTCAAGGAAAATCTCTTGAGCTTCTTGAACAGTATCCTAATAATGCAAAATAAACCTTAAAAAAAAAAAACAAAAAAGAAAGAAAAGCACTCCTAAAACACTTCGGTATTATAGATAGACCTCACCATTCCTAAAGATAATGCTATATGAGTCATCTAACACCTGGAAACTCAAATGCTAAGCTTTGATTCTTTCTCTCTTTGATCTCTGAAGCTCTGGTATCTAACCAAATATTTCTATTCTTATATATGTTTAATATAAAAGATATGAAGGATAGTGTATATACCAAGCAGAAAAACAGTTTAACATGATTTTCTTTTTCTTTCCAATAGACTTGATGTCACGACAATTTTAATATGCACTGAGAACATGTTATGGTCAGTTTGTCCATCTGTACAGAAGCTTTTGAATCCTCATGAGTATATAGATGATAAAATTTTTAAAATTCATACCCATTGTAATAATCTGTTCACAACATTAGTCATTTTGACGTCACCCTTAACTGAATTGTATCAGTAAGTATCAAACATATTTTCTTTTTAGCTATTGTGATATGTAAATAACGGGACTTAAAGTTATTTTCATACTACTTATTGAATTGTGTGAAGTAGCAAGTAGAAATATTTTGAAGTGCGTTTTTGATATTGTGATTTGGGCCATTTTACAAAATGAACTAATACTGTTATATCTCTATCGGTCAATCTCAATCAGATGCTAAGGCGCCAGTAGGATCAGGATTACCTTGAGCTTCACTATTTGAGTTGTTTAAGTGATTTTATTAATGGGTTGGTTATTTTCAATCATAGCTTGATACTTAATGAAGAAGAAAATCATATCTAATGGCTTTTTACTCTCTTGAAAATATTTTTTAGTTTTAATTTGATATAAAGTGCTTTGCTCTAATAGAAAAATTTTAAAAGTTGATGCCAAAATATTCCCAAATCTGGAAGAAACCTAATGTTTCCACATTGTCAGTTAATCTGCCATCCATTTGCATTTTGAGTATTGGGCTGTAGTGTCTGAGCTAGTAATGGTAGGTGGCAATAGGAATAAGTAATTGCATTTTTATTTTCTGTCTATCCATCTATTTGCTTATTTAAAGTAAACTCTATGCCCAACATGGGGCTTGAACTCACGACCCCAAGATCAAGAATCACGTGCTCTACTGACTAAATCAGCCCTGTGCCCCAGCAATTGCATTTTTTTTTTTGGAAAATGAGATGGAAGTGTATTGAATACAGTATGAGGGAGAAGCAGGCATAAGAGGAAAGGAGAGACTGTCTGCCAGGAAGCAGTGGGGGGGGGGGGCGGCTATAGTTAGGAGGAAGAGTGAGGAGGTATGGGAATGTATGCAATTTTCCTTCTTTAGTACCCGTGCCAGGTTTCAAGTAGCCCATTGGTCAGCTAGGGCCTATGGATATTTTGAGGTGGGTCATTAGAGAGCCTGTTTGCATTCAGCCCGGTGCTCACCATGGGCCCTTTTCCCTTACTCAGGTTTTCATTGCTCACGCCTGTTGCCTAACAGTGTCCTCCGCATTCCCCCATGACAGATCAACAGTGATGGATCTTTGACATTTGGGTGGAAGTCTCATCTTCAGTAGCTGCTTCATGCTGGACAGGCAGCACACTGTTCCTACCTAAATTTGTTGGTCTGTCAGGGGTTCTGTGCAGGTATAGACCAGAGCATGGTATTATATTAACACGCAGACAGGCGATTTGAGTGAAAATCCCTGGTGGGCAGGTCCACGGGATTTAGGGGGAGGGGATCTTTCGATGGTATGGGCTGGGATCCTTGTTGAACCATCATTTGTACAGAATTGTTGGATTCACTCAGACTCGTGGGAACGTTTTTTGCCCATAGATCAAGATGGCAGCTGGATCCGAGGGAACAAAGGAAAAAAGGGGAGCCCAAAAGAAGCAAGGTGGCTGAGAGTCAGCCAGTGTCAGGAAAGGGTCCCAACCAAGGTGGTAATGTGTGTGGTTTCACCCTGGATGAGCTGCCCCTACCAGCTGCACCACATGTCAGGAATGGAGGCCTCAGGAGGGTGGAATGGGAGAGGAGAGGAAAGGGATCCTTCACCCTCACAGGCACCAGAGTCCAACCTGTTCACCCTCAGACCTTCAGACCACACCGAGGAGCCGCCCTGGCCAGAAATCTGTTGTGTGAGGCGTACTAGGGTTAGACAGCAGAAGAGCCAAAAACAGAAAGGAGAGGGAGGGCAGGTTCCCTCCAAAGGCAAGAGGGGAACTGGCTCCCTCTGGAGCTTCAGATATCCTCACAGAGGAGTAACCTCTGCTGGTTACTCAGTTCCCCAAGGTCGTCAGTTTCCCAAGGAGTACTAGAGCGATCCACTGGGGGAAAAGTCCTGAGAAAGTCCCGGAGAATCCAGGGAAAGTGCCAGGCCATCAGAGGTTCCGGGTGAGGGGTACCAAATGTGGGGTGACCCCATCGGGTGAAAGAACTCACCCAAGGCAGAACAAAGGAGACAGAAGTTTATTAATACACTGGAAGGGAGTAGCGGGCAGGACAGCAAAGGAGAGACTCATCGATTGCATTTTTAAAATGTGGAAGAGTTTTATGTAGTAAATAAGACTTAGGGAAATTAAAAATTTTGAACTACTTTTCTGATTTATTTCCTTCGAATTGGTAATATTGGAGAAGACGCTGAAGTAGATCTTATCATAAAACAATAATACAATTTTGTTTAAATTCTCCCTCAAAATAGTCACTTTATCTTGAAAGACTAGATAATTGCATATTCTTAGTTTCTTGGATAGGAAAAAGTACGCATATTTCTACTTCTTAGGATAAATTCGGTAGAGTATTCCTTTCTGGAAGATTCTGGTAAGAGAAATATATAAATCTTGATTTTCAGTAAATTTTGAGACTTTTGTGTTAGGAATTCTATGGGTAATTAACAAGTTTGATTTCAATTTCCCTATAATTTTCACCCACTCTGACTTTCAACAAACCCATTGTTTATAGATTGTTTCTTCTGGCAACCCTACCCTTGAGAACTAATTTTAGAAATGGAGAATTCTTTCACAAAGGGAAGAAATAGTGAGATAAATTGCCATAAGTTTGGGATTATATGCATAATAGTTCATAATCATAAAAAGCTCAAGGTCTGAAGCACATAATAAATCCTAGGAAACTCAACTGATTTACCATAGATGAAAAAATCGCTATGCTCTTAGTTCAACGGGTCATTTCATCTGAGAGGAAGGCCCTGTGAAAATCAGGAACAAAGTTGACAAATTTCATGGATTGGTCATGGTGAGCGATATTGAATTTCATGGTTTGTCACAGATGAATAGAAAAATTTTAACCCCCCAATGCATTTGTAAAACAAATAAATTATTATCAGATTGCATATTTTAATAATAATAATGTAACATACATTCATTATTGTTAACCCATGGCCTTTTGATACATTTTTTAACAACTATGCAAGTACTCAAATCTCTGTGATTTGTGCATTAGATACTGCACTGTAACCTCATTCAACAAATTTAAATTGCTAATTTCAACCAGGATTACAGAACATTTTACACCAAGCACTGCCTCTGGTTTTTCTTAATATAAAACATACATGGCTACATTGCTTTGAAGCATGAACAAAAGTCTAGATACTTTCCTTTTTAATATTTCTCAGTTCATATAAATTTTCACAAATTGTATCCATTCATGTTGATTTAAATTTTATGATTGTTTTTCTAGAATATCAATGCAGTCTTTGAAATGTATTTTGCTTTATATTGACAAAGGAAATCTATAGGACAGCATGTTCTTCACCAAGTAGGAAAAAGTTGTACGTGTGTTACAAGGACCCTATTGATTTATTTAGCTTCCTCTTACAGCCAGGGTATGAGATTGTTATATTATTAGTATTTAGGGAAAAAATGTATCTCTATTTCACATTTAAAAATTAATAAAGAGGGCACATACTGAATGGAGCACTGGGTGTTATACACAAACAATGAACCTTGGAACACTACATCAAAAACTAATGATGTAATGTATGGTGATTAACATAACATAATAAAAAAAATTAAACTGTATGCTTTGAGGAATTGGTGAAAAGTAACAATCAGATATTGATAGTATTGAATTTTTTATAAACTGTACCTGACATTTGTCACTACATGCGATATTCCTTTTTTGAAGGTGACTGCCTTTCTTCCAAGTAGTTCTGACAGATGAACTGAATGTATTTTCCTTTCTGAGTTTAGTGTAGGATCACTAAATCCCAGGGCAGGCATACATGATTTTAAAATCTTTTCAGGAAGAATGAAACCTGTTTGCAAAAATGTGTGTTCTCTTTTAACTCTCCTTTGTAGATTTCTGTTAGAATTTTATAAAAGGAGTACATTAAGTTTGTCCTCGAGGGAATGAGACCTGCTGAAACATAAAATATTCACCATGTATTTTCCAAAATGCCTATTGCTTGTAGATCTTCCATCAAGGCAGTTAAAGTGCACATTCGGAAGCATCCTCGGTGCACATTAACCCACATACTCAAACATGGTTTCAGATGGTGCGTTTTGCTTGCGTAGAACATTAATTTTCGTTTCTATATGCAAAGAATTAAAATTTAATTTCTTAGAATTTTAGGTAAATGCAGTTTAGTTTCAATTCAATCAATGTTGTTGCCTCTCCAGCCTCTCTGATTAAGTACAGGGATTAAGCACAAGGGTTACAGCAGTGAGCAAGATAAATACCTGCCATCAAGTAAAGTCTAATAAAATTTCTAATGTTAAAATTAAATTTATTTACACACACATGCCCACTCTCCCCAGTGTCACAACATTTAATAACATGGAAGAATGAATTTCAGTACAAGTGCCAACCCACCAGGCAAGGGCCGGAGTCATCAGATATGGGCCCGAATACTGACCATCAGACCTATCTTGAGGTTCACTTGGTATCACTAATATGGCTTTGAATAACTAGATTCCAAGGTATTTCAAAATATGCTGTGTTTATAGTTTGGTTTCAAACCAACACTAGGTATTTTGAGGTTATGGTCTTAGCCTGTTTATTTACTTATTTATTTTAAAATATTTCATTGTCCCTCACAAAGCAGAGCATGGACTGAAATTTCACTTTTCATACTTCAAGAACGTCTGGCATGCTTTGAAAATAGGCATTTCCTCAAAACATTAAGCATAGAGTATGCTTATGTAAAATATTGAGCATATGGTCCTATGACCCAGCAGTTTTACTCTTAGGTATAGACCTAAAAGAAGTAAAAATGTATGTCAGTACAAAGATTTGTATACAAGTGTTCATAGCAGCATTTTAATAGTAGTACAGAGTGAAAAAAACCCAAATGCCCATCAACTGGTGAATGGATAAACAAAATGTAGCGTATCCATGTAGTGGAATATTATTCAGCCATAAAAAAAATTTGGAGTGCTGACAGTTGCTACCTACCTCACTTCAGGACTGAACGTCAAAAGCATCATGTTAAGTTTAAAAAGCCAGACAAAAGAGAGTACATATTGTCCAGTTCACTTTACTAGAAATTTTCAAAATAAGTAATAAGGGACAAAAAATAGATTGATTAGTGGTTGCCAGAGGCTGGGAGGAGAGAGAATGGGTAGTACCTGCTAGTGGGTACAGGATCTCTTTTGAGGGTAATGAAAATGTTATAAAATGAGATAGTGGTGAAGGTTACACAACTCTGAATATACTGGAAACCATTTGTTGTCAACTTAAAATGAGTACATTTTGGTATATGAATTAGATATCTTAATAAAGCTCTTAAAAATGAATATGTACTGAATAGAAATAAAGATTTAAATAATTAAAATGTAAAAAAGAATTGGCAGAATGTAAAATGATTCAGAAAGTGAAGTTAGTTGTTTTAGCCATTTTGTTTAGATTAAATGACTCCCTTTTGTTCCCTTCCTCTACACATTGCTTTTGAGGAAAATAGCTATTTTTTTTAAACCTAAAATCAAACAGCCTTATATGTGATTCTAATAATATAAAACACAGGTGAAGGGCTAGTCATTGCCTTTGGAGAAGGCTTGTGCCCTGAATCTCTGACTAGCTGTTTCCTGCCCTCTCCTCTGAGATCAAGTCTCGCTCGGCCTGACCACCATATGTCCCGTTCTCTGTCTGCCCTTTGGCTGCGTACCACCCAAGATTGCTCATCACAGATGGCCCCTGAAATTCATCCTCCTTTCCACTAAGGAAGGTCGGACAATACCTTCTATTCATTCTTTTCTCTCTCTCTCCTTCTTTTTTAACCAGCATCTGTTATGTACCTACAGTTAGTCCAAGCATTGTGCCAGTCCTTTTCTATCTTCAAATCATCATTTTCTAACCTCAAAGAGTTATTTTCATCATGCTCTCAAGCCAGGGGGCAGGAGAAAGGTGGGGAGCCATATTTCTTAGTGTCTTACCTTAATTTCTCTTACTTAATGACATTTAGGCAATTACCTATA
Source organism: Eumetopias jubatus (assembly GCF_037043125.1). Taxonomy (NCBI): domain Eukaryota; kingdom Metazoa; phylum Chordata; class Mammalia; order Carnivora; family Otariidae; genus Eumetopias; species Eumetopias jubatus. The sequence goes on along the minus strand of NW_028274811.1, from coordinate 72,797,463 downwards.
GTCCCAGGGGCGATGCTGGCTTATGAAAGCAAAACAATCACTTAGAATTGTGTTTAAAATGGTGAAGTAGATTGAACTTGGTTCTCTGTACATCTTTATGGTTAATTGTGATCAGAAAGGCTTGCATGTTCTCATTGTCTCAAGCATTCCAGCACTGTCCCGGGAGTTCAGTTTCACACTAATTCTACTTCTTCTGATGTTGTGGTCTTCTCTTGGTACTCTAGTTTATCGAGCACCTCCAACGGCTTAGGCTCCGTGGTAGACACAGGAGTGAGGCATCTGGCCTGGCCCCTCTGCCGCTTGGAATTTACATCCTTGGGCTGCTTCAACTCCATCCTGGAGGTTTGTTCCTTAGCATCATATTATGAGACACTGTTCTCCTGGGAGGGCAGCCAAAAGCAGGGCAGCACAAGAAAAGCATAAAACCCAGCTAGCTCTTTTTAGCTTATCAGTTGTTCTCACTTTTGATGTGCGTTGGATTTATTTCTTTCTAGCAACAGCTGGCTACATAAGCTCAAAAAGTCAATGAGTTTTGTTAATGAAGAAGGGAAGGAAGGCAACATACTTGTACATCAGAGAACCACAAGAGACTGAATCTGGGGCAGAGGGCCCAAGTGGCATGCCATGATGAGCACAGAGCCTGCATGATGCTAGTGACAGGGAAAGGGCAAGGGGCAGCTGAGGCTGGACGAAGGGTGGGGAATTTCCCCAAATCCCACTTTCCTCCCCTTAAGCAAAACGATCTTTACAGTCTGCTAATTTGGAAATATGAGGAAATGTATTCTGCTTCAACCTCTGGACAATTACTTATTTTTAAGAGAGTATTTAAATTTGCCCTATCAAAATTCTTTTATGTCTTGTGGAAAATATAATTCTGTGGCTCTCACGATTGTATTTTATTCTCCACTATGAATTATTTAGAACGTCCTCTCTTTTAAGTGTATACCAAAACATCATTAGAGGTTATCTAATAGCCAGCTCATCATTTCATTCCCCCAGTGAGGCTTGTGGGCCAATTTTCACCCTGTTATACTCTCCAGAATAATGACACTAATTTGGGATCTTGCTGTGGAATTAAATGCTTATACAGATCCCACCCCCTCTGAGACCATAAACATCTGCCATAACATTTCTTATAGCCAAATAACCCTACTATTACCAGGATGACTGAGAAACCATGAGTGGAATAAAAGAGTTTCGGTACTGGCAGAAATGTTCTGGGAAATACTGTATCGCTGGTAGTTTGTAGTCTTAAGAAATTTTGGCACCATTCCAAATAACTATCCCATTATTACTAGATTCTCCATTATTTTTTCTAATCTCAAGGATGAAACTGTAATTAGGCAACCATTTAGACTATGAGATAGTTGTAGGCCTTCTTAAGAAGTATTTGCAACTGTTGTTATCATACTGATAAGATCTTACATATCCTGGTCCCTTATTACGTGCCTGCACTTTGCTAGGACCTTTATATGCGTGATGTCAATCATCACACTGACTATGTGAGGTGATTATTATTATTATTCTCATTTTTCCAAGTGAGAAAACTGAAGCTGAAGCAATTGTCAAGCAACATTACACATCCAGTAAAGAGCCCACCCAAGCTAAAAACTTAGTCTTTCTGGCTCCAGGGCTCCTGTGTATGCCCACGCACTGCCTCTGAATAGTCTTCAGTGACCCTACCCTTGGGTGCGGAGCAGGCAGCAAAAAGTAAATGTGAAAGGATCAGAGGTAGGTTAAGTCCTCAGAAGAAACAAGGCAAAATAAGGGCATAAAGAGGGATGAGGTGGTGAGACAAGAAATATCTTAGGCTGGTCAGGGAAGACATTACAAGGTTGTGAGGTAGAGCAGTCTAGAGAGCCAGCTGAACATGACAGAGAATACATTCTAGCTAAGGTGTTCATTCATGGAGAAATGAACTGCCCCCCCCCCCCAGATAACTGGACAAATGGGACTTTATGCAAAGGGCTCACAGAAGTATGTGCCAAATTAGGCGGGGCCAGTCTCTACTGCTCTCTCATGAAGCCCCTCATCTCTTGTCCCATCCTTTTTCGCCAGCCTGATTTCCTTTAAGAGCTCCTTTCTTGCCAGACCCCTTGCTACATCTCCTCTCACATGATACCAGCACCCTCCCTTCCTACGTCCCTTGCTGGTACACGTCCTACTCTCACTCTTTTGGCCTGTCTGTCCAGAGTTTGGAACACTGCTGGTGAGAGTCACTTAGCTGGCCTTTTGTACCTTCTGATCATGCCGCTCTTTGTCCTACCAGTGGGCGGCTTTCTCTCCAAAGCATCCTCCTCCACTTTAGCCAAACCTTCCACTTTGCCCCATCCCACTATTTGTTAGCAGATGGCCTTGTCCCGTACTTTCTGAGAAAACCGAGACCGTCATGAATGTACTTTAACCTCTCATTTCCACTTTAAATAATTATCTTGATCCTTGCTCACCTCTAAATCCTTTGACAGTCAATGTGTCTCTTTTTCCAGCCAAAGTAGATCTTTTTCCTGTGCTCTTGGTCACATCTACCTCCTATTTCATGGCCGTAGTCTTTTAAATATTAAATTTTTTTCTTTCTCTATTATTGTATTTCCCTTCTAAAACAGTTTGTATTCACTGTCTCCACTTTGACACCCGTCATTCATTCCATGAACCGCAACTGCCCTCATCAGCTAAACAAACAGCATGGGCCAGGTCATCCATGCCTATCCAGTCGCCAACTCCAATTTTTGTCCCTCCGTGCAGTTACCCTCTCTGCAGCTTTTATCACTATTGGCCATTTCTCCTCCCTTGGTTTCCCTCATATCACTTTGTCCTGGCTCTTTGCCTACATCTTGAATTATTCCTCCTTGGTTTCATTTGAGTGCTTCTCTTTCTCGCCTCACCCTTTAAATGTCGGTGTGTTCTAGAGCTCTGTTCTTAACCATCTTTTCCTCGTACGCTCTTTCTTTGGGTGAATTCACCCATCCCCATGGTTTTGCCATTATGACTTCCACATTAATATCTTCCACCCAGATATCTCTTATGTAGGCTACATCAGCAAATCCAAATTTCTTTTGGATGTCTCTCTTTAGATGTACTTCAAATGCCTGCAGCTCCCTCAGCCCACCTGAACCTAAGTAAAATACCTGCGAGTCCTCCCAGGTTTCTCTCAACCCTTAGCCCTTCTCCTTTCTACCTTCTCCCTTGTGCCATCTCCAACCCCATGTCTTTAGGGAGTTAATTCTATTAATTTTATGTTTAAGTTTTATATATTTGCCTCCTACCCATTTCTCCTTTGCTTCTTACTTCAGTTAGGATGTTGTCCTCTTCTGTCTGTTCTACTGAAGTATCATGTCGTTATCCCTCTTACCCTAGCCTTGATCCCTCCAGATCTCTCCACACTGTTGCACAAGTGCAATATATTTTTCTAAAATATAAAATAGCTGATATAACTCCCATGCTATAAACTCTTCAGCAATTCCCCATTGCTGGCACGAAAGCTGGCATGAAAGCATATCGCAGTATCCTGACCCAGGCTTCTGCTTAGTTCACACAGTGGAATGTAGGGATTGGAAACATGACAGCCTCATTTTGAGGCATATTTAAGAAATTTTGTTCTTTCTGAAATTTAGTAAGAAAAAAATGGCTTTCAAAGAAGAGATATATTAAAAGTCTAAGAAATTGAAGTATATTTCATTAGTAGGTGTTCTGCTTGGCAAGACAAACTGAGGAAGGACGGGTCACATTTGGAAAATGTGATACTACAAGAAGCAGGATATGGAATGAAAAGATCAGAATGGGTTTTCAAAATGGGATTCTCTTCTACATATTATTTCAAAGACGCTGTTGCTCCTGTACTATATACAGAGAGAGATAGTACCACTTCAAACAATTCCATTTCTAAAATGTTCCCAGTTGTTACTCTTAACTCAATGTAGACAAATATAGTCTCCTGTTATGATAAAAATTTTATTAGCCAAACTATCTACTAAAGATTTTATGTAGCAAATTCTTTCTTATTACCTCAAGATTTATTGTGGAATTTGGGCCAACCTAGAAAAATGTTACAGTCACTTCTCCAAAGATAATTGTAGACCAGATATTCTGGCCAAATTGTTCTAATTTTGAAATCATAGTCGTATATTTTACAGTTAAATTCTTCTTTATAACCCCTCTGTAGGCTCTTAGGAGCATACAAAATTAATCATAAATTCTCATTAATTGTTTAGTATTTATAAATCACTTTAAAGAATAAAGAGAGGTAGCTTTATGCTAAACATTTCTACAGTAATGAAGCAAATATGACAAAATATTGACATTTATTTGACCCAGGTTGAGGAGATGATATAAATGGTATTCACTGTCCTATTCTTTATTCATTCATTTTTGACAAATTTTATAATGGTAGTTTTTACCTAATAATGGTATTGTCATACTTTTCCAAGTGTAAGGGTTTCAGTATAGGGGCCTCTGAGTTCCCTATTAACATAGATCCCAAGTGGACTGGTGCATTGTCCATTCTAGTTAGTGCAATACCATTTTGTGTAAAATCATGAACTTCGAGGGGTGCCGGGGGTGGCTCTGTCAGTTAAGCATCCAACTCTTGATTTCAAGTCAGGTCATGATTTCAGGGTCATGAGATCAAGCCTGGGGCTCCGTGCTGAACGTGGAGTTTGCTTAAAATTCTCTCTCTGCCCTATCCCCAATCACATGTGCTCTCTCAGAAGAAAAAAACAAAAATCATTAACTTCAAATACTCAGTGAAAATAAAAAGTTTGATGGTCTTCATGGTTAATGTTTCCTGTGTATTCTGAAATAATTCTTTTATTTCCCCCAGGACTTTTCAGCATGGCATAGATGATTCTGCTTCAGATTCCATAAAACCATTTCTCAAGCAACCGCTACATTGGTTTTCTTGCATATCACATTTCTACCCTTCTTTACTCAGGTGAGAACCTCTAAATGCCTCACTATGTGTAATTCTCTGATCCCTTTAAAGTTCAATGGAAACTTTTATCCATGGAGGTAAATGCATCTCCCAAAAAGAAGTTATAATTTTTATATTATGCAGGTAAGTAAAAAGTATTACTTCTCTTTTTTATTAGCTCAAGATTCCAGTATACAAACTTGATAATCATTCCGCTAACTTATAGCTTTAGTGTTGTAATGGAAAATGTGAATTTTTGGAATTTAGTTCTATTTTAGCTAATTGCTTAGTCATTTTAAACTTCGTCCTTCTTGATCTATGACTGGGGATTTGACAGTTCTCCAACTAATTATTTAAAAAAAAAAGACAGCAAAACTGGGTAATTCATGGAACAAACTAGAGCCTTAGGTAAAAGTTGAGAGAGAAGAAACTTTAAAAAATTATGAATAGGATCTTTCACTTTTATTATTTAATTAACGGCATTTAAGCATAAGAAAAATCATTTAAAGCATGAAATATACTTGCAGAATAATCTGATGACATTTTGTGGCATTATATAGAATGTCAGTTTGAGTCTTTGCTGAATATATCATTGGAAAGTACCTTTCCTTGGTATCTGTGAATAAATACATCATGTATAGCTGAAGGAGATACTGTTAATTCCCATACATTCTTGATTCATCTTGGAAGTACACTATCAGTGATTTCACTCTCTAAATTGAGTGACTGTCTCTCACTCTTGAGAAACAGGAGTCCTACCCATAAATAGAGGTTGTGTAAACCTCTACACAGAATCTCCATAAACACAACAAGTAAATCTTGTTTACCTACTAAGTCGCTGTCTCCATGTAGGAAATGGGGAATCCGAGATCAGTGACACCTAGACCCTACCTTCAAGGACCTTAGTGTATTGTTGTTACTTCACTTACAAATAAAACATTTTCACCATCTCTGATGAATTTCTTATGATTGATTCCTAGAAACAGAATACCCTCAATACCCTGTCATCTCAGTACCCAGCAGCTTGCATGTAAATAGTCTCATGGCATTCAGAATTAAATAGCTGACTTTTTAATACTCATTGTTGCAAAAATAAGAAATTAAACAACTGAATCTTTTACAGTGTGAATTAAACAAACAAAAAATCTGTATCCCAAACTTCTCAACATATTTGGTCTCCATGTTTTCAGAGTTGCTTTAATCTATTAGTATTAATACTTTCATCTTAATCTATAACCATTAAGATTATCCCCATTCAGGCATTGCTCTGTAAGGTTTCCATCTTCAGGCTCATTCAGCCCACCTAGAGGCCTGGAAAGGTAGCATGGAAATGGGTTTATCTTTCACATAACCACTTCTTGTATTTAACTTCTTTCTTTTATACCTAAAGCAAACATAAATAAGACTTTTCTTTCTTTCTGCTTCGGTGTAGTAATCCATCTCCACCATTATCCTAACACAAACATAAGAACATGGGAGTCACTCCTCAGCCCATAGTAGAAATGAAGTTTGGTACAAGCTTTCCAGAGGAGAGTTTAGGAAGCTGTGTCAAAAACCTTAAAACTATTTATTCCTCTTTATCCAGAAATTTCATTTCTAGGAATTGGTCCTAAGGAATTCATCAGAGTGGCTGATGAAGCTTTGTATGGAAGGCTATCCATTGAAACATTATTTGTGAAAGAAAAACATGGAAATAAATGTCCCACAGTATAGCATTAGTCAAGTCAATTATGGGACAGTCATATGATACATTACTGTGGAGTCATTAAAAGGGTTGATTTAGAAAAATTTTAAATGACAAATAATTACGATTTATAGTTAAAGGGAAGCTGCAATTAGTCATTATGACATCATCAAAACCAGCCCAGTTTTTCCAGTGATAACTGTGTACCACACATTCTAGGTGCTTCATGTACATTCTCTTTTAAATATCACACCAGTGTGTGGGGCACCTATTCCTGTGCTTCTTTCATGGAGAGTAAAGTGATGTGTAGGTGGCAACTTTCTGAAGAGGACCATGCTGGGAGGCAGACTCTAAAGCTGGCTTGTGTGCTTCCAAAGTTCTCGCCCCTGACAACTACACCTTCACCTGTCAAGAGGAGAGCAGATGGTCAGAGTGATATTAACAGGTGTGCATAAAAAATCTAGGATGGTCAGTTATTTATTATGTAAAGTCTCTTTTTATGTGCTAATGTATTAGTACTTACGTACTAATCTATAGTGTATATCTCCAAGGGAGGGATCTAGTATATGGATTCCTCAAGCTTGCTGGATGTGAGACCCATGTTTCCTAGGGGATGCACGGTTTTTGGAAAGTGGGACACAATTGAAAGTGTTGAATTACGCTATACTGCTTTACATATAGCATTAAAAAAGTATGTCTAGAAAAACAAAATTGAGAGGATATACACGCTGGGGAGCTTATTGTTTTTATCTTTGTATGGTAGGATTGCAAGCAATTTTAATTTTTTATGTATCAATTTCCATATTTTCTGAATTTCATATAATGACAACAATTTAATTTTACAGATCTTTCTGGACTTGCAATGGGGTTACGTCCTGATAAAATCATCATAAGTTGAAATATTGTTAAGTGGAAAATGCATTTAAAGCACCTAACCTACCATACATAGCTTATTAGCCTCACCTACCTTAAACGTACTCCAAACACTCCCATTAGCCTAGAGTTGGGCAAAATCATGTAACACAAAACTTACTTTATAATTAAGTGCTGCATATCTCGTGTAATATCTTGATTACTGTACTGAAAGTGAATAACAATGGCTGTATGGGTACAGAGTGGTTGTAAGGGTTTGGGTTGTTTATCCTCGGGATCACGTGGCTGCCAGAGCTGCGGCTCGCTGCCCCCACCCGGCATCGTGAGAGTATCGGACAGCAGCATATCGTAGCCTGGGAAAAGGTCAAAATCTCAAAATTTGAGGTGCGGTTTCTACTGAATGCATATCGCTTTCACACCATCATAAAGCTGAAAAATCATAAGTAGAACCATCGTTAAGTCGGGACTACCTATATTAAGATAAAAGTTTTTTAAAAGCAAAAAGAAACCCCATTTTTTATTGCTCTTTTGTTCATGTGGCTTACCCTCTAATCTTGAGACAGATGATTTCTAGCTTTGCATCTCCAGTTCTGAGCACTTACCTTTACCCCCACATTGTATGTCCAGCTGCTCATATTTTCGAATGACCTACTGTTATTACTGGAAATCCACTCTAATGTCCTCAACTGATCTTTCCTTCTGCTCTTCCTTTGTCCCCCATGCATAGTGTTTTTTGTATTAGGAGTGTCATCATTCTTAAAGATTTCCAGGGTAGAATCTTGATGATAGTTTCTACATTGAGCTCTGCTTTGCCTGTTCCTATCGTATTATCATGTTCAGTTGATTCTTTCTCGACAATTCTCTTAGAACCATCCTGTCTCTCCAACCTATTACAACAACCCTAGTCCATTTGACTTGACAACAACCAGAGTCCATTGAGCTCTGCTTTGCCTATTCCTTCTGTATTATCATGTTCAGTTGATTCTTTCTTGACAGTTCTCTTAGAACCATCCTTTCTCTCCAACCTATTACAACAACCCTAGTCCATGTGTCACGTGTTTCAAATACTGTTTTCATTATATCACTCTTCTGCTCAAGAATCTGTTGTAGCTTCTGTGTGGCCCACACTGGTTGGCTTATGACCTGGAGTACTCAACAGCCTTCTCTACTCCAGTTGTTAGTCTCCTTTCTTATCTCTTAAGACACAGTTACTCCATACATTTCACTTTTATTGTTGTTATTCGCAGCGTCAGACCTTTGTTAAGTTTTCTCTCCCGGAAAACCTTTGGTTCTCTTCTTTGCTTTTCTAAATTCTCATGCAAGGCACAGGATGAGCTCCCCTATGCTGAGGGCAGTACTTTCTGATAATTATTCTCTGACAGGTCCATAGAATATGCTGAGAAAGACATGATCATGTGACTTAAGATCTAACACTCTCAGAACAGTGGTAGAGTCAGAGGAACCCAGGGTAGTAATAAAAGTAATTTCAGATAACTCAAGGTATTGATTTGCATTTGTGAAGCATTGCAATGTGAATTCCTGGTCCATTGTCATGTGACCTTAAAAATCTCCACCTCTCCATCCATTTTCCTCACGTATATCTGTCATTTCTGTGTGTTTGTCACCCCTAAATTGTCCTTCAAAACTCCATTCTTCACTTTAGCAACTAAAATGAACTGTTCAGAGAAATACATGGGTTGGAAAATGACAAACTAAAAATATATAAAGCTTTTCTTTTTTGGAAAAGGTGAGGTTGAGAAGAGAGATGACTGAAATATCTAATATTATGAAGGATCTTAGTAGTTTATTCACCTACTTGCGTATTTATTTATACCTGTGCCTTGTTTTAGAAAGGATTTAATGTGGCCTTTAACAAGTATTAAATATATTAAGATAATGAATTAAAAGTAGATGACAAGGAAGAAACAGAGCAAGGAAGAAGACATGAAATTAAGACTTAAATTAAATACACAGTTATATGACCCATAAATTTGTCTGTAGGATTACTAGCAAAAGCCTATGAAGTATATAAATTGGTAAAAATAGAATTTTTCATGTTCTTCTAGAACCCCTGGAATAGAGTTTAGAAGAGTTTGCTTTAGGGAAAATAAATGTATTTTCAAAGCAGTAAGTAAAATGTACTGTATTCATTATCCCCAGCATTGGTATAGGCTAACAATGTGAGTTGATTTAGAAAGGGTAATCAGTTTCATACTAGATTAAACTAAGGCATGTGGAGGATATATTAATCTCAAGGTTAATACTATGACACCATACTGTGCTTTCATATAAATGTTCAAGGAAGAATACTATCTTAGTCAATTATACCGTTGCATTATAGTGTTTTTTTTTATTATTTTCCAAACTTTCATCTTCTTGTGGTTCTTTAAATATTTTGTAATATTTTTTCCGGTCTTCTTTTGCTAAGTAGGTCATAACTGCACACTGAAGCCAAGTAGCATAATCAGTGTGAGTAAATAGCCCATTTATTTTACGCTGCTCATTTTCTTTTATGATGACAACATGATGTTTTGATTCGTGGCCAGTCTATTCTGAGCTGTAGATATTTCTTTCTACTCTGCTTTTGTTTCTGTTTAGTTTTACTCAGTGTAATCCTGTTTTAGATTTATATACATTTTCCCTCCCTAAATATATTAAGCTACCTTTGGCTACATTATATTATATATGCTATGTGGGTCTTTCCTTTTATCTAGTTCACCAAGAGGTGTTCATTCATTTTTTCTATAAATGCATTTAAATTGTTTTTTTCTCTAAGCAAGGCACTGTGCTAGGTGTTAGTAGTGAGGAAAAAGGTAGGCAATAAAGTTGGAGACAAAGCCCCTTTCCTCAAACAGTTACATATTGTTAAGCAATACAATCTTAGTGACCTACTTGACAACAGCATATAATACCATTGTCCACTTCCTCCATCTTGAGACACACTCCCGATTCCCTCCTGACATATTCTCCCAATCTTCTTCTTCCTTTTCTGTTGTTGTTTCTCTGTCTCCTTTGCCAGTTCATCTCCTTAGACCTGGCCATTAAAAATTGAACGCATTTAGTGTTCTATCACAGAACTTTTACAAGTGAAGTGAAACATGCCTATGGCTTTATGTACTCCCGATGTGTCCCCAAATTGGAATCTCTAATTTTTACCTCTCCTGGGACTACAGACCCATATATCCGTGGGTGCCAACCATACATGAATGCCTTCCTGAGGTTTACACCTGGAGATCACAAAGACATCTCAAATTCAACACGACCAGAAGAACTTAGGATATTCCCCTCCAAACTGATCCTCTTCTATTATTCCCTAGTTTGGCTAATGGCACCTCCATGCAATTGTACAAGCCAGAGACACAGGAGGCAACCTGAACATCTCCCTCTTTCTTGCCTACCATATCCAGTCCATTGCTAAATCTCATTAACTTTAACACCTACAATTTGCTATCCATTGCACCACTTTCACCTTAGTCCAAATAATCATCTTTCTCCTCTAGTGCTGTAATGATCTCTTAGTTTTCTTCCCCTATGTATGTTGGCTCCCATTCCCAATGTTTTCTGAAATGCAACCAGAGATTTCTCAAGCCCAAATCTATTTTCAAAACTAAATTTTATCATTTCACATTTATGGCTTAAAAGCCTTCCATGAATTCTCCTTTGTCCTGAAATATAAACAAAACGTTCAGCATCCTATAAGACCTAAGACCTCTGCAACCTCTTGTGATACCACACTATCCTGTGATTCTGCAGAAGCTCTGCATACACATTAGCCTTTTTATAGTTCCTTGCTGTGCCATGCTCCTTTCTGCCACAGGATTTTTGTGCATGCTTTTTCCCTTTCCCTGAAATGTTTTTGTTCTCTTTCACCTAGTTAATAATGCCAGCTTCTCCTCACATCTCAGCTCCAGTGTGACTTCTGTAGAGAAGCTTTTCATTGGTTCACTTCTTACTGCATCTTCTAATAGCATCTTTTGCTTTTCCTTCTGTTAGTTTTTATGGTTGTAATTTAATCTTTATTTGTATGGTCATTTAAACTATATATGTATTCTCCACTAAATTCTGTAATAACAGTGACTGTTTTTGCTCACTGCTGTGTATTCATGGCCTAGCACATAGAAGTCAGTCAAAAAAATAGAAGTTGAATGAATGAGTGGATGAAGGAACACATGAGCTATTGTAATATTTTTTCAGATATTGCTATATTAAATGGTACATTTAGCTCTTTTCAAACATTTGATCTGAATGGTAAAGCTCAGGCAGAGGAAGCATGGTCTTGTGGAGGAGGGGGCTTCTGGTATCCTTAGGATAAAACATCTGGGGAGGAGGATGAAAAAGGTTTTGGTCTCTCCGCTGCTGCTGACAGGCTGTTCCACAGGACTGAGGAGAAGAGCTTAGCGATCTTGTACTCTGATGAGGTGCCAAGTTTTGACACAGAGCCAACAGTCAGGGGAGAAGAAATGAGAGCCTTGTAACACCGACGTTCTTAAGTGATTGTTCCAGAGTGTGGATGGACAAGCAGCTGGATCATTGAAAAGATTCTTAGAGGGGTGCCTGGGTGGCTCAGTTGGTTAAGCATCCGACTCTTGGTTTCAGCTGAGGTCATGATCTCAGGGTGGTGAGATTGAGTCCCAACGTCTGGTTCCATGCTCAGCATGGAGTCTGCTTGAGATTCTCTCCCTCTTCCTGCCCCTCTGCCCCTCCCCCTGCTTGCTCACTCGCTCTCTATCTCTCCCTCTAAAATAAATAAAATCTTTAAAAAAGAAAGATTTTTAGAAAGTCACATGTCTGTGGATCAGTTATTAAAAGAAGTTAAAATGTCAGATGAGCTAGGTACTTGATATAACTAGATATTTATTCATATTGTCCCTTTTCTATTATGGTTTAAAGGTATTATATAAAAAAGAATATAATACTGGAGCCAGCGATGAGATAACAGAAAACTATGGGTTTCCACATTAGACAGACCATGATTTGTAGGCTTGTTTACTTTTGTGATCTTGGAAAGTTAGTTAATCTACATGAGCTTTGGTTTCCCTGTATATGAAATAGTTTATATTTTGGTGAAAAAGTTAAAACAAATATACAATACAATCTTACCGACCTACTTGCACACAGCTTGCCATACTGTTCTTTACTTCTTCCATCTTGAAACATCTTCCTTCCTTAACTTTTGAGATACTCTCCTACTGGAGTCATGAGGATTAATTATTTTTTTATTATGTTATGTTAATCACCATACATTACATCATTAGTTTCTGATGTAGTGTTCCATGATTCATTGTTTGCATATGGAGCACCCAGTGCTCCATTCAGGACGTACCCTCTTTAATACCCGTCACCAGGCTAACCCATGCCCCCACTCCCCTGCCCTCTAGAACCCTCAGTTTGCTTCTCAGAGTCCATAGTCTCTCATGGTTCATCTCCCCCTTGAATTTCCCCCCCACTTCGTAAGGATTAATTAAATGAGCTAACGTGCCTCATCACATAAGTACTCACTAAACAGTCATTCAGTACTGCTGTGTTAGTAAAGGGCTATATGTTTCAGAAAGTGGCAGCTTTTATCAGTTACCCAGACACATTTAAAGGACTCCCCATAAATGTGATAAAGTGGATAGAATATTGAACCACTTTCCCATTGAGTCTCACTTATCTGAAACATGATGCCAGGAGAGACCTTTCTTGAACTCTCTGTAACAAGTATTTATTATCTGGTAGACAGGAACCAATAATAGTTAAAGGCTGCGGAGAGCTAACTTCTGCTCCTCAAAAGGGATGGCTGGATGATCACTGAGTCCAGTGCCTCAGTGACTCAGGTGCTAGATTAGCACTTCTGGGGGAGTCCAAAAGTGATGATTGATACATAATATTATTTTAAAAATTGAAGTTAGATTTTATATATTTTTAGAAATAGGATATGCTGACCTGTGTAACATTAAAGTACGGAGCTGGGGCTATGAGTTTGGGTACCAATATCTTTGGTTGATTTGGGGGAAATGGGGTCATCCCATGTAAAAAGTTTAATTTTGCTAAAATTAGGAAATAACACCACTCCTCATAGTTTGAACACCTGCCCTCTAAGTTGTACACCAGAAAGTGTAGATACAACCAACTCTAAAAAAAAAAAAAAGGGATCCTCTAAGAATATCAGTCTACCCTGGTGGACAGACATATTAAAAATCAGGGCAAATCCTGTATGCAAGTGCACAGGTGAACCTTGTCTGATTTCTGTTTATTGAATCACCTTTAATTATAAAGATCAGAGAGAGTTGGCTTACACCCATTATCAAGATAAAACATGTGCAAACATTTTCAGTGCTATAACTACATATAATCTGCACACTCTTGGTTATATTTGGGGTTGCTTCCCCCCACAAAAGTTTTAAAGTTATTTTCCTAGAGAAAGATGACAAAATTGCTTTAAATATTTGTATTTACTTATTTTCCTAGGAAGATCATGAAGGATCTGTTTTGGAATGCCCAGAGTAGTACAGCAACGTGGGGCTTCTCCTCTGCTTTTGTTTTCTCACTTTAAGGCTTTTACTCTAAGTTTCTCTTTAGTCGTGCCCTTGCCTTTGTTCTCTGAATCATGTAACTTACAGTCTCTGGTATAAATTTGGCTCTGTAATCCATGACAGGAACCATCTGGTTGAAATCAGTCCCTAGATCCCTTGAATAACATGGCTCCAATTTGGGAATCAGCCTGAGACCACAAACTTGATTTTGGGTCAAAAAGATGGTATCCTCAATCAGGAGGTTGAACAGAGCCAAACATACTCAGTACTGGAAAATACAACTTACCTACCAAATATCAACCAGGTTGAATGGAAAGCAACATGGAGTAGAGGAATAAACGTGGGTTTTAAGGTCAGAAAGACCTGGATTCAAAGTCCAGTAGCCATATTTATTAGCTAAATGACCATTGACTAGTTTCTCAGTATTCCTGAAACAAAGATTGAGATGAATATGAAGTGTCTCTATGCATGTCTTATTTTAGATCTCTCCAAGAAGCAGACCCTGAGACAAAGATTTAAGTGACAGTTGTTTATTTTCTAAGTGGAGGGAACACTGGAAGGGGAGTGGGTATGGCAGACAAAGAAAGAAAGACAGCGAATCAAGATTCATGTAATGAAGGCAACTACTGAGGGAATAACCAGAACTTAAACCTTCCGGGGAAATTCTTGGAGCCCGTGTGGGAGGCATATATATGAGAATTATCCCACCAAAGGAGCAAGGATACTGAGGTATTTACCTGGCAACTTCCATCAGTCATTGGTTTAAGGCTGCTCCGGGGCTGTGAATTCACTGGCACTTCTACCTTATCTGGCCGGAGAGGCAGAGAAATGCAAGCCACATCAACTGAGTGGTTGAGGGCAAGAGGATGTGGGGACATGAACAGCATCTGCTTTGGTGTACTCCTTACACTATTGAAATCCCCTCATTACCCATGTTAGGTTCTCTGTGTCTTATCATTGCTTCTTCAAGGTGATGCCTGGTCAAAATGTCTCTTTAAAAAAAGTGTTATTGCAATAGAGTTTGTGGGACAAGCTAGAATATCCCCTACTGCAATTATTCCTGAGTCTGCAAGTGATAATCATCATTACATCCCTCTACCACTTATTCCAACTTCTTCTCACCCTTGACCATTACATCTGCTGATTTATGTTGCTTGCCCAGTTGAGTCACTGACACGTTTGTCCTTGAGGAGTTGAATCCCTGACTACCCATCTCTTATCAGAATGTTGTTACTTCTCTAGCCTGTTTATGATTATTAACATTCATGACGGCATCAAGAGATGCCCTGGTGAATCCCTTGAGTCACAGACATACTCTTCCCTGCTCCCCTTAGGCAGTAGCAACTCCAATTCCTCAATGGTAATTAGGGTTCATTACTCTTGCCAGTATAGTAACTTCTTTCTTTGCCTGCTAGACCGCTGGCATTGGAATTCACAAATGACCAGACGGCAGGTGTAACATCACAAGTTTAGTGGAATTCTGATGGTACCCTGGTAGAGGTGTGCGTACTCCAGCTCACCCCACCATGGAAACCAGGACCTCTACTCCTACACGACCTATGGGGAGTTATGAGAATAGAAAACACACATTCCCCAAGTGGATCATCAGGAGCGCTGGTGAGAGGAGCCCCTTGGTACTTTCACTCTTGACACCAAGACTTGTGTAGTGTATCCGTTAGGGACATAGTACTATATAATGGCTATTGGTTCAAAGTAAATATCAAATCCTGAAGAACAGTTCCTAAACATTGTTGGGTACTATCCCCAAGCTGTGCATTTTTAGAGTCCATTCCAGTGTTTTTCTAGTCTGACAGCATCTGCATGAAACAAATATGGTGTGATCAGTAAATCCCATGGCCATGCAGCCTGAACCTATTACAGATCCTTCTCTTGCCCTGCGTCTCATGCATAACCATTGTTGGAAGTCAGGCTGGTGTATACTGATAGAAGTAAGATTTTTTTTTAACTTTCTACTGCAGTGTGATTTCATACTAAAAAATTGCAGTAATTACAAGTGAACTACCCGATGAGTTTCCATAAAGTAAACACACCCACATACAGCTCAGATTTTGCATGACGATTCTATAAAAATAATTTGTTAGTTTCATAACCAGTAATGATTGAGCTCTATTATTATATCACTCCTTACTCCCAGGACTTGAAAAATTCTTTTAGGCTAATTCATGCCCCAGAAATGTAGCACTTATTAGAGTATAAGCCTAATAAAACCCAGCCATAAATTCATTCTGTCTTCCAATACAAGCTTTATGAGTTCCAGTGGATTTATAAATTTTTGTTCTCTTTTTTGTATTATAGTGGAATTCAACATGTACATATTTGAAACATATATATAAAAAATATATATGTATAAAATTTCCCTTTCTGTCATTTTTTGTGAGGCTAATCTCACTTTCACAGCTCCTCCAGCTCAAAGGATGAGGGAACATATGCTTCTCCATATGCCTAACACAGACTCCTCAATGCATTTATTACTCAGAGCTTAGTGATTGAGGAATGTTTGTAATATTTTATTTTTCCTCATAGTGAGTCATTCTACTGTACATTTCAAAATCTGTGATAAGTTGAAAGATCCAAGAATTGAGGTACGTTTCAACAAACAGCTTCCCATCTGGTAAATGAGAGGTTTTATTTATAACCAGGTATTCAGATGCAGTAATATGAAATGACCTTCAGATTATTTGTTTTATTACATGTCTAAAGGGCTGAGCAAATACACTCACCCCCTCCAATCCACTCTCCACACTGTAGCCAGATCAGGAAACTCATTTCCCTTAAACTCTTCAACTGGCCCCAAATCCCCACTTTGGCTAATGAGGCCCCCCATGATCTGGTTCCTGTCTCCTTCTTCGGATTGTCTCTCAACAACCCCCTCCCTTCTTTTCTACACCCCACTAACCTGGATCTTTCAGTTTACTAAATGTATCCCTAAATCAGCACTCAACTCAAGCAAAATATATAGGTAGGAAATGTTTAAAAGTTAAGTTGCTTTTAATATATAACTTACTACCAACTAGCTGCTTTTCATCTATTGAACCCCAAGCAAGTTTCTAGAAGTCAGCACGTGGGGTTTAGGATGGGGTTAGGGACAGCCATTGTGCAGATCTGCCTCGGTGTTTCAGTCCAAAGGGCTCACCTACTGGAGTCTTCGTGTGGTACTGTGTTTGGAACTTCTGCAGGAACCAGACCAATCTGGGAGTGCCCAAAGTCATTCAGAACTCTTTAACCGATGGACTTGATTCCTCTGGCATGAGAGTTAAGTTTAACTCGTTGCTTCTCTTTTCACCACCCACCCAGGGCAGGGGTTGGCTTCACTCACACTGACCCACCAATTAGCCAGGAGTTTCTCTGTTTTCAGTTATGCTATCAGAGTCTCACTTGGGAAGTTTGAGTTGGTCCAAAGTTCATGTGAGGCTGAAGGGTTTCGAGCATCATAATGTTGTGAGATGTACCAAATGCCAAGCCAAGCCAAACCAAGGGGAGGTGCTTTGAAATTTCATTTTATATCTTCAGATCCTCTCACTTTTGCTTAAATCAGCCTTTTGACAAAGTATCCTTTTTTTTTTTTTTCTTAAAGAGTTTCCCTACCCATCTGTGATCTTATGAGTCAATCAGCTAACATTTACAGAGCCCTTAAATGTGCTTAGTTTACCAGGAGGAGCTTTGGGATATAAAACAAGTGTCCTGACAAGGCCTGACTCTTAGTGGACAGATAAAGCTTTAATTGATGAAATAATAAAGTGCTAAAATGTGTATAATTGCCATAAGTGCTTTAATTCAGAGTGAGAGAGACTCCTATGCAGAGAAATTTTTAGTGACTACTACAGAGAGAAAGTGATATTTTTGCTGCAAATTGAAGGATGAGTAGAATTAAGATAAGCAAAGGGTTGTGGGGAGTTCATTGCATAGGTGGCAGCCAAGGTGGACCTGTCTGGGCACAAAGGCATAGTGGGAGGAGAAATGATACCAACTAGGTCTGTCCCTACTGCCCATGCTCCAGAAAGCACTGCCCATAACAGTGGTTCTCACACCTGAATGGGCATCAGATTCTCCTAGAGGGGGCTTTATTTCCAAAACACACACACACACACACACACAAATTTCTGGGATGAGGCCTGGGAATTTGCATTTTCAACGAGTTCTCAAGTAATGCTGATGCTGCTGGTCTAGGGCCCAAACTTTGAAAGCGCACTGGCTAGACTATGCTGGTAACTGGATGGTTCACCACTCAGTAAATGTCATCTGGAAATTATGCTGCAAATCATCTCTCTCAGCGATACCCTTTGTTCTGCTTCTTTCCTCTCCTAAGCATATGGTGTTCTCATTCACATCTTTCCATTTGAGTCACATCATTCCTTCCCACTGCCATCTTATTCCCACAACCCTTATGGTCGCAACCAGATTGAGTTCCATCATTTCCTGCCTTTTCTGTTGTGGTGGTTGTAAGCCCATTTCAGATGTTGGGAACTTTAGCCAATCTAAACTTTGAGATCTTAAAAGGAAAAAGTGAATAATGTTATCAGTTTTCAGCTTCTACTTTTACTTCCTTATCTCTTGCCAATTCATTGGTAAATTAATGTAGTAATGTGGAGACCTGATTTTGATTTTCTACTCAACACTGATGATCATTTCCCAAGTAGAAGCTTATTTGCCTTGGAATTATTTCTCTTTGATGAAATGATTACCCAAGTAGGTAGCAGTGTGGCTGTTAGAGTGGTTCTGATAATTGTATGTTGATTTAAGGCTTTATGTATTAAATAATTAGATTATGGTTGAGCCTTGACAGAAGCTTTGAATTCCTTTAGTTTTATCAGCAATCACAGTACATGGCAAATTACAAAGTTGTCAAAACCCACTGTAACTTTCTTTCCATGAATAATGAAAAGAGTTAATAGTACATAGTAGGCACTCATGTGTTTGGTGAATGAACAAATAAATGCATTTAAAATAAATGTGTAAATAATTTTAATTTGCTCCATGAAACAAAACCAGACATAGTCTTGTGAAATATAGGCATAGTTATTTTGTATCAGTTTTAAATTTGGCAGGCTACCAAACGTTAATTTGCTTTTAGCTAGTTGAGATTAAATGTAATTCCTTTCCAGAGCAACCCTAAAGTAAGCAAGCATGAAAGCATTTTCAGAGTAATCTGGGAGGAATTGACATTTAAAGGAGTTAGCATTACATCTGTACTTTAAGGCTATTAATTTCATAGATAAATTAACTTTATTACTCTATCTTTATCTTACATTTTGAAAGGGCTCCATCATCTGGACGACTGACAGCCGAGGGTCAATTGAAACTGCTCTTATCCCAGCCAGGTTGTAATTGGAACCTGCTTCTGGAAACCCTACTGCACGACGATGGTCTTTTACTGAGAATCTTGCTGAAGAGCTCAAGTAAGTGTTTGTAATTATGAGAATGTCCTCAAAAAACCTAGTCATTGCTCACATTGAATGAAATTTTTTTTTTCCTGCTTGAACATTGGCAGAGGGATGTAAGCCAACTGCATCGTATCAGCCATCAGTGGGGTTAGCAGCAAACAAAATACTGAATCAGTTTATACACCTACTGAAAAGATTCTTTTTCAGGACCTCCGAATGAGGAAAAATAATATGTTCTCTGTGGTGCTAGTCCATCATAACTGTCGTTACCTAGAAATATATTCATACCTGGGGTTTGAAATGCCTAAGAAAATTATACAAACATAGTTATATGTCCAAAATGGAAGTCTCAACCAGATCTATGAGAGAGAGATTCCATTAGAACTACACTAGAAATTTCACTGGATCATGAAGAGGGCTTACTTAATTTATAAACAAGCAACCTGTGGCTTACAGCCATATCCATTGGGGCATGGAGAAGTAATCATGGGAAAAGTATGAATGGAAACTGAAGAGTAATAGAAGACCACACTTCTCTTAATTAGACTTTCTTTTTTTCCCTGTAAGTGCTATTTTAGAAAACGGTAAGTTAAAGTTATGCCAATCTAATTATGTTCCACTGCTCTCCTGATATATCTATGAAGAGTTTTCTAACCATTTTCACACACCCCTACACATTTCTCCTTTTCTATACCACATGGGAGGCCAGATTAACTTTATCAATCACTAGCTTCACTGCAGGTTTCCCGCCTCACAATCTTTTTTTTTTTTTTTTCTAGCTCTCGGTCTGCTGCAGGACCAAATTCCCATCCTTCTGCCATTCAAATGTGACCCTCAACTAGTTTTCTTACCTCCACTCACCATTCACTTGCATGTGCACACATAGACACACACACACGTATACACACTCATTTCAGCCATTGTCTCCAACGTCCCATGCATGTGTTCCCTCCACACCTTGTCTCAGCCATTTTTCCTACTTGAAAGACCCTCCGTAGACAACCCAGTCTCCACCAGTATCCAAGGACCGGTTGATGTTCCAGGTCTTTGAATGCTCTAGTTCACACTGATCTCTTCCTCCCCTGAACTTCACAGTGTTCATTACCTTGGCTGCTTATTTGCCCTTACTATATGCTGCCTTATACTGTTACTGTATTTGCATATAAATGAGGCAAATGTCACCAGGCCCTATCAGCCTGTCAGTATACAAATGACGGTCATAGCATTCCCCGGTCCAGATGGCTTCCATCATTTCAGGAAATTTTTGGTTTCTCAGATCTGCTCACAACCAGTTCCTCATATTCTCCTCTCCCGTCACCTGCTGAGCCCCTTGTGAGAATATTGCTTCTTCCCAGGTGCTCTCAAATTCATACAATCTTGTGGTGCCAAAGGTCACTACAACTCCCCGTCTCGCTGTGTTCCAAGCAGAAGTTCAGCGATGACTCCTCTCCCAAACCCTCAATCTGACTTTATTCCTTTAGCCCCCACACAGTAGTGTTTGGGCCTCAAATCTCACAAAGGTGACCTGAAAGCATTTTCTTTAACTTCAGACTGTAAGGCCACACTCCTAAAGAGAAAAACTGGCACTAGGGAAACTACTTCCTTAAGTAGCCAACTTTTATTGTTTGCTTATTAGGTGTCAGGTGCTGTGCTAAGCACTTCACATTTGATTTTTTTTCTTTTTTTAAAAAATTTATTAATTTTGAGAGAGAGAACATGCACCTGTGCACACGAGCAGGAGGAGGAGGGGCCGAGGGAGAGAGAGACTCTCATGCAGGCTCCACGCACAGTGCAGAGTCCCTCCCAGCACTCGATCTCACAGCCCTGAGATCATGACCTGAGCCGAAATCAAAAGTAGGATGCTCAACTGACTGAGCCACCTAGGCACCCCCACAATTGATTCTTATAACCTAATAAAGTATTTATTATTGTTTTTCTCCTGTTAAAAATAATGACATTAGAGTTTAAGATAATCTCACTTGCCTAGGGACACATAGCTGATAAATGGTGGTTAAACCTAGATTCTGAACCCAGCCAGAGCTTTCTGTCCCCTGCCCTTCCTATACAAATATTCATACAGATTAAATCATGGGGTGGGGCTAAGGGTATCTGGAAGAACTGTAATCTGCCCATTCTCAGGTTGAATCAACAATGACGTCCCGATGCACATGTATTTAACAGGCCTTTCCAGTTAGGTAATTAGGCCAATCCCAGATTTTTATATTCCTCTTCAAGCTAGTGCAGTGCTTTATAGAAAAAGTCTAGTGATTGGACAATCAATGATCAGTTAGAAGAGAAAATACTAAGCTTCCCTTAAACTTCATAATCTGGGCCTTCAGGCAAGGTGGCTAACATGGATAGTATCTGACATGGCTGCCGAGTTACTCTAATATCAGTAAAACTCAACGGCATGATCGCAGCAGACAAATGGTCTCCTATTGATAGAGTTATGTAGAGCAGCCTGGAAAATCAGTTGTGACCAAACCTTTCGACTATGCTGATATAGCCACTACACATAGCAATTGTAGTTATGAATATCTAACCATGTTTTCTTACAAATGTATTCCACATTTACTTACCCAAAATATTACATCCACTTTCTAGTATGTATAACATAATGTGGTTTTTGAGAAACCTTTAGTAATCAAAGGTTACCTATATTGTGTTACCTTCAGTGGTGGTTCTTATGGAGTGCGGAAGGGTATTTGCCCAACCTGCTCAAAATTTTTTCAAAGGCCATTAGGTGTTTGACCATTAGGGTTGCATAGCTGTTCTGGTATTGTCTTATAGGGAATTTTGTTAGCGACTGCAAATACCATAAGAATGAAGTGACAGAATTTACTAATCAATTGATTGACTTATTAAGCTCCAGTGGAAGTCTTGTCACTTTAAGTTAGAAACAATATACTTAAGGACTCTTATTAACTAGACCAAGATGGAAATTGTTATGCATAAAAAATAAATTTGTCTTATGATGTACTATATGCTGGCTAACTGAACCTATAAAAAATAAATTGTAATATTTTTTGCAGAGCTTTTCATTTCATTTGATTAGAAGTCTCAGAGTATTTCAGAACCATTTGGTAATTTAGAAAAGCAAAATTTTGAAATAAGATATGCTGAATTAGATGTTTCAAGCAACATAACTATCAACTTTTTTGGGAGAGTTTTCCTTTATAAATAGGGTCTTTTTGGTCTCATTGATAAAACTTAACTCTGTTAAATTGGCTCAGGAAAAAAAATAGATTTTTAGTACGTATTTTCATTATACATATTTTAAAAAACAAAGTTCTCCTTGTCTAATGAGCAATTATTAAATTCTGTTAGGTACAAAATTTTTTGATAAACAATCATATATTATAAAGGTTAGAACACATGCAGTTTATCTCTTTTATGTCTATAACTTTTGGTTTTGCTCTATGAAAATGATTTATCAGAATTTCTCTTTATTTTTTTTTTTAAATCGGCAGATCATATATGGAAATGATTGTCTTGTTGTATGAGATGCAACCTCACTGAGGGTGGAAAATAGCAAAATTTAATAAAGGAATGGTAAAATTTTAATTTATAATATATGCTTCATAGGCTGCAAACTTCTAGGAAGTGAAATCATGTTTTTGCTATGGATAATAATTCCTCCTATATAAAAATATATAGCATTTTGAGGGAGTGATCACATTGCTAAAACTTGATAAAAATAAACTGATTTCACATGGGGGTGGTTTCTGACATTCTTTGGGTACAGTTCAGTTGGCATTAGAAGGTAATGTTGGTTTTATTTTTAAGAAAGGCCATCTTAAATTTGAGGGAAAAAACTGTCAATTACAGAGGTTCACAGAAGATTTTAAAGTTTTAAGATACTATTTTGGATTATTGACTTTAAAAACCTAGGGTGATGGTTTTGGTAATTACTTCACTAAGACCACATGGCCAAACCAGTTTCTTACTTGCGGCATCAAAGGAACGAATATTTGGCAATTCCCCATTTGTTAGCAGGTGGCCTTTTCCTGTTAGTGACACTTGAATGAAGTGTGACTAACATTCTTTCCTTTGCCTGTTGCCCCAAGAATGATTCCCAGTGAAACTTCTTGGCTTCTGGCGATTTTCACTTGTAATATAACAACAAGAAGCAAGCAAATACATAATATTTAATATGTTCCAGACATCGTTTCTGAGTGCTTTAAATGTGTTTATTCACTGAATCCTCATAACAACTCTGTGTGGTAGGAACAATTTTCATCTCCATTTTAGAGGTGAAGAAACTGAGACTCAGAGAAATTAAGTTACATATCCAAGCGACATGTGATTAGCAAAGCAGGATTTGATCCAGACAGCTGGCTTCCAGAGGCTGTGTTCCCCACCATCACACCACACGGCATCTAGGCCGAACCAGAGGAAGTTTCCCAAACTGTAGAGTTGCACAATTCATGGGAGTTGTCAGGAACCTATATAGTGAATAATTTTGATAGTACTGTTTGTACTTTTCAACCTTGTAACAAAGTGCTTGAAGATAATCAAGAAGCAGACCTAACACAAAATTCTAGAAAAAGCTGCTACCACTGAAAAGGGATGGTTGACTTAAAATGAATGAATCCATTCAAATTCTCTTATTTTACAGTTAATATTTTCCTGATTTTTTGGATAATGAGAGGGTTGTTATGGCAGAAACTTGCTGTTTTGTTATATACTGTGTGTGTGTGTGTGTGTTTTGTTTTACTTGATAAGTACGACCAAAGTGTTCTTTTGTAACTGTCTTGAAGGAGATGACCAAAAGTAAAAATATGCTCCCTCCTGATACCCTTAGTGTACCTAACATTGATGTCCTAGGCTGCTTTTGCTAGTGACGACATCTGCACTCTGACTTGTTCAATCTTTTTTTGTTCACTGGATTTGTTCCCTACTCGTATTAGGAACAGTAGAACCTTATTTGTGAGTTTTTGTCCCAATCTTTTCAAACCAAGGATCCTGTCCTAGAATGACAATGGACTGACTAGCTTAGAATATCGACGGGCTCCATAGAACTCTTACAGTCCCAGAAATAGTTACCACCTAGGGTCTGCTGTGTCTCCTTGAGTGTGGGGTGCTTGTAGGGTGTTATGTAAAGCAAAGCTTTTGACTTTAACATGCAGACACGTCACCCAGGGAGCTTGTTAAAACTGCAGATTCTGGGGTTCCCCGGGTGGCTCAGTTGGCTAAGCATCTGCCTTCAGCTCATGATCCCCGGATCCTGGGATGGAGCGCGCAATTGCGTGCCCTGCTCAGCGGGGAGCCTGCTTCTCCCTCTGCCTGCAGCTCCCCCTGCTTGTGCTCTCTCTGTTTCTCTCTGTGTCAAATAAATAAATAAAATCTTAAAAAAAAAAAACAACAACCTGCAGATTCTGATTCAGTAGGTCTTAGGATGGGGCCTGAGACTCTGTTTCTCACAAGCTCCCATGTGACACTGCTCCTGCTGCTGCTGATCCCTGGACCACATTTTGAGTACAAGGCTATCCAAAAAGGTATCTGTTGCTACAGAGGGCAAAGGAATTTGACTAGGTGGCTTGTCTTTCTGATGTATTCCTGGCTTTTAAAGAGACAGAATTTCCTTAAGAATATTTAAAAACCATTTTACCAGGTAGTTCACAGCAATCAGAAAGGATGATCTTACTCAAATACAGATCCAATTCTGTCACTCCCCTGCTAAATCCCTTTAGTGGCTTCCCACTACTTACCCGGTAAGCACCCTATCATTGGGACACGACCAATGCCCACTGTGCTCTTACTATGGCTGATGTGTCCAACATATTGTGTCCTGCTCTCCTCCAGCTTAGCATGCATATTCTGGTCTAGATTGTGCATCCTAGGTTTGTATATTTATAACAGCAAAGTCCCTGCAGAAGTGTCTTGAGGAAAGAGGCTGTTGCTCTTCACACCAACAACCTTTCACTTGGCCCATATGCCAAGTTGTTTTCTGCTGCAGAACCTTTGAAATGTTGTGGTGTTTTGTGCCTAGAATTTCTTTCCTCTTCATTTTCCTGGCAGATGCTAATCATTTTTTTAGCTCAAATATTACTTCCTAGGAAGTCATCTTTGGTCGTTCCATAAGGTCCCACTGTAATTCCTTTTGTAAGACTTTCCAGTTTTAAGTGCATGGTTAATGGACATAACTGTGTATTTAATGTCTGTCTCAGCTGCTACAAGTTCCAGAAGGGCAGGGACGGGTCACCATTGTATACCTGGGGCTTGGCCTAATTCCCCACACTTCAGATTGATACTAAGCACATAAAACATGCTTCAAAAGCACTGATTGAATGAACAAATGGAAGCCAGTTAAATTTCCATGAAACAATTCTGTATCATTCATTTTTAAATGGAATACTAGGGGGTGGAGCAAGATGGCAGAAGAGTAGGAGACCTGGATTTCGTCTGGTCTCAGGAATTAAGCTGGATAGGGATCAAACCAATCTGAACACCTACGAACTCAACCGGAGATCGAAGAAAAGAATAGCAACAACTCTGAACAGAAAAGCAACCACTTTCTGGAAGGTAGGACGGGCAGAGAAGTGAATCCGAGGCGATATTCAGGAGGATAGACGGCGGGGGAGGGGGCCTCCATCGGCCGCTTCTGGCAAGTGATAGAGCCGCAGAGCACAAAGTCGGAACTCTTAGAAGTCGGCTCCGCTGAGGGACATCGCTCCAGTGGCTAAGCAGGGGGGTGGAACCCTCGCAGGACAGTGTGGTCGCAGCACCCTCGGGGTCACAGAAAGACCAGGGGTGCCTCAGTGCAGCAGAGCTCCCAGGTATTGGAGCGGGGAAGCCGGCTGCAGAGACGGAGGCGAGGCGCGGGCTCTCAACTCGGGGTTGCCATAAACCGTGATCCGCAGCACAGTTGGGCCCCTGCTCCTCCAGCAGGGACCCAACAAGCGGCAGATCCGGGGAGACTCCCCTTCCTCCCCCGGGAGGAGCGGCGCAGGAGCGCCCCGCGGGGATCTGCTGGGTTTGGAGACTCCACACCAAGTCGGGTGCCAGAGATAGAAACGCTCCGTCACAGGCCGGGTGAGCACGGAGTGTGGCCGGAGTCCGGGGAGACAGGAGTGATTGACTGCTTTTCTCTGGGGGCGCACTGAGGAGCGGGGCCCCAAGTTCTTGGCTCCTCCGGGGTGGAGATTGGGAGGCCGCCATTTTCACTCTCGTCCTCCAAAGCTATACGGAAAGCTTGCAGAGAACAAAAGCTCCCGAGAGCAAACCCGAGCAGCTTGCTTAGCCCGGACTCACAAGGGCAGGGCAATTCCGCCTCCAGCAAAGACATTGGGAACCACGGCAACAGGCCCCTCCCCAGAAGATCAGCAAGAACAGCCAGCCAAGACCAAGTTTACCGATCGATGAGAACGGCAGAACTCCAGCGCTAGGGGAATACTGCACATAGAATTCATGGCTTTTTTACCATGATTCTTTAGTCTTTCAAAGTTAATTTCTTTTAACTTTTTTTTTGAATTTTTCTTTTTCCCTTTTTCAACCAACATCTTATCAATCCCTTTTTTAAAAAAAAATTATTTTTCACTTTTAGAGTCGTATTCTATCCCTTCATAGTAGTTACCCTTATTTTTGGCATATATATATAAGTTGTTCTCTCTTTAAAATTTTGAGATACAGTTTCCTCTAACAGATCAAAATATACCCTAAATCTCTAGTGTATGGCTTTTTTCTAGTCTCCTGCCTGATCACATTCTCTCCCCTTTTTTTTCTTTTTTACTTTTTTCTTTTTCTTTTTTTAAATCCTCTTCTTTCTTTTTTCAAACAACTTATCAATTCCTTTTATAAAATTTTTTATAATTTTCATCTTTACATTCATATTCCATCCCTTCATCATATCAACCCTTATTTTGTACACATATAAGTCTTTCTTTCTTTAAAATTTTGGGAGGTACTTTCTTCTAACATACCAAAATAGACCCAAAATCTAGTGTGTGGCACTGATCTATGCACCAGCCTGATCATATTCCATCATATTCTGTTTTTGTTTTGTTTTGTTCTGTTTTTGTTTGTTTTTATCTTTTTCTTTTTTTTCTCTTTTTTCTTTTTTTCCCTTTCTTTTCCCCTGGTTTCAGATCTTTTCTGATTTGTTTAGAGTATATTTGCTGGAGACGTTGTTACCCTGTTAGCATTTTGTTCTCTCATTCATCTATTCTCCTCTGGACAAAATGACAAGATGGAAAAAATCACCTCAACAAAAAAAACAAAAGATAGTACCGTCTGCCAGGGACCTACTCAATACAGACATTAGTACGATGTTGGACCTAGAGTTCAGAATCATGATTTTAAAGATACTAGCTGGGCTTGAAAAAAGCATGGAAGTTATTAGAGAAACCCTTCCTGGAGAAATAAAAGAACTAAAATCTAACCAAGTCGACATCAAAAAGGTTATTCATGACGTGCAATCAAAAATGGAGTCTCTAACGCTAGGATAAATGAGGCAGAAGAGAGAATCAGTGATATAGAAGACCAAATGATGGAAAATAAAGAAGCTGAGAAAAAAAGAGATAAACAACTCCTGATTCACGAGGGCCGAATTCGAGGGATAAGTGATACCATAAGAAGAAACAACATTAGAATAATTGGGATCCCAGAAGAAGAAGAAAGAGGGAGAGGAGCAGAAAGTATATTGGAGCAAATTATAACAGAGAATTTCCCTAATGTGGGGAAGGAAAAGGGATCAAAATCCAGGAGGCACAGAGAACCCCTCTCAAAATCAATAAAAATAGGTCAACACCCCGACATCTAATAGTAAAACTTATGAGTCTCAGAGAAAAAGAGAAAATCTTGAAAGCAGCTTCGGAGAAGAAATATGTCACCTACAACGGTGGAAACATTAGACTGGCAACAGACCTATCCACAGAGACCTGGCAGGCCAGAAAGGACTGGCATGGTATCTTCAGAGCACTAAACGAGAAAAATATGCAGCCAAGAATACTATATCCAGCTAGGCTGTCATTGAAAATAGAAGGAGAGATTAAAAATCTTCCAGGACAAACAAAAACTAAAGGAATTTGCAAACACAAAACCAGCCCTTCAAGAAATATTGAAAGAGCTCCTCTAAGCAAAGAGAGAGCCTAAAAGCAGCAAAGATCAGAAAGGAACACAGACAATATACAGTAACAGTCACCTTACAGGCAATACAATGGCACTAAATTCATATCTTTCAGTAGTTACCCTGAATGTAAATGGGCTCAATGCCCCAATCAAAAGACACAGGCTATCAGATTGGATTAAAAAACAAGACCCATCGATATGCTGTCTGCAAGAGACCCATTTTAGACCCAAAGACACCCCCACATTGAAAGTGAAGGGGTGGAAAACAATTTACCATGCTAATGGACACCAAAAGAAAGCTGGGGTGACAATCCTTATATCAGGCAAATTAGGTTTTAAACCAAAGACTGTAATAAGAGACGAAGAAGGACACTATATCCCACTTAAAGGGTCTATCCAACAAGAAGATCTAATAATTGTAAATATCTATGCCTCTAACATGGGAGCAGCCAATTATATGAGGCAATTAATAACAAAAGCGAAGAAACACATTGACAACAATACAATAATAGTGGGGGACTTTAACACCCCCCTGACTGAAATGGACAGATCATCTAAGCAAAAGATCAACAAGGAAATAAAGACTTTAAACGACACACTGGACCAAATGGACTTCACAGATATATTCAGAACATTCCATCCCAAAGCAACGGAATACACATTCTTCTCTAGTGCCCATGGAACATTCTCCAGAATAGATCACATCCTAGGTCACAAATCAGGTCTCAACCGATACCAAAAGACGGATTATTCCCTGAATATTTTCAGACCACAATGCTTTGAAACTAGAACTCAATCACAAGAGGAAAGTCAGAAAGAACTCAAATACATGGAGGCTAAAGAGCATCCTACTAAAGAATGAATGGGTCAACCAGGAAATTAAAGAAGAATTAAAAAAATTCATGGAAACCAACGAAAATGAAAAACAACTGTTCAAAATCTTTGGGATGCAGCAAAGGCAGTCCTGAGAGGAAAGTATATAGCAATACAAGCTTTTCTCAAGAAACAAGAAAGGTCTCAAATACACAACCTAACCCTACACCTAAAGGAGCTCGAGAAAAAACAGCATATAAAGCCTAAACCCAGCAATAGAAGAGAAATAATAAAGATCAGGGCACAAATCAATGAAACAGAAACCAAAAGAGCAGTAGAACAGATCAACGAATGTAGGAGGTAGTTCTTTGAAAGAATTAACAAGATTGATAAACCCCTGGCCAGACTAATCAAAAAGAAAAGAGAAATGACCCAAATCAACAAAATCATGAATGAAAGAGGAGAGATCACAAGCAACACCAAAGAAATACAAACAATTATAAAAATATATTATGAGCAACTCTATGCCAGCAAATTAGATAAGCTGGAAAAAATGGATGCATTCCTAGAGACGTATCAACTACCAAAACTGAACCAGGAAGAAGTAGAAAACCTGAACAGACCTATAACCACGAAGGAAATTGAAGCAGTCATCAAAAATCTCCCAACAAACAAAAGCCCAGGGCCAGATGGCTTTCCAGGGGAATTCTACCAAACATTTAAAAGAAGAATTAATACCTATTCTCCTGACACTGTTCCAAAAAATAGAAATGGAAGGAAAACTTCCAAACTCGTTTTATGAGGCCACCATTACCTTGATCCCCAAACCAGACAAAGACCCCCATCAAAAAGGAGAATTACAGACCAATATCCTTGATGAACATGGATGCAAAAATTCTCATGAAAATACTAGCCAATAGGATCCAACAGTACATTAAAAGGATTATTCACCACGGCCAAGTGGGATTTATCCCTGGGCTGCAAGGATGGTTCAACGTCCACAAATCAATCAATGTGATACAATACATTAACAAAAGAAAGAACAAGAATCATATGATCTTCTCAATAGATCCAGAAAAAGCATATGACAAAGTACAACATCCTTTCTTGATCAAAACTCTTCAGAGTATAAGGGATAGAGGGTATATACCTCAATATCATAAAAGCCATCTATGAAAAACCTACAATGAATATAATTCTCAGTGGGAAAGAATTCAAAGCTTTCCCCCTAAGGTCAGGAATGCGGCAGGGATGTCCACTATCACCACTGCTATTCAACATAGTGTTAGAAGTTCTAGCCACAGCAATCAGACAACAAAAAGAAATCAAAGGCATCCAAATTGGCAACGAAGTCAAACTCTCACTGTTTGCAGATGATATGATACTGTATGTGGAAAACCCAAAAAACTCCACCCCAAAACTGCTAGAACTCATACAGCAATTCAGTAGAGTGGCAGGATATAAAATCAATGCACAGAAATTAGTGGCATTCCTATACACCAACAACGAGACAGAAGAGAGAGAAATTAAGGAGTCGATCCCATTTATAATTACACCCAAAACCATAAGATACCTAGGAATAAATCTAACCAAAGAGGCAAAGGATCTGTACTCAGAAAACTATAAAATACTCCTGAAGGAAATTGAGGAAGACACAAAGAAATGGAAAAACATTCCATGCTCATGGATTGGAAGAACAAATATTGTGAAGATGTCAATGCTACCTAGAGCAATCTACACATTCAATGCAATCCCCATCAAAATACCATCCACTTTTTTCAAAGAAATGGAGCAAATAATCCTAAAATTTGTATGGAACCAGAAAAGACCCCGAATAGCCAGAGGAATGTTGAAAAAGAAAAGCATAGCTGGCGGCGTCACAATTCTGGACTTCCAGCTCTATTAGAAAGCTGTCATCATCAAGACAGTGTGATATTGGCACAAAAACAGACACATAGATCAATGGAACAGAATAGAGAGCCCAGAAATGAACCCTCAACTCTATGGTCAACTCATCATCGACAAAGCAGGAAAGAATGTCCAATGGAAAAAAGACAGTCTCTTCAACAAATGGTGTTGGGAAAATTGGACAGCAACCTGCAAAAGAATGAAACTGGACCGTTTCCTTATACCACATGCAAAAACAGACTCCAAATGGTTGAAAGACCTAAATGTGAGACAGGAGTCCATCAAAATCCTAAAGGAGAACACAGGCAGCAACCTCTTCGACCTCAGCCGCAGCAACTTCTTCCTAGAAAGATCGCCAAAGGCAAGGGAAGCAAGGGCAAAAATGAACTATTGGGACTTCATCAAGATAAAAAGCTTTTGCACAGCAAAAGAAACAGTCAACAAAACCGAAAGACAACCGACAGAATGGGAGAAGATATTTGCAAACGACATATCAGATAAATATGATAAATCAGATAAATAGTATCCAAAATCTATAAAGAACTTATTAAACTCAACACCCAAAGAACAAATGATCCAATCAAGAAATGGGCAGGAGACATGAACAGACATTTTTCCAAAGAAGACATCCAGATGGCCAACAGACACATGAAAAAGTGCTCAACATCGCTCGGCATCAAGGAAATCCAAATCAAAACCTCAGTGAGATACCACCTCACACCAGTCAGAATGGCTAAAATTAACAAGTCAGGAAACGACAGATGTTGGCAGGGATGCAGAGAAAGGGGAACTCTCCTACACTGTTGGTGGGAATGCAAGCTAGTGTAACCACCCTGGAAAACAGTATGGAGGTTCCTCAAAAAGTTGAAAATAGAGCTACCATACGTTCCAGCAATTGCACTACTGGGTATTTACCCCAAAGATACAAATGTAGGGATCTGAAGGGGTACATGCACCCCGATGTTTATAGCAGCAATGTCCACAATAGCCAAACTCTGGAAAGAGCCAAGATGTCCATCGACAGATGAATGGATAAAGATGTGGTCTATATCTACAATGGAATATTATGCAGCCATCAAAAGGAATGAGATCTTGCCATTGGCAACGACGTGGATGGAACTGGAGGGTGTTATGCTGAGTAAAATAAGTCAATCAGAGAAAGACATGTATCGTATGATCTCACTGATATGAGGAATTCTTAATCTCAGGAAACAAACTGAGGGTTGCTGGAGTCAGGGTGGGGTGGGAGGGATGGGGTAGCTGGGTGATGGACATTGGGGAGGGTATGTGCTATGGTGAGTTTTGTGAATTGTGCAAGACTGTTGAATCACAGATCTGTACCTCTGAAACAAATAATGCAATATATGTTAAGAGAAAAGAAAAGACAGCAGGAGGGGAAGAATGAAGGTGGGAAATCGGAGGGGAAATGAACCATGAGAGATGATGGACTCTGAAAAACAAATTGAGGGTTCTGGAGGGGTGGGGGGTGGGGGGATGGGTTAGCCTGGTGATGGGTATTAAAGACGGCACGTGTGCAGGGAGCACTGGGTGTTATACACAAACAATGAATCTTGGAACACTACATCAAAAACTAATGATGTAATGTATGGTGATTAACATAACAATAAAAAATTTAAAGGGAAAAAAACTAATGATGTATGATGACTAACATAGCATAATAAAATTAAAAAAAAAGAAAGTATATTGGGAAAAAATAAATAAAAATAAATGGAATACTAATATGACCTTATGGGTTCATCTTGAGGCTTAGGAAAGTAAATATATATGAAGTACCATTGTTTGACACTTAGTAGATACTTAATTTGTATTAGATTCTTTTCTTCTTTTATACTGAATGCCTAGAAGAATATACCTGATGTATTTTTCTTCTCCGATCACTCCTCCTGTGGCCCCAATGCAGTGGTCTCTCCCTCTGCTTGTTAGAAACTCTCCCCTCTCTCTAAGCATATATTTAAGTGCCTCCTAGGAAGTGGGGCTTCTGTTTTGACACCTGTGTGTCTGAAAAGGTATTGCCCAAGGAGCTGTCAAGATGCTAGGGTGTGAAGATGAGAACTGGGCCAAATAAATATTCCCAGGTCCTAAATATTGTAACACTCCTTGAGAACCTTCCCACATAGCTTGGGAGACTGGTCGCATGAATTTTGCTGTAATACTTCTCCTACATAGAATCAAATCTAATCTGGCTTGACAGTGGCTGAAATATTTTATGTTCTATCTCTTGATGACACCTAGAAAAGGTCTAATATAACTACAGGAACATGTGTCTTCTTTAGTCGTTAATGTGCTTCTAGTGTTAGCATGCAAAATGATTGGGCATTATATTACAAATGATACTCTTATCATGAATTTATGTAGCATCTTTTTCCCCAACAACTCAAAGCGATTTAAAGTATTATTTCATTTATGACCCTTGGATTATTAGGACCATTTTATAAATCACAAAACTTAGATACAGAGAAATTGAATAAATTGCCCACTTGATGTTTAAGAGGTCCTCATTAGAAGAAAGAAGGGCCATTATTTTGTGACAGTATTAACTATTGTCTTTAAATGAATTCTAAAATAAAAACATGAGACTTTGTGAAGGTATTCATCCTTAGAAATAAGAAACAATATTCTTCTGAATTAATTTCTGAAAATATTTGGTTACTTGGTTTTATAAATATGTTCTCTATTTGACTAATATTTAATGGGCCTCAACTAGGTACAAGGCACTGTCCTCAGCTGAAGAATACAATAGTAAGCGTGACATGCCATATTGCCTTTGTATTTGGGGGAATTAATTGCTGGGGAAAATTGGAGAGGACAGACCTTATAAAGTAAAGAAGTAGAAAAAATTAGGTAAGTTCAGCTGCTAATAAGTACCATGGAGTACTTTTCTAAAACAGAATGGCTGAGGAAAGATTGACAGATTGGGTGATAGATGCTGTCTCTGAAGAGTAGACACTGACTTTACTTACAGGCTATTTGGGAGTAGATGGAGGATGTTTGTTAGTATTAGATATTTGGAATATATGTACATTTTCTTCCAGTGCTCTGGAATAGGAGCCAGCAAACTTTTTTACAGAGGGTCAGATAGTAAATATTTTAGGCTTTGTAGACTGTGGCATCTCTGTCACAACTACCAAACTCTACCACTGGGGCATACAGAAGGTCACAGGCCATCCTAAGCAAATGAGCGTGGCTATGTGGGGGAGGAAAAAGTTTTCGTCAGCCGTCTTAGGGTTCCTGATTGTGTTTGAAAATTTAACTGACAAAGACACATTAACAGGAGAAAAAGCATACAAATTTATTTAATACAAGTTTTACATGAAACAGGAGCCTTCATAAGGACATGAAGACCCAAAGAAAGAGTTTGACTGGAGTATTTTTATGCCAGGTTTGTTTAATGAAGAATGGACAGTCATGGAGAAACATGATAGGTCAAAGAGTATGAAGTAGGAGTAGTAAGTTGGGGGAAGCTTAGCAAGGCCTACTTGTTAGGATCCTTCTTAGTGTCCTTTTTGACTTGGGAGATAAGGATGCTCCTATCTTCCTGGTATAGAGAGGGCACTTCTCACATGAGGATTTTATGAACGTTTCAGAAGTGAAGAGCAGGGGGAAGGTCAGAGTGACCTTCCTGTTTCTGCTGTTTTCTCAAACTCCTTCAGCTTAAAATACTCAGTATGTCAAGGTACCGTATTCGGGGGTAGCATGTCTGAATCCCATCAGCTGTATGCCAATGAAGTTTTATTTATGCACACTGAAATTTGAATTGCACATAATTTTGTGTGTCACAAAGGATATCCTGCTTCTGATTTTTTTCAACCATTTAAAAATGTAAAAACCATTCTTAGTTTGTGGGCTGTACAGAAACAGGCCATCAGTCTGGATTTGTTCCCTGAGCTTGCCAACCCTTGTGCTAGAATATTGTGCAGTACCCAGGCTCCCACAGTGGCTTTATCACTTCTCTGCATTGTAGTCGTTTGGAGAGGAGACCTGCATATAGCCTTAGCATGGCACTTTTAACTTCTTTCCCAAGGTCTGGGTAGATAGACATTTCCACTGTCTACATAGGCTTGGTATCTGCCTACAGAAGGAATTTCCCCTTGAAATAACTTTAACTAGGTTTGACAATATATATGGATATCTAGGGGCCTTATGTATTGGGGAGCACAGGTGGAGCTCAAAGCTTATCTCTTACTATCTAGGGCTGCCACTTACAGAGTTTGGACCGATTAGTCCACCTGTGCTTAGTGGTCATCAGATCCTGCCCAAAGTATCACGGTTTTTTCTTGGTGCAACTTGTTTAAAGGGAGATTGCCCATTTAAGAGTGAAAAGGTAAGATGTGAACCAGGCCATATGTTACTTAAATAAACCGGGTATGTATAACTTGGAGAAGAAAAGACTAGAGGAGCTAGGAGAGCTATGGGCAGATATTTTAAGTATTCATGTAAGAAGAAAAAAAAAATAGGCTATCCAAGTCAGCAAGTAGAAATACTTGGGAATGAGTTAGAAGGAGATGGATTTTGGCTGTCACTCTGTCAGTCAGAAAACCTGAATTCTCATCCCTAATGGCACCTGAGGAAATTGTTCACAACTCTGCTTGTTTTCTTTATCTACTTGAGCTGCCCAGAAGAGGGACGGCTGCCTGGATGGTAGTGGAAATCCCACCACTGAAAGTATTCAAAAAGAAATGAGGTCACCCTTGTCACAGATACCAGAGGACTTTTATTCATTCAGTCAACAAATATTTACTCATTTGGTGACCAAATATTTACTGACTTCCCTGGAAGGTGCCTGCCAGCCATATAATTTCATTGTGTTTCTTAATCAGATCGTTAGAACTTGGTATAAATCTGTGGGTTAAGAATCAGTTTTTGAAGACCTCTTTTGGCCGTGCTTTGTTATACTTGCCAGTGTCTACTGGTAAAGCAGAATCCTTCTTTGCTCCAAAATGATTCCGTTGAATTAAAATTAAATCCAATTTGGGTGATAGGATTTCTTTTCAAATTGGCAGTCTCCTAATGGAGAGTAACCCTTTGTACTTCTACCTTGCTTCCTTTTTCACTGGAACTGCTCACTTTCATTTGTAAACCTAAAGGGCTTGAAGTTAATTTAAGAGTCTATTTGTAAACATTAGTGCCAGGATTTCTGGATTCAGTTTTGTGGAATAGGAGTCCTGCTAGATGTAATACTAAAAAGGGTTTTATGGTCAAAAATGCTTAAAAAACACTATATACTAAAATCCCTTCTTGGAGAGGCACAGGGTTCATGAATAATTAAAGGCTCTGAGAAATCCTGCAGAAAGCCAAAGTGTTTAATATTGTTGAAGCCAGCACTTCTAGAACATATGCACTAATAGCCATTAACATCCCATGAAATGCACTTTGGAGAAAATCTTACCTTATGAAAAGCATAGAGAAGAGCCCTAGTAGATACAGGTAGATACAGACAAAACTGTTTTGCAGAGTTTGCCTATCTACATTTACAAATTTATAGATATTGCAAGATAATTTTTCTAAGATTTAATTTATTTGTCAGAGAGACAGAGAGAGCAAGAGCACAAGCAGGGGGAACGGCAGGCAGAAGCAGAAGCAGGCTCCCCGCTGAGCAAGGAGCCCGATGATGCAGGACTCGATCCCAGGACCCTGAGGTCATGACCTGAGCCGAAGACAGACACTTAACTGCCTGAGCCACCCAGGCATCCCCAGAATAATTTTTAAACAGACAGAATTCAAAAGAGGTAGAAATCTGATGTTTAATTTACTTGGGTACTGAGAAAAACAGCATAGAATAAGTCAGAAAAACTTTAATTTGTATAGGAGCATTTTAGAACATAAAGCAAGAAGATAATTCCCAGGAAAAAGTTGGGAAAGAAGATGTCTGAAAAATAATGATTTTTTTTGTCTTTGTAGTTTAAGACCCATTTCAACTTCTTTAAAATTTAAAATTTTGCCAAAATAAGGACAGTTTGGGGGGGGAAAGTAATAATCAAGCCATGTTTAATCAAAAATTTGTAAATAAATGGCAGGTTTTTATATCTGTTGTTACCTTTTATACAACAGACTCCAAGCTAATTTTCCAGTCAGGTTTCGATTTTATTTTTGTTAATTTTCATAGTGAACTAGGATGTGACATTCAAATTTAGTGCTTCTTTAAAGCAATTTTCATGTGATACTCCATCCCCTGTTTCTTGGGTATTAATTTATCGGCCTGGTGTTTTAGGTTTTGAGTCCTGGTTTTATATGCTCCATTTTCTATTCCTGCACTTTCTCTCTAATACCTATGTCTAAAGTGAGTCTTTCAACTTCCTCCCTTTGGTTAGGGATGCTCGTTAGAGCCTGGTTAATTCAGCATCCCTCAGCTCATGGCACTCTCTTCAACAACATTGCTGCCAAATCCATTTTAGTGACTCAGCAGGAGCTTGTCATTAACAGCACTTTTGTAGAAAGTAAAAATTAAGCAGTCTTGGAAAGCAAAGTGCTAGTGTACCATGTATGTGTAAATCTTTGGTAGCAATAAACACAGTCTCCTGGTGGGTTGGTGGTGGAGCTGCTTTCCTGATAACCACCCTTCCTTTGAAGCCCTAATGAGTTCAGTTCTCCATCGTGTCTGCCGTGAAAAGGGCCCTTCAGTGTTACTGAAAAGGCAGTCTGTTTTCAAATCTTATATTTGTTTATAAAATGTATAAGACATTTGATAGATAAAGGAGAAGCAGATGGAATTCAAAATAGCAGCTTTATTATTGGTAAAACCTGGGTCAGAAAATATGGCTTTAAATATGGCTTGCCTCCACTGATCTCCAGAGTTAAGTTGATCCTTCTGTCCTGCCAACTGCCCTACCTGCCCCCTTACCACCTCCCAAAACCACCAACAGAGCTGAAAGCCCCGGGACTCCCTTGCAATAGCAGAACCAGCCCTAATAGACTTAACAGAGGGGAGAGCAGGCCAGGGGATGCAACTCCCTGCGGTCTGGTGGGCCCCAAGCTCACCACTGAAAAGAGTCCCCTCTCCTTCCTTAGCTTGAAGTGTCAAGAAGGACGGGAGTGTGACTCATATTAAAGGGGAGAACAATAAGGGAGTGCAGGCCTGGGTTAGTTGTAGATCTGATGGGAAAATACCTCTTGGGTAACATTGACTGAGCGAGGTGAGGCCAAGTAGATGACATTTGTCTGAACAATGGATACTTTACGGAGATCTACAACTCATTGATTTTTATGTCTTTCATGACTGAAAATTCTAGACACACCTGGAGGATTTTACATCAAATAAATAAGTGTCTGGTCCAGAAGGCAGAGAGAAAGGAAAAGGAAAGGGTTAGACCTGCACGTGGAGGAAAAGGGAAGGGACTAACTTAAAAAGAAGAGGCAAAAAAAAAAAAAAAAATAGAACTCTAGCTGAGTCTTCTTGAAAGGAATGGGAGATAGGAGAATGAAAAAGAACGCAGAGGAAAATTCCTGTAGTATAAGAACTTCACAGTCTAAGGAAAACCAAGGTTTGTGCATGAGTGCCTCACAAAGGTATTGGTTTTCACCTGGTTTCTAGGGCACAACCTTAGAAACATCTAGAATCCGCTGAGGCTCACTCTCCATCCAGACCTTCTTAGACAGTGGGTGAAGTTCGACTTAGAAATTACCTTGGATTAATGGAGGTAAGAGGAAGTGATAAGTCTGGATTTGTGAGGCATAGTTTATGGAGGACTTTGAAAGGTAGCCAGAGGAGTTAGATTTAATGCATATTCTGGCAAGTGTTTTGATTAA
The DNA here is from genome assembly GCF_037043125.1 of Eumetopias jubatus. NCBI lineage: Eukaryota > Metazoa > Chordata > Mammalia > Carnivora > Otariidae > Eumetopias > Eumetopias jubatus. The sequence goes on along the minus strand of NW_028274811.1, from coordinate 72,758,529 downwards.
AATAAGAGGTTAAAAAAAAAAAAACCTAAAGTGTATTAATAGCGTTAGGAAAAGAGAAGGCACACAATTAGGAAAAAAAAAAAAAATCAACATTTGAGCAGCACCTGGCTGGCTCAGTTAGAAGAGCATGCAACTCTTGATCTTAGGGTTGTGAGTTCGAGGCCCACATAGGGTGGAGATATTACTTAAATAAATAAATAAATAAATAAAAACTTTTAAAAAATCAATATTTGATTCATTATCAAGAGGGAATTGAGGGGAGAGACATTTAATTTATAACATCTGTCAATTCAGAGAAGGAATAAAAATTGCTAAGGCAGTGACCCTGGAGATGAATAGACAATGGGGTGTTAGGCAGAAATGGAGAATACAGCAAGGAACATGAAAGGGACAGCTTAGATTTAGAGGTGATGAATTTGGAAACTTCTTCACAAAAGGGGTCTTTGAAATCAAAAGATAAGAGAATCGCTAAGCTAGATGTGAAGCAGTGAGGTTCAAAGAAGGCTAAGGCCAAGGTTCTGTGGAAGCCTCCACGGGCCGATGCCACTTCTCCCTCTCACTACCGTTTCTATAAACAGTTTTATTTACACCCTTGACCCTGCATTCACGTATTGTCTCTGACCAGTTTTGTGTTACGACAGCAGAGTTGAGCAGCTGAGACAGAGACCAAATGGCTTGCAAAACCTCAAACTTTTACCATCTGGCCCTCTCCAGACAAAGTTTGCCAACCTGGTTCAAGATGATAAAAGAGAAAGAGCTATAGAAAAGATGAGGTACCATGAAACCAAAGAGCATGGCCATGAGCAAGTCAAGAGAGAAGAGGGTTTCAAAGGAGAAGGCAACGGGAGCAGATACAGTGGCTTATGAGGAGGATGAAACTTGGGGGGAGAAGTCTCTGAATACTGTGACTAGGAGATAAATTTCATTCCAGAAAATCCAATTTCTAGATGGACCAAGACCCAACCAAAAATACTCAAGAGATCTCTTTCTCCCCTCTGCCTTTTTTTCTTCCTTCGTTAGTGTTAAAACCTTAGTTAAACGCATAGCACTGCTCCAGGTGCTGTGGGAAAATGCCTTCAGATAAGATGCACATCCAGAGAAAGTCTAAAAATAATGACAGGTACCGAGATAGCATATGTGAAATTGTAGAATGTTATCAGAAATTAAAGGATTTTGCATGAAGGCAGCAAATTGCCACATGCCAAACATCTAGTTTGGACTGAGTACTCGGCATTCAGAGGTTACTGTCAAAAAAATGGCAGAGCAGGCTTTGAGACGTTTGAGATTCTAGTTTAATGTAAATAGCACAGGCAAATTCTTACTCCCTTTGTGATCTTAGAGCAAGTTACTTCATTTGTCTCAACTTTACTGTGTTCATCCCGAAAACTGGGATCATCAGCACTCATTCCATGGAGTATTATGAAGACAAAATGAGATATAAAGGAGTTCATGTAATGTTTGGCATACAGTAAGTACTTTGTGAATAGTAACTTTACCTTTATAGAGCTGGTATAAAGCTCAGTTCATAAACTCAGATGTAAAAGGCCTATCAGAATCACTCATCATCTGCAGATCAGTGTTATGAAAATTCTGAGCCCCATCCTACCAGGCTGGCAGAACATTTAATGCTATTCTTAGGGCTCCTACCCCAGTCCCAGGGTGGTGCTGAGGTCCCTGTGAGGCTTTATTGGTCATCAGTTACCCAGGCACCTAGTTCCTGCAGAGATACCTTGTATCCCTGTCCAGATGGTGCATTCAGGTGCGCCATCGGGTGGGGCTTGAAACCTCTGATGAGGCCTAGAGCCCGAGTCAGGGAGCCAGCTTCCCTCAGTGCCCACCCCCCCCAACCGGCCTCCCTGGGCACTGCTACTTGCAGACCCAGAGGCTTTGCTTTTCAGTCCCAGAGCATCTCGTTTTTCAGAGGACACACACCATTCTACTTTGGTATCTTATGGTGGTGCCAATATTTTACCTGTTTTGGCTTACAAAAAAATAGCTATTTCGTGTTGTTCAAATAACAATTCAAAAGGTTTAGTTTTCTTTCATTCCTTTTTTTTTTTTTTTTAACTCTAGGAAGGCAGCTGACTTCAATGTCTATTTGTGCTTTTCCAATAGCAAAACCCTCTGTGGCAAGGAAACCGAAACAGACTACTTTATTTCAGGGCAAAGGAAAACAAAGAAAAATTTTTTAAAAAATCATATTTCATTGAAGCATCTTGACATGTTTCTATGGTAATAACAATAATAATTATTTTTTATTGTAATTATTCCTCATATCCCACCCCCTTTCTCCAACTGCATTCTCACTGCATGGTTCATGGAGCCCTAGATTACGCATGCTGTGGTGATTGACTAGCTTCGTCTCCCACCTCCCTCACACCTGGCACACTTCCGCTGTGTCACCCTGCCAACAGCTTCCTGCCTTCTCTTCATCCCCCTAAACCTTCTGTGTTGCCGGAAAGTACCAGTACCTCAGGCTTGTCAGGCTGATAAACTTCTCCTCCTCCTTAAAGACTTTCTCTGAAAAAATTTAAAACATCATCTTTATTTGTATTTATTTGTATTGTACTATATTTTCACAGTGCCCTATTCTCTTTTTTTTTTAAAGATTTTTTTATTTATTCATTCGAGACACAGAGATACAGAGAGAGAGAGAGAGAATATGAGCAGGGGTAGAAGCAGAGGAAGGGGGAGAAGAAGGCCCGCCACTGAGCCAGGAGCCCAGTGAGGGGCTCGATCCCAGGACCCTGGGATCATGACCCGAGCTGAAGGCAGATGCCCAACCATCTGAGCCACCCAGGTGCCCCTCATAGTGCCTTATTCTCAAACCACTTAGACTTAAGATGATTGAATAATATGTCATCTAAACTCGGACCCTTTTAAAAGAGGATGCTAGTAAGTAATTATGACAGAACAACAGACAAATCAGGAGTACCCCAAGAAAACCAGGATGTACGGTCACGCTACTTATCCTTACATTGCTGTAGTGATCGGTTACAGACCTCCCATTCCCTCCCCTCACGAACATATATATATATACACAGTAACTCCCTGGAAGGCATAGGCCTCAGCATCTAGTGTAATATGACCACTGACACATTAACTGATTAATTAAACCATGGGGATTTTGTTGGAGGAGAACATTCTAGACTAGTGCAATAGCATAAACCAACAAAAGGAGATGGGAGGGAACATTTATGAGGTAGAGCAAATATACCAATCTGTGTGGAACAGATATTTGGGGATTGGAATATCATTTGGGAAAAGATGGTGCAAACTCTTGATTGTCAGGCTAAGGAATTTCAGGGGAAGGTTTACACATGGGGGAAAGACGCGAAGGATAACTGATAGTTGTTTGTCAGAGGGATTGGAGGAGGGAAGGGCAGAGAACTGCCGAGATTATTTGAAAAGAAAAGATGGAAATATGAATGCCTAGATTAGGACTCTTTGTCATTTAACCTTTTAGGCTTTAGACTGCAAGCGATAAAAACCCAAATTAGCCTGGTTTAAGCATAAAGGAGACTCTTATCAGCTCAGCTAACATAAATATATAGGCATTGCTGGATCCAAGTTTTCAGGGTTATATCATCAGGAATATCCTATCTCTTGGTTCTGCTTCTTACTGTATTGGATTCATTCTCAGCCAGGTCCTCCCCAAAGTACCCATCAGTAACTTCCAGCCTACTTTATACCAGCTTAGCAACTCCTTAGAGAGGGAATGCCACTTTACCAATAGTCCTAGCAAAAACCCCAAGGAGGGGTTTCTAGATCCTGAAAGTCAAATCACAGAGATAAAATTATCCACAGGAAACATAAAAGTGATAAGCTTCCAAATGAGCATGGAGAAGAAATGTACTCATTCCGAAATGATCTAGATTCTATTTATTCAAGATATTTAAAATATAAGATATAAGGCATGTTTATTTATTTATTCTACTTTATTTTATTTTAATTCCAGTGTAGTTAACATACAATGTTATGTGTTATCTTTAATCCAATAAATATTTTTACATATTATGATACTGAGCATATAATGCTAATTAGTCCAAACAAAATTATTATTTCACCTTTCCAGTCCAACCTATTAATACAATAGTGTAGGAGCTTATGATTACTTATCTTTGAGGAAGTCATAATGGAGCCAGACGAGGACTGAAAAGGGCAATTAAAGTGGCTCTGTTTTTAGGGCACCTGGGTGGCTCAGTCGTTAAGCATCTGCCTTCAGCTCAGGTCATGATCCCAGCGTCCTGGGATCACGGGCTCCCTGCTCAGTGGGAAGCCTGCTTCTTCCTCTCCCACTCCCCCTGCTTGTGTTCCCTCTCTCGCTGTCTCTCTCTCTGTTGAAAAATAAATAAATCTTTAAAAAAAAATAAAGTAGCTCTGTTATTGTGGGAATTCCTTAAATAATTTTCCTGAGGAACCAATTGATAAACCTCTTCAGTCTTAAATGACAGGATCTATGGGTTTAAGAAACATTTGTAAATTTATTGTAGATTTATTTGTAAACATTTGTAAATTTATTTGATTTATGTATTTGTAAATGTATAGCATAATTCTGAGAAGATTATAACTGAATTTCCATGAAACTTATGTTCTGAATAAAGGGTACAATAATGTTCAGAACACAAATCCAGAAGAGAGATACAAAGATTCAACTGGCTTTAAGTAGGTTTTAGATAACAAAAGAATATGTATAGAATAATTCTATTTGGTGTTCAAGTTATACATATATACATTCATTTATGCATATCTGTATATAATACAAACGAAACACTGCACCAAATACAGGCTCTCACTGGCTGGTGGGATTTGGCACAATTTCAATTTTCTTACTTGTCTGTGGTTTTTTTTATATTTTTAGAATGAATGTATATTAATTTTAAATGACAAAAGGAATCAAAAAAAGTTTCTTTAAGAGAAAGAGAAGTCTGACATAAAGGTAAACTAGCTTTGCCTTTTGAAGTGATGTCATTGTGGCCCTTCTCACAATTTTCCCCCTACAGATAGCATAAGAATCTCAGTAACAATATTGGGTTGGGTGGGACATTACTCTGAAAGAATGTGGCATTTCTCTTATTATGTAAATATTAATCAAATACAGTTTTAGTGCATTATGTGTGGGTAAGTAATAAGAATTTCTTTATTTGTTCATTTATTTATTTATTTATTTTTGAGAGAGAGACAGAGACAGAGGGAGAGAGAGAGAGAGAGAATCTTAAACAGGCTCCATACACAGTGCAGAGCCTGATGAGGGGCCCGATCTCACAACCCTGAGATCATGACCTGAGCCAGAATCAAGTTGGACACTTAACCGACTGAGCCACCCAGGCGCCCCAAGTGATAAGAATTTAATCACATTCACTGAAAGCTATCTTACTAACTCACTTTTATTCTTTCCAAGAACGTACCTTTCAAGAACAAGCTTCTGATACAGACAATAATCTGAACCAAGGATCCAGCTTGATAGAAACCATCTTTAAAGTATTATACCATTGCAGTTTTTCTCCACAAACATTTGGAAATGTTTTTGTGAGCTACATGGAAGAAGAACAATTATGGGACTCTCTATATAACATCCCAGGTATGAGAAATTTACTCTTTGTAAAAGAAGTGTTTTATAGATAATTAAATATATATTTAAAGGTGTTTTGAAAATATTATTGTTGTCACTTATGCTGAGTCTGTTATTTGTAAAAGTTTATCTTACTTTTTTTTTTCAGTATAAATGTTTCTTTGGGAATCATTAACCATTCGGTCCTATCAAATATAGTATGCTTGCAGAGGTGCCTGGGTGGCTCAGTCGGTTAAGCGTCTGCCTTTGGCTCAAGTCATGATCCCAGGGTCCTGGGATCGAGTCCCACGTCGGGCTCCCTGCTCAGCAGAGAGCCTGCTTCTCTCTCTCCCTCTGCTGCTCCCTCCTTGTTTGTGTGCTTGTTCTCTCTCTCTCTCTGTCAGATAAATAAATAAAATCTTTAAAAAAATAAAAGAAAAAATAAAATATAGTATACTTGCGACAAGGTGAAAGGAAGGTTGGGGGGGTGGGGGAATTATGTAATGCAGATTTTCTTTTTAAATTATTATTAGGAAGTGTCCTTTCATAAAAATTATTTTAATATTTAGCATAGATTATGTTTTGCTATTGAGCATATAAGACCTTAGTAACATGTGAAAAAATATTTTGTAATTCTTAGATGTATTTATTCAATAAACTGATGGACAAAACTACTGGTCAATTTTCTTTAAATGTAAAAGGCATTTATTATTATGACCATAGTGTCTCTGTCTCTACAAGGCAAGCATGTTCTATTGTTCCTTCGGGGACCATATATTTTTCCATTTGTACTATTCTTCTGCCTACAGCTAGAATGGATGTTAAAGCCAGAACAAGTTGCATATCTGAATAGAAAGTGTTCGTGTGTTGCCCCACCTTCAGAGCCAGGTGAAAAAGTTCTTGCATTATTTTATACTTAATCTCCTGGCTTTAATTCTACATAATATCTTGGGAAAACAAAGAATGAGAACTTAGTAGTTAGTCCGTTAACTATTTACATCATCTACATTTGGCTGTCGACCTATAAACTGTTTTATACACTGTTTTAGAAACTACCTTTGCATAAAATATTTCTGGGACCCATATAAAAAAATCTCACTTGCTCATATTCATGGTTTTGTTCTTCCTGGACTTTTTGACTATCCTCTAGACATTACTTGAATATCTTTTGAGCTAGTTTAAAGTCATTATGTTACAACTTCTCTTGGTCATTTTCCCTGAAAAATAGCAGTAGATAACTTTTGTAATGATTTTAAAAACCTGAATGTATCACTTCATGGCTGTGTAATAATTATCTCCTTTTAAAGTTTTATCTCCTAGTTTCCATGTATTTCTTATGGCTACCTCTTCACCCAAAGGAGCGACAGTTTTCCAGTTAAAAAGACTGAATACTTCTGATGTAGACTTTATGGAACTGAACCTTGAAAAATAACCTTGAAAGTTCCTCCACCCCTTTGGCTTTTAGTTATTCAGGTGAATTGTGAATCTCTCACAGGATTATAAAGAATTGGTGACCCACATGCTTCAACCACTATTTATTCTTCAACTCTTAAGTTTTTGAACCATTTTGACTCTTAGCTCAAAACTGTACTGAAAATGACCTGGAAGATACCAATGGCCTTTAGGTGCTGCTACCAGATAGCAAAAATGCTACTCACTCCTAATTAGTCTTCTCTTCATCTACACTTTGAGCAAACCCTTCTCCACAAGGTCAGTCAAGTCTCTTGAAAAAGGTATTACACTTACTAATACAGCCCGAATTGTGTGGGGTGTTTCAAAGGATCAGAACTTCAAGTTTGTGAAATGTCCTTGGTCTTTGTGTAAATTGTTTCTCTGTAAATATGAAATAGTCTCTAGGTCTTGAATATTTTCTAGAACCTGGGACCCTACAGCAGTCATGAGGGACTCAACTTTTGTACACTTAGGTATAAGATATATACATAAGTGAATACTTGTAGGAATTATTTCAGACTTATCTGTTAGATCAATTATGAAAAAGAAAAATTAAAATTTTTATTTGACCTTCACTTACTCCTTCTTCAATGTCTTTCCTTACTTTGTGTGGATCCAAGTTTTCCCTGTATATTCTTTCCCTTTTCTTTATAGAACTTCTTTTAACGTTTCTTGTAAGACAGGTCTACTGGAACAAATGTCTTCAATTTTTGTTTGTCTGAGAAAGTCTTTATTTCTCCTTCACTTGTGAAGGATAATTTTGCAGGGGACGTAACTCTAGGTTGTTCAGGTTTTGTTTTTTGTTCTTGTTGTTATTGCTGTTTTTGCAACACTTTAAATATTTCACTCCACTCTTCTTTGCATGGTTTCTGAAAAGTTGGATGTTAATTCCTACCTACATTCTTCTATAAATAAGATAATTTTTTTTCCTCTGGCTTTTTTCAGGACTTCTTTCTCTTTGCTTTTTTGTAGTTTGAAAATGATATGTGTATGAGTAGTTTTAAGCATGTACCCTGCTTGGTGTTCTCTGAGCTTTCTAGATCTGTGGTTTGTGTTTGATAGTAAATCGAGGGGAACTTCACAGTCATTATTGTGTTAAATATTTCTTCTGTTCCTTTCTCTTTCTTCTCCTGGTATTCCCATTACATGTATGCACATACGTTACACCTTTTGTAGTTGTCCCACAGTCCTTGGGTATTCTGTTCTTTTTTTTCTCCCCCCCCCAGACTTTGACCTCTTTGCTTTTGAGTTTGGAGATTTCTATTGAGATATCTTCAAGCCCAGAGTTTCTTTTCTCACCTATGTCCAGTCTACTAATAAGCCAAAGAAAGGCATTCTTCATTTTTGTTACACTATTTTTGATGTCTAGTGTTTTCTTTTGGTTCTTTCTCAAGATTTCCATCTCTCTACTTACACTACCCATTTGTTCTTGCATGCTGTCTAATTTATCCATTAGAATCCTTAGCATATTAATCAGTTATTTTAATTACTTGTCTGATAATTCTAATTGCCGTATCTGTTTCTGATGCTTGCTCTGTCTTTTCAAATTGTGTTCTTTGCCTTTTAGTATATCTTGTAATTTTTTTCTTGAAAACTGGACGTGATGTATTGGGTAAAAGAAACTGCTATAAAGAGGCTTTCAGTGATGTGGGGGAGAGATTTGGGGGAGGAGAAGCATTCTATAGTCCTATGATCAGGTCTCAGTCTTTAGTGGGCTTATACCTCTGGATGGTGTACTTCACAAGTGTTTCTCAGGGGTTTTTTTCTCCCATTTTATGTAGGAGAATATGGCTAGAGTGGGCTGAAGTTACATATTTCCCTTCTTCTAGGTCAGTTAGGCTCTGATAATATCCCAGTGGGTTTGGCTCTATTTTAGTAGTTTCTCCTGAGGGCAGCCCTTAAGAACAGAGTGCTCTGACTTATTTCAAAATAATCCTTTTCTTCTCCTCTTGCTAGAAGCTCTTGGAGATTTTTCCTTGACATTTACTATGGGCACCTAGTTGAACTCATAGAGGTAAAACTCACAAGTGTGGCAGCCTCCATATGACAGGGTCACCTGGCGTGTTAACTCGCAGACTTGTCCACACTGAGCCTCCAGCAATTCATCAATTACAATTGAGACTTCCTCCCTTGGCACTTGTTCCCATGGTAGTTGTACTTATGAGTTTCCATGCCAGTAAGCTGTGACTCCCTATATTTGTTGTCTGTCACTCCAGTCTTGGGGACAGTGGTTTGCGTGGTATACCCACCTCTCTACAGATCCAAGAAAAGTTGTTGACTTTTCCATCTGTTTAGCTTTTTCCTTGTTGTTAGGACAGAGTGGTGACTTCCAAGCTCTTTATATGCAGAGCCAGAAACCAGAAGGGCTTGCCACTTGCTTTATTTTCTTTATTCTCTCTACTTCTTATTTTTCCTTTTCTTCTTGCTATATCTGTACCTTATCCCCTACCATAGGTACCCCATGCTTGTTTCAGAACCCTGCATCAAGAGAACACTGGGCACCCTATACTATAATATTATAAACTTTACAGAAATTCATGTTAGGTAATAATAATAATAGCATATACTTACATAGTGTATATAGTGCCTACAAATTAATTCATATAGGTTTTAAATAATTCTTTGAGATACGACTGTTACTTTATCATTTGTAATAACTTGATTTTATTTTAAAAGGAATAAACATTCCCTTTTAATAAAAGGAAATAGGGGAATTTCTGGCTTTCTAGAATTTTTAGATACCTGAGATGTATTTAATCCATAACTCCACAGAGTTCAAGCAAAATAAATATTAATTACAGATACAGGAAGAAGGCTTCTTTATGCCTGTCAATGAATTAAAGTCTTGAAGCATCATTTGAAAAGATAGACTGCTCTATCCTCCACCATTCCCATAAAGAGCAACAGCTCACCCAATGATTGCACTATGTTAAAAAGTTAAACTCTCAATATTGGATAGTATCAAGATCCTCTTAAGCATGGCGGTTCTTCTTTTTTTTTTTTTTCTAAGATTTATTTATTTATTTTAGAGTGAGGGAGAGAGTGTGAGAGGAGGGGCAGAGGGAGAGGGAGAGAATCCTGAAGCAGACTCCGCACTGAGCAGGGAGTCCAGTGCAGGGCTCCACAGGGGGCTCCATGTGGGGCTTGATCCTAGGACTCTGAGGTCACGACCTGAGCTGAAATCAAGAGTCATTCAACAGACTGAGCCACCCAGGCATTCCAGCAGCATGGTGGTTTTAACAATGAATTGAGTCATTTGAGAAATAACACCTCAGGGTGCCTAACTGGCTCAGTCAGAAGAGCATGCAACTCCTGACCTCAGGGTTGTGAATTTGAGCCCCATGTTGGGTGTAGAGATTACTCAAGTAAATAAAAGTTAAAAAAAAAAAAAAAAGAACATTACCTCAAAATTTGAGGGGAAAAACATATATGTACTTTTCTGTATTGATTCAAGTGGTTACCCCAAGACTTTCCTGTCATATTAAAAAACAAGTAAAATTTTATTGCATTTATTGCACAAGTAATACATAGTCATGGTAGGTAATATATATAATCAGAAAGCAGGCAGGATGGCAGAAAGAAGGAAAGAAGGGAGGGAGGATACAAAAGAAACAAAAGTAAAAAGGGGAAAAATGAAAGGAAGAGGAAAATATCTGAAATCACATCAGTCATTAGTAATCACCATTAATGTTGTAGAGTGCATCTTTTAATTCTTTTATGTGTGTGTGTGTGTGTACATGTGTGTATTTAAAATAAATAGCATGTCATGCTTTTCCTAACCTGTCTTTATTTTTCTTTTTTTTTTAAAGATTTTATTTATTTATTTGAGAGAGAGAGCACATGAGAGGGGGGAGGGTGAGAGGGAGAAGCAGACTCCCCACTGAGCAGGGAACCCAATGCGGGACTCGATCCTGAGGATTCCAGGATCATGACCTGAGCCAAAGGCAGACACTTAACCAACTGAGCCACCCAGGCACCCTGCCTTTATTTTTCTACTGAATAATATATGGCTTTATTGTATAGATGTGTAGCTATTTAAACAAATAACCAATTATTGGACATTTCGATTATTTTCAATTTTCCTTTATATCCTTTACATGATTGTAATTAATTTCTTAGGATGAAGCCCTAGAGACAGAATAAGTGGGTTAGCAGGTAAGTAAAATGTTAAAGTGTTGATATTTTTGCCAAGTTGTTATCTAAGAAGGTCATACCATTTATATTTCTACCTTTAGAGTTCCAAACCACAAGCAAATGTTGTTATTCACTGTTATTTTAATTGCCATTTTCTTTATTACTAAGAAGAAACTTTTTTTCCCACGTTTTTGGACTGTTTATTAATTATATGATTTCAAAGTTAAAAGCAGCTCTCCTTTTCTATAGCCTTAAATTAGATTACTGACAAACTGAATTCCCAGTTGAATAACACACAAAATATTGCCAGATTCTGCTAACTCTAATATGCTGTCTGATTTTAAAGTCTCAACATGCATGGAGTCCGAGCTAGAGGTCATCCGATGCTTGAGATTGGCACTGACCGACGCTGTCAAGGACATCGTACAGCAGATAATATTTGTGATGAGCTCTGGGAGAAGCTGTGAGACCAACCTCAACAAGCACAGCATTCCTGAATGCTTGCGTGAGAGCATTCCAAAGGAATGGAATTATATTCCCAAAAAAACTAAAAGGAAAGAATCAAGCAAAGGTATCTTTCTTTCCTTTTTCTTTTTTTAAACATATCCGCAAAGAAGCAATTTTCCAGGATATGAAATCAAGTAAAATTCTAAAAATTGTAAGATTTGTAAACTACATTAATCCTTTTCCCACCATTTCTATGTATTTGGGACCTGTAATTTTTTTTTAGCCTTATGACCAACAAAACTAGAAATGAAAATTACTCCAATGGCCAAAGTCTTTATTTAACTACAGAATTTTCTGTGGTATGTTGTGTTCATGTTAGTATTCACGGATTAGTGGACTCAAATGGTCATCATCTTTATTTAACTACAGAAATTCTGTGATATGTTGCATTCATGTTAGTATTCACAGATTAGTCAATGATTGTGACTAAGCTTAAATCTACTAAGTAATCTAAAATTCATACTCTCAAGAAGATTGTTCTGATGTTCAGTTTAATATTTTTCCTTGAGGTTTTTTCCACTGCAACCACCAATTATTACTTTCTTTTCTCTTATTAACAGACCTACTTGTGTAGCGTTTAGGTAAAAAATAGCACCCCATTTAGTAACCATGTGGTTTTTTAACAAGAGTATTTTCCCCCAATATCTATGGTTCTGAATTCAGTGCATTTTTCCTATTAGGGGCTGTGCATCTAAGTGTGTTTTAGAACCATGAGTTACATTATTCGTTTATTTTATTTTATTTTTTAAAGATTTATTTATTGGGACACCTGGGTGGCTCAGTCTCTTAAGCCTCTGCCTTCAGCTCAGGTCATGATCCCAGGGCCTGGGATCAAGTCCCTAATCGGGCTCCCTGCTCAGTGGGGAGCCTGCTCCTCCCTCTCCCTCTGCTGCTCCCCCTGCTGTGCTCTCTCACTCTCTCTGTCAAATAATTTTTTTTTTTAAAGATTTTATTTATTTATTTTAGAGAGTGGGGAGGGGAAGCAGAGGAGGCAAAGCCTCAAGGAGATTCCATACTGAGCAGGGAGTCCGACTTGGGGCTCGATTTCACAACCCTGAGATCATGACCTGAGCTGAAACCAAGAGTCAGATACTCAACCGACTGAGCCACCCAGGCTCCCCTCATTTATTTTATTAATTAAGACCTCTCTTCTTACCTGGTTTCTTTGTACCTATGTGTTTCTGTGTTAAGATTCCTTTTAATGTATATTATATAGCCATATTAATGAACCTTCTTTAGGATTTTTTTTAAATAAAACTTTTCCCTTTATATTAATCTTTAAAGAAGAACTTTTTTCATGAACTTAAGGAAATTTTCAATGGTAAAATATTTTAACTGAACCTACCAAAGTCAGTTGAAGGGACAAGTCTTTCTCCATGGAGATCCTAACTAATGCGGCTTTTATCCAGCAAACTTATATTACAAACTCAAATCAATTATCTATCTGTGACCTTTCACAGTAATGCTTTAATTCTGTCCAAGCCCTATTAAACTGCCTTTGAATCTACTAACGCCATTTAATTGAAATTGGAAAATGTCAGCTTTTCGTTACTTAAATTCTTCCTTGTCTGAGTTGTTGCCATCTCTCCTTCATTCTAGTTTTTGGGTATTTCATAGATTTTGAGCAATTCAGGAGGCATAATCTATAGCTAACATACGTTGTATGAGTAGCACTATTTGTTTGTGGCTTTCAAGTCATTCTATTCATGAATAATTGTTCTGGTACAGGTGTTCTGTACCTGTACAGAATTTTTGTACAGGTGTTCTGGAATTCTTCCATAATCTTTCAAAGAACCTCAGGTTCAAAAAAAATGCTTACTTTGTTGATACCAATTCTTGTGATTTTCCTTACTAAGTAATTTTCTCCATAAAACTATCACTAAGAGTAGATGTACAACCCTTATACAATGGACAGCCATAAATGGTGCCAAGTCACATAAATATATAAAAGAAAATGGTGGAGGAAAGTGATTGTATAAACCATTTTGTACATTCCAGGTGGATATAACAATAGAATACCATGATTCTCCATCTCTCTACCCTCTTTTAGACTGACAGTGCTCAACCTTTATTATCACTACAGTATGCAAGACAAATAATATTTACAGGCCAGACATTAAGTTCCTTATTCGTTCCATTGGTATTTACTGAGTTACTACTACATGCCAAGTGCTTCAGTTGAGGCTAGAGATAAACTATAAAGTAGATACCTCCTCTTGGAGGTATCTGGTTCCACATGCATGCAAATGCCTCTGGGGATGTACAAGACAATTCTTTGATATGTGAGAAGAAAGGACGAAATGAAACTTTACTGAAATTTCATATGAAGATTGTTACTGTAACTCTCCCTGGGTCTGTGAGTGAGGCAATTATAGGGGGGTGATGGACCTATTCTTTCATTAGCTTTTAGGGTAGAATATTGAATCAAGTTTGTCCTTTGTATTTCAGAATCTAGTAGTTTTAACAATATTAATCCTCACAAAACACACAAGTGGCTTTAACATATTCCTGTAAATTAACAAATCAACCTAATACTGACAGTGCAAGGAAGGGCAGACGATAACCAAGTGAAAAAGCTCACATTGACTTCTGTTCCCGAAATGAGCTCTTTCTCAGCCATATTTATAAGGTAAAATGATGATGATCTGATCAGATTTGGCAAAAAAAAAAAAAAGATTTTTAAAAAGGAAATATATGGGAAAACCATTTGAAATATGATTTCCCATACATTATTGTTAAACATGAATCCCTCCTAAGTAGGTATCGTGCCTTGAGATACTAGCTAAAGATGGTTGGAAATCATCTTGATTAGCCAAAGATTTCAAAACTAAGCATCCAAAACATGAAGACAAACCTCTATAATTGTTTTCAAGAATGTTTTAAGTCAAGTGATATAACCAGTACTTTATAGTATTTGTCTAAGTAATGATAAATATTTAGAGTCCTTTTTGTTGGTGGTGGTTTTTTTGAAGATTTTAACTTATTAAAAAACAAATAGTCATTAGCTTAAGAGAACATTTGTCCTTCCTGAAACGGTGAAAATGAGAGAACACAGAAAACACTATGGTGACAAACTGAAATGCATTTTTGTATTACATTGTCAGTAAATATTGTTACATAGAAAATAGTGATGATTTAAAGAAATAAATATTACAATAAATCATACAATGTAGGAGATTTACCAAAGAGTTGAATGAAAGTTCAGATGCTTCTGATACAGCTCAGCTTAGGTATTTGCTCCATTATGTTTCAAAGAACAGATACACAAAGTAGTTGCACTGTTTCATTGACAACAATTTTTTTTTAAGATTTTATTTATTTGTCAGAGAGAGAACACGAACAGGGGGACAGCAGGCAGAGGGAGAAGCAGGCTCCCTGCTGAGCAAGGAGCCCAACTTGATCCCAGGATCCTGGGATCATAACCTGAGCCGAAGGCAGACGCTGACCGACTGAGCCACCCAGGCGTTCCTCATTGACAGCAATTAAATGAAAGATATGCCAGAGAAATTTTTGTAGCAGTAAATTACTTTTTATTATTTTTATTTTTTGAGATACTATTTTTAAGTCATCTCTATACCCATCATGGGGCTTGAACTTAGAACACCAAGATTAAGAGTAACATTGAGCCTGCCAGCTACCCCAATAAATTACTTTTTAAATAAAAAGAATGCTTTATGGGAAAACTGTTGGAGTGATTGTTTTAAATGAATGGATTCTGGAGAGGAAACAGAGAAGCATTACAAGAAGAAATGTATTCATGGTATCGTTCACATGCAGATTTGTTGGGAAAGAAACTGATGGCAGAAATTACAAAATGCTATCAGAAGTTACTAAGATAGTTCATTTTATAAAACCCAGAAATACTAGTTCTATAAAAACCAGTATCACCAATAAAAATACCCTACCTACACACTTAAGAACTTAGAAATAGAGTTTTCAAACATAATTTAAAATATTCCAAATAAGAGTTTCAGTGATTCCTGAATATTTTTCTTGAAAATACAAAAATGAAATATTTTTCTATTTGTTTTCAAGAATAACTAATTGACATCATGATTAATGAATATTTAGCAGTCAGATGTTAACAACAGCCTTTGCCTATTTGATGGTTGAGATTGAAAAACAAGTGCCATGATTTCACAAGCACAGTTATTAATACGCTTGTTCCAATGTGGATCTATGTAGGTTCATGTAGTAGCTTTTTCACCTACGACAGCCATTAAAATCAAGCATTGAAACAAACTGAACTTAGAACCTGCCCTTTGAATCATTCTATCGGGGTTAAGCCCAGATTTTAAAAATAGTAAAGCATATTAAATCACATTATTCTCAGTTAAGAAATTATTATGGACACCTTATAACATTAATAAATAAAATTTTATAAAAATAACTTTAAGATATTATTTTGTCTTCATTCATTGTAAATTTCCTTTCTGCATGTTTTATAATCACAAAATATATTATTACAGCCAGTGGTCCATGTCTAGGAAGAAAGAAATGATAAATACATAAATATTAATATCACATTGCATCCATTCTAAGACATACGTTTTTTCACACTTTGTCAGCTCTGAAGTTGGCTCTTCCAACATGTAACATATATATGGCTGAGACAGAAGCCAGAACATTTAAATAAGGGCAGAAAAATGAGTGTGTGGCATTCTTAAAAGATCCCTGCCTGGAGTGTTGTTAACATCATCACAGACTCAGAGTCCCTATGATTAGTAGAATGGATTTATTCACTTGTCAGTAGTCTAAAGGTTCTGATTGGAATTTGCCATAAGCTTGAATAAAGTCGTGGGGATCTGAGTACCTGGAGTCCTCAGATTTTCTAAAATACCAGTAGAAGTGCAGGTGTAAAGAGAATCGATAATCTTTACCTGGTATCTCCTTAGATTGTCAAATGTTTCCTTGGTATCTGCAGTTAAACCCTCTTTTAAATAAGCAGAACACAAGATAGAATCTTTTAATTCAAACACCTAAGGTTAGAATAGGGAATATTTGACACAAACACGTAAAGAACAACAAACATTTAAAATCATTTGAGAACACAGGGAAGAGTGGTCACAAAGGAGTTTCTCAGTTTGCTTTATCTGTATTTCAAGCTTCATCGAAGCATACTCATTTGGATAAAAAGAAAGCACTTATCATGGAACTATTCATTACCAAGTACTGAACTAGGTGTTCTCACATTTATTATTTTATTGAACACAATAGTCTTATGAGATCTTTCAAATATATGTTGGGCCCAATTTTACAAACTTATGAAGAGTGTTCCAGTTCATTTTTAACACAATTCTTAAGTTGTCATGAATTTCTGTGGAGTCACTAGACTAGACATATGTTTTCCAAGAGCTTTGTACTTTTTTAGAGCAGAGTGACTTCTTTAAATGTCACAAATATCTTGAAAAATCTTTCACATTGTTTTATTATTTGTGTTTAGCAAAAGCAGTAAAGAATGTTTTACTGAAGAACTCAAAGCTACCTTCTTTTGACTTGTCACTCAGTTTCAATTTTCAAATTCTATTATGTATGTAGTGGATTAAAACACCATACCTGGCTTTGTGGGATAGTCAAGGACTGATGAGGTTTTTTCCCATGCTCTTGAGGAGCTTTTCATCTAGTTGTAAAGATAACTCATGAAGACATAAATATCATAAGCAATAATAGATGATAATACAAAAGATGACAGCATGCACATTACAGACCTAATTACCAAACTGGTCATATAGATAGTATGTTCAAATAAAATTCACAGGAGGACAGGACTTTGAACCAAGAGTTGAAAAAGGTGGGTGACCATGGAGAGAGAGGGCATTCCATGTTAGAGTAATGAGATATTCAGAAGCCTAAAAGCAATGAGGATAAAAATAAAGAGAAGGTTTACAGAAACTGTCTGAGGCTGGACTGTGGAGTATTTTGACAGCAACACTCCAGAGACTGATCTCATAACAGTGGGAGCAGCTCAAACTGTGGCTGAGAAATTAGATAACAGATTTTATAGTATGTGAATTTGGCTTCACGACACAGGTGAGAGGCTAAGCATAGTCTGGAGCAGGGAGATGGGTTATGAGAGTACTGCAGTAGTCCAGGTACCATTTGTAAGGAGGGGCTTTAATAGGTGGGTAGCCATGTTTCCCAGTGAGGTGAAACTGGATGTCAGAGATGAGGGGGTAGGAGGATTTATCAGTGTGGTTTCTGGAATGAAAGATGAACAGGATTACTTAAAAGATTTTAAAAGAAGGAAGAATGGAAGGGATGGAGGGAGGAGGGAGGGAGAGTGAGCAAGGCCAAGCAAGTTTGGAAGGAAAACAATTAATTTGGTTTTCATTATAATGAGTTAATCATTACTAGAACAGAGAAGTGAAATGTCCAACAGGGAGCTGTAGTTGTAGGATTGCTACCCTGGAGAAAGGCCAAGACTGAAGATTCTGAGAATCATCTAGAAGAGTGGTTCTCCACCAGGAAAGGTTTTGCCCCCTAGGGGACATTTGGCAATGCTTGGAGACATTCTTGGTTGTCACAATGAGGAGAATGTTACTTGGGATCTAGTGGGTGTAGGCTACAGATGCTGCTGAGACATCTTGTAGTACATAGGACAGCTTCTCCCAACAAAGAATTATCCAGCCCAAATGTCATTAATGCCAAAGTTGAGGCACCCTGATCTAGAGAGGGAGGATCAGTACATCCTTCAGATAAAGGACCCCAAGCAAGGGAGAGTGTGTAGAATCATCATTCAATAGGCAAGGACTTCTTAACAATACCTACATTTAAGAGGTGTTAGTATAAACTAGAACTAGCATGGGACACAGTTTGTTGGCTCATTCATTCACCAAATCTTTATTGAACAGCTGATATATGAAGTACTCAGTGTTGGGGATACAATAGTGTCTTCATGGAGCTTATGTTCTAGTGGAGGGTGACAGATAATTAACAATTAGGAAGATAATTATTAGGTGACAAAATAGCCTCTGATGATAGAGAGGAAGTGGGACTTGGGATGGGAAGAGAATGAAGGGATGCTTTGGATGGGGTGGTGAGTGAAGGCTATCTGAGGAGGTGACATTTGGGCTAAGAAGTAGAAGAAGGGGAGCCAGTCCCAGCAAGATCTGGAATGATTCTGTTATGGATTCCAAGGGAGGAGGAGGTTTAAGAAAGTATCAAAGGCCACAGAGAGGTCCAACAGGAGTGCCTTTACATTTGTTAATTAAGAGGGCATCTGAGCCCTTTAAACCTGCAGTCCTAATAGATAAAAGTATAATTAATAATTTTAAATTTTCTAATCTTCATTCATGAGAAAAGAAAAAAAATGAGTTTGAGATTTGGGGAATTTTAGGCAGCACTGGAGGGGACCCCAGTGAAGTTTTGTCGGAATATGTCAGGCACTTGCTCTTCTCGACAATTTTCTCCACAAAAATTAGACATCCCCACGCAACACTCAAAACAACACAGTAATGGAATGCAAATGCTAATATTAATCATACCTTTTCTTTCCTTTCTTCCCCAGGCTTCACGAGGCTTGCTGCTCAGGCAGTATCTATTGTAATCAGCAAGTTACCTACGGTGATTGCATGTTTGCCTCCCCCAATTAAATACTTCTTTTTTCTGTCTGAGAGAAAAATGTCAAAAAACTTTGTTGAATTGAAGAAAGCTAGCCTCCTTGTCTGGAACTTGATTGTAATTATATGTCGGATATTTGAGGATGGAAACACTGTGGAACTTTTAACAGGTGCCTCCCTTGACAGATGGAGTAAAGAGAAACTTGGTTTAATCTGTGTGTGTTTGGAAAGCATCATGGGAAAGCAGACAAGTGGCCCTAATCAAATGACCCAGAAGGTCATACAGAGCATTGAGCAGAAAAAACCCAACTGGATTGAGAGCCAGTTGTTGAAAGCAAGGAATTTGAGCACCAAATGGTAAAGCGATGTTTTTCTTTCACTGAATTTCATCAAATACGTTCACAATAACAAAATCAACAATAAACAACAACAAAAGACTGAGATAGGCAACAGTGGTTATTTTCTTTAACTTCATGGGAACTTTGATGAATACAGAAACAGATAAATAGTCCATTAAAAACGGGATTATCAGACGTTCCCTGTTTTATTAAAATTTGAATCCCATCGACACGCTGGAACATTATACCTGTTTAGTCACCATCTTAAGGTTTCTGATAAAAAGGGTGGTAGTGGTAGTTAAACCTGAGAGAATTTGGTTTCATTCCTTTTCAGTGCACAAACAGGTATCCAGTGGATAGCCTGGAGCATTTTGTAAATGGATTGGGCATGGAGATTAAATTAAGAAGGAATTAATGGATATAAAAGGCTTTTTATTGCTTTCTGTGTACCTGATTGTCAAAAAGGTACACATTTTTCATCTGGTAATGTAAGAATCCCAGAGGGCAACTGGGGCATATCACACTCGAGCTATAAACACACCCAGCTGTTTCCGTATGAAAATGTCAGCCTTCTCATTGGTTTGTCACCAAGAGCTAAGTGATTTGTGGTATCGCTAAGATTTTTAAGGGTCCCTGATGAATTTAAATATGTACATAGAGTACTCCTGTCTTAAAATTAGTCTTCAGTTAAGAACTGCATGATATTGATAAAGGAATTACAGTTCATATGGCCTATAGATCACTAACCAGCCCTTCCTTAGACCACTGACACACTGTCCCCCATTCTTTTAAAATCTACTCATGTTGCTAGCAGATACTATTTTAACTCTGCCTGAAACGGCTAAAAATTTTTACTTTCCTTAGTCCATGGTAGTGACAAAGAGCTCAGGCTTTGGAATCAGATGGGCAAATACAAATCCCTTGTAAGTGGGCCATCTTAGGCAAATTATGGACTCTCTCAAAGCCTCACTTTCAGTGGTGATACCAAGCTGGTGGGAGTGGTTTTGAAAAACTAAATAACATTCATAAAGTTTTTAGCATCAAGCTTAGAACTAGTAAGCATTTGTTATTCATAAACTCTGTTAAAATGCATTCACTGGTATCATGATAATGAATACTCTTTACTGGTTTGTATTAATCTGTAAGACTTCATGTTAATCCAAATGGAAAAATGTAGGTAATCGTGATTTTCCTGGTCTTGTCATACTGACTTCTAGAAATTTATTTCTGGGGTGTCCTGTGGGTAGGAATAACGGCAGCAGTCAGGCAAATACTTAGAGACTCTAAAAGCAGGCTTCTTAATCTTTACATTTGCATTCAATACCAATTTACAGGTATTGAATCCAGTGACTAAAAGATTAAGGCCAAATGTCATATCCACGACAGTGATTATAAAGAGAGAGGAAGAAAAAAAGAATAAAAATAGTGGATCTGATGATAAAGTTAAATTTATGATACTTTTGATTTAGGGGTCCCTCTATCAATAAGATCAGTGTGAAGTAATGTCTCAGGTATATACCTGGGGCCACCTACAGGAATCCATTAATAAAATTTTTCCTTTAAAGTTGGTTTAAATTCCTTATAAACAGCACCAACACATCTGATACCTCCTATGTAGGGAGTTTTCTAGCTAATATTTGACTGATTAGCTATCTGTTGCAACATGCATCCAAAATGAAACTTGCTGATCTTTAAAAAATGTTGTACAGTCCTTAAAGTTACTGAATGTGTAGTAGTAAGTATGTAATTAGCACAATGCTATGTCTTTCTCAGTTTCTCAAATATCAATATATAAAAGTTCGGACTTAAAGTTATTTCTTATATTTATTTGAAATGGTTAAACTTATTAACTCACGTTACGTCACCTCTTAAAGGATTTAATGGGCACTATAGGAATGTACTTCTTGACTCTGATTTCAGGTTGATTGTTATACAAGTGAACTTCTACCTCTACATATTTCTCACAAATCGATGATCATTTAGTTTCTAGATCTGTACTGTAAGGAAAACGTATATTAAACCCTGGTAACTGTATATAGGTGAAGGGCTGCCTTGGCTTTTACCATAATTGTTTTAAGTTTGGGAATGTAACCTTTTAAACTGAAATAGTTCTTCTCTTAAGATAATTGAAATTTTAATTCCCCATGACGATTATCTTGGAACTGCACAATATCATTTAGGTAGATTTGCTTCACTCACATTCAGATTTAACTTTGATTTTATGGAAATTGTGAAAAGACCTGCAGTGGAAAGGTGGCAGGCAGCTGTAAGCCTTGCTTGTCTTGCATACTGCCTGAAAGCATTACTATTCATTAAAATAACCTTCACTTTGTAGTAACACTCAAACTGTAAACAGTCAGCTTAGATTCTGGAGAACACACAGCCCCAAAAGTAAAGAAATGTCTGTCTTTGCAAAGTAATTTGTCGAGTTGAAGATTATTGTTTTTCATCATGGTGACCCTGACTTGGCTGGCTGGGTGCATATACAGATTAAGATTAATGCAGTTATTCCTTGGCTAAGGTCTGCCTCTTTCAGGGCACATTCTCCCTAATGACATGATTGATAGGCAGTCCCAAATCCAGAGAGGAACTCATTAATCATGGCATTGACTGAATCCAATCATTTGCTTCACCTGCATAGTGATGGACAGGAAAGGATACAATTCAGGGGCTGACACTGAGACACTCTTTTGTCAGAGGGCCTCAACTTTTTCAATGTCAGCGTCTATACAACCTGACAAGAAATTTTGCTTGCAACCTATATGCAGCTTCAAAAAGATATTTACAAACTTCTTTTATTGCAACAAGGTCTTTTTTGTTTGTTTAAAGATTTACGCTAGCTAATGAATATGTCTAAGAGTAGGATTCGCTTTATTTTTAGCAAGCTTTATACAATTGTAAAGTTCTTTTTTTAAGAGAAGCTACATGTGGAAGCAATATAAAAGTTAATGTCCAGCAGCTGGGTATCATTTGGTTCAGTCTTCAGGTCAGCGGCACTGACTCTTAGCAGAACTAATTTTATAATCATGGCAAAATCTCAGTAATGAACTGCAGTATACAGCTGATTACACCACAGTAAATTTCATTTAGTCTGAGGAACAGTGGAAAACCATGCATTTTCTTAAGCATACTTAGATTGCAAAGCCCAACATGATCCTAATAGCAACTGTAAGAAGAAAAGTGGTGTGGGATATATATGATGTAAGTTGAATACCATGATTTCTTTTGCACTGGTATAGTTGGAGAATTTTTTTTTAATTTATGTCATTCATTGTTACTATGTGAATAATGTTTAAAATCAATAACAAGTGAATGTGTTCTTAGAAATGTTTCACAAATAAAAGTTGCATATTCCGGTGTGATGATGATAACCCTTTTCCTGGAAGAATAATCAGGGTAGTGACTTTTGCTCGGTATCCTTACCAAGAAGAAACAGGACAGGGGCCATATATTTTTAGAAGGCAACAAGTGTCAAAAGGCCAATTTAAAAAAACCCAGTGGTAAGCACGCTGCCAGGAAGCGCCCAGCCTATATTTAGCATAATAGGCAGCCCCTTTTGACACTGTAATTAGTCTTTAATATGTTCTAAGACAGGTGTAAAGAGAATCTACAAAAGACAGAATACCAAAGCTATTTCTGGCGTCAAAGATACTTTTTATCCTCAAAGAGAAAATACAAATTATTTCTTACATGTTCTTAAAAAGAAATGTTTTGTTTTCATCCCATGATTGTAGCAATTTCAACAATTGCAGTAATGGGAAAATGTTTTATAGATAGGAGTACAAATGCAATAAAGAACTGTTTTAAAGAAACGATTCAATTTTTTTTAAATGCTTTCAGGTGCTTAGTTCTGAGGTGCTGTTTCTATGGGCAGGGGCGGTTTGGGAAAGCTTACCTATTTGAGTGGTCTTTATGGTGCTTTGAATATGAGATTTACATCGACTCTCCACACTCAATCTCTTGGATTATTTTCCATCTTTACAATTCTTCACCACTGATACTTATATGCTTTCTTTGTACTTAGTGCATTTATGACAATAGAGAAAAGCACAGCCTTAGAAGAAGGAGATAGTGCTCTTGAACTGACTGAGCAGAAAATAAACATGATGGTCCTGGATATCTGCCACAAACCAGGTGGCGGCGAGTACCTGCGGCAAATTTATCACATCATGCGGCTCAATGAGGTAGGGAAACGGCCTTTTTACCGAGCAATTAGGTGTGTACTGGCCTGAGGCAGCGTCTGCTGGCAGCTAAGGGTTAGTCAAGGAGGTGATAATACTTCTTAAAGTCAATACCAAACTCAATATTGCATTATTAATAGAATCTATTCAGCCCCGGCTGTTCTGCATTTGTATAGCAGAAGCTTCACCGAAACAATGTAGGTTTTATTTATATGGTTTAAACAATAACACGGCTCATAAACTCTGTTCAGTTCTGAATTGTATAGACTAGACGTGTAGTTTGGGAATTGTGTGTTTGTGACTGTTAAGCTGATGTTAAAATCTGCTGTTTGTGAAATGATGAATTTTCTGGAGAGAGATGTACTTCTTCTCCTATAGACGTCATACTTGTCTGGTGAAGTTGTAGATTTCTTCCATAATGAGAAAACTCGAGAAGAATATTGAACCATATTTGGGAGCAGCTAGATTAACCCAAGAAAATGCATTAATGCATGGACACTGGTTAGAGCCGATGTCATGCTTGTCTACGTCTCTGCTGGGTTAAGCCTCTGACCTTGCATGTTTCTGGCTGTTTGAGCAAAAATGTAAAGAGCAGGTATCTCAGCTATGGACTTGGAACAATACAAATGGGCTAACTTCATCAGGTTTTTAATTTGAGCATTTGTACCTGAATTAGAACGTGACATCTAACGTGAATTAGAATTATGTGGTTCTGTGCAAATGTATGAATGTATTTTTCGGAATACTAAAAATTCTATAATATGAATAATGGGAAGCTATAGTGTTCTATCTCAATGAGGTAGGCCTTAAAAACGATAAGTTTCCGAGGAGTGAATTAAATTCTACCACAGCATTTTACAACCCAGTTACATAAATGTTCTTTCCACTACCATCTACCTGAAAGTTACTTCAAGTAAATTTTGTTTCCTGGCTTTCCTAGAGCTAATCAACCAGTCAATAAGCAGGTGATGTAATAGTGCATTCAATGATTGCCTGAAAAGAATGTGACGGATTTGTGGCTGTGAGAAATGGTCCAGTCCCTGAGGCACCAGAGCTCAGTATATAATTGTTAGTAAATTACACAACTTATTCCCATTTGCTAATGATCCCTCATCATTTGTTTAGGGTTTCTGTGTGGGGAACTCAGGAGCTCGTGGCCTTGGCTAACTGCAAGACCACCATTGCGAAGTCATGGTCTTCATTGGCATGGCCACATGGCCACCCAGATGGGCCTAAGTAACCATGGTGATTACTGAGGAACAGATGTTGCAGGAGGCTTACCCTCAGATTTTTAGGAAAGTGGCGTTATAAGAGTTCTGAGAACAGGAATCGCTGGTAGAGATTGCCAAACTGATAGACCAGTCCACTTTTCAAAAAGCCCTTAACATGAAAAAGATCGGTAATCACCAAGAAGCAAAATTAAGTTGAGTATTTACTGGCTGTCAGCCACCTGTTCTATTCAGGAAATCGAAAGGCAGTTCTCCCGTCGTAGAATTTGTGGCCTCTGAGGCCGCGGCTCTGAACAGGTCTGCTGCGACTCCTGATGTGTATAAGACTCTTCACTGGGGCACTGCTACAGTTAGATCAATGAAGTTCCAAGTTAGGATTTTTCCTTTCCTTACAACTGAATATGCTTACTGTTACGGCAATGTTTATCACATGGGATGTCAAGCTAAGTCCTTGCTGATTGTGCTGAGAAGCATCGCGGCAAGGTAGGAAGAGGCGTACTGGGAGGTGAGGCTAGCCCAGAGAAAGTAGTGAGCCCTTTGACTCGTGACTACTAAAACATTTAAACCCGCAACAAACTCAGTAACGGCACACAGCTGACTCAGTGCCCAGCGTTGTCCTACGGCGGCTTTTATGTGGAGGCGTCGTTAAGCTGTAGGTGTAATTGCACTGTGAAGTTTGTTCACCTGCTGAGTAGCACTATGAGTCTTGAGCATTTTCAGGTGTACTGCTGACTATGCTTCAAAAAGGGAACATAAATACAGCGACATTTACAGGTACGGGCCTGGGCGAGGGGAAGAATGAGTATGCCATCGAGTCATAACAAAGTTCTGAGAGGAAATGAGTTTAAGAGTGTTCGTCTTTGCGATAAAGGAAGGATGTCGGAGCATAAAAGTCCAGTGGGTAGTGGAAGAACGTGGCCACGAACAAAGATGAAGGAGGCCATGGCAAGAGATTTTGGTGGCCTCACTGAGTGTGGTAGTTAAGGTCACGGGACTCTTCAGGAGAGAAAAACAGAAACAGTAGGTAGAGAAATACGTATGTAACTGTGCAGGGAGGGTGTTCAAGAAAGGATGTTCAAAGAAGAATGTATCTTTTCTAGAGAAATACATCACATTAACGATAAGTCCGGTTAAAGCAACACCACAAAAAATCAGGTTTTTGAGAAGGGGTGGTGACAAGTGACAATAGTGAGAAGATAGTGGACAGGTTAGAGAAATTAACAAAGGAGAAAACACCATTGTGTTCCCAGCTTGCAGCACAGCACTTGATCTCTTTTGAATTGTGGAACAAGGACAACAAGCCAAATGTAGCAATGTAAGGGGAAATCAGTTGAAACAGATGGTTATTAGCCAACAAAGCAGTTGTTCTTGTTAGAATCTTTTATTCCTTTTCAAAATTTTACATTCAGAAATCATGATGGAGAGAAATTTTATTTCTGTATAAAAATCTAAATCTAGGCATAACATTCTTTTCTGGTGGTTTTATTATCTAACGATACTTAGGAGTCTGTGCGTAAATGATGCTACAGAATTCATCTAAGGAGATGTCCACAATGAGCAAATTTAAGAAATGATTATCATAGTTAAAGTAGCAGTTGCTTTTGATGTTTAGGATTTTAGGATCTAAAATTTACCTTCCTGGATGAGTACGGTAGGCGTTCCCTGTTCAGGAAGTTATATTATAGAGACACAGGAAAAAGCACAATGACCTGAGACCAAAGACGTGGCTTCTCACTTAGACTCTACCACTCACTCCTGTGTAACTTCAGGTTCATCCGTGACTTTTCAGAGCCAACCGCTGAATGTAGTGTGGGCTAGAGTTATTCAAAAACTTTCAAGTGCCTGCCAATCTCCTGGGAAATCATGTTAGTAGTTAGAGTCCCTTTGGGGTGGGGCCCGAGATTCTGTTTTTCTAACAAGTTCCCAGGCTGACTGGGCTGGTCTTGGCGCCAGACTTTGAGTAGCAAGGGTTTTCCAGATGACCTCTGAAGTCCTTTTCAGCTCTAGTGTTCTCAACCTAGTCCTACTCTTGAAGAAAAAATTATATTTTGACATACTGGAGAACTTTTATATTTTATTTCTTAAATGACTTATTAATAGTAAGTATTTGATGGTTTACATGGGAACCTTGACGTCATTTTAATTGTCTTCCAGAAAGAGTCCAATAAAATAGATTAGGATCATTCACCTTATTTATGAATGGAAAATGAAATATAAAGCAGTAGATTGACTTTTTTGCCCAGGCTGCCATGGGCAGTTGGGGGATTAGAATTACATATGTTGAGCTTCATTTGAACCTTGATATTTTTCAGTCCAAGGTATGGAAATAGAGTTTAGGAGTTTGGATTATAATTAATTCTACATAAAGGAAGATTGCTTGCAGTGAAATATCAGAGTACTTAGCACTCTGCTGAGCATAGAGTAGATAACAACTGCACTTAGTGAATGAATGAGCAATCTTGTACTGTGAGGAATCATGCATCTGAGTTAAGTTTTGGTAACCAGACATGTTAACACATGAACCAATGACAAGACAATGCCTATTTAAAAGATTCTGATATATCAAGCATACATTCATTATGTGAGAATTTGTTAAATGGTTTTCTAATCTATCCTATATATTAGGTGAACCTGTTTTTGATGGGTTTATTGCAATGCTGATTGGTATTCTGCTATGTTTCTTCTGGAAATGTATTCTGTCCTGAGGCAAGTAATACACTGTAATCTAGCAAATGTGCTGAAAGGGTAGATTTGGATATTGATCAGTGTATTTTTAAAGAGAATATATGCTTCCCACCATCACGACTTGTAATTTTTTTTCCCCTTGAAGGAATATTTAAAAGAACAGCTGTTTTCTATGAATGGTTCAGAGGAAAAGCCATTACCCATCAGACCTTTAAAGACGACCTTGAGGAGTGTGGAAGATCAGCCTTCTGCCTTTAACCCTTTCCAGGTGTACAAGGCGTTTAGTGAAAACATGCTAGATCAGGTATGTGGAAAATAGTAAAGTTAACTTAAATGTGTGATTTTTTTTTTTACATAAATAAAGGAAAAAGGTGCTTTGTGTTTGAATACTTATAAGCTTTTCTTTTTTTTTTTCTTTTTTTGGCTGGAAAGCAAAAGGCCTTGTTCTTACTTATGTGGTCTGCATGAATTGACTTTGGAAAAGTTATTTTACCTTCTTTCTATTTGTCAAACTGATTCATATGTTTGGTCTGTATAACTTAACTTTTGACCAGGTCAGTTCGCCATGGGCAGAGGGAACATCTGTTTGGCTGTGTCTACAGAAGGTCTAAAAAACCAGGCATTTCATAATGGTCTTCTCCCTTGCTGCCCACCGCCATCCCCAATCCACCCACTCAAAGAACACCTTGCAATTTTTATGAATTTATCTACGTTATCAGGGAAATAATAAAAGAGTTTACAACTAATTATAAATAAAGCCTTGACTTGCTATTTTAGGTGGCATGAGGTAAATTTCCCTTTTTATAACCCTAAACATATTCCTGCATTTCAAATGAATTTGCAAATGATCTTAAAGTCCAGATATTTGGAATAAAGGTAATGTAATAAATTCCACACGTTTTTAATGTCAGATTATGCCACTGTTTAAGCTACCTGCTTCAGTCATTATATTAAAAAGGTCATATTTAAGCCAAAGTATTTGAAACCTAAAGTTGCTTTTGCTTTGGTTGTTCTTTTGGTGAATAAAAAAGGGAAAAGCCTCCTCACAGACTCTTTGAACTAACAGGGCAAAGGAGAAGGATTGCTTGACCTAGAGCTCTGAGGAAAACAAGAATTAAACAATGGCCTAATTCGGGATGCAGATGATATTTTTGCCATGCCTGTTACAACCCTAGTCTACATTCATCAATACCGTAGTAGAATAAGACCTTCAAGTGCTGACAACCCGGGGCAGAATTCTCCTGCTCTATGACAGGATTGTGGTGCTCCATTAATCAGCAGGTGACAGGGCATAGTTCTTAGAGGATTTTAAACATCGGCCTGGACTCTTATTATCAAAATTGTTTAGTTTTAAGGAATTTGAAAACCAAATATATTGTGTAAGTTTGAGTGTATTGTCTGCTTTTCTATGTTGTACATTAGATTGCTCCAAACCATAAATAATCGTTGTAGCTGTTAAATTATCCTCACTTCATTTAAATAAATGGCATGTTTTATTCCATTCTGAATTATGAGATTATCTTTCACAGCAATTCTTCTCCTTACTCTGTTGTGAAATTACCTATTAAATGAGAAAAAGGAATGTTTATATTTACAGGTTGTTCTGATTTCCCCTTTAAAGCATTTTTTTAACCAAAAATAACATTATCTTCACACTCTAATTAAGCTGTGTCTTGTAATTTGAATCATAGCACTTCTAAGTCTTTTTTTTTTTAGTCAAATTTCTGGGTGCTAAAAAATATAAACTATCAATTGATAGATGAAAAAGTTGCCAGTGATTTCACTTTTCTTTTCAAAAAGTCACCCTCTCAGGGAAACTTGTTGGGCAAATGCCATTAGCACTTGGGAAGAATAACGACTCAAGAAATTGATTTATATTTTTATAAATAATGACTACATCCCCAAATGGATTTATAAATTAATTGCTGTCTTATTGGAGTAAAAACCTTCTTCTGTGGACATGATTGATGTTATCTGTCTAAGTCCTTGTTCTGGACCCCCCTCCTTCTTAGTTAGTCTATCACAGCTGGAGCTTTAATTTACTGATCATATTAACTCTGATTAATAACTAACAATAGCGTGTTCTCATTTATCAACAGTCAGCCATCACAAAATGGAACTGGAATTGGTCAAACTTGCTGCCAGATTATCTGGGACTGGATAAGATGACCTTCAGCGTACTGCTCAAAAACAGGTAATGAGATTTGTGATTTGGGGGATCTGGCTGGGGGAAAAGGGTATGTGTGTATATATATATATATATCCTTTACATATTAGATATATACAGAGAGACCTATGTGAAAGTATACCAAGTATACTTTGTAAATGCTGTTTTTCCATAGTAAGTATTTACAAAAGGCAGTAAAAATTTTTTCTGAGATGAAATTAGTTGGTTTTAGTCTGAATTTTAAATATGTTTGACTTTGTGTGTATAATAGTTTTGCATTGTCCACACCAAAATTTATCAACTTGAATGTCATTATAATACTTTGTATTTGTTTATAATAATTTAATGAATGCATACAAAATGCCAAGCCAAATCAACCAGTCTAATCAGGGAAACATGTAAGTAAAACTGTTGTGATCGAATTTTTTGCTTTGAAGCCAGTTATTTTGGCACTTTATTGCTATAGTTTGTTACATAGTATTTTGCACACACACACACACACACACACACACACACGCACACCAGGACAATCTAATAAAATGGTAATGTGATTTTAGCTGGGAACCTACACATGTAATTTATTTTGCACTAAAGTATAAATATTTCCTTTATATTTTGGATCAATTAACATGGATTTTAAAATACTTTAAAGTCTTGACTCAAAACCATAAGGTGTAATCTTTAAAAATCGGATTTCTCCATCTAGTATGACATTTTCATGTAAGATAAATATGTGTGCAACTTTTTTCAAGTATCATTTGTTTGCTTATAGTTCAGTACAAGAAATATTTTCTATATAATCTTTATGATATAGAATGTATTTCCATGTCTTTTTGATACAAATATTAAATACCATTTTTTCCTAAGAGACAGTAATGACAGTGACATAATATAACCGTCAAATCATCCTTGACAAATTTGGGTGCCTATGAGAAAGTATCAAGAGGGGGAGATAGGCAGTGTTTCCCGTAATTTCCCAAATGGAGGTTAAGAAAAAAAAAAGGCAGCTTTATTGAGGGTAAAACCTGTTGTTTAAATATGTGGTCACAATGGTATTCCTAATATCTCACCCCTGAACAAAGCTCTCCTACCCGTCATGGACAAAGCTGAACAATCTAGCTGAACAATCTAGCTTTCCCAGCAAGCTTACCACCTGGCAGGCGCTAGTTGAGAACGCGCTGGATTCGTGCACAAATCCCCCAGAGCTGCCCCTATCCTCTCCCAAAGTTGCCTGGGAGATGGGAGGTGGGGTGGTAGAGGAGAGACCAGGTCTCCTGTTGAATCTATGGTTACGTAATGTTTACACAATGTTATGTGTGTATCTGGAAACGAACTAGTAATGATAAGTCAGTTTTTTCCTGCTATTTGTAAAAGTTTGAGTTGATGCAGATTAACTGTATTCTATATTACTAAGTTTTTCTCAGCTGTGAATTGCTGCTTCTAATCCACTTAATGGTACTTTAGGGGCAACACATCCTTCAAACCTTTCTGCATTTGCTATGTATAATATTCACTTGGAGGTGAATTTGTGTTTTTACAAAATTGCATGTTGTGTTTGTGTAAAAACTTTAATCATTTCACATAGGACAATGCCTATTAAAGTCTTTTTCCCTGAGAGAGCACGTGCAAGAGTGAGTGGGAGAAAAGAACTCCCACAAATTTAGCCAGAAGTAACAGTTCAAAACACTTCTCTTGGAAAAGGGTCATGAATATTGAATAGAAACAGCTAGACTATCACCTTAATAAGAACCTTGGAACTTTTAAGAATGGTATGAAAAGTATTCCACTCCGAACTACTATATACTACAAGCTGCAATGAACATAACTGATCTACCTTAGAAGGATGAGGGACACTTGAGGGTTTTAATTATTTTGTAGTACTTTCCCATTTATTTTAAGAATGTAATTTATGTGACTTGATTAATTGAACAAGTAAGGAAATTATTTTTTCTAAGAGACTCTTGTTGGAACTTACTTGAAAATGCTGAATTTTTTTTTTTTTAAGTAGTGCATTGAGTTTTTGACAACATGGCTATTTAAAAAAATACATTTGACAGTGAGAACATAGAACATCGAGCTTTAGAATGAGAGTTATGGATGTTACCCTACATTCACAAAGTGATATTTCTTATGTACTGTTGTGATTTCGGGAGGTGGGCAGAGCCAAAGAAGAAAACCTAGAGCCGTTCAGCTGAATATGCTCAGTTCTTTTTCTCAAACTCAGCAATTAAACTTGTTCTCTTTTTCTTTCCTTAATTGGTAAATATGTTTATAATACTCTATCCCTGCACTGTGGTCAAGCGTACATATGGGGATGCAAATGCTGTCTCAGGACATAATGTTAGAAACAATACTGAACTCAAATATACATACATGAAAAAAGTTGAGGAGAAGGGAATCCTTTCTATTCACCTTCTAAATGCTTTTGTGCATGGTCTTCAAATTTCGTATCATAAGCAGACCATCTATGGAATTACTTTCTAAAGACCCCCAAGCCTGGAGTGAGCCAGACCTCTCTCACCCCCAGAACAGGATGGAGATGGGAAAACAAGATTCCTGAGTTCTCAGTCCCTATTGTAAGCTTACCTTAGGAAAGTTACCTAAACTATTTGAGTTTGATTTCCTTGTCTTTAAAATGAACTTGGGGAGCCTGGGCTCAGGTCATGATCTCACAGGGTCCTGGGATCGAGCTCCACATGGGGCTCCCTGTTCAGCGGGATCTGCTTCTCCCTCTGCCTGCAGCTCCCTCCCCCCACCACTTGTGCTTTCTCCCTCTCTCTCCCTCCCTCTCTCTCAAATAAATAAAATCTTAAAAATAAATAAAATGAAGTAATGATACTTATGTCTCTACTTCATGGAGACTGTTGACATAATCAAGAATATTAAAGGATATGGCAGTGTTTTTGAAAGTTGAAAATGCAACACATGATTTCAAAAGTATGTCTGTAGCACATAGTGGTTGTATCATTGTCTGCTGGGGTAAGGAGACAATGAAGGTCATTAAGCATTATCAGGGAGCTAGAGGTGGTAGGTGGAGCAGTCAAATTATACCTGATGTCAAAGACACTGAGGTTATGTAGCTTCTAAACTTAAACCAATAGTGAGACTCAGAGCAAGTGTCAGGTCAGAGACCAGGCAACAGATGTATGACTCTGGAAGACAAATGGTGAGAAAAAGGGCAAGAAGGGGAGGGGGCATCTAATAGCCACTGAGCCACTCAGGAGATACTCAAGAGATGACCATGGGAAGGACAGTGCAGACACATGAGAAAGAAGACATGCGGTGGTACCAAGAGTATCTATATCGGAGATAATACTGCTATTTGTTCCGCAAGCTGGTTCTGGGCTGATTCCAAAGACAAGACAAATCTTTTTTTTTTTTTTTTTAGATTGATTGATTGATTGATTCGAGAGACAGAGAGCAAGCATGAGAGCATGAGTGGGAGGGGCAGAGAGAGAGAGAGAGAGAGAGAGAGAGAGGGAGAGAGAATACCAAGCAGACCCCATGCCAAGCTCGGAGCCCTTCGCAGGGCTGGATTCTACGACCCTGAGATCTCAACCTGAGCCAAAACCAAGAGTCTGAGGCTTAACTGGCTGTGCCACCCAGGCCCCCTCAGGACAAACCTTAAAGTGACCACCTGAGTACTTGGCAGGGATGTGCCCTCCGCTCGCTGTCAGGCCTCATCTCAAAACACCTCTCCCCAATTCATGGTGTCCTGAATTCATTGTCTTCTTCCTGTTGTTTGGATTCTCCAAGCTCTTTTTCATTTTAGGGTCTTTGTACCTGCAGTTCCTTTTGCCCTTCACATGGTTGCTGCCATCTCGTCCATCGGGGGTACGTG
Organism: Eumetopias jubatus; assembly: GCF_037043125.1. Taxonomy (NCBI): domain Eukaryota; kingdom Metazoa; phylum Chordata; class Mammalia; order Carnivora; family Otariidae; genus Eumetopias; species Eumetopias jubatus. Next base: position 72,724,885 of record NW_028274811.1, on the reverse strand, counting down.
TTACCTCCTCACCCATCTAAAGTTACCCTCCCGGGCACCAGAGCATTCTACTCTACTGTGTTTTCTTAACTGAGTTATCACCGTCTGAGATCTTTCTGTTTCGTTGTTGTCTCCCAATCCTGCCTCCCAGGGTAGAATATATACTTCATGGGAATAGCACCCCACCTGTCTTACTCAAACCGTGTCTTCAGTACCTGGAACAGCCATTGGACGCACAATAGGTTTTGAGTAATATTTGTTGAATTAATTAACAGGCAAATGAGGAAGAAGAGTACAGAGAAAAATTCAGCCCCGACAGATAAGCACAAAGTTGGCATTCTCTAAATGTCAGGTTGGATCAATAGTCCTGTAGATTGGACAAGTATACTGTGGGAAATCTCAAGTAAAAAAAATTTTCTAGGTGCATGTTCATTCTCTTCATTTTCCAAATTTAGATGAAAATCTAGTTAAGCTCTGTATGTTTAAAATGCCTGTTTTTATTATTATGTGAAGTTTGGCTCAGATTAAAAGCATGAAACACTGGTCTTTATTTTTAATTAACTGATGCAGTTCAAATCCTAACCTGTTTAGCAACAAAGTCTGTTCTTTACTCCATGATTCAGAGATCTTTTGACATTTGAGTGATAGGGTTTGTATTCATTAAATGATACTAAAAATACAAGCTGAAAAATTTAAGGTAGAGTTAGCTGACAAAAGTATCTAACCAAGCCTTTGTAAATTTGTGATTTTCAAGGCATTTGGAAAAAAATGTAGTAGCTGAGACCTCAGAGAGAGATCCTGAATATATATTAATGATAGATGTTTTTCAATTTAGAAAGTTTGCCATTGTGGGGAAAAAAGGCTCCTTCGAGGTTCAGAAAATCAACATATATATCAGTTCTACGCCTTTACCTTTAATGCTATGTAAGAGTAAGTACAGTGATTGTACATTGATCTTTTGAATAAGTTTCTTACTATTAGTTTCTTGCTTTCTTTCTCACTCACTTTAAAATAAATCCAGACTTGTGAATGAGACGGTGATTGCATTTGCAGGAGAGTTCACCAGAAGGGACACTGTATATTCCTTCATTCGTGGCGGATCTCCAGATTGCCATTTTGATATTGTTTTCTTTGTCACTGGAACAAATTTATGTTGCTTTACCTTATTTATTCCAGACTAATTCCCAAGAATTGTGGTGTTGAAAATAATCTGTGAATACAGAGGAATGCTATGCTATTTTAACCATCTAAATATACTGCATATGAGTTTGGCTTCGAGTTGAGCAAACACAATTAAATACGATGGCAGGAACAGCAGAAGGGGTGGTGGTGGCAGATTTCAGGCTATCACTTTGGGGCCTTTCCAGGTGGACAATAACCATACATCTGAGAGGAAACAGAGATTAGAAACCATGTTTGAAAAGAGCTGTTGATTTGTGGAGTTGATTGTTTGCTTTTAATAATAATGATTATTAAAGGACCTTTACGCTGTATCAGATGATAATGTGGGTGCCCTGTGGTGCGCAGAGAGTAGAAAATATTGTCCATGGCCTCTAACTGCATACGCTGCCCTCGGCAATGTCCGGCCTCGGGCAGCACCGACATTAACTCGAAGTTTATGGCTGCATGCGGCAGTAAATTCTGGATGCAGCAGCGGGCTGCCTGGTTATGGAGAAACCATGGTTTAAGAAAAAAGGGATGCTGATCTTAGAAATACACACCTCTGAGCCATTACATATATTACATATGCCATGGCATTCAAATCTGGGTATTTGTCATGCTCTGGCTCACTAAAACTCCCTTTCCTTCCCACTCCCCCAAAAGGCAAGGCCTCAGAGACTCAGTGACTCTCTACCCTGCATCAGTGTGTTCTCAAGCAGGACAGGTTTCCCTCTCATCCTTAACTCCCAAAGCAGCATGTCTGAAGTGTATTTAGGATATAAAAATTTAATACGGTGATCGTCAGGATTTCCAGGAGTTCGGGCTTCGGTAAGTGAACGGAATAAGTGAACAGAATAATCCGATACCTGTGTATCGTTTTCTATCTGGTAACTTCTATATATTGTCCTTTACGGTGCGTAAAGTACTTTCCCACAGATCTTCTTCTCTGACCCTCCCAAGAACTAGGTAATAAGAGACAGGTGCCAGTGAGGTTGCAAAACATTAAATGACATTCCCAAGGTCAGAGATAATAAGTGGCATCTGGAATTTAAAATGAAGTCTTCTGACTCTGTTTCTGGGACTTTATCTACTACACCATATTCCTGGTCAATATTTTTTTTCCAGTTGCATTGAGATAATGCTTGACACATAACATTGTGTAAGTTTAAGTTGTGCAAGGTGTTGATTTGATACACTTATGTATTGCAAAAATGATCACCACCATAGTGCTAACACCCTCTATCACATATCACATTGCCATAGCCTTTTTGTGGGAGGAGCATTTAAGATGTACTCTCTTAGCAACTTGCAAGTATATAATACAGTAAGAACTATAATCCCCATGCCATACTAGATCATCATCTTTTAACTGGAAATTTGTACCTTTGGTCAATTTTGTTAATTAGCTGTATGTTCAGAGTAAAACTACTGATGATAATGAAAAAAGCAAACATGGAGAGCACTTGCCACCTGGCTGGCATAATTTAAGTGAACTGCATACACATATTTAACTATAGATCCTTAAAATAACCTTATAAATGAGGTACCCAATTACCCTAGTTTTCCTGATAAGGACACTCAGGCACATAGGCACAGAGCACTAAGTGATGGTGTTTCGATCTGGTTCACGTCCATGTTCCTCACTTCTCTCTGAATTAGAGGGACAGGGTAGTCACAAAGAAGGAAGGCCAGGTTGGAGACTGTGGCTAGAGGCTGAGAAAGACATTATACATCACAAATATAAAAGACATTCACAAGGAAGCTTGGGGGCTCATTTAAGTCTGTTCCTACATTGCATAAAAGTTAGGTACAATATGTTCTCTTTGAAGACAGTGTGGCCCAGGTATTCTTTAGGTGGAGAGGAGCAATGCTTACCATTGTTTCAGAGTCATTGTGTTTGTTCAAATCCTCCAAGCAGATGCCAGATAGGATGAGAGGTGCAAGAAATTTTTCAGGAGAGCTGCCCATGAAGGATAAAGTGGAGAGGGAAGGGGTAGGCAAGTGAACCTTCAGACCAAGTTGCTGATCTGATAGCTGCGAAAGGAGAGGAGGGAGGAGGGTTGGGTAGAAAGAGTCGTGGGTAGCAGGGTAGGTCTAAGAAGGTTTTGACAAGGCCAATGAGGACTCCATGAGCAAAGGTCACATGCTGGAAGAGTCTCATGTCCTGCAAGAATGGGCTGGCCTTAGTACCTCCATTGTTCTCAGACACTGGCAAAAGTCCACTTGGGAGAAGAATGACCTGAGCACATGGTAGATGCAGGGGAATGACAGCTTAGGGACAGTGGTCCCTGTGCTAACCATAGCAGGAGATGTGGGTGGCACCTTTCCCCCTGGCTACAATAGTGGGGATGCGAACAGTGGTACTCTGGTATGTGAGAGGTTATATGTGTATGTGTTGTGTAAGTTAATAGGAATGTGATTTAAATAAAGGTCTCCATTACTTTAGGGAAGTAGAAAACAGACTACCTAAATAAATAGGTTAAATGCTATTGACAGAAACGCAGAATTGGCAACATTCTGATGAAAGGAAGGTATAATAATTTTCTCAAAAGCAGCGATGGGAGAATTTTTCACTTGTCAAGTTGAACCAAAATTCACTTTGTAATGAATTTTCGCCTACCTAATTATACGTTCACATACTGGCACTTTGGAGTTCTTACAATATATATCAGAAGCTATTAAAAACTTTCTTGTATGGAGTACATTCTTTTTTCAATGACTGTTCTTTAAGTCATTCCCCTGTCAAATTCTGTTCAGACCCCAAAGCCTCTGTGATGTTTTTCTACAAAATGTCTTAGCATAGGTTCAGCCAGGAGTAGCTGTCATAGACCCATTGATTCATTTTGGCTGAAGATGAAAATACCATCGACTACTTTTTAGGCTTATTTGTCACCGTACAATATTTCTGTTTATGTTACTATATCAACATAAAGACAAGAAATGATCTCTTTGAAAATATTTTCACTAAGACGTAATTATGAGAGAAATTTAAATGTTTACTAAATTTAATGAAATATAACAAATCTGAACAACTTTTTATGATATTATTTCAGTACTTTTGTGATCTGTTGTATATGAAACTAGTTAGGATACCTATAATGCATTCTTATATTGTAAATGAAATTCTCACCTTTATGATAGGTGAGAATACCTATCTCACCCGAGGATACAGTTCTAAATTTGATCCCCACCCCCCCAAATAGGAGATCTGGTAAAAAAAAAAAAATTAAATCAAGATATTTTTATATCCAGAATATTTGCATTAATATAACTTTGAAATTTATTTTGTAATAAATTATAAGCAATACATACACATGTATTATTTCAAATGGTAGAGGAAGATAAGAAACAGAAAAGCTCCCCTCACAGAAATCCCATTCGCTTGTAACCATTTGAACCATTTCTGTTTTTATTTCTTTCAGTTGACAAATCTAAGGGATATACTCTACCACTAATTTTTTAGAAACTAACAACTTAGTATTACTGATTCCTTGTGATGAAAAATACAGAATTTAAGTTACACTACCTCTTCCTATCCCTTCCTCTTCAAGCTCTGCTAATAAAATTTAGTTTTAGCTCTTCCATTGGTCACTTTTATGTCATATGTTATAACCTCTATTTTTAAATTGATTTGTTCTTTATATATATGTGTGTATTTTTATTTGACATAAAATAAAATTCACTCCTGGTGTATAGTTCTGAGTTGAAACATGCATAAAATTGTTTAACAATCATCACTATCAAAATCACGCAAAAAGATCCTCTTGTAGTCAATTTCTCCCCTGTCTCAATCCCTGGCAACCAATGACCTGTTTTCTGTCCTTAAGATTTTCTTCTTTCAGGAATGTCATAGTAATAGATCTATATTATGTCATTTTTTCAATCTGGCTTCTTCTGCTCAGCGTGATAGATTTGAAATTCCTCCCAATTGTTTGCTCTTCTTACTGTAGAATATTATAGTCCATTGTAAGATGTTCCATTGTTGGTTGATCCATTTACCTGTTAAAGGACATTTCGGTTGTTTGCAGTATTTGGTGATTGTGAATAAAGCCTCTGTAACCATTTCTGTGTAGGTTTTGCATGAACATAGGTTTTTATTTCACTTGGATAATACCTAGAAATGGGAATGCTGGGTTGTGTAGTGCATTTACGTTCAACTTTGTAAAGAAATTGTGTCTACCTGTGTTTTATGCTGCCTAGGAGAAATTTGATGCCAAAAGGATTCTTTCCCCCCGTTTGTCTCCCTGGATGCTTTTTTTTTTTTAATTCATCATTTACCCCACCCTTCCCACCACCCCTGTTATTCTTGAAATGAGATCATGTCTGTGTGTGAGTCTTTGGTTTCTCTTGGCATTGAGTAACCCCTTCAATATTGTGATTTTCTTGAGATTTTTTTTCCTGTTTTTGATTATTCCCTCTGCCCCCATCCCCAGATACATCTATATCCCTTTCTGGCAGTCCTCTTAAGACAGGTGTTCTGATTTATTCTTTCCTCGGATATTGCTACAGGTTTCTGGCCGTGATCCTCCTGTTCTCACACTTTCCATATCCTTTCCACCGTTTTTTCTGCAGCTAACTCATTTGTTTCTGTGGCTTTAAGGAATTATCCTAGGTCTCAACATCAGATGCCTTCAGGCCTGGGCAAATAATATAAATTTGTGAAGGCAAGGTATAATACAATAGGGGGAGGTAAGAGTATACCTAAGGGAAAACATCCAAATTTTATTTTTCAAAAATGTTCTGTTAGCTAAAAAGGGCCAGTCCTCAGAATGGATTAGGCCCACCAATGTGAATCTCTAAATCTATGCTGTGCAGTCCTCCATAGTTCCAGTTGTAATTGTTAAATAAGACTCCAGGTCACATACACTTAGATTGTCACTGTAATAATATTTTAATGTAATAACTCTCACCTCATCTAGAAGGCCTAACATCATAATTACCTTCATCTGAAAACTGCCTCCCCTTGAGAATTGTGTGATTTCTACTTGTGGCAGTAACATCTTTCCAGCCTCAGCCTAGAAATCTTGAATGGCTTTGCAAAGTTTCCATCTCCCATCATCTGTGTTGTTGGACGGCAGAAGCCCGCTAGTCCACCCGTTTCTTACACCATCACTTTCTATCCCCCAGCGCTGCTGCTCTCAAATCCAGAGCCCGACCCGCTGATAGCTAGATCACCTGCTTACTCTTGCCTTGACTTCCAGTCCATTGATCTCTGCTGGATTAATGTGTTTTTCTCCTTAACATTTTCCATCATTATCAAAACCAATTGAAAATAGCATTATCATTTTAGGACACAGAAATAGTGTGTTTATAATATAATGCCACCACCTTGGTTCAGCTCTTTTCTACCAGTTCCCTTTATACGTACACAACAAACACTTCCTTTTGCACCCCACCTTAAGGAATCTACATTTACCATCGCAGGTTCCACATTTTCACGAGACTATTTTTTGTCATTCATCGATGCAAAGATGTAATTTTTATTTTGAATAACTTAGAGCATTATGCCAGATTATCACAGCACAATTTAGCCATTCCGGATTCTTGGTTGGTTTTGTCTTTCCATGTCACGCTGCCTTGTAGGTGTAGATTACTTCCTGACGCTGATAGAATAGGGGTGGGAAATAAAAAGACACAAGCAAACTTGTATTACAAATTACCAAATATTCAAAGTGATAAAAGATACAATGAAATATACAGAAATATATTCTGCTTTGAAACTTAATGGTGGCTCCACATTGCCTCCTACACCAAACCCAAACTCCTGAGCCCCAATTTCAGAGCCTCCTTCATCTGGTGTTTCCATTATTTCCTTTATAATCCCACCATCCCTTTGCCCATTCTGGAGTATGGCAACCTGTAGTTCAAGTCTTTCTCTACTAGTCTCCTTTCTCTTACCTGCATGATAGAGATCATAGCAGCACATTTCTTTTTGAATGGGCAGATCAAAAAAACCCCAGCAAGTTTTTAGCACAAAGCCTGGAACACAGGAGATGCTCTATAAATATTAGTTAAAACTGTTTTTAGCTATTGTTCAGCCCTCTTCTTTGCACAAGCCAGAGTAAGGTAAAGCAAAAACATGTGGCCAGGGATAAGATAGTAAGGCACAACCCAAGCATCCAGATAATCGTAAAATGAGGGAAGGGAGGACCAAGGAGAAAAAACAGAAATGAGAAAAGAGAGGTCTAGAGCACTATTAGGTGGTGGCTGTGTGATACATGGTCTGGGTTCAAGGCAGAAGGTAAGCTCAGGAAGCTGAAGCCTGGTTATTCATGAATCTGAGGCAGGACAGGTGTGACCAGAAAGGGCCAATATTTAACGGTCAATCAATCAGTGAGTCTGTATACCAGTTCCTGTTTTCAGCTGTGGATTTTGAGTTACTCAGAAATCAAGATCTAGACATGGGGTCTGAGTCGAGTGTTCCGGCATCCCTGACGAAACTTGATCTGGACATTTGTTCTCAGGGACAGAGACCCCCCCCCCATTGCCTGATCAGGACTGAAGTTCACCCCAGATCACTGATAGACTGGAGGCTCCAGATGAGAAGACTGATAGAGCTGGAATAGGAGAATGACTATTGGGAACTTAAGCACTTCCTGGTATCTGTGTCACTGATGCCTGTACCTTTTTCTGGGTTTCTCCCCTGTGTTCCCCTTGACTGTCACCCCCATGTCTGCCCTTCACCTGCTGAGGTCCACCATCAAGCCCCTCTCCAGGTTCAGAGATCTCAAAAATCCCCCATTTTCCAAATTCCCAGGGCATTTATAGACCATTACACATGTTAACATCCAGCATGTGCTACCCTAAATGTTCTCTAATGTTTTTCAGTTTTCTGTCTCCCCGGATGGACAGTCAGCACCCGGAGAGCAGGCCGCTCGGACTCTTCTCGCTTGACGCTTGCACTGTTAGGTTCAGTGTTCAGAGCTTGGGGTTATGCGGGTCATGCTTTTTGGCTTCTGGTCTCAGTTTACTGTTTTGTAATGACTGTCATTTGCTTTTAGGCCTTTCTGAGGTAAGGAAGAGATGGGCAATCAGAAAGAGGCTTTGTTAATTCATTTATTAAAAACTTCATTAAACTATTTTAAATTACATATATGCTCAGGAGAAGTGAATAATATGGACATTGTGGAAAGTAAAAGTCACTAATCCCTTGCTCTGCCTCACCATGTACCTTGTAATTCCACCACCTGAGGTAACAGATCTGTCCTTTCCTCTCATTTCCATTTAAATCTTAAAATAAACTTCAAGGATTAAGTCATCATTCTGAATAGAATCTTAAAAGAAAAAAAATATCAGGATGAATATTGTGATTTAGAAAAATAAAAGGTAAAAAGAGAGTATTCTAGCTTTCTGTAAAATGAAAGTTTTTAAAGCCACAGAGATACACAGGATTTAGTGATTGATCTGGAAGCTGGTGATTCCCTTACTGTCCAATAGTTGATAACTCCAAGTTAATCAATTAAAACCTATAAATAGAGTCCCAGGATGAAAGAATTGGTCTGTCTTTGGAAAGGAGTCAGCAACCTGATTACGATTTTGTTGTTTACCTGTCTCACTTGCCCAGTGGGCTCTCTTCATCAGGATTATGTTTTTGCTGCATTTGTGCATCTGATTTAGCCCAAAGCCAGTCATGGACATCTACTTGTCCATTTCAACAATCACATCTCTAAAGGACTTACAGGTAGTCAGGACTCCCTGGAAATAGGTAACTTTGGATAAGGGACAACCCAGACTCTCATTACTTCATTATGCAGAGAATACATTTGGCAGCAAATGAAAGTGAGGTATTCTGTAACCCACAGACTACACTGTGTTGATTATAAGAACACTTCCATCCCATTATTCAGTCCAGCAAGACTTTGAGTAAATAGATGGATCTTTGACTGTTTGTTCATTCATCCATCCATCAAACATTCTAGGCGCAGCAGATAAAGAAATGAGCCAGACACAGCCCCTACTGTCAGGGAACTCAGAATCTAGTGGAGAAGACAGACTAAAAAACCAGTGGCTAGAGCTATCCTAGAGGTTCGTGCAAGTTACCAAACAACTAGAGTGGAAGATGGCAGAGCTAACTTGAATGCTGGAGCAGTCGGGAAATATACCCAGGATGTGGTGATACTTAAGCTGTGTGTTGACAGGTGAACCTGAGTCAGCCAGGTAGCCAAAGTGAGAGGCAGTCTAAAGAGAGGGTTTGAGGTAGATAGTACCACAACAGAGATAGTTAGTTTGCTCAAGTAATGGTCTCTCCACTGCATCTTTCATTTTTAAATCAATTCTGTTCACAACATTTGATCACAATGAATGGTAGGCTGCTTAGGACAAAGTCAGATGCTGAATTGAGTGAGGGGTAGTACAGGGAGAAAGGGGCACCTGTCCTATTTAGGCTTATCACTGGAGAATACTAAGAGTTGCAGCTTCTTTCTTTTGAATCCTTGGCCTTGCCCGACCCTGAAGGTTTTCAGGCATGTGTAAGCAATTGCAGGGCCTGTGTAATTCATAGATCAAATGGCCTTGTAGTCTGTCACTAAAATTCCATTTGCCTTCCATTTATATGGCTTGGATGGGACCTACCTTCATGAAGGCACTCTTGGTACATGATTGATGGCTCTTCAGACAAGTTGTGCTAGTGTAATAGTGGCCTTGGTCAAGTATGAAAGGTACACCTGATTTGTCTTGCTCTTAATCTCTCCGTGTACTTGCAGCTTGTCCTGGGGCTGCATGCTGTTCTTCAGGGCTTCAGTTTCTCCGTGGAGGGTAGAATTGCCTGACAGTGATGGGAACGCCCAAGAGAGGTAGTGATGCCTCCGACTCAGCATGTTCAGGTTTGTTGCTGTGAACGGGCTGGTCTGAGATGGCCTCAGCGACATTTCTAGACCCCAAAGGGTTTCTGGAGCAGAAATGAAGTGCAATTGCTTCCCAATTAATTGTTCAGTTTTTCTTCGTTTAGCAAATAATCTAACAGAGATTTTAGGACAGAAATTGGACTTTTAGCGAGTACGTGCATGTCAGCTATTGATGTTTGTTCAGATCAACTCTGCAAATGTGGATATGTGTGATGTTAATGTATTCATTGGAAATAATGTTATTTTTCACAAAGTAAAAACATTCGTAATTTTGCTACAAGGGAGAATACTTGCTTCCTCTCACACATTTTATTTAATAATTTTACTTCTTTAAAAGCAAAACAGCACACAATTTGAAAATGAAATTTCCCCAAAGTGTTCAGTTTGCTAATATGTTTTTCATTTTCTTCATTATGCTATAGTGGAATGTTGCCATACTTTGAAATGTGCAACTTATCTCCCTGGAGGCAGCAGATGGTGTGACTAGTGTGTCTTTTGGAATAGGATTTATCCTGAGAGATGGCATCTAGCACTGGGTGAGAGATAGCCCTGTCCTCAAAGAGCATTGACTCCCACCCTAATTACCTCATTACAACATTTATGTTAATTATTATTTTTAAATATGAAAAACCTTCAAAAATGAGAAGACTTTGGCTCTTTTTAAAACTTCCTTTTTCTTAGTTTGTGTAAGAAAACACTTTATGTAAAAACTATCTGTGTTTCAATTACATTTGCAAGTGTTTTCTCTCATTGCCTCACTGCTAGAGGACCAGCTGACCTCTTGGGCAGGACTTGATTTTAATGCTATTTCCACCCTAATTTGTGATCTGGTCTTTAACTTTGGAAGCCTGACAATTTCACTTCATATAGGAATATTGGCTCACACTAATCAAACTCAACAGAGACTTTTGTAAAATCCAGAGCTCCATTTTACTTATGTACAGTGGAAAATACAACTTCAAGCAGATCTGGGAATTCTCTCCCTCGAGGTGAATTGACATCAGAAGCTGGATCATGACAAAAAGGTTTATTTGGGGAGTAGAAGTAGGCCATCCCTCCATGAAGCTATGCCTGCCATTAGGGCCTATTCACATGCTGTGAGTCATGGTGTCCTTGCTTCTGCACTGTGCTAATAATTTTTTATTTTTTCTGGACATTTTTAGTATCCTGCTGGACTACTCTGTTACATCATCTCTTTAAAAAGAACAGTGTAGGGGCGCCTGGGTGGCTCAGTCGTTGGGCGTCTGCCTTCGGCTCAGGTCATGATCCCAGGGTCCTGGGATCGAGCCCCGCATCGGGCTCCCTGCTCTGCGGGAAGCCTGGTTCTCCCTCTCCTGCTCCCCCTGCTTGTGTTCCCTCTCTCGCTGTGTCTCTCTGTGTCAAATAAATAAATAAAATCTTTAAAAAAAAAAAAAAAAGAACAGTGTAGAGGAGGAAAGACTTCCTTCCCCTCAGCCCTCCTAGGTTTGATAGTTGGGTCTATGAAATAAACTGACAACAGGCAGGTTAATGGGAGAAAAGATATACACATGTGTTAATTTTTAATATTTGTGTGCATGGGGGCATTATGGGGAAAAATGTGAATACCTCAAAAATGGTGAGATTTGAGACCTTACATACCATCTTAATATAGGGGAAGGGAAGAGGGAAATTTAGGCCACTTAGGAAGATGAATGGGCCCATAGAAGAATAGATGGGAGGTATGATAGTTGGTGACATAGTTTGTCTGGGGATAGTGTCAACTTCTAGCCTATTTTACGAGAAGAATCAATCTTCTCTGGTTGATGAAACTCTCCTGGATGGGATTTATGACAACTGAGTTTCTTTTGGAGGACCTGTCTTTAGGCAGAGAAGGGTTGTTCAGGGAAAGCCCCTCCCCACATCTGCTGTTTTTCAAGTGTTTTCAGTTCAAAACAATCAATGTACCAAAGTGGCTTATTTTTGGATGGCATGTCCTAAAGTCTTAAAAGGGCTAATAAGCACTTAACTCCCGAGAGAAAATAGTTTTATCTTGAGTGCACAGTCCAGGAGGGTAGTTTTTTGCTTGTTTGTTTGTTCCCTCTAGTGCTGTAATCATTAAGCAATGTCTGCCACAGACAGAGGGGAATGAGAGCTTCATGACAGAAGTTTGCTCACCTTGACTTAACTCCTACCTTTATTATATAGAATACTATGATTAGTATTTAAGAACAGTATTCTGCATTCTTGGAAATTATTTGCGAACATCTTTTAAAGCTAGATGAAATCTTAATTTTCTCATTTTATAGGTCAGAATGCATTTGTCTTGAGGGACTTACTGAAGTCTTGGAGCGGGCTGAGCAATGACTCAAGCCCAGGATTTCTGACTAATGGTCCCGCATGTTTTCTTATAAACCATAATGGGCCTAAGAATCCCAAAGACTAATGATTCCCTTTCCAACTTAATTTGAAAAATCTCTTTCCTCTGATAGGATTAATTTTTTTTATCCTTTGAAGTCAACAAAATAAACATGAGGATTATTATATAGAGCAGTTATACTTAATCTTGGATACACTTTAGAATTATTTGGGAAGTAATAAAAAGCAAAACAAAACACAATACCAGGCCTCCACCTGATCAATTAAATACGAATCTCTGGGGCAGGGCATAGTTACTGATACTCCAAAAAGTTTTCCATGTGATATAACTGTGTAGCTAGGATAATTGAAATAATTGATAGAACTATTTGAAAATTTGTTGAAATGATCAAGCACTTAGTAAATAATTAGTCATTGTTGACATTAAGGTGTTGAAGGAAACAATATTTTTGCCAGCCAAAATCAGTTTTTCCAAATAAAAATCACAGTTAGAAATTAAGATTAGCAGAGTACTAAATATTTTTCATTCAATAGTTCTAAATACAGGCATCAAATAGGAAATTGGAAAAATAGCAATGACTGTGATGATAATGATGAATTATTCTCAGATTATCCCATGGTAAAAATAAAGGAAAATATTCCTTTTCGTATTTTGGGTAAGATGCATAGAAATAGTATTCATTCTTTATTTGATCAGTTTCAATTTCAGTTGAATGGAAACATGGTGGTAGAGATATGAATAAGTGCAATAGAAAATATGCAAGTGTGCCCTTCCAGTTCAGAGGACTCTTCACTGATAATGTGTATGGTGATGTAAAAGTAGTTAATACCATGAATCAGAAAATGGTAATTACTAGAATGGAAACTTTTGGTCCTTCACTGCTCATTTTTTATCAGTCGTACTAGGAGTGTTGTGATTCCATCTGCCACTTAAAGATAGCTAACCCTTTATACTGTGTATGTAGCTACTAGAAGGGAATGCTTGTCCAAAATCCAAAATAAAGAACAGCAGGTTTAAAACAGCTTTAAAATGAAATTTAGTATTTATTTAAATATCACTGATGTTTGGAACATTCATAGGGCTTCAAAAAAAAATGAAGCTATCGTATGAAACCCTGAAGAGAAAAAGTTTCCCATCAGATATGTTTCCTTAATTTCCCACTACTTTACCCTGTGCTAGACTGTTTATGCAGTAGACCTCTGGTTATCTGCTCTTTGAGTTCTGTCATTCTCTCCCTCTCCCTCTCTCCCTACCTTGCCCTCTCTCTCTCTCTCTCTCTCTCCACCACTTCTTCCCTCCACATTTTGTTGGCTTTTCAATCTCTAAAGCAAGATTGCAGAGAAAGCATTTGTAGTGCTGCCTTGCACTCAAGAAGTCGCAAGATTATTACACACACTTAAAAGTGGACCAACCAAAGCTGAAGAACTTAAAACAAGACTCTCAAGTTTTCCAATTAGATTAACCACTTACTGATAATCAGAGTTAAATGGCTGTCCAGTCACGAACTAGAAGCTTCCCGGGTCTGGTGAAAATATATACTGTGTCTTGCATAAGAGGTGGCATTGTAGAGATCCCTCTTACAGCACAGAATTCAGAGTTCTCACTCTAAAAGTTGACACTGAAATATGTCATTGAGGACAGCTTTTCTTGTGTTACTCTTTGGAGTGGCAGGTTATGACAAAACTACATTCATGTTACTTGAATACATCTTTTGTCTAGTCTTACATGCTTTTTGACTTGTCTAAAAAATGACATATTGTGGTTTTCATTAGCTTTAACCAGGTGTGATTTTCTTATGGAAGATACCTCAGCAGGACTGTAGTTTAAGGCGAATAAACCAGTGAAGCTCAGAAAGGCCATAGCCCTCCTTCAGATGGTAGCAATGAGCTGAAAGTCTCATTAATCAACCACGGACTTACAGGTGTGATGGCTTACCTACCAACTGCCAACAGACTGTGAAAGTCACACCAGACAGGCTAAACTGTCAAACTAGACCCATCCAGAAACATTTTAATGGAGAAAAGTCCAACTCTTTTGTCTTAAAGATGTGATTTTGAAATGGTAAATTTCCTCCAAACCTTTTATAAAATGTTTATTTTATTTCATAAAATGCAAATTTCTTGAAAAAGAATCAAATTTGGCATTCTTTTTCTTGCATAAAAATTTGTGTTAGTGCCTTTATTTCTTATCTTATTTTTCTTAATGCTTCTTTACCTTAAAAATCTGTTCTTATAGTACATGAAAGGGTGGAGAGTGGAATTTGCGTGGGTCAAAGCTTTATCAGTAGTGAAAATCCATTTTCAAGCATGTGTGTATGCTTGATCTGTGCCACTCAGAAGGGTTTCATTAATAAGGAAATGTTTGTAGATATTTTTTAATGGAAGAGCTATGTAAAGTACTTTTTTAACTAAAAGAAATTCTCTTAAGTTAACAGCTCAATTTTTTTCTCTTTCTTTTGATCTCCAAGCAATCATAATTTTTACTTTGTTTTAGGTTATTTCTTAAAAATTGTTACATCACAAAAGAAGTCAAGTTAAACCTTAAGTTTGGTGTGTGCTTTTGTCAGGAGTTTTGCAACAAAATGACAGTAATTTTACAAATGAATATGTAGTTTATATTTTGGGGGTGTGGATTCCAGTGAACTCCAGTAAAATATATGTGATGGCCTTAAGTAAGTCTAATGTTCGTAGATCTATTCTGTAACTCCTCAGTTACTTCTATTTTTGCTTTTTTGTGCGAATGGAATACATAACACCAAAGGATTCATATTTTCCCCCCTCATTGCAATTTCACTCCATCAACTTTCAAGCCTTGGATAGTATATTGGTGTTCATTGAGCAGAGCAAATAGAGTTAAGCGTGGTGCAATTAGAACTTGTGTAGGTTCTCTAGAAGCTTGCCCCTCAAAGTTTGTCCCATAAACAGCAGCATTAGAAATACAGAACCTTGGGTCCTGCCCAAGACCCACTGAATGAAAATCTGCATTCTTATAAGATACTAAAGTGCTTCATCTGCACAATTAAAGCTGGGGTAGCATTAGGCTAAGGTGAATTGGACCATTCTTTCCTCTTACTAGTTTTTACGTGTCATTTAAATCCCATGCTATGGGGCACCTGGGTGGCTCAGTTGGTTAAGCGGCTGCCTTCGGCTCAGGTCATGATCTTGGGGTCCTGGGATCAAGCCCCACATCAGGCTCCCTGCTGAGCGGGGAGCTTGTTTCTCCCTCCCTCTGCCTGCTGCTCTGCCTGCTTGTGCTCTCTCTCTCTAATAAAAAATAAAAAATCTTTTAAAAAAAATACCATGCCAGTAAAACCATTATAAATCAGAGTTCTCATGTGAAAAACATAATCAGACTCTAATATTCTGGATGTTAAAAGCAATATCAAATACAATGAATGTTAGGTTAAAAACAGAATTAAAGTACCCCAATAACATTGTTTGAGGTGGCATTTGATCTTTTAAATATAGCTAAGTGATCATTAAATATACAAAGGCCAATGATAATATACCAAAGCATCTATGTAATAAGTCTGGATATCTTTCTCTAGTGTAGGAAAAAACAGAGTGTGCAAAAAAGTGTGAGACCTATCTTGTTCATAAAAATTTATAAACAATATTTTCATTCACTATAAGGCAGTTCAGTTATGAAGTTCTAACATTTCATGGCCTTGTTTTATCTTTTTAAAATGTTTTAATATTGAAAACAGCAGAAACATTCTTTAAAATAGCTGGGTTTTTACAACATCCCTTATGAAGTTCTTTACCTGAGTTAAATGCTTTCCTCCATTGCCAATTCTGATTCAACCTAAGCCGAATGAAGTATGTTATTTTTCACTTCTTTGAATTGTTTCTTTGTTCCTTGGAAAAAAATATGGATATTTACACTACAAAGACTGGAATGTCAAAAGAAGATAGAAGTCACAATTTATTCTCAGGGAGTCATACTCTAATTCACATTCCTTGTCAATCTCTGTTCTGCCAAAATACTGGTAGATTATATATAATAAATTCCCATAAAATACTATGATTACTACTCTATGTTGACTTTAAGTTGATATTGAAGAATTACTTTAAAAGATTTAGGCAGGGGGGTGGGGCAAGGGATGGATTTTTACAACTAGAAATTAATAAGTTATTTTGTGGCCCATTTCAACCACAATAAAATTGAGCAAACTTCGATATTTCTACAGTTTGTATACCCAAGTTTCTTCTGGGAATTCTTCATTAGAGAGTTATTCTAGGTGTAAATACTTGCACAGAAGAAGCCCTCAGTAATGACTTATTTTGATTTGAAAATAGTGGGAAGATCGATAGCAATAGAGGAAAGTAATAGAGAACAAAAGAATGAGAATTATGTACTGAGAATTAACTGAAGTACTAAAAATTCTATCTCATCTGTAATCCTTATTTAATTGAGAAAGTGTGATAGAGAACAGGAAATGATATTATGATACATGGGCAAGTACAGTATATAATAATGATAAAGGTTAGATTTCCAATTAAAAGATATATGTGCTTGTAATTTCCATTTGCATACAGTTTTCTATGCTCAGATTAGCCTCGAAACATTTGTTCTGGATATCCTCCTGAATATCCCCCCCCAACTCCATTTTGCGCTCTATGTATGTCAGTACATAACTTCTAGCAACTATTCTCTTTTTGGCAAATACTAGAAGTCTGTCACATCATGATCTTGTCGTAGGTGGAATATACAACTGACTGAACTTCATTTTAATGGAACTATGTATGAAAAGATATTGTCGTTGGGATCATTGGAAAGTATGTCCTGAAGTAAGCCCTCATGACCATTTATTTTTTTATCTACACTGTTAGTGGCTAATAATTTTCTCTTATTATTTTAACTTAGTAATGATACACCCCCCCCTTGAATAATACGGCAATGTTCTTTTGTCATACTAACAACTCTGAACTGCATTTAAAGATACATCCACACTCCTACCAGTAAAGTGTTAATGAAATTAATAATAAAAAAGTATAATGAATTCTACTGGGATAATTACATAGGTAATTTAACAGTAGATTTGGATGAAACTGGAAGCATTTGTGCGATATACAGTTAAACCTCCATAAATGGTACAGAAAAAAATCAAAGACTGTCCCATTGTCTTTTTTCAACACCAAAGGATTCTTTAAAAATGTTAAGTAGTAGCAATTCTTAAAAGGAAGATTCTTCTCTTTTATTATTCTAATAAATAGCTCTTTAAAAATATTTGACTAATTGGGTGCCTGGGTGGCTCAGTCGTTAAGCATCTGCCTTTGGCTCAGGTCATGATCCCAGGGTCCTGGGATCGAGTCCCACATCGGGCTCCCTGCTCAGCAGGAAGCCTGCTTCTCCCTCTCCCACTCCCCCTGCTTGTGTTCCCTCTCTTGCTTTGTCTCTCTCTGTCAAATAAATAAATA
This sequence comes from Eumetopias jubatus, assembly GCF_037043125.1. Classification (NCBI taxonomy): domain Eukaryota; kingdom Metazoa; phylum Chordata; class Mammalia; order Carnivora; family Otariidae; genus Eumetopias; species Eumetopias jubatus. Next base: position 72,707,144 of record NW_028274811.1, on the reverse strand, counting down.
AAATCTAAAAAAAAAATTTGACAAATTGTTGTTTCATGACTTTACTCTCTGTTCGCTTTTTAAAAATATAACTTGATACCCTCACAGCAAAGTTATAAATCCAGTCTGCTTGTTTTTTAATTTTATCAATTAAAATGAGAGCGGGAACTACATAACTTTTCTCAAATAACTTAATTTGGGGCAGTTTTCAACTTTATCTGTACTCTTTGGAGCTGGTTTCTACACAAAAGTATTCTTGACTCTCCAATTATAACAGATTTAAAATGTGAAGAAATTCTCCGAAAGGAAAGAAAACAGAGCCTGAAATGTTTAAAGCACTGTTCCCTGACTGGCAACGTGCTGTATATTTTTATATATAAACTTTTAATCCTCAAAAAACTTTCTATAAAACACTTGTCAGGTTCTTAATTATAAAGATATGAAAGTAGGTTCAAAGAAGGAAAGCATTTGTCAAATGTCGCACAGTGTGTACAAGGGCAAGCTGGGATTTGAGTCCAAGGCTGGTGGCTAGCTCCAAAGTCCAAGTCCTTTTCACCTCAGATTGCTGGCAAAAAATGCAAGTTGAAATGACATATGATGTGAATATCTTGTTTTCTGTGAACATGCATGTCATATATGTTATTTTTAAAGATTTTATTGTAGAAGTATAACACAGAAAATGACATAAAACTTAAATGTGAAGCTCTATAAGTTATCCTAAAGCACACATTCATTTAACCGCCACTGATAACCAATACCTAGGAATATAACATTGCCAGCACCCTCGAAGTACCCGCCATGCTCTCTTACAAACAATGTCCTCTCCCTTCTCCCCTAAGATTAACTACTGTCTTCACTTCTAACACCATAGTCCGGGTTTGTTTTTTTTGTAATTGTGGTAAAATACATAGAATATAAAATGTACCATTTTAGCCACTTTTAAATGTACAGTTGAGCAGCATTAAGTAGATTCACACTATTGTACAGTCATCACTTACCATCCATTTCCAGAGCCATCCATTTTCACCTTCTCAATCTCAAACTATACCAGTTAAACAATAGCCCCCCATTTCTCTCTGCTCCTAGCGGTTGGCAACTACCATTCTGCCTTCTGTCTCTGTGAATGTGACCATTCTATGTACCTCATCAGTGGAATTAGACTATATTTGCCCTTCAGTGACTGGCTTATTTCAGTAAGCATCATTTCTTCAAGGCTCACCAACATTGCACTTTGTGTCAAGATTTCTATGTCCTTCCTTTTTAAGACTGCGTAATATTCCTTCTTTGTATAGATCAAATTTTGTTTCTGCACTCTTTTTAAGTTTTTACTTTAATATCAGTCAACAAACTGTTATATTGGTGTCAGCTGTACGGTATAGTGATTCAGCAATTCCATACATTAGCTGGTGACTCATCAGGACAGGTATACTCCTTAATCCCCATCACCCATTTTACCTATCCCCTTACTACCTCTTCTCTGGTGACCAACAGTTTATTCTCTATAATTAGGAGTCTGTTTCTTGATTTGTCTCTCTTTTTTTTTTTCCTTTGCTCAATTGTTTCTTAAATTCTGCATATGAGTGAAAACATGCGGTATTTGTCTTTCTCTAACTGACTTGTTTCTCTTAGCATTATACTCTGTAGCTCCATCCATGTTGCTGCAAATGGACAAGATTCCATTCTTTTTATAGCTGAATAATATTCCATTATGTATGATTACATCTTCTTTACCCATTCATCCATTGATGGACACTTGGACTGCTTCCGTATCTTGGCTATTGTAAATAATGCTCCTATAAATATAGGGGTGCTTGTATCCCTTTGAATTAGTGTTTTATCCTTTGGAGTAAATACCCAGTAGTGTGATTGCTGGATCGCAGGGTAGTTCTATTTTTAACTTTCTGAGGAACCTCCATACTGTCTTCCATAGTGGCTGTACCAGTTTGCATTCCCACCAACAGTGCACAAGTGTTATTTTTTCTCTGCATCCTTCCCAACACCTGTTGTTTCTTGTGTTGTTGATTTTAGCCATTCTGACAGGTATGAGGTGATATTTCATTGTAGTTTTGTTTGCATTTCTCTTGGTAAGTGATGATGAGCATCTTTTCACGTGTCTGTTAGCCACTGTTAGGTGTCCAATTTGTTGGCATATAGTTTTTCATAATATTCTCTAATTTGTGATTTTATTTATTTGAATTCTTTCTCTTCTCTCTCTCTTTTTTTTTTCTTGATTAGTCTGGCTAGAGGTTTATCGATTTTACTGATTTTTTTCCAAGAACCAGCTCTTGGTTTCACTAATCTGTTCTATTGATTTTTTTTTACTCTCTCTATCATTTATTTCTGCTCTAATCTTAATTGTTTTCTTCCTTCTGCTGGTTTTAGGTTTTATTTGTTATTCTTTTTCTAGCTCCTTTAAGTGTAATTTTAGGTTATTTATTTGAGATTTTTCTTGCTTCTTGAAGTAAGCCTGTATTGCTATAAACTTCCCTCTTGGAACCACTTCTGCTGCATCTCAAATGCTTTATATCTTTGTATTTTCATTTGTTTCCATGTACTTCTTTATTTCTTCTTGCATTTCCAGGTTGACCCACTAATTGTTTAGTAGCATGTTATTTAATCTCCATGTATTTGTAGTCTTTCCAGATTTTTCTTGTAGTTGACTTCTAGTTTCACTGTATTTCATTCAGAAAAGAAGCGTGGTATGACTTGATTTTCATGAATTCGTTGAGGCTGGTTTTGTGGGCTTATGTGTGATTTATTGTGGAGAATGTTCCATGTACACTTGAAATGAACATGTATTCTGCTGTTTTAGGATGGAATGTTCTGACTATATCTGTTAATTCCATCTGGTCCAGTGTGTTATTCAAAGCCATTGTTTCCTTGTTGATTTTCTGTCAGATGATCTGTCGATTGCTGTAAGTGAGGTGTTGAAGTCCCCTACTATTATGTTATTATTATCACTTAGTTCCTTTTTTTCCCTAATTAGTTCCTTCATGTTTGTTATTAACTGCTTTATGTATTTGGGTGCTCCTATGTTTGGTGCATAAGTAGTTAAATTTTTTATATCTTCTTCTTGGATTGTTCCCTTCATTATAATATAGTGCCCTTCTTTGTCTCTTCTTAGACTTTGTTTTGAAGTCTACTTTGTCCAATATAAGCATTACTACTCAAGCTTTGTTTTGACCTGCCTTTGTGTGATAGGTGTTTCTCTATCCCCTCACTTTCAATCTCCAGGTGTCTTTAGGTCTTAAATTAGTCTCTTGTAAGAAGCATATAGACGGGTCTTGTTTTTTTTTGTTTGTTTGTTTTTATTTATCCATTCTGTCACCCTATGTCTTTTGGTTGGTGTGTTTCGTCCATTTACATTCAAAATAATTATTGATTGATACTTATTATCATTTTATTATTTGTTTTGTGGATGTTTCTGAAGGCTTTTTTTCTGATCTTTCCTTGTCTGTCTTTCATGTTTTTCTGATTTTCTTTAGTGATGTATTTGGATTTCTTTCTCTTTATTCTTTGCTTATTAGTATTTTGGGTTTTTGGGGGGGAAGGTGCAGAAGGAGAGGGAGAGAGAGAATCCCAAACAGGCTCCACATCCAGTATGGAGCCTGACGCGGGGCTCTATCTCATGAACCTGAGATCATGACCTGAGCTGAAATCAAGAGTTGGATGCTCAGCTGACGGAGCCTTCCAGGCATCCCTAGTGGTTCTTGGTATATGGTTACCATTAGGTTTGTATACAATCTTTTCTGTATATATAACCATCTATGTTAAGTTGATGGTCATTTAAGTTTGAACCCATTCTTTGCTCCTCTCCTCTCCATGTTTTACATATATGTTGTTATATTTTATACCCTTTCATTTTGTGAGTTCCTTGACTAATTTTGTATAGAAATACTCATTTTTACTGCTTTTGTGTTTTTTTCTTTTTTTTTAAAGATTTTATTTATTTTGACAGAGAGAGATAGCAAGAGAGGGAACACAAGCAGAGAGAGTGTGAGAGGGAGAAGCAGGCTTCCCGCCAAGGAAGTAGCCTGATGTAGGGCTCGATCCCAAGACCCTGGGATCATGACCTGAGCCGAAGGCAGATGCTTAATGCGGCTGAGCCAGCCAGGCACCCCTGCTTTTGCATTTCTTAATTTTATACTTTTGGTCTCTCTTTTTCACTCGATGTGTCCCCTTTAGTATTTCTTGCAGTGTCAGTTTAGTGGCCATGAACTACTTTAGTTTTTGTCTTGGAAACTCTATCTCTCCTTCTATTCTGAATGTTAGCCTTGCTGGATAGAGAATTCTTGACTGTAGATTTTTCCCATTCAGCACATTTAATATATAGCATGTCACTTTCTTCTGTCTTGCAGAGTTCCTGTTGAAAAGTCTCCTGCTAGCTTTATGAGTTTTCCCTTGTAAATTACTGTCTTTTATCTTACTGCTTTAATTTTTTTTTTCCTTTGTCACTATATTTTGACAATGTCATTACAACATGTCTTGGTATGGGTCTGCTTTTGTTGATTCTGATGGGCGTTCTCTGTGCCTCCCGGATCTGGATATCTGTTTCCTTCCCCAGATTAGGGAAATTTTCAGCTATTATTTCTTCAAATAATTTTTCTGCCCCCTTTTCTCTCTCTTCTTCTGGAATTCCTGTAATATCAGTACTGTTATGTCGGATGGAGTCACTGAGTTCCCTGAGTCTGTTCTCATTTTGCATAATTCTTTATTCTCTCTTTTGTTCAGCTTGATTACTTTCCATTACTCTGTCTACTAGGTCATTAATTCATTCCTCTGCTTCTTCTAGCTTGTTGTTCATTCTATTAAGCATGCTTCTTATTTCGTTTATTGATACCTTTATCTCTGCTATGTTATTTCTTTTTTAAAAAAAATATTTTATTGACTTGAAAAAGAGAGAGAGAGTGAGCAGCAGAGGAAGAGAGAGAAGCAGACTCCCCACTGAGCAGAGAGTCCAACACACAGGATCCCGAGATCATGACCTGAGGTGAAGGCAGATGCTTAACTGACTGCACCACCCAGGCAACCCTCTGCTATGTTATTTCTTATCTCTGTGTTAAGGGTCTCACTCGTGTTTTCCACTGTTTGCTCACATCCAGTGAGTATTCTTATGATCATTGCTTTAAATTCTCTATCAGGCATGTTACTTATATCTGTTTCACTCCAGATCTCTGGCCATGGCCCTGTCCGCTTCTTTCATTTGGGATAAATTTCTCTGTCTGCTCATTTTGTTGGCCTCTCTGTGTCAGTTTCTGTGTGTTAAGAAGGTCAACTATGTCTTCTGCCCTTCACTTTAGGGACTTTATGGGGGACTTTATGGGGGCACCATGGTGGCTCAGTTAAACACCCAACTTTTGGTTTTGGCTCATGTCATGATCTCAGGGTCCTGGGATCAAGCCCCACGTTGGGCTCCCTATTCAGTGGGGAGTCTGCTTGAGGATTCTCTTTCCTCTGCCTCTACCCTTACCCTGTTCATGCTTGCTCACTGTCTGTCTCTTAAGATAAATAATCTTGGAAGGAAGGAAGGAAGGCAGGAAGTTGTGACTTTATGAAGAAGAGATTCTGCAGTGCCTTGCAGTGCAGTGTCCCCTGTTCACCAGAACCTGGCACTTCAGGAGAGTGTCCTATGTGTGTTGCTGATACCCTGCTGTTGTGTTTGGGTCACTTTTCCTTTCAGTGCAGTTGTGTGCACTGCCTCCTTCCTTGTTGTGGCCTGTCGTTATTCTCTGTGGTGTTAGTGGGACTCAGGCAACCTTGCTCTGCGGGGGGAGTGCCCACTAGGGAATTTGGGAGCAGGGTGGTAGTGGTAGTACAATTTTTGTTGGGCCCCTAGTCCTATGCCAGATCCCTTGAAGCCCTGTGATTTCTGGGGGTTGTGCACTGGGCCTTTGTACGGCATGATGCTGGGCATAGCACATGACAATGGCTGGGCAGGGCTGGGCTCTGTGCCTCACAATGGCTGGGGACACTTAGCTGCTGGGTACTAGGCAGTGGCCGGGTGCTTCGTGCTGCAGCAGCTGTGCACTTGTGCATGCAGTGGCTGGGTGCACATGGCTTTAGCAAAATTTGCCCTAAGGTCAGGGCCAAGGCTAGCAGGCTTGGAGGGGGCAAGTCCTCAGGAGAACTTGTGGGCACGGAGCAGTGCTAGCAGTTTAGGTAACAAGTGTCTGTGGCCCAACCTCCTACAATTGGCGCTGTATTTGTATGGGTTGGGGGCAGGGGAAGAATGTGGCACCTGCCAGCTCCCTCATTTTGGGAGAAGTTCCCCAACACACTCTGAAATCAGAATGAACAGATCTGTCTCCCATTTATCGCTGGCATTCTGTAAACTGCCGCATTCATTTTGCCTGTCCCTGTAGGCTGTTGTCTCTTTAAGGACAATGACCCAGCTATCACTTACTCTCCACGCTCACCCTATGCTGAGTCAGCTGACTTTTAAAGCTCCAAGCTTCAAGTCACACTGGTTATACAAACTCATGGAACTCGGCCCCTCTAGTTTTTCAGAGCCAAAGGTTAGAGCAATTAGTCTCCCCCATATGAACTCCCTGGTGTGAGGGCCTGTCTCTCTGCCCGCTCCCTGTGCACAGCTGCCTTTCTCCTGTAGGCAGCCTCCCTCTGCCTTTCTGACCTTCCTAACCTTTCAGATGCAGCTTCTTCTTTATATTTAGTTCTTCAGTTTGTTCTGTCCATCTTTGGATTGCTGTCTCCTTTACTTACTTGGATATGGATGATAGCTGGTTGTAAATGTTGGATTGGGAGAGCTCATGTCCTCCTACTCTTTCATCTTCCCAATCTCCTCCCCTGTGTATTCTTCTTTTGATGAACACTTGGGTTTCTTCCACTTCATAGCAGTTGTGAAAAATGTTGCCATAAACAGGGGTGCACAGTTTTCTGTTCAAGTCCCTGCTTTCAGTCCTTTTAGATAGTTCCCCTGGAGTTGAATTGCTCTGTCATGTAGTAATTATATGTTTAATTTTTTGAGGAACTGGTGCCATATTGTTTTCCACAATGACTGCAGGATTTTACATTCCCACCAGCAATGCACAAAGGTTCCAGTTCCTCCACGGCCTTTCCAAAACTTATTATTTTGTTTTTTTCTTATAAATATTCTTTTGAAATGTTACACACACGAAATCATACATTTTTTTTCTTTTCATTCTAGATGCTTTTGCTCAACTTTATGTTTGTGATTCATCCATGTAGTTGAATGTAACTGAAGTTTCCCCTTTTTTTTCTGTATATCATTGTATATGATTATATCCAATTTATTATCCACTTCACTGTTGATGAACGTTTGGATTGTTCCCAGTTTTTAGCTATTGTGAATAACGTGGCTGGCACCATTCACCTCTATGAATCTTGGTGTTTGCGTAGGGTATACTGTGTATATGCCTACAAGTAGAATTGCTGGGTCATAGAGTATACATATATTCAGCTTTAGATTATGCCAAGCTATTGTCCATAATTGTTGTACCGGTTTACATTCCTGCTGAAAGTATATGAGTTCTCATTTCATCATATCTTCACCAAAACAAATGTGGTTTTAGCCATTCTGATAGATGTGCTTACTAATGATGGTGTATCTTTTATATATGTATATTAAGCATTTCCATAGCATCTTTGGTAAAATGCCTTTAAGCATCCTACCTATTTTTATATTGACCTTTGCCTTTAATTTATTGTTTTGTTTGAAAAAGTATAAATTTTGTGTGGAGGGTTTTATGAGTGGATGGGAAATACAAACCCTTTGTTGCAAATATCTTCTTAAAGTCTTCGGCTTGTCTTTTCACTTTTTGAATGATTGTTCAAAAATAGTAGTTAATTGGGGCGAAGCAAGATGGTGGAGGAGTAGGAGACCTGGATTTCGTCTGGTCTCAGGAATTCAGCTGAATAGGGATCCAACCATTCTGAACACCTACGAACTCAACAGGAGATCGAAGAGAAGAATAGCAACAACTCTGTGAACAGAAAAGTGACCACTTTCTGGAAGGTAGGACATGCGGAGAGGTGAATCTGAGGCGATATTCGGGAGGACAGACCGCGGGGGAGGGGGCCTCCATCGGCCGCTTCTGGCAAGTGATAGAGCCTCAGAGCACAAAATCGCAACTTTTAGAAGTCAGCTCTGCTGAGGGACGTCACTCCAGTGGCTAAGCGCGGGGTGGAACCCTCGCGGGACAGTGTGGTCTCAGGACCCTCGGGGTCACAGAAAGACCGGAGGTGCCTAAGTGCGGCAGAGCTCCCAGGTATCGGAGCGGGGAAGCTGGCTGCAGAGATGGAGCCGAGGTGCGGGCTCTCAGCTCGGGGTTGCCATAAGCCATGATCCGCAGCACAGTCGGGCCCCTGCTCCTCCAGCAGGGACCCCAACAAGCAGCAGAGCCGGGGAGACTCCCCTTCCTCCCCCGGGAGGAGCGGCGCGGGAGCGCACCTCAGGGATCTGCTGGGTTTGGAGACTCCACATGGGGTCGGGTGCCAGAGATAGAAATGCTCGGTCACAGGCCGAGTGAGCACGGAGTGCGGCCAGAGACCAGGGACATGGGAGTGACTGACTGCTTTTCTCTGGGTGTGCACTGAGGAGTGGGGCCCCAAGTTCTCGGCTCCTCTGGGCGGAGATTGGGGGGCCACCATTTTCACTCTCGTCCTCCAAAGCTGTACCAAGAGCTTGCAGGGAACAAAAGCTCCCAAGAGCAAACCTGAGCAGATTACTTAGCCTGGACCAGCAAGGGCAGGGCAATTCCACCTCCAGCAAACACGTTTGGGAACCACGGCAACAGTCCCCTCCCCCAGAAAATCAGCACAGACAGCCAGCCAAGACCAAGTTTACCGATCAAGGAGAACCAGAGAACTCCAGTGCTAGGGGAATACTGCACATAAATTCATGGCTTTTTTACCATGATTCATTAGTTTTTCAAAGTGAATTTCTATTAACTGGTTTTTTTTTTTTTTGAATTTTTCTTTTTCCCTTTTTCAACCAACATCTTATCAGTCCCTTTTTGAAAAAAAAAAAAAAAAACTTTTTATCTTTCATTTTTAGAGTCATATTCTATCCCTTCATAGTAGATACCCTTATTTTTGGCATATATATATATATAAGTTGTTCTCTCTTTAAAATTTTGAGATACACTTTCTTCTAACAGATCAAAATATACCCTAAATCACTAGTGTATGGCTTTATTCTAGTCTCCTGCCTGATCTCATTCTCTCCCTTTTTTTCTTTTTTTTTTTAAAAACCTTCTTTCTTTTTTCAAACAATTTATCTTATCAATTCCTTTTATAAAATCTTTTATAATTTTCATCTTTACAGTCATCATCCATCCCTTCATTGTATCAATCCTTATTTTGTACATATATAAGTCTTTCTTTCTTTAAAATTTTAGGAGGCACTTTCTTCTAACAGACCAAAATACACCCAAAATCTAGTGTGTGGTACTGATCTATGCACCAGCCTGATCGTATTTGATCATAATCTGTTTTTTTTTTTGTTTTGTTTTGTTCTGTTTTTGTTTGTTTTTATCTTTTTCTTTTTCTTTTTTTTTCTTTTCTCTTTCTTTTTTCTTTCTTTTCCCCTGGTTTCAGGTCTTTTCTGATTTGTTTAGAGTATATTTGCTGGGGACGTTGTTAACCTGTTAGCATTTTGTTCTCTCATTATCTATTCTCCTCTGGACAAAATGACAAGACGGAACAAATCACCTCAGCAAAAAGAACAAGAGGTAGTAACGTCTGCCAGGGACCTACTCAATACGGACATTAGTACAATGTCAGACTTAGAGTTCAGAATCATGATTTTAAAGATACTAGCTGGCTTGAAAAAAGCGTGGAAGTTATTAGAGAAACCCTTCCTGAAGAAATAAAAGAACTAAAATCTAACCAAATTGAAATCAAAAAGGCTATTAATGAAGTGCAATCAAAAAGGGGGGCACTAACTGCTAGGATAAATGAGGCAGAAGAGAGAATCAGCGATATAGACCCAAATGATGGAAAATAAAGAGGCTGAGAAAAAGAGAGATAAACAACTACTGATTCACGAGGGTAGAATTCGAGAGATAAGTGATACGATAAGATGAAACAACATTAGAATAATTGGGATCCCAGAAGAAGAAGAAAGAGAGAGAGGGGCAGAAGGTATACTGGAGCAAATTATAGCAGAGAACTTCCCTAATGTGGGGAAGGAAACAGGCATCAAAATCCAGGAGGCACAGAGAACCTCTCTCAAAATCAATAAAAATAGGTCAACACCCCGACATCTAATAGTAAAACTTACGAGTCTCAGAGACAAAGAGAAAATCTTGAAAGCAGCTTCGGAGAAGAGATATGTAACCTACAATGGTAGAAACATTAGATCGGCAACAGCCCTATCCACAGAGACCTGGCAGGCCAGAAAGGACTGGCATGATATCTTCAGAGCACTAAACGAGAAAAATATGCAGCCAAGAATACTGTATCCAGCTAGGCTGTCATTGAAAATTGAAGGAGAGATAAAAATCTTCCAGGACAAACAAAAACTAAAGGAATTTGCAAACACAAAACCAGCCCTCCAAGAAATATTGAAAGGGCTCCTCTAAGCAAAGAGAGAGCCTAAAAGCAGCATAGACCAGAAAGGAACACAGACAATATACAGTAACAGTCACCTTACAGGCAATACAATGGCATTAAATTCATATCTTTCAATAGTTACCCTGAATGTAAATGGGCTCAATGCCCCAATCAAAAGACACAGGCTATCAGATTGGATTAAAAAACAAGACCCATCGATATGCTGTCTGCAAGAGACTCATTTTAGACCCAAAGACACCCCCAGATTGAAAGTGAGGGGGTGGGAAACAATTTATCATGCTAATGGACACCAAAAGAAAGCTTGGATGACAATCCTTATATCAGACAAATTAGATTTTAAACCAAAGACTGTAATAAGAGATGCGGAAGGACACTATATCCTACTTAAGGAGTCTATCCAACAAGAAGATCTAACAATTGTAAATATCTATGCCTCTAACATGGGAGCAGCCAATTATATAAGGCAATTAATAACAAAAGCGAAGAAACACATTGACAACAATACAATAATAGTGGGGGACTTTAACACCCCCCTGACTGAAATGGACAGATCATCTAAGCAAAAGATCAACAAGGAAATAAAGACTTTAAATGACACACTGGACCAAATGGACTTCACAGATATATTCAGAACATCCCATCCCAAAGCAACAGAATACACATTCTTCTCTAGTGCCCAGGGAACATTCTCCAGAATAGATCACACCCTAGGTCACAAATCAGGTCTCAACTGGTACCAAAAGATTGGGATTATTCCCTGCATATTTTTAGACCACAGTGCTTTGAAACTAGAATTCAATCACAAGAGGAAAGTTGGAAAGAACTCAAATACGTGGAGGCTAAAGAGCATCCTACTAAAGAATGAATGGGTCAACCAGGAAATTTAAGAAGAATTAAAAAAATTCATGGAAACCAATGAAAATGAAAACACAACTGTTCAAAATCTTTGGGATACAGCAAAGGCAGTCCTGAGAGGAAAGTATATAGCAATACAAGCCTTTCTCAAGAAACAAGAAAGGTCTCAAATACACAACCTAACCCTACACCTAAAGGAGCTCGAGAAAAAACAGCAAATAAAGCCTAAACCCAGCAAGAGAAGAGAAATCATAAAGATCAGAGCAGAAATCAATGAAATAGAAACCAAAAGAACAGTAGAACAGATCAATGAAACTAGGAGCTGGTTCTTTGAAAGAATTAACAAGATTGATAAGCCCCTGGCCAGACTAATCAAAAAGAAAAGAGAAAGGACCCAAATCAACAAAATCATGAATGAAAGAGGACAGATCACAACTAACACCAAAGACATACTAACAATTATAAGAACATATTATGAGCAACTATATGCCAGCAAACTAGACAACCCGGGAGAAATGGATACATTACTAGAGATGTATCAACTACCAAAATTGAACCAGGAAGAAATAGAAAACCTGAACAGACCTATAAGCACTAAGGAAATTGAAGCAGTCATCAAAAATCTCCCAACAAACAAAAGCCCAGAGTCAGATGGCTTCCCAGGGGAATTCTACCAAACATTTCAAGAAGAATTAATACCTATTCTCCTGAAACTGTTCCAAAAAATAGAAATGGAAGAAAAACTTCCAAACTCATTTTATGAGGCCAGCATTACCTTGATCCCAAAACCAGACAAAGACCCCATCAAAAAGAAGAATTACAGACCAATATCCTTGATGAACATGGATGCAAAAATTCTCACCAAAATACTAGCCAATGGGATCAACAGTACATTAAAAGATTATTCACCATGACCAAGTGGGATTTATCCCTGGGCTGCAAGGTTGGTTCAACATCTGCAAATTGATTAACGTGATACAATACATTAACAAAAGAAAGAACAAGAATCATACGATCCTCTCAATAGATGCAGAAAAAGCATTTGACAAAGTACAGCATCCTTTCTTGATTAAAACTCTTCAGAGTATAGGCATAGAGGGCACATACCTCAATAGCATAAAAGCCATCTATGAAAAACCTACAGCAAATATCATTCTCAATGGGGAAAAGCTGAGAGCTTTCCCCCTAAGGTCAGGAATGCGGCAGGGTTGTCCACTATCACCACTGCTTTTCAACATAGTATTAGAAGTCCTAGCCACAGCAATCAGGCAACAAAAAGAAAGGCATCCACATCAGCAAAGAGGAAGTCAAACTCTCACTCTTTGCAGAAGATATGATACTTTATGTGGAAAACCGAAAAGACTCCACCCCAAAACTGCTAGAACTCATACAGCAATTCAGTAAAGTAGCAGGATATAAAATCAATGCACAGAAATCAGTGGCATTCCTATACACCAACAACAAGACAGAAGAGAGACAAATGAGGAGTCGATCCCATTTACAATTGCACCCAAACCATAAGATACTTAGGAATAAATCTAACCAAAGAGGCAAAGGATCTGTACTCAGAAAGCTATAAAGTACTCATGAAGGAAATTGAGGAAGACACAAAGAAATGGAAAAACGTTCCATGCTCATGGATTGGAAGAACAAACATTGTGAAGATGTCAATGCTACCTAGAGCAATCTACACATTCAATGCAATCCCCATCAAAATACCATCCACTTTTTTCAGCAAAATGTAACAAATAATCCTAAAACTTGTATGGAACCAGAAGAAACCCCAAATAGCCAGAGGAATGTTGAAAACCAAAGCTGGTGGCATCACAATTCTGGACTTCCAGCTCTATTACAAAGCTGTCATCATCAAGACAGTATGGTATTGGCACAAAAACAGACACATAGATCAATGGAACAGAATCGAGAGCCCAGAAATGGACCCTCAACTCTGTGGTCAACTCATCTTTGACAAAGCAGGAAAGAATGTCCAATGGAAAAAAGACAGTCTCTTCAACAAATGGTGTTGGGAAAATTGGACAGCCACCTGCAGAAGAATGAAACTGGACCGTTTCCTTATACCACACACAAAAATAGACTCCAAATGGTTGAAAGACCTAAACGTGAGACAGGAGCCCATCAAAATCCTAAAGGAGAACACAGGCAGCAACCTGTTCGACCTCAGCCGCAGCAACTTCTTCCTAGAAAGATCGCCAAAGGCAAGGGAAGCAAGGGCAAAAATGAACTATTGGGACTTCATCAAGATAAAAGCTTTTTCACAGCAAAAGAAACAGTCCACAAAACCAAAAGACAACCGACAGAATGGGAGAACATATTTGCAAATGACATATCAGATAAAGGGCTAGTATCCAAAATCTATAAAGAACTTCTCAAACTCAATTCCCAAAGAACAAATAATCCAATCAAGAAATGGGCAGAAGATATGACCAGACATTTTTCCAAAGAAGACATCCAAATGGCCAACAGACACATGAAAAAGTGCTCAACATCGCTCGGCATCAGGGAAATCCAAATAAAACCTCAATGAGATACCACCTCACACCAGTCAGAATGGCTAAAATTAACAAGTCAGGAAATGACAGATGTTGGCGGGGATGCGGAGAAAGGGGAACCCTCCTACACTGTTGGTGGGAATGCAAGTTGGTGCAACCACTCTGGAAAACAGTATGGAGGTTCCTCAAACAGTTGAAAATAGAGCTACCATACGATCCAGGAATTGCACTACTGGGTATTTACCCCAAAGAGACAAATGTAGGGATCCGAAGGGGTACGTGCACCCCAATGTTTATAGCAGCAATGTCCACAACAGCCAAACTCTGGAAAGAGCCAAGATGTCCATCGACAGATGAATGGATAAAGAAGAAGTGGTATATATACCCAATGGAATATTATGCAGCCATCAAAAGGAATGAGATCTTGCCATTGGCAATGACGTGGATGGAACTGGAGGGTGTTATGCTGAGTGAAATAAGTCAGTCAGAGAAAGACATGTATCATATGATCTCACTGATATGAGGAATTCTTAATCTCAGGAAACAAACTGAGGTTTGCTGGAGTGGTGGGGGGTGGGAGGGATGGGGTGGCTGGGTGATAGACATTGGGGAGGGTATGTGCTATGGCGAGTGCTGTGAATTGTGCAAGACTGTTGAATCATAAATCTGTACCTCTGAAACAAATAATGCAATATATGTTAGGAAAAGAAAAAGAAGAAGGTAGCAGGAGGGGAAGAATGAAGGGGGGTAAATCGGAGGGGGAGACGACCCATGAGAGACGATGGACTCTGAAAAACAAACTGAGGGTTCTGGAGGGGTGGGGGGTGGGGGATGGGTTAGCGTGGTGATGGGTATTAAAGAGGGCACGTTCTGCGTGGAGCACTGGGTGTTATGCAGAAACAATGAATCATGGAACACTATATCCAAAACTAATGATGTAATGTATGGTGATTAATATAACAATAAAAAATTTAAAAATAGTTAATTTTTATGTTGTAAGATTTATTTTTTAAAGATTTATTTATTTATTTTACAGAGATAAAAAGAAAGAGAGCGCAGTGGGGGAGGGGCAGATGGAGAGGAAGCAAGAGTATCTCAAGCAGGGTCCCCACTGAGCACAGAGTCTGATGCAGGGCTTGATCTCATGACTCTGAGATTATGACCTTAGCCAAAATCAAGAGTTGGACGCTTAACCAACTGAGCCACCCAGGTGCCTGTAGTAAGATTTATAAAACAATTTCCCATTCTGAGTATTAGTTATTTTGCCCTTTTAAAGAAATCTCTCCCTATTCCAAAGTCATGAAAATATTTTAAGATTAGCTTTCAATATTTTTTTAAATAAGAGTGTTAAGATTTTGATTGAATTTGCATTATATCTATAGATTAATTTGGAGGTAATTGTTATTTTCATAATATCAAGTCTCCCAAGTCATGAAAATGAACATGGTATATCCTTCCTTGGGTCTTTGTTTTTTCTTAATATATTTTCATGTTAGATAATGTGTTTAGGTTTCTTGTTCATCTTGCTTTAGAATTTATTTCTAACTTACTGTGAGTTTTTATTTTGTTCATTGGTAAATGTAAATATAAAGTTTGTTGATAGTGTGTCCAGTAATTTTGTTAAACTCAGCTATTCTAATAATTTTATCAGAAATTT
Source organism: Eumetopias jubatus (assembly GCF_037043125.1). Lineage (NCBI taxonomy): Eukaryota > Metazoa > Chordata > Mammalia > Carnivora > Otariidae > Eumetopias > Eumetopias jubatus. Next base: position 72,691,589 of record NW_028274811.1, on the reverse strand, counting down.
TTTATGTTCTTTTGAAATAATGATATTGAGAGTAACAATATCTTAATTCATTCTTATTTCAATCATTAGAGCTTTTCTTAGATTTTTTTCTTACCTTATCTTCTTTACAATCTCCAATAAGGTACTTAATTAAAATGGTTTTTCTGTGCATCCTTCTCTCATTCTTTGATCTCAAAGGGGAAAACCTACCTGAGACTCCTAAATTTCTATAAATAATGAAACACTAGGATAAATTTTTGAACCAATAGTTTTTTACAACTTTAGGTTGTTACCAGTTATATGGTATATGCAGAGATGATATTTTTTCTACAACTACTTTGTTTCAATTCTTTTTTTTTTTTTTGTATTTCTCAAAGTTCTGACTCAAGCCTCTCCATCACTGATTTCCGAACAGCAAAATTCTTTAAATTTGATGCCCTGAATTTCAGCCTTCACACCTGATATTTTGATACCAAATCCCCTGAATCTATATCTGTTATATTATTTTTTTCATTGTATAACAACTGGTTTAAAATGTCGCTACGTCTGTATTTCTGTTGGAATTTTACAAATTCTCATTGACTAGTTTAAGAGAATGTTAGTAGAAAGAAAAGGCACACCTGCCTTTAAATATATTCAATTGCTCACCAGCTCTATCACTAAAAAATAGTTAATTAATCTTGATGCACATCCCTCAGGTTGTTCTTAATCTGAGATGAAGGGAGTCTTTATTCCCCTCAGTATAACATATTTTTACTGATCACTCAAATATGTCATTATTTCACATTATTAAAATAAGTAATTTAAACTATTGTAATGGTTTTATGTAGCAGTGGAAATAAGTATAAGTGGACAATCTGTTTTATTTTAGCAGACTGAAAAAACAGTACATGTGGGGTACCTGGCTCGCTCACTCGGTAGAGCGTGTGACTCTTGCCCTGAGGGTCGGTCGTGAGTTCAAGCCCCACATTAGGCATAGAGCTTACTTTAAAAAAGAAAATAAAAAAGGAAAGTAATACATATACTTTTCATTGACTTCTCTCCACCTCTCTTAATCGGTGTCTTTCTGCCTGATAGTATTTGGAAAAAGATAAGAACAAAGATAGCTACATGAAAATGCTAACACATCTTAAGTTCTATTCTTCATTAATGGTCATGCTTTTTCTGTATTGAAGTTCTGCAGACTCAGCCCTCCATTGTACCTAGAACTTTCATATCAGTGGCTAATGATCACTGCCATGATTCAGATTTTTTGAATTCAGCTAGATGTACTCAGTAATGATAATGATGTAATGATGATGATGATGGAGGTGTTGGTTATAATGATGCTAGGGTATCCAGTTTACAGAAGCTTTGAATAGATATGCTGTACCTATATAAAGCAGTGTGTGTGCTGGTTTCATTGGGCATCTACTTTATAAGATGGAGAAGTTTAGCAAGTTAGGAATTTTAACCAGAACTTGACATTCGATGTCAAGAATGATGGAGTCTCTTCACACATTTCCAATCTATGTTTACATAGTATATGAACAAGAACATTTTTCCAGGTAACTTCTATGTACTTATTATGTCTTTTTAATGATTAAAGTAGTATTTCCTATTTTTGAAGATAATGGTTTTTATTTGAAAATTTTATTTTTCAAGCTATCATTATCAAATTTCCCCTCACCAACACAAAGAAACATTTTTGAAGGAACATCACACTAAAATTACCAGGAATCTATCAGTAAATGTATGCTTAGAAAGAGTTGAAAAGAATGGAAAAGAAATATGTAGATCTGTGCAAACTGTGTTCCTCCCTGTACTTAATTAATACATCTTGAACTTTTCCTAGTATTAGGGTATATAGTGCATTGATGAATAATTGTAGAATTTGAATTTTGCATACTACAAAATTTTACTACATTTTACTTTTTCCTGCTGCAACCTGACTCCATCAAGGAGCTTAACTAATGTTTATATTCCATACCCCAAGTTAGGCTAGTATAGCGCCATGTACACTTTCGAGTAGCTGGAGGTCAACAACACGTATCTATCATGAACCTTTTCACCGAATGTCAGAGTAATTAATGTATTATATTTTATTGCAACAGAACTGTATTAGTTTCAGAAACTTAATCATTCAGACTGGTTTATTGTCTTCTGTTGCCATGAACTTAAATTGACACAAAGTATACTCAGGTATCCTGAGTTGTGAAAATATGAAATACATATGAATGTTTATATTAACTAGTAATTCATGTTCATAATAATTTTTATGTGTGAGCCAAAATTTATTTTTAATAATTTTGTATAAATAACTCAGCTAAAATTACCATTAAACTGTAGAATAAGAATGTATCATAAGTTAATTCAACCAAACTTTTTTTTATAATATCAAGGAAAACCTGGATAATACTTTTCATTATCAGAGATTAGGCACATACACACAGACTCCAAAGTGGGAATGAGATTATAGAACATTTTCAAAACTGAAAGGAAATTTTGTTGTGTCCAAACATAAACTTTATAAAATTAGGACATGTATTGAATCTTATTTAGTGTGGTAGTCCAGTTTGGTAGCTGAACAAGACTTGTCCTGTTACAGAATATTTTAACCTCTCAACTGAATTTTTACTATTTTTGAGCTATTTTTTAAAAATTTTTATTTAAATTCAATTTAGTTAACATATAGTGTATTATTAGTTTCAGGGGTAGAATTTAGTGATTCATCAGTTGCATATAATTGAGCTATTTTTTTAGTGGTTTCTCTAAATATTAAAATATGTGACTTTACAATTTACTTAAGATTAATATTAAGTTTTCTTAGAATATTCAATCTTTGCTCCTCTATCATTCCATTTCCTCCCTTCTCTTTTGTACTATTATTGTCATACATATTAAATCTATTTATTTTTTTAAAATGTTTTATTTATTTATTCATGAGAGTCAGAGAGAGAGAGAGAGGCAGAGACAGAAGGAGAAGCAGGGAGCCCAATGCAGGGCTCGATCCCAGGACCCTGGGTTCATGACCTGAGCTGAAGGCAGACGCTTAACCATCTGAGCCACCCAGGTATCCCATAAATCTATTTATGTTTTAAACCCAACAATACAGTTTCAATAATTGCTTTATGCAGTCTTATGTCTTTTGGAGAATTGAAAGAAAAGAGTAAGAGTATTTATGCAGTCTTTTGTAATTATTGCCCCACATATTTATCTATTATGGTCCTCTCTTTCTCCTGTGGATTCTAGGTACTATCCTGTATTATTCCCTTTCAACTTGAGGGACTTCCTTTAGTATTTCTTGTAAAGCAGGCATTTTAGCAACAAATTATATCTTTGTTTATCTGGAAGGCTTTATTTTGTGTTTATTTTTGAAGGGATGATTTTGTTGTATTTAGAATTCTTGGTTGATAGTTTGCTTCTTTCAGCACTTTGTCATTTACTTCATTCTGGCTTCTATTGTTTCTGATGAGAACTTTAAAAAAAAGATGAATGTATCAACAAACTAATAAAAAAGGAGCCATGAGTACTAAATCTAATTGAGAAATCAAAGAGAAATTAGAAATCATATTGATTTTGTAATAGTTTTGAATGTTTTGATATACTTGGACACTTTTCTGAGAAGGAAAAAAATCAAATCAAGATTTACCAAAAATACGTATGAACCTGAAAACAATATCATCTAAGCAATTGAAAATATTAGATGTTAATTTTCATCATACAACTGGACCTAAAGTGTCAAAATATAATAATTGTTTGGTTTTCTGAGCTTTACTGATAGTAGAAAAAGAAACCTACCCAGTTATTTTATTACACTTGTATAACTTTTTTTTTTTTTTTTGAGGTAGGTGAGGAGCAGAGGGAGGGAGAGAGAGAATCTTAAGAGGTTCCACACTTGAGTGGAGCCTGATTCAGGGCTCGATCTCATGACCCTAAGATCATGACCTGAGCCAAATTCAAGAATCGGACACTTAACCAACTGAGCCACCCAGGCACTTGTATAATGCTTAAACTAAGCACTAATGAACATAGACGTCCAGAAAATGATGGGCAACTATCAATGATAACTATAAGTGAAAATATACTAAGTAATATATGAGCAAATCAAATTCAATGGAACACAAGGGTATAATGCAGTACAACTAAGTTGGATTTATTCCAGGAGAGTAATGATTATTTAAAATATTATGACAGCATGACAGGGTTAAATACAAAAAACCATGTGATAATTTTAGTAAGTGATAATAAGGCATTCATTAATACACAACATAATTCCTGATGAAAATTCTTGGTTAATGAAAACTGAGGGGGACATTCTTTTAACTTAATCTCAACCCAATAATCATCATTGTCACAATCAAAAGTATGAGAGACAATCTTATTAAAATGAGAATAGGATGGATGCTTTTTTTGATGTAATATGTTTTATATAAAATTAAACTGAGAAACTGTTAGAATTAATGAGAGATCAGTTATAAAGCCAGTTTTAAACTAAATGTACAAAGTAAAAATTTGAACTAAATATACAAAATCAAAGGTACAAAATCAATTCCCATAGAGTGGCAATAAACTAAAAATATGAAAAAAAGCAGTAACAGTAGCAATAAAAACCTTAAAAAATTCCACCTTAGAATAAGTTCCATGAGAAAAATGCAAAATGTATATAAAGAAAATATAAAATATCCCTGAAATATTTAAAAGAGGAGGAATGTAACATACTTACAAATAAGAAAATAGAGTATCATGAAGATGTTATTTTTTCAGACATAGCTTATAGTTTGAATACAATTTCTACTCATACACCTACAGAATTATGAGGGACAATGAAATGGGGAACTTGAAAACTAATTCTAAATTTAGGAAGGAATGAAGGAGTAATGGCAGGGAAATTGAACAACCAGGTATTTAAACATATCAAAAATCTACAGTAGTTACAGAAATCATATGAGAATTGACAAATAAATGGAGCAAAAGAAATTCTGTTCTTATTCAACTCAATAATGGTAAAAATCCCTTAGGTTTGGAAGTTGTTTGTTACAGCATCATAACATGCTATAGTATGATATACTTTGTGTTTTTCTTGAATTAGGATTCAGAAGTGCACAGAAGTGTATGCCAAAATTTAGGGGTTGCTCTTCTGAGATTGAAGATTGCACCAAATGGGGAGTGAGTTTCCAATATCATGATTGGAAAAGCTGGGTTTTAAAAAAGTAGGATGTGAAAGTTTTGTTTTACTTTTTATTTTTTCATTCTGAGAACAGCAATAGGAAATTTGTTTTCTAGAAGGTGACCTGTTTTGGACTTCTCTTGGTAAACTGTGTGATGATTTTGCATAGACAATCATGTCATTTAAAAAATAGAGACCATTTCAATTCTTCCTTTGCAATATTTGTAATCCTTTATTTCTTTTACTTGCTTTATTGCGTTGGCTAAGACTCCCAATAACATGTTAAATAGGAGTAGTGAGAGCATACACCCTTCATTATTCCTCTGTTACAAAGAAAGCATTCTTTCACCATTAAGTATATTGTTAACAATAATTTTTTATAGATACCTTTAATCAGGTTAAGAAAGTTCCCTCTATTTCTGCTTTGCTGTGATTTTATTTTATTTTTACAGAATACTGAGTTTTGTCACATTCTTTGCCGGCATCCATTGATATGATCATGTGGTTTTTCTTTTTTAGCTTGTTAATTTAGTGAGTTATATTAATTTAGTTTCGAATATTGACCCACACTTGTATTCCTGGGACATTCTTCTCTTGTTATTGATTTACTAGTCTTTATACAAATCATTTGATTCAATTTAATATTTTTTTTGAGGATTTTTATCTGTGTTCATGAGAGATATTGGTATGTTGTTTTCTTATAATGTTTGTCTGTTTTAATAGCCAAACTGTAAAGCAGGAGTGAGTTGAGAAGTATTTACCCCTCTTAAAATTTCTGGAAGAGATTGTGTAGAATTGGTATTATTTCTTAAATATTTGCTTCAATTTACCAGTGAAACCATCTGGGCTTAGAGTTTTCTTTTTGGAAGAATTATAACTCTGAATTTATTTTTTCTAAGAGATATGTTTATTCTTTTGTTTTTTCTTAATTTATTTGACAGTGAGAGAACACAAGCAGGTGGGACTGGTAGAGGGAGAAGCAGGCTTCCTGCTGAGCAGGGAGCCCGATGCAGGGCTCCATCCCAGGACCCTGGGATCATGACCTGAGCCAAAGGCAGACACTTAATGACTGAGCCACTCAGATGCCCCAAGATATGTTTATTCTTGCTATCTGTTTGTTCTTAAATAGGTTATTGTGGTTGTATTTCAAGGAATTAGTCCCGTTCATATAAATGGTCAAATTGATGTGTTTTAAGTTGTTTGTAGTATTCATTTATTATCATTTTCCTGCTTGTTGGGTCTGTAGTGATACTTTCATTTCTGATAGTAGTAAATTGTTGTCTTTTCCCTTAGATTTGCATATCTCTCTGCCTCTAAGGTAAGGGGGAATAAGTAGAAGTTGATCAATGTTATTTATTTTTTTTTAAGAAACCAACTTTTGATTTCACTTACTTTCTCTGTTTTTTTGTTTTGTTTTGTTTTGTTTTCAGTGTTAATGGGTTCTACCCTTTTTATTTCATTCCTTTTATTAGGCTGTTTTCTCTAATTTCTTATGGTAGAAGCTTAGATTGTTGGTTAGAGATTTTCAAATGCAAATAATAAAGCTGTAAATATCCCTCTAAGCACTTCAGCTATGTCCCACGAATTTTGATGTATTGGATTTTCATCTTCATTTAGCTAAAAATATTTTTAAATTGCCCTTGACACTTCCTCTTTAAGCCAATGATTATTTGTATTTTAAATTTTTGAATGTTTAGAATGTTTCCAGATATCCTTCCATTACTGATTTCTACGTTGTTTAGTCAGAAAACATTTTTTGTATTATTTTGATTCTTTTACATATCTTAAATTTTGTTTTATGGCCTAGAATATGGTCTCTTAATGAATGTTTCATATGCATTAGAAAAAAGCATGTGTTCTGCAATTGTTGGGTGGGCTGTTCTATAAATGTGAGTCAGATCATGTTCAGATTTTTCCAGTCTTCTGTATTTTTGCTTATTTCCTATCTACTTCTCTCTTTTTCCTTTTGGTTCTACCAGATTCACTTCAAATATCTTAAAACTCAGTTGTTAGGAACATTCACATTTAGGATTATTGTTTCTTCTTCATGAATTGGCCCTTTTATTATTCTGTAATGTCCCTCTTGAGCTGCTTCCTTCATCTTTAAAGGGCATCACTGTAATCTCTGCTTCTTTATGACATCGCATTCTCTTTCCTCTCCTGCATCCTCTTTGTGAGGACCTCTGGGATTACATCAGGCCTACCCAGGTAATCCACAATAATCTCCTCATCTTAAAAGTACTGCTTTACTCTTACCTGCAGCCTCTTTTGCCACTCAAGGTAACATTCATAGGTTTGGGAGGTAAGGCTGTAGACATTGGGGAGACCATTATTGAGCTTACCACAACTACCTTCAAGTTTACTCTTGCTTCTGTCATATGTATTTTTCTGTTGAGCCATTTCTGTGAAATTTTTATTTCAGATAATGTATTTCCTTGCTGGGAATTTCAATTTTTCCAATTGTTTTAAGAGTGTTCATACTTCAGGAAGCATTGTTTTAATAGTCACTTTAAAAGTCTTTCCTAGTTCTAACATTTTGGTCATTTAAGATTTGGCATGTGTTGATTGACTTTTTGGTGTTGTTGTGAGTTGATCAGGTTTTTTTGTTATGTTGAGTAATTTTGGATTGTATCCTAGATATTAGTATTATGATGAGGTTGTGAGTCCTGTTATAATCCTCTGGAGATTGTCAGTTCATTTTGTTTTGCTGTTATTTAGCAAGCAATTAAACAAGTTAGGATCAGACTTTAAGTTTTGTTTCACTTTCTGTGGGTGATATTTGCAGTATCAGTTCAGTTTTCAGGTTCTGCCCCTTGTATGAGCGATTCAGGAATCAGTCTTGTACTTGGGTAGTATCGACATTGTAGGTCAGATCTTGAAGCCTTTGCTGTGCGTCTTTGAGTATGTTATGTGCATGCATAGCTTGTGAGTGAGCCTGAGACTTTTATTGATTTATATACAGAATTAGGAATCCCCAATTCATGCTCTTTTCTCTCAAGATTCCCACCCCCCCATACTTTCTGGCTTCCAGGTGCCTCTTGTCCTGGTCCTTTGGCCAGAAAATTGGGTTCTCTCAGAGTTTAAGCCTCTCTCATTGTAACACAGCTCTCTGTTCCTGGCACTGCCCTTAGGGTGAAATGGCAAGAAATAAAGGAGAACATAGAAATTCAGCCAAAGCTCTTGCACAATAGGCATCTCTTTCCCTAGTTCCTCTATCCAGAAGACAGATTTTCTCCCTGTCTTAGGTGCTCCTGCTGCTGCTACCATGGCAATGTATAGGGGAGACTAAGCTGGCCATGGAACAGACCAGAAGAAAAAAAAAAAACAGGAATATGTTCAATTACCAGGCTCATGGAGAATTTTTTCTCTCCTCTTCTGGCCAGAAGAATGGGCCTCTATGAGTTTTTGCTGATTGCACCTGCTCACAGAGTTCCTGATTCAGCCTCCCTTGGGGTCAAAAAGGAGGGGAAGAGAACCTAGAAAGTTTACTGCCACCATATTTAGATTTGTCTTTATTCAAGTTTAAACTTTACTCCCTAATCTGCGTGCCATTGTTTGCTTTTCATAGTCATTAAGTAGTGTTGTGTTTGTTCCTTATTTTGTTTATGTCCTTAGTTGTAGCTGTGTGAGAGGTCAGCTACAACGAACTTATGCCATTTTTCCCAGACCCAGAACTCCACATTTTAAAATATACTAGGTTTTAAAATAATGTGGACACTGCTAACAAAGCACGCCATTGGTTGCTAATATTAAGGTAGTATTGACTGGGCTTCACTTTGTTAACTCCGACTTTTGAAATAATCTGATCACAATGTGACTATTTCTTCATGCTATTCAGATTTCATTAATTCACCAACTATTTATTGTGTGCTGAATATATATCAGAAACTGTTCAAGGCCTTAGATGTATAACAAAACTTACTGTATTTTGTTATGTGATTCACGGTGTAGAAAATCATTATGTAGAATCCCATTCAAAGTCATTATTGTATTACCAGGATGAAACTCAATTGTAATGCATTATCCCCTTAGTATTTTACTGAATTTGATTCAATTACATTTCAGTTTCCCAAAATCTCTTACTGAGAGGTTTTCCCCTTATAATACCTTTTGCTTGGTGCCCTCTTATTCTACATGCACTTTCACCAGCTGGCTCCGTCAACTAGCTAAATTCCATTCGTTCTCCTGGTCTCAACTATAGTATCACTTCCTATGGGAAACATTAATTTTCTCTAGGTTAATTAACTCTGCACTGTACCCTACTTACCCACACTGAAATGTAATCTAGGGCTTACAGGACTGTCTGCATAGCACAGGTATGGGTTGGTGGCAAGAGGAAGCATAGAGCTTTCAAGGAATTGTGAAGGGCCCAGCGGGGAAATAATAAAGTGACATGGTGGAGAGCATCCTCCATAAGATCATAGAGAGGAACTGCCATAGGTTGTGAAGTGCTCTGGTTTTAGAAACTTAAATGAAAAATGCTTTAGTGGTGAACATGGGGGGAGGGACCAATATGATCAGATTTGTCTTTTGTTGTTAAGAATCATATCGAAGATACATGGGATATCTTCAACCTTCAGAAAGTATTTATCCTTCATAAGCAAAGCCATAGATGTAGTGTAAAAATCAAAAGTCACAGATAGATGAACAATGAAAGGTAAGGCCCCCTCCCATGTCCTCTAGGCAATCCACTTCCCCAGCAAATGGTTGTTTTCCGATGTTAGTTCTTCTAATGACTACCCTTTATAATTATAACTTTGCTTAATATACTTAATCATATTTCTTTGGTCTTACCTCTTGACTCCCCATAATGAATAATGGTAAAATTAGTATCTTCAACTGCCTCCTTCTTTTCCTCTCTAACCTTCCCCATTCTTCACCACCTAATTTTAGTTGAATATTTTGTCTTGGCTCTTTTATTATTTACAGTCATAACTCTAAATATGCTGGTAATTAATTAAAGGATACCTTTGTTCTCTCACACAGAAGATAAGGAAATTAAAGTACCCACCATAAGTTCAACCTTTTTGCTAAGTTCTTGTTGAGAAACTTTTGTTTATATTCTTCAATTGTGTTGGTTTTAGCATTTACATTCTGTTTCTTCATTATAATTCTCAGTTATTTTAAACTTCCTTGTATATTTAAATGGATTCAATTCTCATTATTATCCTTTTGCGATCATTTCTCCATTTACTTCTCAGCTTAAGTTCAGTCTTTAGTAGCTTATTCAAATGAGATCATACCAGTTGTCTTTCTTAAATATTGCATATTTAAATATTTTGTGTTTGTTGCCCTTATTCTTTTTTCCTATTTTTTAAATTTTTTTATTTTAATTCCAGTTTGTTAGCATACAGTGTAATATTAGTTTCAGGTATACAGTATAGTAATCCCACCGTTCCATACATCACCCTGTACTCATTACGACAAGTGTTGCCTTTATTCTTGAATGACAGTTTGACTGGCTGTGTACCTATTGGGTAATGCTTTGTTTCTCAAAAAACTTGATAGCCATAGTTCTACTATTTCTGTAGATAGCTTTGGAGCTAGCTCATCTTTTCCTCCTTTAGTAATTTGATATTTTTACCTGAAAGGCAAAATAATTATTTTTTTCATCTTTGAAGCTGTGTTGTTCTCTCACCAGCTTATGTCTTTTTTTTTTTTTAAGATTGTATTTATTTATTTGACAGAGAGAGACACAGTGAGAAAGGGAGCACAAGCAGGGGGAGTGGGAGAAGGAGAAGCAGGCTTCCTGCAGAGCAGGGAGCCCGATGTGGGGCTCGATCCCAGGACCCTGAGATCATGACCTGAGCCGAAGGCAGACACTTAATGACTGAGCCACCCAGGCGCCCACCAGCATATGTCTTGGTATTTATCTTTCTGCATCAGTTTTCCCAAGGCAATGTGTTCTTTCAATCTATGTATGCACATCTTTATTTCTAGTAAGTTTTCTTAAATTATATCTTCAGGTATTTCCCCCATTCCCTGTGTTTGTTTCTTTTCTTTAGGGATACCAATTATGCTTATGTTGGACCTCCTTCAATGCCTGCCATATCTAACATCTTTTATCTTTAGTTCTTTGCTTATTTCCATTTTATTTTCTCACTTTTCCTAATTCTTGTGTGTCTGTTCTCCTTTTTGCTGCTTCCACAATGGCCTTTACAAAACAACATAACTTTAATGAATACTTAGATAATCTGACAAAATTCCCATTTCTTTGTATTGATAGTTGAGGGCAGGATTTATTTTGATAATTCTTGATGTGGCTCTTGGAAGTTACATGGTAAAATTTCTTTATAACATCCTATAATGCTATTTCTAAAAGACAGACTCGACAAAACAATGAAATATACTTTAGGATTATGGCTTTAATTCTTTGTATGTGCCATCATATTTGAAACACATTTTGCTAGTTTAGTATCTTAAGTATAGATAGAAGGATTGCATATTTGGTATTATCCTTGCTCAAAATTATTGTTTAACATTTGAAAAGATGTGTCGTTACTGTAAAGCTATATCTGTGGTCATTCTTTTCTAGCTTCCCTTGTAATGTTGATTTTATTAAAATGCATTTGGGGCAAAGAAAGGTAATTGATTATTTTACTCAATACATCTCATTATAGTTTTTACTTTGTTATTTATCAAGCTATCTGTTGTAATCTACAGTATTAGCAAATAATATAGTAATAATAAGTCATTTTACATTTTCCTTATTTATTTTGAATAATAATGCACACTGGCATGTTTAATATCCCATTATTTTCTCAGAAAAGATCCTTTTAAACAATGGCAAGAGAATATAATATCAATTTCTGTTTACTTTATTGTTCTATATGATTCTGCATTGTTAAAATGGGGAATGTGGGCTAACTTCAGAGGATAAATATCCATATCCATTTCAAATTTCAATCTACAAATACAATCAAGGGAATTTACTGCCACCCTAACAGCTGCCTGTAACTAATGGAAGACACACCTGAGAACTTTTATTATACATGAAACTTTTTATAGTTGCATGTAAACTCAAAGTAATTTCTACAGTGAAAGTTTTTATATGTTCTTTATAAATGAAAATTAATTATGAAATAAAGATATATTTGGATGCAACTCAGTGATGCATGCATAAATAAGATAAATGTTAGTACCATGTCAGGAGAAGCGAATCCACTGTCTTTTATAAAGACTATTAATATTTGAAAAAATAAAAAATGAGTTACATAATGAAAATATTACATATTAAATATGAGTTACATAATAAAATATTACATATTAAATATTAAATTTGTTATAAAATAAAAGCTGGAAAACATGAGATTTTTTCCCTCTGGAAAACCCATTTAAAGTATTAATTTATTGCCAAAGTAATATAGATTGTTCAAACAAATATTTGGAAAGGAAGTTGAAAATGTAGACTCAACATAGTACACTTGAACTTGGTCTCACTGCTGTCATGTGTGCTACTTCACCTAGATTCAGAATAAAGAAACAAATCAACTGTATAGCATACGCAGTTTTCTCCTACTGAGCAAGGAATTAGAAAAGTCATGATTTCTCAGTGTGGACAACAAATACACCTGTAGAAAGGACAATGAAGAGATGGAAGTGGGTTTTTATTCCCCCTTCCTTATACTGAATTGCCTACAGAACCAGAATAAAAATCCAAAGGGCAGTTTTTTCTTCTGTATCAAGTAATATTTAAGGTCTGTGCTTTGCTGAAAACATAAATAAAGGCAGAACCATGTACAACAAGCTTCAGCATGGCTGGATTAATCATTTAAAAAGATTGCCTGGAAACACGCATCTTGTGATTCAGCCACTTCTCTCCCGCTTATTAACATGTACTGAGCAGCAACTTATAAAAAACCAGGACTCTTAGGTCATTTAAAGCAATCTTGCTGGAAATCTCCGGGTAGTATTCCTGACGTGTGAGAACTATAGGTACCCTCAAACACCAGTGTTCAGCTTCGGCGTAGAGCACTTAGCATATTTCTTTTTTCTCTATAGTTTTAAATGTGTGGGAACATGTGATCAGGGTCCTTTTTATATTCAAAATGGGTCAGCTTCTGTCTAGAAAGTGTCTTATTGTCATGATGTCACCACATCTCAAGATTTGTGACCTTTTGCACCATATGGATTCATGGTAGTCCACGTCCTAGCTTACAGGCCAGAGTGCTTTTGTGCCCCCGCTAGGGGGTATCAAAGGCTTTTGGACTGGAATTTCAAGTACCGATAGATTTGGAAAAACAAAAAGTAATTTTTATATATCCTAAGGACCGCCAGATGTCGCAAAGGCATCATTGATGAAACGGTTTTTATCCAAAATGTGGCACTTATATAAGGAATACCAGTATTGTGTTTGAGAGTCGTAGAGGCCATAACAGGTCAGTGAAATGTCCTTCAAACATCTGATTTTTACATTCAAGAATGGGCCCAGATGAAAAGATAACCACATATCTGACATTGACGTTACTACCATTTAGACAACCGATTCAATTGCCTTAGTCAGTGGGATCAATCAGGCCTTTATTACTTTGAAAAACCCCAGAAAGATATAGTTTTTCTTTTTATTTAAAAATGATGGTTTGAAACGATATCCCACCACTCTATATTCACTATAAACCTCAAATGCTATGTAGAAGCACATAGACACTTTCGTAACTTCCACTAACCCCTAAGTTTAAGACATTTTATGAGATGTACAAAATTATAATAATGAAAGAAATGGTGCTGAGTGAAATTCTGCTGAGCCAAAGTGTATGCATAAATTGGCAGTTTAACAAGTAAAACTTGGAAGCAAGCATTTGATGATTGATTTTTTATTGAGACAGAACAAGCATGATAGTGGGTAAAGTGATTTTCCTTATTGAGAGAAAATATAGTGTTTTTCAACATGTCTCTAGTATGAATGGAAGCCTTGTCAAAAAAACGGAGCAACACATAATATCTTTAAAAAGGTGAATTAACATAAGTATATCACTTATTTTATGGATCAAATTTTATACTTGTCAGTTTTATTCAGAATGTCATAAAGTTTATATCATAAAGATGGTATTATTACCTTTGTTATGTCCTGAAAAAAAAATCTGATATTAACTGCTTTGTAAGTAGGATATAAAATATATTCAGTTTTAGAAATTCAGTGATGAAAATTAAGGCCAAAATATGTATTCACATGTAGATCTTAGGCAACACCCCAGTAATTTTAAGTACTTGAAATACATTATTCAGCAAGTAACCTGCTGTATATTTGTGTGTAATGGGCTCTGCTTGAGAATACAAGAACTGTCAAGATAAAAATAAGAAACATGCATCATTCTAATTTAATTACAATTCATCAAAAAATTCCTCTATTGTATGTATTCCAAGGAGATGTATACTTATAAAAATAATCACATACTAATGTTAACTGAGAGTTGCTGTTTTTGTATATAGTTTTCTCTTGATTAAAGAATATATGCATCCACACATACATCAAACATGTATGTACATATGCTGAGTTTTTGGTTTATGTGTACTCTCACTGCACCTATTTTATAGTTCTATCTATGGGAAAATGTAAATGATGAATATGAATTTGTTTATAGAGGGTTCTTTCCAAGTTTGTAAATGTACATTTATTTCCAATTGTGTTTTCTAGCTATATTTTGTAATTCTACTTAGCCATGGATATATTATTCCCATTTGGAATAAAACATATAATAACATAAGGAGGACATGCTCATGCTGTTTTTCTGGATTTAATTAGTAAGCAACGTGCGAATCCATGGTTCCTATTACGTCTGAGTAGGTATATCATGGGTCCATGTTCTCTGTGAAAGATTATCTGTATTTTATTCTAAGACTTTATGTATATTTAACCTTTAATTTGACTAGCAGGTTGTATGATTTACATAAAAAATAGATCAGCTTTGAATTCACTGAATGTTATTGGTATAACATAATCAATCATCTCTAAATGTTAATGGTGTTAAAGAGCAATGAGAGCATATGTCTTATATTTGTAATCCTGTGAATTTATGAAATTATTTAGAATGTCTAAGAGCATTAGATCATGTGGCATTTCTCTGTGGTTAGAGATTGAATTTTTTGAATGGTGGGTATCATTCTACTGAAGTTAGAGAATCAGCCAAATATAAGTACTTTTTTTTTTACCATGAATTACTTAATAGGTGCCTTGATGACTAGAATATTCTTAAGGTGTGTATGTGTTTGTATAGTATATACACGCACACACACACATATACATGGTCTACAGTAATGCTTAAAATGCTGTGACTTTGTCTCATTCTCGTTTCACTATCTTTTAATACAATATGACTTTCATTGGTGTTATCCTAATTACATCATGCATGTAATTCCTCAATGAAATAAAAAGTCAATATGTGAATGACAGTAGTAAGGGAAAAAATAGGATTTCAAATGGTAGAAAGCCTGCTCTGGTAACAAAGACTGAATCAATCCCTGTGTTGTATAGCAGCTTGATCATATCTTTAAAAGTGATAGTAACAAAGAATATTTATTTGTTGCCATGCTATTGTAGGATTTATTTTTAAACTCCAATCCCAATTATCAAGAAAATTGCATCCTCTTTATCTCACAGAAGGGCATACTGAATCATAGCATATTTGGTTATTGGGACTATAATATTGTTACCTTGCTTGAAACACATGGTCTCTCTTGATATACAAGAAAAAACTGAATCCATTTCAATAAATTAATAGGGATGAGAATCCCAATCCATCCTTCTTTTCAGAGGCTCGCATACATTGTAATGAAATGCATTAGGAGTTTTCTTCACTTGAAATCCAAATGAGACCCATTTTGGCTCACACCCTTGACAGTCTCTTTTATAAGCATTGCTGTCTCCTGTTCTTGTGTGGGCCTAGTAAAATGCTTCCTTTGTAAGATGCACAGAGACAATATAATGCCACGAAAGACGAAGGTGTCAAAACACAAAGTTAGAGGCAATCTAATCAATGCCTCCTGATTTAGCCTTTGAAGGCTCTCTTCATTAAAACTCTTTAATGGTGAGGCTTATCTTGAGGTAGAGCTGTTAGTTAATATTTTTCAGTGTCATTCTTTGGACAGTCATTTGTACCTTTTAAATGTATTTTCAGTATTCATTGTTTAGTAAATTGGATGTCTTGTTAGCATGGTGGTGGTATGAATGACTTGCATCAAAATGATTGAAGGTAATAGTGTATAAATTCTTGGTACATTTTTTTTTCCTATCCCCTATTCCCCATCTTTCCTCCATCAAAAAAAAAAATCTTAATTTATTTTCTTTCTAAATATCAGGTGTAGCATGTCTTTTGATGCTTTCAAAAGCGGACATTTAGACCCTTTTTCATATCCAAAAATCTGATTGGAAATCTAAAAATAACTGGAAGCAATTGAAATTTTTCTTTCAAAGGAGTTTATTGCCTTTGCCAGCCTTTTACTAAATACACTTTTCAAATTAATTTTCTTTTTATTAGAGCTTTTGGGCAAAGCAATGTGCATCTCACTGAAGTGGTAGAAAAAATGCTAAGATGTCCTATGCTCTCCTGAGTTTTTGTTTCATGTTTCAGTTAAGTACGTTGGGAATGCTGGAGCCTGGAAGAGAAGAGAGATGCCACCTCCCCAGCTCCAGACAGGGTTATGTACTTAGGAATTTCCTGTCGATAGAAGACATTCTTTAAAACAGTTTTATTTTCCTAGGTGTGAATGAAAGTGTGTAAAATATAAAATGTTTCTGACTCTTCAGTTCACTATTCCCCTTGCCCAGTAATTTGTTCAAATTTAATAAATGAAAAACTTGAATTTTTTTTCTCTTACACATGGACCAGATGGCATCATGATCTGAAAAATTATAGAGAATACTTTGAAGAATATCTCATTAATGACGTGTGTGTCTATATTTAGACTCCTTTTATACACACACGTGTATGGAAAGCTGCATATATTACAACAGTAAATATACTTTAGTTTTTTTGTTGTTGTTTGTTCCCAGAATATATTCTAATCCTTCTTGTAAGCAGATTGAACAAATACATATGTTTTAGGATCAGCGCACTCACATGAACCATTTCGAGAAGCGGAGAAATCAGGAGCGTAATTTCTTTTAACATGCCCAGCTTAAAAAAAAGCTCACAAGACGTCCTTGCTACCTTTTCCACCCCAATCTACAATTATCAGTAAAAATAAATAATTTACAAAATGCAGGAGATAGAAAAAGATAAACACCACAGAATTTATGCACTCTGGTATCTTGAAAATGGAAAAGAATTCGAGCAACTTTGACCTGATTTTTAAATGACTACTGTGGTGACTACAGCTGCTCCAGCTTAGTAATTATTTGTGCTAGGTTGTTTTTGAGTCCCATATGTATAGGAGCTCCAGGCCCAGCTACCTCATTTGCTGGCACAAAAACAGATTCTTCCAGGTGCTGAAAATTAAATTTTAATATATTATTTAAATATTAAGAGAATTACAGTTTCAGTAATTTTACTGCTACAGCTGGAGTGCAAAGCATGCCTGAAGAATGCAGAGTATTGGACCATCTAACATATAGGAAGTTTATAGTGATTTTTTAAATATTAGCTTATATATTTAAAAAATGATGGCTTTCTTTGGCAGTTAGTTTATGTATGGGTAAACTTGATTCATTTCTGGTAGTTTGGGCATGCTTTAGATTAGTGCAAACTATTATTCTGGGGTCTGATTAGTTACCTACCTAGACAGGAAAATATGTCAATGACAAAGAAATTTAAGATAGTGAAAGGTAAATAAATGACTAAGAAATCCTTGCCTCTTGTGGCTCATTACATATGTATTACTCTGTTTTGAAAGGAGTGTTAAAGCCTAGAGTATTTTTTTAAATCTCTGTTTCCTCCTTTCTAATGAGAATGATCTCAAAATTGTTAGAAATCAGAGAAAAAGTCAACAGAAATTCTCGTTTCTAAGATCCCAAAAGCAAAATTCCTCATTAGCATGGCTCTTGAAATTTTTGTGTGGCTTGACCTATCCAAATTAACTAAAACACCATTTAAAATAATATTTCTGGGGGCGCCTGGGTGGCTCAGATGGTTAAGCATCTGCCTTCGGCTCAGGTCATGATCCTGGAGTCCTGGGATCGAGTCCCGCATCGGGACTCCCTGCTCCTTGGGAGCCTGCTTCTCCCTCTGCCATTCTCTCTCTCTGCCTCTCTCTCTCTCTCTCTCTGTCTCTCATGAATAAATAAATAAAATCTTTAAAAATAAATAAAAAATAAAATAAAATAATATTTCTGTGTTGATGTCCATAATTTGTTTGGAATCCAGAATGAGAAATCAATTTAATCATGAAATTTTATATGTTACAATCATTTGTAACTTAATTTATGATGAAATCTCGCTTTTCTGGGAATTTCACACAATTGTAAATTTGCTAATTAAAAGTTCTTTTCTATTAAACGTTATTTTAACAAATGTACCTTTAAAGAATTAAAGACATCTAGAAGATGTGCAGTGTGTTAAATTGTTTACCGTAACCAGCCATTTCAGAGCAAAGGGTGCTTAGTATATAAAGCACCTTCAAAGTATAGTGTCAGGAACAAATTTCCTATTAGTGATAATCTCTTACACATACAAACTTCTGTCTTATGTTTGCTAACTGAATTACACGTTGCGGGCAGAAATTGTGGAGCAAAGTGCACGTGGGATGACTCCTTGGTAGTTAAATTCACATGCTCTGGATCCAAATAGCTGCGGTTCGAATCTCGGCTCTACCACCTTCTAGCTGTGTGACCTTAGGCAGCCAACCTTTCAGTGCCTCAGTTTTTTCATCTGTAAAATGGAGCTACTTTTTTAGGTGGTTACAAGGATTAGGTGAATTCATCAAATAAACGATTTCAAATAGTACATGGTACGAAGTAAGCACTATAAATATCAGGGTTTTTCTTAGTAACATTCATGCCGCTAGCTTTGAGTACATGGTAAAAAAATGAAATGTAGTTTTCACTTTTATAACTCTTGAAGGGCTTTAGCATTTATTTAAGATGCTTCTAGAAAGCCAATGACTTGATGATATCTAACCCATTAATATAAATAAACTCTTTACCCTTGGAATTTCTACTTTAGATTATAGTAGTAGGCCATTTATAGTTCCGTTCATAACTCCAGATATAGTGTGAAAAACTGTGACATAGACTGTCAAATAGTAAATGATTTAACAAAATCTCAGTAGGAAGAGTTACATAACTACTGCTTAAATTTCAGAACACATTTTAAAAATATGAGTAAAGAATTTGTCAGCCTTTTCGTTTTTCCCTCTCCTACCATGTAAGTGTAGAAAGTACTTACGTTTAAAGGTCTTAATTGATTTTGAAAAATCTAACTGGTTTTGAAAATCACTATAAGAAAAATAATCATGCAAAGTAATATCCTGAAAGATGGATTAAAGGCCATGTAACATAATATTTTCCTTCTGTAAAACAGGATTTTTATGTGTCAATATGAGTAACTAATATTTTTTTCCATCATAAAACAATTGATTTGCAGTGTCAAAATGAGCATTTAACATGCATAGACTGAGTACCTACTAGGTCTGGATGATTTTAGCTGGACTGGGTGGGCAGTAGAGAGGAATTTGGACAAAATCTTTACCTTCATAAGATTTATGTTCTAATGATAGAGAAGACAATAAACTGATGAATCAATAAATATGAACATAATGTCAGGTAGGAAAAAGGCTATGAAGTAAAATAAACCACATAAGGGTGTGGTGCGCAGGTGACTCTCCAGATAAGATAACCAGAGAGGGCATCTGTGGAAAAGTGACGCTTGTATGACCCGAGGGACCAATCTATGAAAATGTCTGGGGAAGAGCAGTACATCAGGCGGAGGGAATAGCACATTTGCCATTCTGCTCAGAGACAGAAACAAGCTCCACATTGTCCAAGGAGAGCAAGAAGACCACTGTGACTGGAGCTAAATGAGAGGAGAGGGAGGAAAGAGAGGAGGCAAAAGAGGAGGCAAAAAGGTGACTAGAGGCCAGATCTCATAGGAAGGCTTTGATTTTGTGTGATAACAAGTCTTTGGAGGGTACTGAGCTTGAAGAGGTATAATCTTATACCTTCGAAACATTGTTCTGATTGCTATGAAAGTAGACCATAAGGGTAAAAGAGTAGAAGAGGAAAAGTAGAATGCGGTGACCACAGTCCCAGGTGAAATTAAGTTGATGGAGGTGGCAAGAAGTGATTGGACTTTGGCAACCATTTTGAAGATGTGGGGTCAAACCATGTGTAAACTAGAACTTGGAGGATTGCTGACGGATTGAGTGTGAGGTGTGAGAGGAACAAATCAAGGAGATCTACCAGGTTATTGGCACGAACCACTGTGTGAATGAGGGTGTGATTTACTGAAATGAGGAAACCTAGGAAGGATGGAATTTGGGGGAGAAATCAAGAATTCTGTTTGGAACCTATTACATTGGGGATGCATTTAAGACGTCTGGGGAGATGGAGTAGGAGGTGGATGTGGTTACATGGAAGTCAAAGCAGAGACCAGGGGTGGAATTATTGTGGTAGTGATGGTAGTTCAGAGGATATTTATAAGCTGTGATGGAGTCGATGAAGGTCATTGTGACTGAGGCCCGAGGCCCCGGGCTCTGATGTGGAGAAGGCAGGAGGAGGACCGTGCTGTTAGGTCACGGAGAGAGCACAGGAGTGGGGTAGGAAGAGAGCTAGGAGAACCAAGAGACTGGTTTGGCTTGGAGGTAGGGAACGATTACGTGCCCTGTCCGTCTCCCTTGGGTCCTTCTTGCTTTAGTCACTGTCACACAAATTCCTAGACACACTGTAGCCTTGGGTATCCCTCTGCTTTCCAGTCACAGCACGTGGACTTGTGTGCTCTCCCTCTCTCTGTCACGGTCCCGGCTCTGGCTCTACCATCGACACAGATGGACCTCCTTTACTCCCAGGCTTCTCCGGGTGCTCCTCACTTCGCTCTTGGACTGAGGGATGACTGACCCAGGACAGCCTCTAGGGGGACCAGAATTGGTGGTATGAGGAGGAGAACATCCCTCTAAGCCTCCCCCTCTTCCTCCTACCACTGCTGCTGTAGTGCCAATGCTCCTGATTCCTTTACCTCCTCTCGGCCCCAAATTCCAGCCTGCTTAGTTCTGCTGTTGCATGTTATTTTGGCTGTAACTATTAACCTTTTATGATGTATCAGCAGATAGTGGAGGGAGCCTCTGCCACCATCTTTATTCCTGTTCCTGATCTTTTGAGTTTGTTTTTTTTTCCTCCAAAAGTAAATAAATTGGCATCTGCTCCCCATACTCTGAGCCCAGCCTGTTCTACCTCTCAGCCTGTCCAGCTCTCCAGTCATTGGGGAACGAGCCTGGCCTTGCCAGCAAGGGCAGATGTGTATTTTCTACAAGAAATCCTTGTCCCTGTATGGTTATTAATCTCTGGGGTAAATCATGGGTCAGCTGGATTTTTTTCTGAGGTAGCCTGGGCCCACCACATCATATCAATGTTGTTGTTTCTGTGAGAAGATATTTCCCAAGTTGTTAATAATCAATTTACAAACAACTTTCAGAAATAATCCACTTATAATTGAGGGGCTGCTTTGTGTATTTATAGCCATCTTGCCTAATTTTGTATCTACTATATATACACAGATATAGTGTACATGTTTACCTATCATCTGTAATAGACATAATTCATGATGGATCTAAATTAAATTTTCTGAAATAGGCAAGGTAGAAATTTTATATCAAAATAAATTCTTGAATATTACTCTTAAGCAGTTTTATGTAATTATAAGTTACTGAGTCAGAACATTTAAATTTTTTGCCTTTGACTAATTTCTCTTACTTTCTAAATTAATGAATTCAAAAGCATATTCCACTGCAGAAAACAAATGGTACATAGGAATTAGACATTTTTAAGTTAATTATGGTATAAAAACAAACTACTTTTCATAATAAGTAATAGGTTTTAAAGTTAAAGTATTTTATATTGTAAGGTGATACATTATAAAGTTATATTAGTTATCTATGATAAGTGTAAATTTGAGGATTTTGTGGAGAAACGTAGCTTACGTGGCAAAACCAATATGTTTGATTTTTTTAAAAAGATTTTATTTATTTATTTGACAGAGAGAGACACAGTGAGAGAGGGAACACAAGCAGGGGAAGTGGGAGAGGGGAGCCCGATGCGGGGCTCGATCCCAGGACCCTGGGATCATGACCTGAGCTGAAGGCAGACGCCTAACGGCTGAGCCACCTGGGCGCCTCATATGCTTGATTTTAATTTTTAAAATATAGAGAATGTAAGGTTCAAGTGCAAGCTATATATATTTAAAGCACACTTTAGAACATTCGTATCTGTTATCTCATTTTCCCTGCACAATAACCCTAGGAGGAGGGCTGATATCATGAGCCCTATTTCACAGATGAAGATGTTATAACTCAGGAAGGTCACTAAAGGTCTGAGTGCTAGTGAGAAATGTCTGACCCTGTCATTCTCATTCCAAATCTAGGTCTCTTTCCACTGCCTGGTGCTGCCTTACATTTTTTGAGGGTTGTGGAATGCAGCAGAGTAACAACGTGTTTATCTTTTATTTTGGCTTGCTGGACACCTATGGAGCTGAGTTAAGCCTGGAGCGCCAAAGTCAACGAACCACTCTGTACTTGGAGTAGATCTTTGCTGCTGAGCAAAAGAAGGAATTGGCGTCATCTTGCTTTGTATTTTCAAAATATTTTAAACACTGAAAGGCAGGGCTTTCCTTCTACAACCCAACACGGCGATGTGGTAAATCCGGTGAGGAGCGCACACTCTCCCTTCAGGATTATGGATCCCAGGAGGGCAGTGGCTCTTAGACTACGGAAGACTGGGAGGACCCTGAGGAGTGGGGCTTTCAGGCTTTTGGAGGGTTGTGACCGTGGTGGAGCAGGAACAGAGTTCCCTTCCTTCCTGCTCCAGAGTTGTGGCTGTTGTATGTGCCTGAGAAGTGAAACAGTATTGTTTCTCCAGTCTTACTCCCTAATGAAGACATGGGGGAAAAAAATAAAAAAATTTTCCTGCTGTCTTTTCCCTTTCTCATAGCACTTGTTATAATGGGTCAGAAGGTGGAAGGTAAATGAAAAGTGGTGCTCTCAAAATGGCTTTTAATATAAAGAGGTCTGAAAGGATGCATAACCAATTACTGATTTTTAAGGCGGTGGTTCTTTTCAGGTGGGGTGGTTAGCTTCGGAGCTGAAGGGACACATGGAAGATATTTTTTTGGCTTCTGCGTGATGGGTATGAATTACCTTTGTAGTTTCAAAAACAAGAAAAGATACTCTTTAAGATGGCTTTAATCGCTCTGAAATAGTGTGAAGACAACATACTTCCCCAACTCAATAAAACAACGAAAGCTTTATTGAGGAAGAAATGGTATATCCTCTTCATCAGAGCATACTATTTCTGTATGACCATCAGGACGGCCAGGCAGGGTGGGGTGCATGCCTGGACCTCTCCGATATGTGCCCACCCTCCCAGAGAGCTTCAGGAGGCCACAGCTATCCCTGTGAACTCTTGAGTCAGTTTGGATGTGCTGTCTTCACTGTGGGTTTTTTGAAGAAATAGACCAGAATTGAGTCAAGGGGAGAAATGTTTGCTTATCAGTGAAGTTGAAATGTTCTTTAGTAGTCCCCTGCACTTTTTCATATAGTGGGGTGTTGGTGGGATGGGGGGCGGGGGATATTTTAGGAAATACTACATTTCAATTTTGATGAAAAAGTAATATTTCAAGTGATTTAGTGGAATAACCTAGAATAAAACTTCTAATAGCCCTGTCCTGTTTTGACCATAATAACAAAATTATTATTTAGAAAGTAATAGTGAAAGAATAGAAATTAGTAACTACTGACATCTTAGGTTTAGCTTTTTTCTATCTTTTGCTTTAAGCACCAACTATTTTATATGTACAATGTAAAGCCATATTTAACAAGGGAACACTCAAGTATTATGGACACTCACTACCTTTCGGATTTAATTTAACCTCACTGTTGGTTATTTTGTGTGCTGATGTTCTAAAGTCTGAGTAAGATCTATTTGCTTCAGGCAAGCCCAAGATGTACATATGATTTGCTTTGATTTTAATGTGTGTACAGTTCTAACTCAAAATTAAAGAATGTACCATTGCCAGTTAGTTAATATCAAATAGCTAAGTTCTGCATTTTGACATATAACACAATTTTGAAAAACAGATACCAAAGAACTAAACAATGTTAAATTGTAGAGTTTAAGGAATAGAAAAATTTTGTTTGTTTTTAATAACCCTCTTTATAATGTGGTTACATATTATGTTGGATTCTTGAAAGTGTCCAACTGTAGAGTGGTTTTCATTGTTCTCTAAGGCCCACATTGGGGGGAAATAATAGTTAATATAACTGGAATTGTCTAATCACAAATAAATTGTTTTAAAAGTCACTAGAATTTATAGCATACATCAAAGTATTTGTTTCTGTTTTTTTTCTTTTTTCAAATAAAATAGTAGAATTTGAAAACTCCACCACTATAAGATGATAGTGATCTATAAAACTTATGTTTACCATCCATCCCTTTTTTTTCATGCTCAGTAATTAAAAATGGCCATGGGCATTTTTTATCCACTGAGATTTACCAACTGCTATAGCTTTCAACATTTATAGAAGGATTTCTACACCTGCTTTTTTTTTTATGAAATAACCAAATATCAGAGCAGCTTGAAGTGTTTTCTTTAAAAAAATAATAATAATAAGTTTACCTCTAGCCCTCTGGTTTTCAGCAGATAGAAAGCGCTATCATTAGCCTACCATCCGTTTTAATTTGAAATCCTAAGAACAAAAGTCATTAATAAGTCCTTTGTCATGGATTTTAAAAAAGAAGACGCCTTTTTAGTATTTGTATGTCATCATGCCAGGCCTAGAAAATTAGGCTAATTTATTATTTAAAACACTGGTGGGATTCCTAATTGCATTCATCATTAGATATGACACGTTTAGAACTGAGAACCATATCCAGTGAGAATTTTCCAGTTTGAATTTTGAAATAAAAATATTTTTCAAGAGATCCCTAGCTATTGCCTGTTACCATGGTAACAGTCCTATTTGTCTGAGAGCTCTGTCCGCTGCCAATGAGGGAGAGAGCAACGTCAACTAAACATACGAATACATCAAAGACAAATTCATATGCTCAATCTGATCAGCTCAATTAATGTAAGAACAGAAGCTGAAGGGGGTTAAAAGAGGGCACCCATTCAGGATAGATGAAGCCCCTTTTAGCAGAATATACACGCCGGCCTTTTGGGGGAGGAATTTAGCACACTGTCAAAAACATTATCAGAAAAAGAAAGTACTAGGCCTCCTACACCTAACAGATATGAAGCTGTCAGACAAAGAATAGCACTATTCATTAAATGACACTTATTTTCTCCCACTTTACAAGAATACAGCGAACAAAACAAGCAGGGGAGCAGCTGAGAAAGACACTTTTTTCTTTTGCTAGTGATGACAGACATGCAGCAATTATGGTGATAACTAAGGAATACTAAACAAGAAGCCAGCCTCCATTCTGTTTATCACCTTAAATTTTATGTTACTAAATTTGCATGCAACTCCTGTTTGTTTTATTATTTATGTCTGGAAAAAATTAGATGCCTTTGTTTTTAACATGGTGCCTTGAATTTGGTGTAGCATACCTCTAAACTCTATGAGATCGCTCACTTTTCTTGTTAAATGGCCATATCAAGTTGAAATGCTTTTGAAGTAAGACATTTCCAAAGCACAACAAGACTGCTGTTGTCAATGTGAGGTGTATATTGGGCTCGGGGGGGGGGTGGTTTTCATTAGTGTAAAGGGAAATACCATACATCTGCACATTTTTTTTTAGAGAGATAGACTGAAAGTTGTATTAATTGCCACCTTTGCTTTATGCTTCATTTTACATGGTGAAACGTGTTACGGTGCACATATATTTAATGGATCCTGTTTTGGTTTTTGGTTTTTGTTTTTTCCTTTGGGGAATTTGTAGTGGTAGGTAGTAGAGACTGGCATGTAGGGCTTGTAACAGGTGCAGGCAAGTAGGAGTTCCCGTGAGATTGCTGCCTTTTAAGAATCTTATGCTTAAACCATGATGATCTGATTTAAGGCCCATTATCAATAGTCTGCTACTTATATCTGCATGATCGTGGACTGATTGATACTGACTTTGTAGCCATGTGCTCCATAATGCGCTGTCAGGAAATGCTGACAGATGCAATGAAAGAACAATAAATGTGGGGCAGCCGTAATGTAAAGGTCCAGCTAGGCTGTATGAAAACTGATAGCTAGGATATTGCCTCCTATGTTACCATATACACCAGTCCCTTTGAGAATTTAGCGGGTGAGTGAATTAAAATGGTCTCCTGATACCCAGAAGGGGAAAAAAAAGATCTTCATTTAAGGAACTTGCCGACTTTGCCAAAACATTGCTTTATAAGAACAGAGCCAAGATTAAAAAAAAAAAAAAAAATACTCTTTTACTCAAAAATCTAGGCATGTCTGACACATCTGAGAAACTATTTCTTAAAAATCAATACACACAAAAAAGCACTGTATCTACTTTTTAGGATACTTCACCTATTTGTATAAAATTACAAAAGGAGACATTTTATTCGAATTCCTATTTTAAATGTAAGGCATTTGATACTATATTTTAAAAATTCTTGATCTTCGATCAGTGCATGAATATAGCTGGCATTTTGCCAGTGCAGGTTTTTAACAAATAACTAGGATAATATTAATATGAAGCCATGAAAGTTACCCTCTTCTCCCTAGTCTTAAAATGTTCCTTTGAAAGAAGTTATACTGGACTATAATTCATGCCTTTTCTTGTTTACATATTTTAAAAATACCCTCTGTGTTCTTAAACATCATTTAATAATTTAGTATTTAAAGACATAATCAACATTCCAAGATTGTTGTCAAAAGTAAAGTAGAATTCAAATACATTTTAACAAATTACTTGTACCAAAAATAAAATCATTTATAATGATATCTTCAAAACTCAATGTAGACTCTGATACCTGGCCGTAATTCTTCCTCCTTTGATTAGAAAATGTAGAATGTGTTGAATACTGACATATTTTCAACATTGAGCCCCTTGTGGTACCTACACGTAATGGTGGGCGCTGAGGTCAAAGCTGCATTGATAATTTGATTCATTTCCTTATGGGTGGAAAGTAAGAGTCATCTTCTTTATTTACAAAGTTGCCTAAAATGTTTTGGGGGAGCCTGGAGAATCTAATGATTTAAAAGGAGTTTGTGAAGATTATTTGCTCAGGTGAATTTAATTTTTGATCCAAACCTTTTTATGATATTTGCCACATGTAGAATGACATTCAAAAGCAAATTTTTAGGATGAGAAAAAACTTACTCTAGCAAGATTCTTAAAATGCAGTCTTCTGAGAGTACTCAAAAGAATATTCTATGCAGATCATTGACAAAACACGCCTACGACTGTAATTGTGTACATTCAGGGGAATGACTTTTTTATTCCATATTATTGACATAATAGATTGAGTCATCATTACTGTCTGATATGCAAAGGCCTGGTTTAAAACTCTTCTGTGGATCCTCTTTAGCACGCAAAATATTGACACAATAGATGGTAATGGCTCCTTTGGAGCCATTAGGGTCCATCATGTCAGGGCCTGCTCAGACATTTCTTAGCAGGTAGCACGCAGACTCTTGACATGATAGATCATAACAAGTCCAAAGGAATAATTATCATTTCTTAGATTACACCATACTTGGGAATTTCATAGTTTATTAAAATTAGAGCATATTATCACCAATGTGAATTTTAATTCATTAATTATATTCTATTGGTAATACATGCTTCATTCAACACAACGTATATTATAAACTACGTAAACAGACCAGATTGCATGCATTTATGTTACACTTCTCCCTGTCTAGGAACTTCAAGAAGTCCACCCTGATTGTTATGAATATTCATAAAAAAGCAATTCATTCTCAGCCTTCTACCTTTTATGCCAAGAGTCAGCCTGGAGCAAATTTTTCATGTCCACGGCCTAGACCTTTGAAAGTAGAGATGCCTAATGTAAAGAGTGACAGAGCTTGAGTGACACTGACTGTGACAGGCAGGAGCTCTGGTGGGCACCCATATAATTAGATCTTTGTGTGGTCTGGTTAGCGAAGACAGAACTTGATGTTTTACTAACAAAGTGGTTTGAAAAGAAACCACATCCCTCCAAAGTTTAGGCTGTTTGTCAGGTACAGAAATGAAAATACAAAATTTGCAAAGAAAAAGCTCCTGGTGGTTTTGGATAATATGTATTATCGCGGTGTAAAAGCGGAAGTGAGTGACGTTGGATTGGCCTGTAAGGAAAGCATCATGCTTTTTCTTTTCATGTGAATAGTTTTTATTGTGTTGAGATTAGAGACAAATATAAATTACATTATACAATGTGGCAAGCCATTAGCTTTTCATAAAAAGAAATTTTATCTACAGTGAAAAGCTTTTGATCTTGAAGACTTCATGAAAAGCTTTTTAAGTTTGATTTTGGTGGTGTTTGTTATTTGGTGTAAGTGTCAGTATCAGTGTCTAGAAATTATGTCAGGTGGTTTGCCTATTTGCATGGCAGTGTGGTACATTTAAAGGGTGTCCTTTTTGAATTTCCATTTCAAAAAATGTAAACTCAACTTATAACTAAGCCTTAATGAATAGGCCCTAATTAGATCATGTATAAGAGAAATAGTTGTCTCACTTTCATTAGTCTTAGATTAGTGTTTTCCCATACTTTAATGCTTGTTGTGTTTTCAGGTTCCAAGCAACATCACAAGCTTCCAAAAAAAAAAAGAAAGAAAGAAAGAAAGAAAGAAAGCTAAAACAAAGTAGTTTCTTTGAACTTACAGACTCATTTGGATACAGAAAATTCCCTTTCCTCTTATCTTTAGCACTCTCAGAGAACTGGTGTAGACAAGTGCACGATTTTTGTTACTGAAAAAATGCAGTGGCATAAACCTATTGCACACTGGAGGTCACCCTTGCTATTTACAAATTTTCTACACTTTAACAAAACAAAAGTAGATCCCGCATACTTTTAATATGCACTACAGTTTGCATGATATTTTGATATAAATACATGGATACTATGTGTCTTCCATGTATAGTCAGTCATATTAAGTGCAATTAAGGAACCCATTATGAAAATCTTATGGTTGTCTGATTTTTCTGATGAAATAAGCAAATGACAGGAAGCTTTTCAAAACAAAACTAGAAGCTTTCATTATATATTATATATAATGGATTTTGAAAATCTTTCCAAATTGTTATAACAGAAGTCTAGAGTAGAGTTCATATGCATTTCTTATTCAATAATTTGTCAGATTTTTTTCTTTACCACATCATTTCTGGAGATAACTTTACCGTAGTTAATACTTACAGATTGTTGATAAGAAAAATTACTTCTGAGTAATTTACTTTGACATAATTTATTGTGGTATGCTAAATAGTTGAGACTGTTCTGTTTTTTCACCATGTTACTTTCACATTTTTATGTCCATTCAACAAAAAATAATATTTTAGTATGAATAAAAATTTTTTTTCTTTAACAATTTACTTGAAAGCAATGACGTACATAAAAATGAACTCATTAAACTCAATAAGAACTCTGGTTTTGTTTTTTTTTTGCAAATAGCTCAATGACAAAACATAAAACAGAAGAAAAAACATTTAGCCTACATCTTGAAGCCATTCAAAATAGGAACCAAAGATAGACTGAGGAGTGTCTGATTCCTTTTCAGTGAGAGTGTTCTGAAAATGGAAGGGTTCATCATCTGGGAGCTGTAACAAACAAAGTGTGAAGTTTTACAGAGGAAAAAGAAAATAAGCATTTTACCTATTTTATCTATTTTCCCTTAAGATATACTATGAATACCATGAATTTTTCCTGATGCCTATTACCTTAGTATACATAGTCCATTTTCTTTCTCACAATTATTTTATAACACTTTTTAATCTTTCATTAAAAGGACCCTTTATAGTTTCATAAAAGTTTCACATAATATGTCAGTTATCTGGCATACAGGTCAGAGGTCAGAAATGAGTTAAAATAAGGGATAATGGCTTGAACAGGTTCCTATGAGGTGGCAAGATCAAGAGAGCAGAAGGTACACCATCCCATTCGCTCGTCAAAGACAGATGTCCAAGGATATATGTCCACTAACAGAGCAACCCAAACACTCTGCTGTTGATACCGCATGGGCTGTCATCCACTCTCCTTTTCTCTCCCTCTTCAGGCTTCACTGGAGGGAATTGATGAGCCGTACCTCAGGCTCCAGATGGTTGATTTGTACAAAGAGAAGCAAGTGCATCGCATCTCCTCTTTTCAACTTCCTTTTTGAGACATTGCCAGTGTTACGGCCTATGTCTCAAATCCCTCCTTTTGAATCGAGTCATTCTGCCCCATGTTGAAGGCTTAACAGTGAGCATCTCTCTCTGCGAAGCCTTACCCAAACACTCTTGCACCATGGTTAGCTTTGGCAAACAGTCCAAAACTGCCTGTCTTGCCCCTTCTGGGTCCAATATGTATGTCTTCAGGTTTTCAGTTGAACGGAAACTGTGTGTTTGTCTGTTCCATTGCACTAGTGAGTTTGTCTATCCCGTTGCGGCAAGTACGGTCTTTTTCATCCTGTATTCCTCACGGCCCTGAGCAGACACTGGCCATGGAACAAGTGGAAGTCATCTCTGCCTCCTCTGAACTCTCAGAATACTTCCTTTGTACCACTTCTGTGACCCTAAGCACTTCATACTTTGATTAGTTATCTGAGAATGTGTCTTCTCTCTCCTCGGCGAAAATGTAAATTCTGCAAGAGCAGAACTATGTCTTATATCCCACACTATCATCTCCACAACACCACTGTCCACACGGTGTTTTCAATTAAAATTTTCAGCCACTTAACTAGCACTTATTGAATACCTGGGTACAGGGCACTATGCTAATTGCTCAGGATGATATGACATAAACTGTTATTGTTGATACTGAAAAGGACCCTATAATACAGTGGGCAAGAGAGAGTAATGAGTGTGAATAATAGAAGAACATGACCAGGGCACAGTGAATGGAGAGAGCGCTGAGTTGTGGCTGAGAATGGAAGTAGCCAGTTTCAAGCTTTCAAGGAAATATTTGGTAATGTGGTGTATGTTGCCTTTATTTTTATTTGTTTTAGAGAGAGCGTGCGCATGTGCACCAGCTGGGGGAGAGGGGCACAAGGAGAGAGAGAGAAAGAGAATCTTAAGCAGGCTCCATGCCCAGTGTGGAGGCCCATACAGAGCCCGGTCTCAGGACCCTGAGATCATAACCTGAGCAGAACAAAATCAAGAGTCAAACGCTTAAGCAATTGAGCCACCCAGGCGCCCATATGTTGCCTTTAAATCCAAATTCAAGAGTGTGGCTTATGGCAAAAACTTCTTCTTCTGGGGATGGGAGAAGAGCCTGAATGGAAAGGATTTTCATTCCATCCCATCTCACCAAAAGGAGCAATGACCAAAAGGTCATTTAAGTTTGAGCACATGAATCTATCCCTGGACAATGGAAGGAAACATTTTGCAGGAAGCCAGCCCTTACACATTTATTGAGTGAGGAATTCTTAATCTCAGGAAACAAACTGAGGGTTGCTGGAGTTGGTGGGGGGGGCAGGAGGGAGGGGGTGGCTGGGTGATAGACATTGGGGAGGGTGTGTGCTATGGTGAGTGCTGTGAATTGTGCAAGACTGTTGAATCACAGACCTGTACCTCTGAAACAAATAATGCAATGTATGTTAAGAAAAAAAAAAGAAGATAGCAGGAGGGGAAGAATGAAGGGGGGGAATCTGAGGGGGAGATGAACCATGAGAGACGATGGACTCTGAAAAACAGACAGAGGGTTCTAGAGGGGAGAGGGGTGGGGGGATGGGTTAGCCCGGTGATGGGTATTAAAGAGGGCACATTCTGCATGGAGCACCGGGTGTTATGCACAAACAATGAATCATGGAACACTACATCAAAAACTAATGATGTACTGTATGGTGATTAACATAACAATAAAAATTTTTTAAAAAGTGAATGCAGTTACTCACTCGGATATTTATTGATTGAACAAGTCAAAAAATGAATAATCGCATCTTAAAACACAAGAATTCTTTGTTTTTACCAAGGAACTTTGTCCTTCATACGTAAAAAATCTAGACACCCTTAAATTTATGTTTACATTTCTCTGCATGAATATATAAACCATATGTTTTAAATATCATCATAATATATAATTTCTTTCCCTTCTGGAATTTTACTGACTTCCCTTTATTTTCAACCCAGTAACTGAGTATCAGGCTGCCTGAGTTTTTAAACCAATACTAGATTCAAAGCTCCTTGAGGAAGAGACTACATCTTACCACTCTTTCTCCCACAAGTGCTTATGTTCTAACTTAAATTAGTTCAAGAATAGAAAAGAAATTCCAAATGTAATAGATAGAAAGCACTGTGTCAGTTTCTGAGAGATCATGGAGTGACTGCCCCTGCAGTTCCTGAGGCCAGAGTGTCTTGCCCTTAGCAGAAACACTCCATAAATGTTGGTTGAATTTAATTTCATTTTGCCATGAATAACACCTGCACTTGTCTGAGTGACAGTGGTGCTGAAAGATTTAGTATAGAAAAACCCTTTAAAATCTCCATTCCCTCTATCCCATATAATTAAAGCCCAGCTGATCTGCAGTAAAAATGACCCAGGCTCTTTGCTCCTAGGCTCTTTGAGTCTACCAGCAGAAATTTGACTCTTGGTATCTTACTAAAGAAGTGACTCTATTATACCAATCAACAAATATTTCCTGAAAGTGAGATTTCCAAACAGCACTAAAGGAAATTAAGATGAAGGAATGGTCCTCCTTTCCATATTGCCATATTTGGCAGAAAAAAAGGTAATGAAATACAGGATATTGTGTGGTTCAAATGGAAGGAAAGTCTATGAGGATCCAGAGGGAAGACAGTCTCTCTTTTTGGTTTGGAGTCATTATATGATGTTGGAAGAAGTGGAGCTTGAGCTGAAACTGGAAGATGAAACCGGGTTCAGATGGATGAAAATTTACAGGGATGGTTGTTAGCATAAAGCAAATGATGTGAGCAAAGATCCAAAGGCTGGAAAGTTTATAGCCTTTTGTTTTTTTTGTTCGTTTGTTTGTCTTCCTTTTATATTTTATTATGTTGTGTGAGTCACAGACCTGTACCTCTGAAACAAATAATACATTATAAGTTTGTAGCCTTTTGGGGAGACCATAAGCAAACCATTTGGCTGGAGTAGAAGTAGGATGGAAAGATAGATTGGAGTGAGGTCACAGTGGGACTTACGTTCCACAGGAAGGAATTATCCTTGGATTCCTTGGGTTTGGGGGCACAGGGGCAAGGTAAACAAAATTTTTGATATTTGAGTTATAAAACCATAGTCATTGAATGAACATCATGGATCTGACTGACGGGGTGCATTAGCGGTGGTGGTGGCGGCAGCGTGGAGGGTCTACGAACAGGAGCTGAGACTGATGTGAGAAGAGGCATACTGGGAGGAACTAAGTATTTTTCATACTTCATTTTTTTTTTTAAATCCAGAGCCCCATATGCTTATCTTTTTTTCTATGAAAAGGAGGAGTTGGCTTAAAGGTTATTAGTGATAAATATGTGAATGTAGATTATCGAGAGGTTTTTAGAAATCCACCTAAGATGTGAGTAACAAGATGTCCTGTGAAATATTTTATCAATAATGTGAAAGAATTGTAGCAAGTGTTATTTGTCAGAATCACCTGCAGAGATGGGTATGGATATATAAACCCAAGCGCCATTCATGAGGTACCTTATCAGAATGCCCAGGAGTGACACCTGGACCTCTGTATTTGTAACCAGCTCTGGAGATGGTTTGGATGCATACTGAAGTTTGAAAACCATGACTGTGATGTGTTCTTTCCTTTTGTGCTTTTATTTACGATTGCTAAAATGATTAACTAGCTGAAACGATTATAGAAAGGAATGTTTGCTACGACATCCATACTTAAATATTGATAATTGTAATCCATTAAAGATCGTTGAGAAGAGTTTATTAAAGAAATCTTATTATCAAATTAAATTGAGGATTTAGTGAGTACAATGGATAGAACCTACCTACCTGGTCAGGATTCCTCGCATCCTGTGAAAGTAAAATATCTCATCAAAAGTTCTAACGGACTTTTCTTTCTTGTGAAAAAAAAGAAAAAATGTGGCTATTACTTCCATAACCTTTTAACGTGGTTCTGGAATTGCCCACATGGTACATTACACTAAATCATTTTGTTGATTCTTAAATGATGAGGGCATATCAAAACGAAACGAACTCTTTTCCAGTGTATTTATCATCTTCTGAATACAGGATTTTACAGTTATAATGGTGTACTTATTCTTCTGGATGACTTTCAAAGGCAATAAAATCTAAATATATTCTTGATTGGGGGAATTAGTGATGTAATTAATTTTATAGGAAATAAACTCTTAAGATCTCAAAGGTTTCCTTTGTATCGCTCAGTAAAACCAGTTATATGGTTTTATATATATATATGTATATATGTTATATACATTATTCAGATTGTTATCACTGTTTTGCTTTGTTAATTATTTTAAGTTTCCCCCTTTAGGGATTTTTTTTTTTTAACGCATAGGATCCTGAGCCATTGGAGAGGTGAGGCACGGCTCATGGTGAGGTAGTAACATATATATTCTTCCAGTAGGTAGGAGGTCCCTAAGACACGTTTTAAGTGTAGTAAAATCATTTCCGTTATGACAAGTTTTCTATCACTTAGTAAAATTAAAAGTGATAGCAAGACTTAGACGTTAGTTCTGCTTCTGGCACTATCTGAATCTGTTACTATCTTTGAATCCTTCCATTGGTACTTGCATAATCACCTTTTACATTCACAAATAAGTTACTGAGTTTCTCTGTTGATAGTCATGAAAACACATTTTAATTGAGTTTGGCATGTCAAAACCCTTTCTTGGGTTTTATGTTTGATGTACCATGCCACATTTTCAATGAATAAAAAACTGCCTCCTTGCATATTTATTACACATTCTCAGTTAGTGAGATTTTGTTACACAAGCAGTTGCCTTATTATTTTTTACACCTGCACTTTGATATCACAGTGGTTCATTGTCAATCGACGTAATGTATCAGAAGTGGCACGGCTAATGAGCACACTGTTGCCTTTAGTTCGTTTTACATCGTGAAACCCTACTGGGGAATAGGCTATAAAAATTGGGGGAAGGGGTCTGACATTTTATAAATGTCATATGT
The DNA here is from genome assembly GCF_037043125.1 of Eumetopias jubatus. Lineage (NCBI taxonomy): Eukaryota > Metazoa > Chordata > Mammalia > Carnivora > Otariidae > Eumetopias > Eumetopias jubatus. Next base: position 72,656,126 of record NW_028274811.1, on the reverse strand, counting down.
CAATCCTGCACTGTGGTGGCTGTGAAACATGGCATTCTGATGGTATCATAGCCACATGATACGCTATGTTCACTAGCAGGCAACGAGATTTGTTTTTATTATAGCCCTCAGGAAAGGTAGGGATGTGTGTGTGTGCGTGAGAGAGAGAGAGAAATTTTTGTTTTACAAGTTAACTTTAAGCCTTTAGACTCACGTACATGAATCAGGAAAGTTGGTCATTTTATTAATATAAGTGAGTAGAAGCAGTATTTCGACAGTTTAAAATAAAAAAAGTGACATGAAAGCTTAGGGATGCCTGGGTGGCTCAGTTGGTTAAGCGTCTGCCTTTGGCTTAGGTCATGTTCCCAGGGTCCTGGGATCCAGTCCCGCATCAGGCTCCTTGCTCACTGGGGAGCCTGCTTCTCCTTCTGCCTTCTGCTCCCCATTTGTGCTCTCTCTCTCGGACAAATAAATAAATAAAATTAAAAAAAAAAAACTTAAATTCTACTTTTCTATGGTTAAACACAATATTTTGACCTTAGAACAACAGTAATTGTTCTGTTTTCTGGTTCCGTAAATTTACATTGAAATTTGTATTGGAGAGAAGTAAAAAGTCAGGGCATATTATTTAAACTTAATCTTTGTTTTAAGGTAGGTTTTTAAAACATATTGATGGTATACAAGGTGTTAACAGGTAATTTAGTCAGTTCTTCATCAGTGCAGGAGGGTTTGGATTTTGTGAATGGAGAGAATTATGTTACTAATTGCAAAACAACAAGTGTGTTTTTATTTTTAGAATTTTTAAGATTTTATGGACCGTCCTTTGTCTTGTGATAACTGTAGAGTTATGAACTCAGAATATGATAGCGAAGGGCAGGCAGAGTATTTTCGGTTCTGAACTGTTTTTATTTTTAAACTGGTTAATATTCAAATATTTTAAAATGGGAAAAATGTCTTTCCTTCAAGGCCTGTGTGTGTGTGTGTGTGTGTCGACCATTGTCAGAGAGATCCTTGAATGGCTCACTTGGGTCACTGACCAGCCAGAAAGCAGACAGGGCACAAAGGGCAAGTGGGAGCTGTGGTGTCAGGGGAACAGTTCAATGAGATCCAGCCAGACTGGTCACCCCTCCCCCGCCACCGTACTGGGCTCGAAGCGGGAGCAACACTGCCTGCCGCTATGGAATGTCTTACCATCGTCAGACACCTTCACTTACAACGATCCCAGGAGGACCTTGTCTTGGCCTCACGTGACTCACACAGAGCAGAGCCGGGGTTGTATCGTGACTCCCATAACCTCTATCCTAGTGCTCTTTCCACCACACCGAGTATTTGCTCTGTAAATATATTCATTTCTTCCCGCATGATGAATTTTTATGTAAACTTAATCATTTGTAACTTGAGGCAAAGGTGAAATATATTAGACGTTTTCTAGGCCAAACAGATGCGCATCATCTGGGCCCTGTTTTCTGGGCATGATCTAATGTTGATGGCAGTATTCAATGATTACCATTCAAAGAATATGGTGAGAAACCAACTGTTTCCTAAGATCACGGTGACGTTAGGATACAGGCTGTCTAATTAATCTCTTTGTGGCCAAGCCTCGCTCTGGTGACTTGAGTGTGTCGCACACCCTGGGAACTCCTGTCCCATTTAACCAGGGAAAGTGAGGTAGGAGTGCAGGAAGCCTTGCCATGGACAAATGACCACAGCTTTCCTCCCTTCCTGCCAGGACTCGCTTAATGCTTTTAGTAACAACATTAGAATAGTGACATCCTAGTAGAAAGGACCCTGGAAATGAGTTGTTTTAGTTGTGACAACTCCTTTACCTTGCCCAGTTGAATTCGAATGTTCTATTCGGTAGGACCCCAACTCCTCTTTATGATGAAATACATATTGCCAATTTTTAAAATTCCCTGCTGCAAAATTTAAACTTGACCTTTTGTGAAATTTTTACTGAAAAGGCCATTTTGGGGGAAATTTTAGAATCCTATTTACTAAGAAAGGCTCGTTTTTAAAGTAGAAACATTTCAGACTGTTTAAGGGGGAGGTGGTGTGTTTTACTTTGCAACTGAAAATCATTTCTGACATATGGGACTGATTGCATGGACCAAACATAGTGTATGTTTTAGTAAACGTGTCTGTTTGTTTCATTTTTTAGTGCAATTTGGGTTTAAGATTCCTAATTTCATATTTTAAATTTAGGCTTATACTATAGTTTTGAGATACTGTGGGAAAAATTCTTAAGATACATGATAACATAAGAAGATGGAGAAAATTCTTTTTTAAGCCCAACATGAAGCTAAGTGGAAACTGTAAGCACTTAGAGCACTGTGTAGTAAAAGTTAGGCCTTGATTGTTTGGCTCTTCTGTTACCAAGGTATCTCCCTAGCAAATAAATATATATATGCACCTGTGGGTTTGTGGAACTTACATATAATTTTAACTTTGTCTGTCACTGAGGCTCTTCATGTGAATGTCTTTTTCCCCCCAGAAATAAGAGTAATATTAAGTTTCACTTGTAAGTGTGGTTGTTAGCTGACTGAGCTCCTTGCTCTTTCAGCATCCGAAAATAACTGTAAATTACAACTTTCATTTCCTTTAAATGAAGGAGGGAAAAATTTGAAAATACCTCTTTCTTATAGTGAGCTTCTCAAGTTAGGTAGGGCACGCTGAAAATAAGAACTTTTTTTGGCAGTTATTGTTGTAAATAATATGCCTAAATTATTAACTGAGAATACATTGTTAGAGATGTGCCAAGAGTAGACAACCCATTAAATTTTCTTTGTTTAAAACTCTCCAGTTCTGTTGTTGGGTAAGACAATTTATTCATACAATCACATAAAAATCATATTTAATAAAGAACAATCCAAGGCAAAGAGGAAAAAATGTCTTTATCTATAAGCAACCAGATGAGAAATGGATTTTTATTCAGTCAGATCCTTTTAGTCAATGAAACCACATTTTCATGCATATTGCTCTGAAGTGATAATTAATATAGTCTAATTCAGGACATGATGCTTGAATTGATGTACTGTCATCAATACTCCACGTTAAAATCAAACGTTGACAGGGGTTTAACACCCTGGAACAGGTCATCATACGATAATACTCTTTGCCTCTCAGTATTTGTCTTCAACCAAGCAAAGTATTACAAGATGGGGTAAGGGAAAAAAAAAGGGAAATAATTACAAATGAAGAGTGACACGGGCTGTGAATAGAACATATGTTAGGCTAGGCAGAGGCATCAGTGAATTATATCATTTCATGATGAAGCGGCACTGGGGCTGAACGGGCCTATTTTAAACCTTGATGTATTTTATCTCTACTGTATTTGGACTGTCATCTTTGGAGAAAGACTTGGTGTAATTGAGAGTCAACTCCAATCTGCATGACTCGAGCATGAAGTGGGGGCCAGATGAGCACTGCTATGAGGCCAGGGAAGCTTCTAATAAGATGAAATGAACAATCACCTTTTATGCTTTACAGTTACAAATGCATTCCGTGAAATACAGCATTCAGAGTTACGGTTTACAAATGTCATTCACGTTACAAAGTTTGGGAAGTGTTCCAGTGATTTGTATCTAAAAAGGAGTCCAGTTCATTTTCATGCTCTCTTTAGGGGAGGTAGAATCAAAACCTGCTTTACGTGAGGCTTTCCTTGTGAAAACGTATTAGATGTAAGCAGCATAATTGGGTCATAATGTGTTTTCATTATGTTTGATTTTATTTGGCTATTGCACTAAAATACTTGTCATCTTTGCATATCTTTAGCAAGACACTCTTTCACACCCACTCACATGCTCTCTTCTTGCTTGAAATGCACCTTGATAACTTCTGCCAGAAGAATTCCTTCCCTTCTCTGAATACTTTAAGCACTAAGTCTCCCCACTGTGTTCCCTATTTCATAATGCTTTCTGCTTCACCTGTGCAAGTCTGTCCGCTCACCTGCACTGGAAGTGTCTCAAGGGCACAGCCCTAAGTTCACGTGGTGTATCAACCCTGTGTAGCAGGTAGTCAGCAGTCTTTCCTGCTTCATGGAAAGCCAGCAGAAGGTAGCAGTAACTTAATCTCAAATCAGGGAGTGGAATGGGCTGTGCAAAACTGTTAGTGATAAAGAGGGTCAGAAAAACTCTGTAATTCAGTGGTAGGTCTAGCCAAGTCATTTTCTAAGCATCCAATTACTCATCCTCAATGAAAGAGTAAAACCTGTCTCTATAGAAGACCGGTCCATTTCCGCTCCCTCCATGGCAGCTGAGTTGTATGGACAATACAGCAGGGTAGGGAGCATTGATGGCTCTCCCTTTGCGTTCTCCTGCCCTCCTCTTTCTTTCTCCCTCCCGCTCCCATGGACTACTTGTCAGGTGTCTTCTTGCCCACCTATTACAGAAAAGTCTTGGAAGGACATTGAATAAGTTCCTCTGAAATACATAGTCATCATTTTGTTTAACAGTGGACTTTGAGCCTCATCCTTTATAAAGGTAAATGAAAGCAGATCTCGCTATTTGTTTCAGATTTTATAAAGTTTTACATAAACTTTATTATTGATGAATTATTATGGTTTCCTGTTGTAGAGCAGTATATGTCTTAGCAAGATTATATGTTTTCATTGCCCCTGAAATATAACTGAAATATATCAGTTACCATTTCATTTTGACAACTCTCCAAACACCAAATACTTAATTTTCTTAAAACATTGATATTCAATGAATTTAAGTCAATAAATTTTAATGTGTATTAGTAATGGGACAATTGACTAAGATCAAATTACAACTTAAAAATCTACATAATTTGGGGGCACCTGGGTGGCTCAGTTGGTTAAGCAACTGCCTTCGGCTCAGGTCATGATCCTGGAGTCCCGGGATCGAGTCCCACATTGGGCTCCCAGCTCAGCAGGAAGTCTGCTTCTCCCTCTGACCCTCCCCCCTCTCATGCTCTCTCTCTCTATCTCATTCTCTCTCTCAAATAAATAAATAAAATCTTTAAAAAATATATACATAATTTGGGAGCTATTTCTTATTTCTTAGGAAATGAATAACTAAAGGTATCACTTTAAACCATGGTATGATTTAAACCAAGGTTAAGTATACACACCTTTACAAATAAATGAAATTTTAATCTTTAGAGAGGAAGACAGGGATTATACTACCTTACTGTAGGGCATCTTTTATCCTAACACTTAAATTATTTTGAAATATGTTATACATATTAAATGATCTCTTCATCTCCTAACACATATATATATAAACCAGTTAAATATTTTATTTGGTAAAATAATATTTGTGCCATATTTTGATGCCAGTTTCTGAAAATATGTTCCCCATTTGTAAAATATAACAAGGAGACTCAGAGGACTTTTATATATAAATGTGCCCTTATTTGTTTGTTTTTTTAATAATTTCATAATTTTGTCCAGGTCAGTTCATAAAAAATTAGTTGGTTTTGTTTTAGGTATGTGCCTTCAGTTTCCAGATGAGAAACAGATACAAATATATCATAATTTTTGCCAAGACAAGCTGAAATAGTTAATGGCTCTAGTTAAGGAACTCATGAATGCTGACACTGTTCCTTGTTCTAATACGTTTCAAAAATAAATTATCTCCTTTTATTTAAGCTCCCAAAAGCCATTTAAACTTTCATAATTATTAGTAGCACCGCATCTCTGCCTTCAGTATTAAACTTTTAAGTGTCGAAATAAAATTCACATTAGAAATTCCAAATTAGGAGGGAGAATAGAATTCACCTTAACAACTGAATAGGCGTGAGTTTGAGTAACACTGTATATAAACCTAAAACAAGAAGGATTTACATGTAAGCAGCACAATTGAGAATGAGTCCACTAAATCGAAGAATGAGTCCAGAGTTACCCAGCTTGCGCCCAATCCTTAGGAAATTTGATAGTTTAGCTTGTATGGAATTTGATCAATTAAGTAGAAAAAAAATGAAAATCCTTTTTCGGAAGGGGAGCAAACAAAAATAAAGCCTTTTGCTTTGTAAGTGATGTGCAAGATCCTGAAGAGAATGTGGTGAGTTGATACATCTGGGTCACCTGCTTATGACTCAGACCCACACCGTGTGCTTTGGGGTTACCTTACCCTGTTGCCTACCCTCCCAGCTGACAAAAGAGGAAAGCTTGGGTCATACCAAATATTTCTCTGTGTTGAGACATTTTTATATCTTCATAACTAACTTGCCAGCTGATTCTCCAGCTGCTCAAATACAAGATGAGCATATTCAAAGGAATCTCACTGCTGATACTATTTGGAAGAAGGCACAGCATCAATTCAACAACTAAAATACTCGAAGGGATCTGATCTTGGCATCTCTGCGGATTCAGAACCTTCCCATCTTCCTCCCAATGCACACGCAACAGAAATCTACATGAATGCAATGTGAGGGAGGAAGGGGAAAAAGAAAAGCAGTAACAAAGTGAGCAAATAAAGAACCTGGAACCTCAAAAACAAAATACAGAAATTCCCTGTGGTAGTTCAAACGAGTTCTTTCAGTTCCAAAAGGGAAGAGTGCTTCAATCCCACACAAATAAACATTGCCTTCACAATTCTAGGCATTTTTAATCTTGGCTTCCTCTGAGCTGATGATAACTTGAAGAGATCAGCAATTTCTCCCAGTCTCCTAAATTGTGCATTTTTATCATAACTACACTATGGAAGAAAGAAGAAACTAATGACATCAGTAAATTGCATAAAGCTCCTATTTAAGTCAATGACATACTGAGCACATTTGACACCTGGAGCAGATCATTCTTAAAACCCTCATTCTATACCACAAAATTATTTTCAGCAACAATCATAAAGCAAAACGAATAATAAATGATGATGATGATGTCTGGGGGGAGGGACATACATAGAGAAAATTTTCTTTTATTGAACGTGGAGCATATAGACATGTCAGTAAAAATGATAAATAATAAATATTTCGGCACCAAAAAAGGAAAAAAAGTCATGGCTTTATATCTTTTTTTATTTATATCTTTTAATTACATGGATTTTTTTTTTTTTGGAAAAAACATTTAGTCTTGAAATTTTAAAAATTTCAATACGAAAACTGTAAGTGGTCATATAGAAGAAGAAATTATAATAACTTGAGTTCTGTTCCTTTGTCTTCATCCCACTGTGTTACCCTCAGTTATTTCAAACCCATTATTTAAGCCCAGGAATATGTCCTAGCATAGGAGCTGGGGACACCAACTGCACTTGAAGCCAGATAGAACACTTTGGAGTGGTTGTAATCTTACTTGTTTTTTAAAGATTTATTTATTTATTTGAGAGAGAGAGACAGCGAGGAAGCGAGGGGAGGGGCAGAGGGAGAGAATCTTCAAGCAGACTCCCCACCGAGTGTGGAGCTCCCCTCGGGGCTCAATCCCATCACCCATGAGACCATGACCTGAGGCGAAACCAAGAGTTGGACGCTTAACCAACTGAGCCACTCAGCTGCCCTGTTGTAATCTTACTTATTAACTTATAAGTTAGGCAGCTGAGTTTCCATGTGTCTGACCTAACCATATAATATTAAGTTCTCTGAATTATTTTCCATGTAGAATAAAATGTTTATTAAAGGATAAATAATAAAAGTGTGCAAATGTGAAGCTTGCATACATAGTATTAAAATTAAGGGTGCCTGGCTGGCTCAGTCAGAAGAGCAAGCGACTCTTGAACTTGGGGTTGTGAGTTTGAGCCCCATGTTGGATGTAGAGATTACTTAAAAAAACAAACAAGCTTTAAAAAATTGGTATTAAAATTCAGCTGTAGCCACTACAGCAGTTGTTTAGAACTTAGACCTATAACAGAATTTTTTAGGGCAGACTATTATTGATGTTATTTAGAATTGCTAGAACATGGCGATAATAAAAAGCAGGCTAGCTTTTTGTTAGTTTTTTTATTTTTATTTTTTTAATTTAAAAAAATTAAATTTTTATATATTTTTTAAGTAATCTCTGCACTCAATGTGGGACTCGAACTCACAACCCCAAAATCAAGTGTGGCATGCTCCACTGCCTGAACCAGCCAGGTGCCCCAAGGGTTTTTATTTTTTATTATTGTTTTTTAAAGATTTTTATTTATTTATTTTAGAGAGAACGAGAGCAGGGGGAGGAGCAGAGGGAGAGGGACAAGCAGACTGCGTTGATCTTGGAGCCCGACTCAGGGCTTGATCCCAGGACCCCGAGATCTTGACCTGAGCCGAAATCAAGAATTGGACGCTCAACTGCCTGAGCCACCCAGGCGCTCTGCCTCAAGGGTTTTTAAATACTCTACCAAAAATGTATCCTCTTACTGCCTGATCTTGACGCCAACTTCTCCTACCTCCCGTCCCTTGGTATGCCATTGATTTAGGTCGTTATTATTACTTTAATCAGTAAAATGATGACGTCAAATAAGTCCATGGCTGTTGTCTCACTGTCCAGTGTTAAGTTCCAAGACTCTTTAGATAAATAGTGAATAGGGGCGCCTGGGTGGCTTAGTCGGTTAAGCATCTGCCTTCATCTCAGGTCATGATCCCAGGGTCCTGGGATTGAGTCCCGCATTGGGGTCCCTGCTCGGTGGGAAGTCTGCTTCTCCCTCTGCCTGCCACTCCCCCTGCTTGTACTTGCTCTCTCTCTCTCTGACAAATAAATTAATAAAATCTTTAAGAAAAAAGATAAATAGTGAATATAAAATAACTGTCATTTTGAATATTTTTCAACAAATATTTATATTGCTTCCTTTGTTATTTTATTCATTTATATGTGTCAGGGTCACCACCAAAGTTCAAAAGAGAGTCATTCTTCCTTTCTTTAGTGCAATGGTCTTCTTATCTCTTCCTACAAGCATGTTTATGTTATTAGAGTGGTCTAAGAAATAATGAAAATTCTGTTGTCTTCTGTAGGGTTATTTTTAGCAAACAACAGAAAACATCTGAAAGGATAGTTTATAGAGAAGAACTCTGTCATGAGGAATCCTGTTCTCAGCCAATGACCTTCTAAAACATGCTATTACCCAAAAGGGTACAGAACAAGGCAGAAGGATGAGGACTTAGACCTTAAATTCCTTTTGCAACAACAGAAATTCCCGCATATCAGGAGGTCACACAAGGGCGATGCGGGTTGGTGAGCGTAACACATGCACACTAGGGCTACCACAGTAAGTGTGGCTTGCTGCCAGAGGGACCTCACGTCTGGGGTAGGCCTTTAATTCAGACGCCTTAATACAATCTTAAGAAGTAGCTGATAAAGTTGTAATTATTCTTATATTTAAATAGTCTCTAGTGACTGTCAGACAGCCCAGGTTCCACAACTCTTGACAAGCGTAAAACCTGTAGCAGCTTTCACAGAATTGGCACATTGTTTGACTTGGCAAACAGGGTGTTTAAAGCTGTTTTTACGAAAGTTTCCATTATTTTTACAAAAGCTGCTACAGAATTTAAGCTTTTTTCACATTTCAAACGTATGTGTGTTTGTTTATGGGCAGATAAAACCAAAGGGAAAATGGGAAAGCATCCCAGGTTTTGTGCTAAATTTCTACCCAAATAGGTGTGCATTAAGAAGACTCGCAACTAGACCTGTAGATAAACATGTCTGCTCAGATTAGCTAAATAGACCCCTGATTTCTCTAACTCAGAAGTTTCTGCCACTGTCTATATTCTTCCACCTCGATCCCTTTATTGTAGACATCTTGGGAGTACGTCTGAATCTCTATTTGAAATTGAGCTCGGTAAGAGTTCTAACTTTTATAACTTTCCTTAAAAACAGCCCCAATCCTATTCTTTAACATTTTTACCTCTTATGAGGAAATTAAGGCAAATCAGAGCTGAGAAAAAAACCATCTGGATGTCTCGCATCTGAGGGGTGGTTGACGACCAGGGGATTAGCCGAGTGCTGGACACTACTGTGAGGTAAGCCGCTACCTGCGGACTCACCACTTCAGGTCCTGCTCATGGCTGGGGCTCCCTCACTTGCCATTATGTTAGGTACCTCCTTCTAGAAACTTTGGATGAAAGCAGAGTTGGGCTAATCCAGGAGCAATTAGCCTTTTCCCCTAGAAGACAACCTTTACAAGGGAGCAGGAAGAATAGGTTTGGCCAGGTCCTTCAAACCTTCCTCTCTGTGATCCTGGTTAAAGAGGATGAGACTGTGAACTTGTCAGTCAGTAGGCCCTGGGTGGGAGGCTCCATGCTAAGTGCCCTCAAGGACAGGAACATCTTCAAGATGTCTGAGAGACCCCTGCAGTGGTAACCCTAGGAGCATGATGACAGGCTGAGTTACATTTGGCCTCATGACACAGCCTAGCACCAGCAGTAAGATAATTTTTTACAATTCATGGTCTCGTGATGACTTCTAGATGTTTAAATTTCATATACATTTCTAGATATTCAGTGAGTGGGAAACTTCTATTTCACCAACTCTTTTATTAAGATATTCAGAGTGAAACTGTCCTTAATAAGTTTCTTTGACTTCTAAATATATTTTTCAGAGGGAAAGAATCTTGTTTTAGTTCATCATTTATCAGGCACTTGAAATTTTAATATGAACAATATAGAGAATTCTTGTTGAAGATATAGTAAATTTTTTTTGAAGTCCTGATTTGACAAATAAGCTGTTGAGCATATATCTCCATGCCTCAGAATAATTATATTTGTTTTCCAAACAGAAGGAAGATAGAGCAGCTGAATTAATTGCCCATTTTTATTCATAAAATTATAATTAGCGATGGTATAAAATCTGGCACATCAGGGTTCAGGAAAAAAAAATGCTTGTTTGCTTTTAAGCATCTACTAAAGTCCTGATGGTCTTTAAATTTCAAGATAATGTTGCCGACCTTTGTTTGGATATGCCTGCAAAGGCTGGTGTGTATTATATAATTCCAGCCTAAGAGTCATCCAGGCTATGACTCAATTATTATTATTCCTGCTTACTGTATGGGGAAACTGAGGCTGAAAGAAAATAAATTATTTTATAGAGCATACAAGGCTAGTAAAATTGGGGCCTATGCCACCTCCTCTTCTGGACAAAGGAAAGCCTGGAATTCTGGATATGAGGTATGAGGTAAACACATGGATGTGTGGGGTTGGCTTTTGGGCCCTCAAGGCCAAGGATGACCCCAGAGGAGAAGCAGAACAGACCATTGTGGGGCACTTTCCCTGAATATTGGCCCTAGCACCAGGCCACAAGCCTCTGCAGGTCGAGCTAGGATTTCAGCAAGTACTGTCTAGATCCAAAGCCTCTGTTAGCTGTGATTTGTGAAGCATCCAGTAGGTGACTGGTACAAAGGGAAGCAGAGGTCAGCAGGACAGGTCCCTGCCTTCAAAGAGCCTGCAGTCCAAAGGCGGAGACTGACACATAAACAGATCTTAATCATTTATGGTATTTGGTCTTTGTTAGCTTGTACTGATTGTCAAGGAACAAGGATCTGCAGAGGGTGGAGGTGGCAATCAGCGAAGGCTTATTGAGGAGCTTATCAGAGAGGAATTTAAAAAAATAAATAATATTTAAATACACACACGCAAGCACATACACATGCACACATACACGTATATTTACTCTTCGTGAGGCTTGTTACACCACCTTGTCTGAGTCTGTTAATCAGAAAGAAAGATCCGAAACAGAAGAATGTTGTCAGCACTCACTATTTCGCTTGGTTTGACTCTGTAGCCATGTTGACACTACACTTCATCTACCCTTGTCCTGCACAGTGTGCTGACTTCTTGATTAGGGGTTTCTGTTTTGTCGTCAGTGCATTAGGCAATGTGCCGCTCAGGTAGCAGAATTTGATTATAGTTTTCATCTTTGCTTTCTGAATTGCTGTGGGTTTCCTCCGGTATTGACTGTTGACCTTTGCATGTTCTGATTTGGAAAAGTTTCCTTGAGAACTAGCAGGATGGACTCATTCCCATTCAGTCCCAGCTCCTGGTTTTCTTTGCTCTTGCTGGGTATGGCTGTGTGCACTGTGTTTCAATCTAAGCTGATGATCGTAGGGTGGCTTTATTTGAGAGCTGTGAGGAGTGGATCAGAAGTACTTGTATCAGTTCAGGCATAACTAGTCATTACCTAATGGACTCTTCAGTCTTCATAACTTTCTCAGCCCAGTTAAACTTAGGCAAGAGCTAGGGAAGTCTAATCGTGCTGATGGACTTGAGCTAGATCCTTTCTTAAGTTCAACATACAGACCATAGGGCCCTCCATCATCGTCAGCTTGAAACCATGTGAACTGTTCAAGCAAGTTCAGTTGGCTCTCTCTTTGTAATGAAGTATTTTGAGTATGCAAGATTCACATTCAGTATGGGTAGCTTTATATATATATATATATATATATATATATACATATATATATATACTTTTTTTTTTAAGATTTTATTTATTTGACAGGGATAGACAGTGAGAGAGGGAACACAAGCAGGGGGAGCGGGAGAGGGAGAAGCAGGCTTCCCACCGAGCAGGGTGCCCGATGCGAGGCTTGATCCCAGGACCCTGGGACCATGACCTGAGCCGAAGGCAGACGCCTAATGACTGAGCCACCCAGGCGCCCCTATATATATTTTTTTAATATCTCTGTTTAGAGACATTACCAGGTATATTTACGAAAATGAGATTTCCTTAACCAGAATGTTAGGAAATTGTGGGTCAGTAAAAATCTAAGAAATCATATGAAAATTTGGAGCATTTTGTTTTTGTTTTGCTTTGTTTTGTTTTGTTTTGTTTTAGAGGGGGAGGATGGGAGGGGGAGAGGGAGAGAGAGAATCTTAATAGGTTCCACACTCAGCATGGTGTCCGACACGGGGCCCAATCTCACGACCCTGAGATCATGACCTGAGCTGAAATCAAGAGTTGGACGCTTAACGGACTGAGCACCCAGGTGCCCCTGGTGCATGTTTTAAAGTAACTATTTTTTGGTACTTATTTGTTCATTCAGTGAGTATTTATTAAATGCCTGCTGTATGCCTGTCCTTATTTTAAGCACTTGGAATACATCAGTGAACAAAATAGACAGAATTTCCTGCCTTAAATACATTTATATTCTAGAATTATCTTCTCTTTGGAGAAGTCAATAATTATTTCAATACTCAGGCTGAGCTATAAATTCATGTAAATTTCATGTGCAGCTTTTGCTTTTATTTCCCTAATTTTACCATAAAATGTAATTCCTCTAATTATTTTCTTCTCCTGCATTCGTTCACTTAACAAATAGGTATTGAGCACCTACTGAGTGGGAAATGTGCAGAATAGCGACCTGCCTTCAGGAAGCTCACAGCCCATTAAGAGAAACTGAGACCTAGGGCACCTGGGTGGCTCAGTTGGTTAAGAGAAACTGAGACCTGCACGCAAATAGCCATATAGAAATTAATACAGGATACATTTAGTAAAAATCATGAAATATTTCTACCAAACTAAGGGAGAGCAGGGGCAGGGTAGATGGGAGTGATGAATGGGTTGATTAAGGGATGCTTCACAGAGATGGTATCATTGAAGGTGGACCATTTCGGGTCAGAAGCCATTTTTGGCAGACTGCATTGTGAGCAAAAGGTAAAGAAAAAAGGGCAAGATGTACTTAAAGAATAGCACAGCTTCACTGGTGCATATTAGTGCTGGAAAATTGTGTTAAATCCAGATTGTACAGAGAATTGAATGACAAGCTCCAAGTTTGTACTTAGAAGTGACAGAGGGAGGGCACCCATGAAGTTTTGCTAGACAAATGGTGCTAAATATATCATGTCTAAAAGAGTTAATCTAATATGTTGTCTGCAGGATGATTGGTCTGGCTAAGACAGCGTGCTGTGGTTGTTTGGATGAGAAGGATTCTGTTCATGGCAGCTTTCTTGCACAGTATAAGGTATAAAGTATTATTTGGACCAATCCACAGTGCGATGACATAGGCAAGGATGTCTGTGGACTTTCTCAAGAATACCAGCCTCTTCCTATACTTTCAGAACATAATTTTGCCAAGATGACACCTTTATTACAGAAAAAGCAGTTATAATTAGATATTGGGGAACTATAGAAAATTTGAGAACATGAAAGATCTGAGAAGAGAAAAATCTTAAATGGGCAAGTGACTGGTGATTCATGTCAAATTCATTTATCATACTTGGGGAATTCAGCCCAAATATATAATTTTTACATAAATTCTATGATGTGACTTTATTTGGGAGAGCAGTTTTGAATGTCACTGTTTTTTGTTTATGTCAGATCCAGATGAATAACTATGCATCAGTAGGCTATGCAATCAATAAATGATCACTTATTTGTAGTCAGTATGTAATTAAATAACTGGTTGGATTTCTCACTTAAAAATATATCAACCCTACATTCCATCAATAAAACACTTAGGAAATCAGTAGATTAGTCCTGTTGTGCCAACTTAGGCGTTCAGTAATCATGTTTGTGTTTAACTGGTAATCACTCTCTTCCCAGGAATGCTTAGTATACCAGAAAGATGTGTTGAGCTTGAAAAGACAGAAGCTATACATGAGGCTATTTCTTAGTGTGGAAGTAATTGTTCTAAAAATACTAGTTGGACTTGCTAAGAACTCTTTAAGAAGACAGTTAAATGATTAGGGATTCACAAATTTAAAAATTTTTAAGTTAAAATTTAACCTCCTAATTTGCTGATTGCTACTGAAATTTCACCCTCTCTGCAATGGTCTTATTTAAATGACAAGTTAGGTTTTTCTAAAAATATTTAAAGATTTGGGTATTTTTTTTGCTTTTAGTAGTGATATAGCATGAGCATGAATCTTAACCAAGGCATGACTTTCATAATTATTCTTTAAGAATCTGTTTTGTTCCTATAGTAAATTAATTAGGGGTCATTTAGCATGAGACAGAAAACAGTTCCTCCACTGGATAGTAGAGAACTTTAAATTACATTTTCAGCATTATCACTGATTAATTGTGACAATGAACAGGTCACTTAAGCTCTACATAACCTCAGTTTCTCCATCTGTTAAAAGGAAATAATATCTGTTGCGGGATATTTTCAGAGCACTTTGGAATCACTGGCATAAAGATGTTCAATAAATCAGGAGTAGTATTATTATTACTCACCCAAAATGTGATAAAAGATTTTTTTAATGTAATAACCATTCAGCTCAGATTTAAAGTCTCTGAATTTAGAATTCCTTCCTACTCCTGTCTTTTAGTCTTGAATGTTTGTATTATTCCCTTCAAGCTTCAATCCTCTGAAGGTAATTATTGCATTCTTCTGCTTTGTTGAGAATCATTTTATTTTATGGCTTCCCTTAGCTTCTATTTTAGGTACTTTCTTCTTCATTTTACACGCCCTCTCTCCACCCCCAGAATTTTTACACCTTGTGTCTCTTTTCTACTTTGTACTTTTTCTATTTTCATTTGAAAGTATTCCCTGTGATTTTTCTTTCCTTTAAATAGACAGTTGTTTACCTTGAAATTGGCTCTCCACATGTTTGAAAATTAAAGTCAGAGTCATTCGCTTGTCGCTGGTCATCCTGACAAACATTTTTTAACTAAAGAGTCTGGTGGCATTTTACTAAAGCAACCAGCTAAAAATCAACTTGGTTTTGAAGATGAAACTGACAAAACAAAAATTAAGAGTTGAAACTATTTCAGAAAATCAAACAGTAACTGTGAATTTCAGTATATCATATCAGGAAGACTAGCTGTACCAGAGTGCCTACTTGATTATTCCCCTTACTCTGTTAAAACTGAGTTGTGATGCTACTTTCCTCATTTATTAAATTCACGTGTATTTGTGGGTTTGCTTCTGAGCTTTCCATTCTGTTCCATTCATCAGTTTGTCTTTGTGCCAATTCAACCTGTTTTTTTTATTATTATTATTAATTATCATCATTATTATTAGGGCTTCATTGTATGTCTTAATATCTGGTGAGGTCAGTCCTTTTAAAGGTGTACTTAGCTAATATGAGGCCATATTTTTCCATATCATTTTTGAAGTGAGTTTGGGTCCCTCAAAAAATCCAACTGGAATTTTAATTGGGAGAACTGGTGTTTTATTAAGTTTTACTGACACTGTTTTTTTTTTAAGATTTTTTTATTCTTGGGGGGGGCAGAGGGGGAGAATCTCAAGTAGACTCCCCACTGAGGAAACCTGTCATGATCTCACAACCTTGCGATCATGATGTGAGCAAAAATCACGAGTCGGATCCCTAACGGACTGAGCCACCCAGGTGCCCCTGGCACTGTCTTATATATTGCCTGGTGAGGTGAAGAAGTGCAATAGATGATATTTAAAAACATTATGCTTAAAAAAATTTATAATCCTAACATAAGCAGAAGACAGTTCCTTCATTCCCTCAGTGGGATTACAGTCGGACTGAGAACACTTTCTACCAGAAGAAACAAGAATACTTGTGAAGCAGCCTGCCAACATTCTGGTGACAGGTATACCGAGCTGACAGAAGGAAGAGGAAGTCACGATGGGTGGGATCACTGGGGAAGACTTCTTGGTGGAGAATTTCATTATGTCAGGTTTGACAGGTAGGGAGAGCATAGAACAAGGCAAGGGGTGGGGCGTTTTGAAGAGAGAAAAAGAGTGCAACATGGAGACCACACGTAGGCATCCAAACAGCAGCTGCTGAGAGGCAGTTAGTGGAAGGGAATGGGGGATTATACCCACTAAGAAGTGGTTCTCAATAGGGCTAATTCCTCTCCCCAGCCAGGGACAATTGATGCTTGGAGGGTTTGGGGTTGTCATAGCTGGGGAAGGAGGAGGGGTTGTTATTAGCATGTAATGCGTAAAGACCAGAAATGCTGGCAAGCATCCTTCAGTGCACAGGGCAGCACCCACAACAAAAGATGTCACTTGTGCTGAGGACAAATCCTATCATAGAAGCAGATTTCAACCCGAGTTGCACATCAGAGTCAACTGGAAAACTTGACAACTTACCAATACCTTCTTTCCACATCCCTAGGGATTCTGACTTCGCTGGTACTGCATGGGGCCTTGAGCACTGGTGGTTTTAATAAGCTCCCAGGTGATTCTAATGAGCAGCCCAAGTTGAGAATCTCTGCTCTGGATCATGGAGTTGAAAGGCGGAGATGATTAGATTGAAGGAATTTTGTGTGTGTGTGTGCTCTTCATTCATGCCACTTTTTAAAAATTCATATTTTAATATTGAACAGACATATTCATGTCTATATTTAAATGACACAAAGTGCAAGAAAATGGTTTTGGGTATGCTGTGTGCATGTGTGTGTGCAAAATCACTTGAGTTTCTATTGGAATTCAGGAAGACTGTATGTAGTTATCTCCTTCTGTCCTGGCTCCCACCAAAAGACCTCAGGATCATAAAACTGCCGTTTTGCAAAGAAATCCCATAGTTGCATATTTTAAGTCTGTTTATGAATCTGCTAATGCACACACAGTGTTTTTGTCATTTATGATTTTCTGTATACATTGAGATATTTAGAAGTTTAGTGTAAGCACAAACTAAATTATCAATACTTCTGTCAAATAATCCAGCTATTTAGTATGATCTGGGCAATATCTTCATGCCCCAAACACCGACACAATTAGGTTTCTCATGTCCTGGAGTTATGTTACTGATTTTGAAATGGACTTCCTTTTCCAAAGTCCAAATCTATGGAGCAGCTGGTGGTGGTTAGTGACCGTCTGCACCAGCAGTCTCATCTTTTTAGCATTGAAAATTAATTTTTCTCCTCTTGGCACATAAAGAACCCAAGTGTGCCCCTTACCTCATTACCTGAAATATTACTGTGGCACCAGCAGTTGGAGGTGTGATGGAGCAGCAATTAGGACATGGAAAGTGGCAGCACTGAGAGGTCTCACAAATAGAGACTCTACCAAGAGAAGGCCCGCACCCTCTGCTGTGGAAACAAGACGCTTATATTCCATGGATTCCAATATCCGATAACAGTAAATATAACACCCAGGGCTCCGGTTGAGTTTTACCTCCCCCTCATGTGGCACAACCTGTGTGTACAAGATGAGTGTGTTGTGCCAAATACCCAGGATAAATGAATATTGAGTTGCTCCATGTGAAACATGTGGAGCTAAGATCCCAGAGCTCAGTAATCAGGTTGTCCCAAAAGCTTTATCCTTCATGGATTTACGTGGAGCTAACAGAGCCTACAACCAAAACATTTCTATTCTGCCGTAGGATAAGAAATTGTATTTCTGGTGTGGCAGAGAAAGTTCTGGACTGGGAGTGGAGAAGCCAGGGCTGGATTCTAGACCTGCTAAGCCTGTTGTTGAGTGCTCTTTACTTTATGACCAATAGGCATTAATCATTGCTCCTATGGAACCCAGTAGAAAAATGCTCCCAAATGGTTTTTTGAACTCCAGTTTCATTCTTTTTAAACCCACCTTCCATTCTGCAGCCAGCATGAACCTTCTAACATAAAACTACTCCTGTCCCACCTGAGGCTACCAAATGTGGCTATGCAGACTGAGTTTCTTGTGCACACACTGATATTTTCTGTTCCCTGGGTCTTCATTCATGTTACCCTTTCTGCCTGAAACCTCTTTCTCCATTCCTTTCTCCTAGTTAATCATACTCGTGCTCTAAATGCATCTTAGGAATCACCTCATCCAGTGAGCTGGCTGATTTTAGGTCCCCTTCCTTAAGCTTCTCTCCACTTCCATCATAATTACCACAATGAATGACAATTACCTGTTTAGGTGTCTAGCCTCCTGTAATGATGGTGACATACCTTTCGAAGATGGATACCTGATTCTGATTGTCTTATCTTGGTAGCTAGCATGATGTGTGGCAGAGAGTGGGCATTCAGTAGTATGGGAAGAAGAAGAAAGGGGAAAGAGAGAAGAGGGAAAGAAGGGATGTGGTGGAGTAAGGAGATGTGAATAGAATAGGTAGGAAAAGTGGAAAGGAAAGAGGAACAATGGATGATGTAGTTGGCAAATGGTGATTTCTAAAATCCGTCCCATTTTAAATGTTAATGACTCTATATTATGACAGTATTCCATGGAAAGCCTACTCTTGCCTTGGTGTTGTATAAACAATGCCACATCCATTCTTCTACAATCCTTTGGTTTTGAACGGATTATCTAGCTATAGATCTCTAGTAGGAAGGCAAAATCAAGATCAAAAAGTAGACTTTCAAACCTCTCTAAATGTTGCTTTTACTCAGTAAACTTTGCTGATCTTACTTTGAGATTTTTTTAATTCATATTAGTCCCTCAGTATCTCCTAAAAAGCTTACTTAGGTAATATACCATGTAGCATGTAAATATGATTTATTTAGGAATACATAAGTACCTAGACAATTGGATCAATTTTTCTTAGAGCCTATTACTAATTAATACTTAATGGTTATTCATTACTTACAACATTAGTGCTTTATTGACCCTTTAAGCTGCTTAGGCTTATGTCTAAAATTCTGACATGGTGGAATTTTCTATTTTATTTTGATAAAAAATAAAGGAATATTATTGAAATAGGTAATTTGTATTATGTGACCATTCATTTTCCATCTCAGAGAAAAATTTAGTGTAAGAGATAGAAAAATCTCTAATTGTGTAATGACTTCCCATTGTCATATATATAGGGACAATATTAAAAATTGAGGAAATTATTCAGATAATTTAAGGAAGAAAGGAATTGTCATTTAACTATGTATTTCTAACTTTAGTATTTAAAGGATATATTTTAAGTTCATTTATAATAAAAAAAAAATCCCACTGAAGGTAGTGATCATTCAAGATAGAAGTTCTTTCCACCAATGACAAACTATCATAAATACAAGTTACCTAAATTCTTGGACCCTTCAGTAATGCAAGAAACATTGATGGAGCTCTAATCTCATGGTCTCTGACTTCAAGAAAAACCTCAACTAAACAACCTAAGTTAGTGTCAATCAATTTTATTTTTTAAAAAAATCCTTGGGACGCCTCAGTGGCTCAGTCGATTAAGCATCTGTCTTCGGCTCAGTTCATGATCCCAAGGTCCTGAGATGGAGTCCCACATCAAGCTCCTTGCTCAGTGGGGAGCCTGCTTCTCCCTCTGCCTGCTGCTCCCCCTGCTTGTGCTCTCTTTCTCTTTCTCTCGGACAAATACATAAATAAATAAAATCTTAAAAAAAAATAAAACATTCTTGATAGAATTATACAAATTCATATTTAGATATTATCTTTGGCACTTCCTTGAAAAAGGTAGAGAACATTCAATAGTCTAACTAGGTGTTTCTGAATTCAATTTTTCATACCTAATTTTGTGTATGGAATCCTTACATCTCAATATAAACAAATCATGAAATGATGCAACCAGAAGTGCTTTAATGTACTTATTCCCATTATACTTTAAGATCAATTATTAGAGGCAATTTAACTCATAAACTCAAAGTTTTCTTTTTTCTTTTTCTTTTTCTTTCTTTTTTTTATTTTTACAACTTCAATTCTTCACTTTTACATATTTGGACCATTATAACATCAATATATCTCATTGTCTTTCTGGCAAGAATAAAGTCAACTTTAACCCTGATTAAATTAGTGGTACATTATTAATTCCTGTTTCAAATTCATTAATATGCTAGGAACCACATGTCAATTCAGTGTCTCACTAGATGGTTTCATGAGATAGTTGGAAGCTAATTGTTACGTCCTGTACATTTTTATTAGGTGCAATTTAAGTGCCACGTCCTCATATGCTGATTTTAAATGCAGTAGTGTAGCATAGCAGAACTAGAAAATTTTCTTGATGAATTTGCCAGAATCAAGCTTTGTAATCCTGTTATCTGTTTTGAATAATTAATAGATTGAAGTTTCCTCCTCCAGTTCAGTTCACCTTTTATTTTGTTAGACAACCTTTATCTTTCCTAAAGCATTATATTGTTTTGTGTAAGCACCTAATTTAAATCAAAATGTAAAATTAGATGAGAGTTAAAATTTTAGATAGGCATATGAAAAAGAGAGGAGAAGGGCGCCTGGGTGGCTCAGTCGTTAAGCGTCTGCCTTCGGCTCAGGTCATGATCCCAGGGTCCTGGGATCGAGCCCCACATCGGGCTCCCTGCTCTGAGGGAAGCCTGCTTCTCTCTCTCCCACTCCCCCTGCTTGTGTTCCCTCTCTCACTGTGTCTCTCCCTGTAAAATAAATAAATAAAATCTTAAAAAAAAGAGGAGAATAAAGACCAAATTATAAGCAACAGAAAAGGAAATATGAGAGAAATACAAAGTAAGCAAAATAAAAAGAGGCTTTATTCTCCCCCTAAAATATTTATACATAGTGAAAAAGACCTAGCTTTCATAGATGATGATTCGTTTATGTAGGATCCCTCAGTCTTTAACACTGGATTGTTATATAAGAATGGTAGACTGTTGGGAGGCCTGGGTGGCTCAGTCAGTTAAGCATCAGCCTTCGGCTCAGGTCATGATCCACAGGGTCTTGGGATGGAGCCTCGAATCAGGCTCCGTGCTCTACAGGGAGCCTGCTTCTCCCTCTCCCTCTGCTGCTCCCCCTGCTGGTGCTCTCTCTCTCTGACAAATAAATAAAAGTTTAAAAAAAAAAGAATGTTAGACTGTCTACTCTGTCTTTAGCATCATCTTTCCTCTTAAATTGAAATCTTTCTATTTCTGCTTATATATGTTTGGTATCATTCCAGTGAATCTCCAGGTTACAATGAAGTTGAGAATTATTTTTTGCAAATTAGTTGTTAAAAGTTAAGATTTTTTTTTAAGGCAGCAAAATATTATTATAATAATGTTAGAGTGAATCAGAGGTTCTCAAACCAACCCACAAAACCCTCCCTGGGCCATATTTTAGTAAAACTACCATGCTACTGTTCTAAGGTAACAAATCCACATTTCTGATATCCTGAATTTCAAAGTCAGCAGACATTCTACCTCTGATCCAACCACAGCCATCGTGGAGGTGAGGAAGCCCTGCTTTCATTGCTGTTTTCTTTCCTGAATGAACAGAAAACCTGAACTCTTTCTGTGCTCAGCCCCTCATCTGGCCCAGGGTTTCCCTCCTTTGTTTACATTCCCCAGGTTCTGTCTGTCTTTCTGGCTTTAAATAAATAATGTGGCTGATCCTTACAAGTGTTCCTGTTGGGTGTAGGATGGTCCCAAACCCCAGAATAAAGGCCAAAAATTATTTCCTCACTGCTGGAGTCTCTGAGGGGGCCCCAATACACAGCACTCCTCTTTTCCACTTGGGTTGTCAGCAATTTGAGAAACAAAACAGTATGAAATGAGACTAAAAATATTGCCTTTGCCCTGAGATGAGGACGAAGGATGTGGGTCTCTGAGTCCCACAGTTAGACTTAGTGAGCTAGTAAGGTACATTGCAAGAGGAAGAGGGTCCAGTCGGCATGATCTGCTTATTCTCAAGTTTATCAATAGGTTAAGCAGGTTCACCTCCCCCTTGAACAGAACAAGTAAAGGAAACAGAGAGAGACCAGCAGGATGCTTAGGAAAGTAATTCCCATTAATAGAAAGTAGGAGCAGGGAAAAGGCTGATTTTTTGTAACTTCTGAGCAGACAATAACAACAGCAAGCTGCAGGGCCCACTGACATTGGGGTGCCCTATTCCTCTTTCCTTCCATTTTTCATGACAGCAACAATCCACCCACCTGGTATGCTAATAATCTGCAAGGCCTTTCTTGTGTCTGTGCCAGACATCACCAGTCTTCATCTTACCCTATTTAGCCCTTTCTCTGTAAATAAGAATGAAATTTCTTCTCTCCTCCTTTGCACAGGCATCCACATTAGTGTAGATTTAGTAGAATCCAGGAATCCCTTCCTGCTGGTCTCCATGTCTGATAGTTTGTCCTTGCGGGACAGGCAAAACGTTCTCTCTACTCTCTCAGGTCCCTGCCTGGGCCTGAGAATAAATTTGATGTAAGACAGATCAACAGGAAAAAATCATAGAGATTTTTTTTCATGGGCATGGGAGCCCCAGTGAGAAAATGAAGACCCAAAGAGGTGATTAGAACTAAGTGTACCCTGGTTCTACAGAGTAGCAACTTTCCTGGTAGAAGAACATCTTTCACCTGAGAGTTTTATTTCCTGCTTTCAGGAAAAAAAGGGGGAGATCAAAGTGACCTTTCTATACCTGGCAGTCTTTCAAGTGTCTTTAAACTCAAAATAATCCTTATGCTGAAGTGGCATATTTGGGGTGGCATAACCTGCCGCCTTTCCCCCCCCTCCTCCATATTCCGCACGGCACTTCCAAACACAGACCTGATCCTGTGTTCCCTCGCCCAAAGCCCTCAGATCTTCCGCATTGCCTCCAGGATCAAATCCTGAGTTCTTCATGGTACGTTCAGTATCAGTCATTCTGACCTCAGAGTACCTTCCTCTCTTTATCCTCCACTTACTTTGTCTGTAAGACTTTGAACTCCTCTCCCAACATAGAAAACAAACTACTTTCCCCATCTTCTCAATGCTCATGCTTTTCTCTTTGCTTCCCCCCTCCCCGCCACACTGTTTATCTTCTCAAACCCCATTTATCCTCCAGAGCCATTGCACAGGAGGCAAGGGCCCACCCCTGGGCTTCCAGCCCTTCTCCAGGGCTTGCCTAATTATTTGGGCATCTCTCTTTGATAGAAATGCCACATTTTATTGTGATTATTTTTTACTTGCTCCTCTCTCTTCGCCAGGGAAGGGACCATGTCTTATTCACCATTGCGTTTCCAGCTCCAGCACAGTATCTGGCACAAAATGCTAAACAAATTTATTTCATTAAGATTCATCTATTTCGTATCATCCATAAGTAGTGGCCACATTGACATTTTCTTAAAACCCTACATGGACATTTCCCAAAACCAGTCATTGTCAAGCTGAGAACAGTCTCACTAATTAATAATGTTTGGGTGGTTTTTCTTTTTTTTTCCAACCTTCTAATCTGATAAGTGGCAGAACAAAAATTTTAATCAAGGCTTGTCAGACCTCACACCTTTCAGGCTTCACCTCTGGCTTCCAGTAACAAATGGCCTTGCCTAGCAAATTGGCTTTTCCATATTCTATGTAGAAAGATCACCCCTATTCCACTTTTCTATTCCCTTTTCTCAGGAAAGATCACCCCTACTCCACCCCTATACCCCTTTCTCAGGAAAGAAATTTCAGTTAAACACACACACACACACACACACACACACACATACACACGCACACACAAACACATACCCCAACCTGGGCAGTTGGGAAGCCCACTAAGTAAATATGAAAGGAAACAGCTATAAAGCCAAATGCAACTTTAAAACAATAAATAACACTAGGCAGGATATTGAGCAATATTCGCCATACCCATAACCACTCACATTCTTAGTCTAATTTTCTTTCCTAGTTTATGTTCTTTCATTAGACTCTGAGTTAGACTTCTATACATTACTACACACTTAATAAAGATATTTCATTTTTCCTGGTGTGCTTCCAGAGACCTAGCATGCAGTGAAGGTTTTATAGTCCTGTGTGGTGCAGCAGATGTCATTCCATTTGCCTAAGTCCTGCTGACATTTGGAGATGTGGATTAATTGAGCTACAGAATGAAATTTAATTAAAATTAAATACAGACTTGGCCATTGTATCTGTTCATTTCCTGCACTCTAGTGTGTGTATTTGCAGGCAGCGCCATAGTTAATTTGTTTAATCACGATGCTCTGTGGGGGAAGCTGCACTTTGTTTTATGCTGAAAGACTGAAGGTGTGGTGGATGCCAGGTTGGATTTCATTACACACAATGGAAGCTGTGTAAATGATGCTACTGATGAGCCTCAGGGGGCTAGCTGAGGGAGCAAGGTGGCTCCATAGGAACCTGTAGAGAAACAACTTGTTGTAGGCAAGGTTTAGTAATGTCTTTTAAATTGACATTACATGACCACAGGAATCTCATCTATGCCATAGTACTTATTCATTCAAATATGCATTTGTTTGTTCATTCAACCAAGATGGTTGGAGTACCAGTTCAGTGCTGGGCCCTGAGGTTAAAGTAGGTACATTAGTAATGGTAATCATATTCTTTCCACTGGAAACCCCAGTTGGAAAAGTTTGTCATCTCTTGAAGAAAGAGTTTTCAGAACAAGATAATAACGGATGTTCAAAGGTAATTCCAGAGTAAGGAGAAACTCTGTAACTTGAGGTTATGGTGAGTTTGTATTCGGTCAAGATGGAGCCTACTCTCTAGCTTCCATTTCAAAGGCTACTTCCTTTGGGGGCTTTCCTCTTTTCTACAATGGGAAATTAACTCTATTCCAACAATTCTCCAAAGTACAGAGGAGTTCTTCCTTTGTGTTTTATCTGTATCTCTTTCTGCCCCCCTTTCTAGATTATAAGCTTTTTGCCCACCTCTTTCTAATCTTGGAAAATGCTTAGGTCAGTGCATTATCTCTAGTGTTCTCAAAGACTCTTTCTTGAACATGTTGACAAGCATGTGTATTCCCAGGCAGTGGGCGTTTGTAGTTTCAGCAGTCTAGTATCATTCCCTCCTTTGTGAGACAACAGTACCCTGTCTCTGCTTGGGGGAATCACTCCTTCCACATCTGTATGCCTTAGGGAAAGGTCCGTAAGCTGGGGACAGAGCCAGTCAATGCATTTGATCCCCTAGCTTCCAGGATTGGTTCAGAAATGGGCACATACATGATCCACACCACCCTAATCAGGGCCAATAATACTATATTCTGAGGCTCTGATTTCTCTTCAGTTGTACAACATGTACAACACCTGAGCTCCTTTCTTTCTGCAAGAAAGAAACCCAGAGGAAGCTAAAACAAAATCAAGAGAGTGGCCTCTGATTGATCTTTGAGTATCTATTGCTGCTCGTATCTGAGCCATCCTTCAGATGGTTTGAGTTGGGCTTTCTGGACCTAGCATGCAAAAGAACTGCACCTGATCAGCCTCATTGTAACTGTCATATACTCCTGGAATCACTTATATGACACTATATTCTTTTTTTTTAAGATTTTTTTTATTTCAAAGGGAGAGAGAAAGAGAGAGAGAGAGAGAGCAGGGGGAGGAGCAGAGGGAGAGGGAGAAGCAGACTCCCCACTGAAGTAGGGAGCCTGAAGCGGGGCTCGATCCCAGGACCTGAGATCATGACCTGAGCCAAAGGCAGACGCTTAACTGACTGAACCACCCAGGCTCTGTATTCTGTAAGCCCCTAAAAGACAGAGACCCTGACTCTTCATCTAGTGATGTATTAACTAGTTCAGTGCCTGGAACATTATATACTCAATAATTATTTTGTTGAAATGAAAGAATAAATATAAATTCAGGTGATGATATGGCAATATCAATAATTATTCTTTTGGTTTTTTAGTAAAACTGATTAAATTGATATATTGCTCATATACCCTGTTACTTTCTTTTTCACTGATAATCCTATGACTGAAAGTGTCCTGAAGGGTCACCCAACAATTGGTAAGGGTGAGAGAGAGAGTTCAGTCATCTCATAATGATAATTAACCTTCTATTTGGAAGAAAAAACCAAAACCCTGAAAAGGAAACTCCACAACCTTATTCTGTTATGTATGCCAGTGTGAACTAATCTTACCACCTGAAAATTGTTCTTTATATTCCCTGTATAGTACATGAAGATTATAAGTTCTTGTAAATAGCAACGTAGGCTTTTTCTCAGTTGAGCTATGTTGCTTATAGCTATGGACTCAAATAGGCTCATTAAATGAGCACACCATGTTTCTTGGGCACATCTTTTCCATTCTATACCAACTATAACTATTTTATACGGATAGCATCCTATTCATCCTTGGAATTATAGCAAAGTAAGCCTAACTTTTTTTTTCTCCTCGCATATATCTTTTGTGAATTTGATCCTGCTTTTTACCTCTCTTCATTTTCCATAGACATAGTGATGTTGATGGTTAAGAACAACAAACAAAGTGTGCATTATGTCTTTAGTTTTCAGTAAAGAGACTAATTCGGATTATTGAACTATGGAGAATTAGAAATATCCATGTCAATTTCACAATGCCATGGCCAATATCATCTAGCATATTACCTTGCATGTGGTAGGGGCTCAATAAATATTTTTTGGAGGAACATAGAAGGAATCAAGATATGCTGGGAGGTTTTTGACAGTTTTGCAATATTAATAAAGCTGCCTAGCTAATTTTAGACTTCATTATTCAACTTGGATTTATTGAGCACCTACTATGTATATATCACTGTGCTGTGGACTTGAAAGGGTAAATGAGTGGTCTTCAGTAAGTTTCCACTAGATATGGAAGAATCAAATTTGTACAAGTGTAACGAGAATGCCAGGCTGAAAGAGTTTAGGCCATGAGAGGGATAAATAAATAAAATGTGAAGGGAGGTCTCAGGAAAAAAAGGCTCTTATTGGGAAATTGTGTGCCATTTATTCCTCAGAGTGCTTCATTTTTCAAGATGGGGCTCCTGACGTCTATCTGTGCAGGTGTGGCTGAATAGATAGGCAGAGCATGACCAGCAATCCTTTTCTCATAGAATATATTATAAAGATTCTCCTTTGATATGGGGCTGCAGCTGCTATTTGCCTCTTAGTCGCATTTGGCCCAATGCCTTTGCTCAAAAAGAGCCACCCTGTTTCTATTTGTGGCATAGCAGACCAGTCTGCCCGCTGCTGTGAGTTCTTGGCAGTCAACAACTTTGCCACATGTTTTTGACATTGTAATTCAGTGTTCCTTTGAAGTGTTGCTCCTGCCCCCTCCCCTTGTGGTTGCCCCACTTCACTTCACCAAGCAGCAGCTGCTTGAGTATTCCATCGCCATCCACTCCCTACACCCATCCCGCCCAGAGGAGTTGTGTTGTGACAGGACAGCTTCAATGCTAGTAGACTGGCTACTTGCCAATATTGTGCAGTTGGTGATCCAGCCTCCTAGGAAACAGACCATGTAGTAGTATTCCTAACTCACAATTTCTAAAGCAATTTAAGGCAAGTCCAAGAGTTGTTTTTAAAGACCTCGCCTGACATTTGGAACCATTGCAAGGTGAGGGAGGCATTTACTCTGTGAATCCTCTTTTTTATTTGGAGTTTTTAAACAATAGTTAATCTTGCTCCATGTAAAACTGAGCTTCAGTTGACTTGTCTCTGCCAGAAAACCTCATTGTTTTCTGAAACTGAGTAGGATTTAATCCTCATTTATTTCTCATTGTGGTGATTGGGTAGGTTAACAGCCAGCTCTTTGAGGCAGCCCACAAGAGTAAACCCTTAATCAAAAACTAGGCTTAGATAATCACAACCTTCCTTGTTTCCTTTGTACTGATTCACTAACTCACCAGACATTTATTGAGCATCTACTGCAAAGTTTCTCATGTTTTTTGTCTCAGGACCCTTTGACATTTCTAAAAATGACTGAGGACCCAAGAAGCTTTAGCTTATGTGGATTATTTCTGATGATATTTACTTTCTTAGAAATTAAAACTGAGAAGTTTTAAAAGTATTTCTTAGTTTACTTGAAAATAACAATAAACCAGTTATATATTAACATAAATAACATTTTTCTGAAAAATAACTATATGTTCAAAACAAAAAAAAATTAGCGGCAAGAGTGGCATTGCTTTACATTTTTGCAAATTTCTTTAATGTTTGGCTTAACATAGATGGATTCTTGTTTCTGCTTCCACATAGACTCTGTTTTGATATATGGCTTTGTTTTGAAGTGTATGGAAAGGAATCTGGCCTCACACAGATATGTAGGAATATTTTCATTACTACTTCATTTTGATACTACACCAAAACTCAACAAGTGGTGAGCTTAAAGGTTAGTTGCAACGTGGAATCTGAAACCATATCTTGTGCTTCAAATAGATCTTTTGCTATGTAACATTTAGTAACCTCATGTACTGCTCATGTGGAAAATATTGGCCCACTCAGTTATATAGATCTTCAGATGTTGATACATACCATATACAATATCAAAAAATTATAATTGTTGGGCACCTGGGTGGCTCAGTTGGGTGAGCGACTACCTTTGGCTCGGGTCATGATCCTGGAGTCCCTGGTTCGAGTCCTGCGTCAGGCTCCCTGCTCAGCGGGGAGTCTGCTTCTCCCTCTGACCCTCTTCCCTCTCATGCTCTCTGTCTCTCATTCTCTCTCTCTCAAATAAATAAATAAAATCTTTAAAAAAAATTGTAATTGTTAATATCACCACTGATCTCCTGAGAAAAATCTTTAAATATCAGGAAGTGGTCAAGTATATGGTGCCAAATACAAGTTTTCCAAAATTCTGATTTTGCTTTAATGTTTGAATTTTATCATTGGCAATAATAACTGTCAGTTGCTCTCCTTGAAATGACTGTCCCACCTTGTTCATTCTTGAGAAAATATGTGCCAGATACCTGTCACTTTTTCTTTCAAGTGAAAATGGTATTCTCGGACAAAAGTGGCAAGCTCAACCTGCAACTCAGTTGTACAAGTGCTTTCCTCAAAACAACCATTGTACTATGATTTTGTAGTGGAAGTGCTTTATCTGCACTTCTCATTTCATCATTCAGATTATTAAAAAGATGAACACACAAGAGTCAAGTTTCAATAAAAGTAATTATTTTCACTGCCTCATCAAGGGCATCCACTAAGTTAGACTGACTTTTTTTTTTTTAAATATAGTTGCATGGCAGTGAAGAATGCAATGAGTGCCACTAGAGTTTAAACAAGATCTTGGAAGTTCAGAGGGGTCCACAGACCTCAGGTTGAGAACCTCTTACCTACTATCTGCATAGAATTGTGCCCAAGAAAAAAATAGATGAAGCTTTGACATGTTAACTGTCTTTAGAAAGTTTTTAATGAGTTGAACCATATGTACCTGTTACTTTTATAGGTCAAAAATTTTGAATATTGGCAATTGCATATCGTTCAATTTCTAAAATAAAACATACAAGGTATGTGTAAAGAATCATGTATGGTGTACATCCAAGGCAATGCAAAACTAGTACACAGTGAGCATGAAATGTAGAGAGTTCTAGAGAGTTCCTTAGTTGAAAAGAGACATGTACTTAGAAACTGTATACAGGTAGAACTCCTCCCAAGCAGGGGAAATAGTATAAGCAAAGGTTCAGAAATCAATATAAATGCAAATAAAGGATATATATGAGCTACATGAGGCACAGAGCCCTGTTTCTGAAGCTTGAAAAATAAAGAAATGATACCAGGGTGGGAATGAACAATTTCGAAGTTCTTTGTCAGTCTGACAAAGTTAACTTTGATGTAGAAAAACTAAGGCATAGAATTTTATCTGTTCATTCATTCAATACGGTCTGCATGTATTACATGATCATCATGTGCCAAACACTGTGCTAGGCACCAGAGGAGCCCAAGAGCTCCTAGTATAGGCATTGAACCAGATTTGTGCTTTGCCTGTAAACAGCTGGTCCTAACACATGGTTTTATGTGTGTTCAATGTATTACCAGAATGCAGACGAGCAGTCAATTAATTTATCTATGGGGGCAAAGAGAAAAAAATTGCATGTAAGAGATGACTTGTGAGACTGAATGGAAACAGGAATTGGCCAACTAGAAATGGGGAAAAGCGCATGCTGGGCTGAGGAAATTGAATTGGCAAAGGGTAGAGATGTGGAAAAACTTGGCACTGTTTAAAAATGGAGAGCTGTCGGGGCACCTGGGTGGCTCAGTCGTTAAGTGTCTGCCTTCAGCTCAGGTCATGATCCCAGGGTCCTGGGATCGAGCCCCACATCGGGCTCCCTGCTCAGCAGGAAGCCTGCTTCTCCCTCTCCCACTCCTCCTGCTTGTGTTCCCTCTCTCGCTGTGTCTCTCTCTGTCAAATGAATAAATAAATCTTTAAAAAAAAATGGAGAGCTGTTCATTACTGTGAGAAGGTAGGAAATGGGGAAAGTGTGGTTGAAAATAAGACCAGAACTGTCAAATGGCTTCAGGTAGCAACACCGCCTATATTCTATACCCCGGTCAACTTTGGAGGCTTCTCATTTATGAGGCTCTGCTGGCAGATCAGAGGATGGTCTAGAGATGCAACAGTGGTAGCCTAGAAAACAATTAGACTAAACCAGAGATGCTGAGGACTGGAATCCCTGCAGTGCAGCAGGCATGAAAAAAAGAGCAAACACTTTGGGAAATCTTTGGAAGAAGAATTATTAAAATATGTTACGTGATTTTGGGAGAAGCAAAAGATCCTTCAGTGCTTTGTAGTTTGATTCACTCAGAGCAAGATCATTGCATCCACAAGCTGAGACATCCTGGAGGAAAAGGTCTTTGGAAAAGAAGACAAGTCAGTCTGGGGACATACTGAGTTTCCTACTGGACACTCAGGAGAAAGATCAGGACGAAAACATAAACTGGGGAGGCATTTGTGTACAACTGATGGTTGAAGGAATGGGAGCAAAGAATCACTGATGGAGGGGCGCCTGGGTGGCTCAGTCGGTTAATTGTCTGCCTTCGGCTCAGGTCATGATCCCCGGGTCCTGGGATGGTGTCCCGCATCAGTCTCCCTGTTCAGCCGGGAGTCGGCTTCTCCCTCTCCCTCTGCCCCTTTCCCTGCTCCTGTTCTCTCTCTCTCTCTCTCTCAAATAAATAAATAAAGTCTTTAAAAAAAGAATCACTGGTGGAGAAAACATATGGAGTGGGAAGAGAGAGAGCGCCAAGCACAGGAAACCTGGCAGATGTGAGGAGAAAATGGATGGTAAGTGGGGAGGAATGCAAGTGAGAAGTCAGGTTCTCCAGAGAAGAAGTGATGGAGGTCGAGATTCAGTCAAAAGTGGTGAAGGTGGAGCAAAGGGGGCAGACATGACCATTTGGTAGCAAAAGTCTTTGAGGGCTCGAGTACCGCAAGTGAAGGCAAACAGTGAGCCAATTGTCATTAGTGTTGCTGCAGCTGAATGAGAAAGAGAAGCACTCTTCTCTTTTCTCTGATTGGATATCTCACTTTTTATGTTTCTTTTAAGATTTCTGAAGCACGTAGAGTGGCCTAGAACTCAACAAAATTCTCCTGGCGGTTGCACAGATTTGGGCACAGTGTATGGCTCAGCAACAGTGTTTCTATCCCCAGGGGGTAGCTGGGAAGCTCCTCTACTGTGTCTTACTGTGCCCATTTCCGGAGAGCAGAGAAACTCTAGCCTGGGTCTGAGATGGAGTCACCATAAAGCTGCAGGGAACAGAGAAGGTCAAGTCTCCCTTCGGGCAGAAACAAAGCAGGTTTGTTGGGAAACTACATCTCCACAGCCCCTCTGGTTGCTTACATTCTTGGCCTCGTTTAGCAAGCCCTTCATCCCTACTTCCACCATTGTTATGTCAAGTTAAAGCTTCACATTCACCAAGAAATCTACACTTACTCATTCTGTTCATTCCCATATTCTGCACCTTTTTATTTTTTACCACTTGGTCAGTTGTTAAATATTCCTCTGCTGTTATTTCTATGCTTGTCATTATTATGAATGTTAAGAGTGTTTTTGCACCCCTCAAAAGCCACTTTTAGCACATTCTTCACCTCCTGTTTTACTCCCTAGATCACTACTAAAGATTGGTCAGACTCAAAAATCAATCAGTCAAATGTCTTCATTTTTTCTGTTCACATATAGCCATTTATCCAGACACTATGCTAATCACTGGGGTTATAGTTGAGAACAAGGGAAACATGGTACCAGCCCTCATGGAGTTTGGGGTCTAGGTGTAGGAAAAACGTAGAGCTAAGCATTAAGTGTGGTGAATGCTGTAAGAAAAGGATATGAAGATCAGAGAAGCCTTCCTGGTGGAAGAGATTTTGAAGCTGAGTTTTGAAGCATGAGGAGTTGGCCAGGAAAGGGTGAATTGTGCAGAAAAAGAATTGTTCCAGGTGTCTTTGAGGAACTGGGAATGGAGAGAGGAAGGGTCACTACAAGGCTGAAGCTGGGTCTTGGATATTACATAAGCTTTGTTAAAGAACTCGAACATTATCCTAGAGGTAGTTAGAAGCCATAAAAATTTTTAAAGGTGAGAATGGCATGATCGTATTTGTAATTTTTATGGCTGGCTGTTTTTAATTATTGAAAAAGCAGCACATGTCTCAGTGTCAAAGGGCTCCACAAAGGCAATCGTTGTGAACATGTCTTAGGCAGTTTTTCAGAGAATGTCTATCTTAGCATATACATGTGTATATATGTGGTATGTCCATTTTTTATAGAAATAAGAGCACATTGTACAACTGTTTTTATCTTTTTCCACTTGATAACATAACATGGAGACTTTTTTCTTATGACCTCCTCAAGATCCATCTTACTCTTTTTTTCCTAGAACCTAATATTCCAGAATATGAGTTTCCATAAATCATTTAACCAAACCCAGTTAATATTTACATTATCCCCCATTTTTCTTATTGTAAAAATTTCTGCAGCAAGCATCCTTGTTTATTTATCTAACTTACATACCATCGATAGTGTAAGATGTAAGATAGGACTCATTTTCCCTACATGCTCCGATTTTTTTAATTTTCATGTCCTGGTAGGTAGAAAATGATACCTAATTTTGATGTCCATTGCCTTTACAATGAGTGAGGTTAAGCATCTTTTCAGATTCTTAAAACTCATTTTGCTTTTATGTAAACTGGATGTTTCTCTCCTCTGCCCCTATTTCTTCTAGATAACTGATTTATAAGAGTTCATTATTGATTAGCAACATTAAGTCTTTGCTATATGTGTTGCAAATATTTTTCTGAGTTGTGCTTCATCTTTTATTTTATTTGGATTTTTTTTTCCTGGGGTGATGTTAAAATTTTTTTTATCTTTATATTTATCAATCATTTCCCCTATCATTTTTATTCTGGAAGAGTCTTCCTTCTGTAACATAGAGAATGCTGTGGAAATAGATGGATATCGACAAGTTTGTGAAATAGGAGGTAAAAGCATGTGAACTAACAGATTGGTTGACATGGGAGATGGAAGGGATAGGTTTCTGAGGTGCTGGAGAATATACCTGGGACAAAATGTGTG
Organism: Eumetopias jubatus; assembly: GCF_037043125.1. Lineage (NCBI taxonomy): Eukaryota > Metazoa > Chordata > Mammalia > Carnivora > Otariidae > Eumetopias > Eumetopias jubatus. Next base: position 72,622,325 of record NW_028274811.1, on the reverse strand, counting down.
TGATCGCAGGGAGAGAGCAGATGCAAACTCGGTTTGGGACACATGGAGTTTGAGATGCCTACATGGAATGTGTGAAAATAGATGGATACTCCTTAGGTGGATGGTTAAACGGGGCTGGAGGTCAGGAAGAGATAGGTTGGAGCCATCAGCATATTCATGCTGCCTGCAGCCGTGGGAATGGGTGACACTACCCAGCGTATAGAGGGAGAGACAAGGCACAGTGCTGAGCTCCAAAAACATACTGGAGACCAAGAAGTGGGGGGAAAACCAGGAGAAGGTGATATCTTGGAAGTAAAGGGAAAGGAGTGTATATTTTAGAGATTAATCGAAAGTTGGCTGAGCCTATGTATAAACTACTAACTGACTACTAATTCCTCAACAAAGCCAGCAATAGCCAACTACAGAAGCAAAATGAAACCATAAAAAAGGCAACATTAAGTGTTAATATGAACAGTGAATGTGGATAGTTTATGAGAAAAGTCTTTTTAAAGTAATTCCCTTACATTATTGTATTTCATTTCTAAAAGATTTTATTTATTTATTTGTGAGAGAGAGAATGAAAGACAGAGAGCATGAGAGGGAAGAAGGTCAGAGGGAGAGGCAGACCCCCTGCTGAGCAGGGAGCCCGATGTGGGACTCGATCCCAGGACTCCAGGATCATGACCTGAGCCGAAGGCAGTCGCTTAACCAACTGAGCCACCCAGGCGCCCTGTATTTCATTTCTATCTGCCCTATTTAGGCTGTGTAGAACTTTATTTTACAGGTGGCCATTCTTTTTTTTGCTGGCTTTCTTATCCCATCCACCTAATGACATTAATTTGTATGTATGGTTAACCTTTCCCAATTCAGCCAGGTGATTCCACTCCTCTTTACAGATAAATACTTCAGTGAAACATCTCAGATAGGAATTTTGTTTAATATTTCTTAAGGATTATAGCTGCATCCCTATGTATCCAGTCAGTAACATTATGGATATGTTATTTGTTGGTTTAACACTAAATTAGGCTCTTATCAAATATTCTGTTGGGCCTTATTTTAAGATGAGGTAGGAAAAATGGATCATAACTAAGACAAAAATATTACATTTTACTCAACTTGAAAATGGAAGCTTAGATCTTTAGTGTTTTGGTTTTATACTAAAAATACCTACTGAATTCTTACTGTTGGCTTCTTTTGTAAAATTGACAATTGAAACTCCTTTTACACAGATGAGTGCCAAATCATAGCAGCTTAATGCTGTTGCGTTCTCTTACTGTAATCAAAATCATGTTAAAAGTAGGTCTAGTACCAGTGTGAACTCCAAACACCTCTTCATTCAGGGAGAGAGATCGCAGTAAGCAGCAGAGACCAAATTAACTCCATCTCTCTTGTCCTATACTGAATTTCTGTAAATAAGAAATGTACTGATGTTGAATGTGTCCTGACTTCAGAAACTTATAATGTGGAATTAGAGACCTCCAGAACTCTTTTGGAAAGACTTTTAAACCTGGACAACTCCCTGCTGTTATAAAGACTGACAGTGCTTCTGAACTGTATAACAAGGACATTTTATATAAGACTGTTCTTACTAGAACCTGTTTTATATAAGAACATACTTAAAAAGCTAATTTCTTTTCTCCTTTTGCACTGCAATCCACAAAGTGTGACTAATAATAGATTTAAATTTGCTAAGTGCATTCACTCCTTTGTGCCATCATAAAGAGAATCTATTACTGTAAAATTGAGGCTTAGTTCCAAATTGCGCCATTATGAAGTTTTCTTCCAGCAATGTTTTGTCTCTAATACACTTCCCTCATTGTAATTCTATTGCAAACCTGATGTCTAGCATCAAGTCTCACAATAATTATTTTAAATTGCTACTAGGAACAGTAGTCCTGGTGGGATATATTACTACCATTCTAACAAGATGAATTTCAATGCACTTGTAACCGTATTATAGTATATTATGAAAGAAAAAAAATCTTTGAGTTTTATATCTATGGACATGCGTGTAACACAAAAAATAATTTTTATAACCCTCAAAATACTTTGTGTTGAACTTCTGTTTAAATTAATTATAACTCACAAGAACAAATTAGGATATCTAACTATATGGCCCATTAATAGCATGCCAAGTGACTTGAAATGAATAATTATAAATATGAAAATAATAATGCTGCTGCTTAGAATAATTACACATGGTAATATATACGTATATATTTGATAGATTTTAAAGACAACATAAATGAGACTACTGTAGAAGAAAGTACCAGAAAACCATTAAAAATGAAGCTTACATAAAACTTTATTCTTAATTATCCCCAAGGTTTAGGGGTCATTCAAATAAATGAACCACCCAAAAGGTGTGTTTAAAATAATTTATTGTGTAATAGAAGCTTCAAGCAAGTCATGTTCAGCAGTTTCAAACATTGGGTCATTAGTTTGCTGATATATTATCAATGGGACTACTAGTAGAGATCAACATGGAAAGCACTGGAAAACATTTTCAGTCACCCTGAAACGCAGGTGATGGTTTAACAGTAATGTTACAAAACACGTTGTGTGTTTCATGAGTGATTTCACATCCTCCTGAGGGCATTCTAAATTCACCTTACTAATCAGTTGCCTACAGACTTACAAATAATTAATTGAGAAGATGATCATTTTTGATATATTAAAAGTATGAATCTTGAATTTGGGGCATAACAAAATTATTGTGAAGAAACAGTAGAGCCAAGCTTCTGTTATAGATAAAAATGATTATAAAATGATGGTCTGAAATCAAAAGCTAGTCCAATTGTAATAATTTAAACATGTCAGCACATAAAATTTAGAAGAAACTCCAAGTATCCATTCTTCATCTTTTAAAAGTTAAAGGAATTAACTTTTAAAAAATGTCCACATATACCCCAAATGAAAATCAGTTAGCTACGTAATGAAATTAGAGTTACTCCCTGGAGTTGACCAAATGGGAGAAGTAAATCTGCATACTTTACTAAAAGGGGCAGCTGAATTTACATGAACAATTTAGTATTTTTACCTTAAATAATAATGGAATGAACTATATTAGCACCAGCCAGCATGGAGCTACCAATTGAGTAGAGAGCGATTACCCCAAAATGGCTGCATGGCCTTGTATTTATAATAAAGTAGTCCATTATTATGCAATAACAACCATTCTCTAGCATTTCTAGTGTGAAGAAAAATCTGGAAATGTATCCATATCTTCTGGGCATTACTTTTAGAAATTTAAGAAAGCTTTCTTAAGTTACCTCTCACACTTTTGATACTGTTCTGTAGCTTAGTTGCAATCAATGGTCACTGATCTAAACCTGAAATCACATGCTGTTGGTTGGGAAACACTGGTATTTGTCAGTAGACGTGTAATTACATTGCATTTGTTCCTGTATTTGTATTATATATAAGCTTACACTATTTTAAATATGCTATGTTATTACTGGAGAAAAAAACATAACCCCAGGCAAAAATGTCCATTGTTAACAATGTTTTTGGTCATAGATCTATTCTCCAAGTGGCCAAATGTAATTGCATTATGATATTGGCAAGTGCCCTCATAGAACTAAGTATAAGATTTCACCCCACACTTTCAGTTTGGAAAAAAAAAAGTCCAAGTTAATAGAAACGTGATTAGAAACAGAAGGTGTCTTGGCTCTCAATATTGTTAATCAAGGAGGAAAAAAAAAAACACCTCATAAACCTTTTACAATTTTCCACCAATACCCTGCCATTCCCTTTTTGAATTAAAAGCTTTTTTTGTGAGATCCAAAAAGAACCAATTGTCCAGAAGAGCATATTATATTAATGTTTCCCCAAGAGCATGACTGAAAAAATATGCTGACCCTGTGCTTATCAATGCCTTTTGAAATCAGTACTGATTTTTAAAGGAGGATAAAGAAAGCTGTTATTTTTAATATCATACACATGTTCCCATTCCTTTACAGTCCTTGACAATAGAATTTTGAATTAACTCCTGGAATGCTGTGTTGCATATTCACCAACAATTCATTTCATGATTGGAAATGTATTCTCTCAGCCTCCCAGGTGAAATTGATTTGAGGGAGTTATATAATAAATACATGGAAGTTCTTCAGAAGAAAGGAACCACATACCAACTAGCCCAAACCCAAAAATCTTAAAGAGTTAAGAATACCATATCCAGATTCCCCAAACTTGTATGATCATGAGTCACACGGATTACCTGTTACACTATAGATTTCCGGGGCCCATCCTAGCAATTCTGTTTGCACAAACCTGGAATGGGGACTGAGAATCTGTCATTTTTCAGTCATCTGAGATGCACTGAACATCTCACTTCCATCAAATCCAACCTTTTGGATTTCAGGCAATTAGGAGTAGAAAAACAAAAACATTTCAGGGGTTTTTGGCGAGATTAACTTGCTTGTGAGAACTCGGCGAGACAGTGAGTTGATGGCACAAATATACATAGAACTGGGTTCTCGATCATCTCATCCTCTGTGCTGGTGTTTGTGTGTATTGGGGTATCTGGGTTTAAAATAGGTTTCCTTTTTTAAAAGAGGTTAGCTAAGCATAGCATGTGTGTGAGGTGATGTGTTTGATTGACAATGAATAAAAAGTTATTTCACGTCTTCTAGAGGCACCTAGAAAGAGATCACGAACCTGAAAAGGACCCCAAGATTTCTCATCTAGCGCTAGACTTCTTAGGAAGAACTATACCTAATGTATCTTAGAGAGAGGATTTATTTCCATCTCAAATATCTCAAGGAAAGGCATTTCTCTAACTGTCCCTATTAATCTCTCCCACTGCTCAGGAAATAAATAGTGTAAATTTTTGTAGCTGCCATTTGTGTCTCTTTCTTTTCCCTTGTTAGAAACAAAATATAGCATTTTTTTCTTTGAGTATTCCACTAATTCATAAAGCGATTAAATTGAACAATATGTATGTAAATATAGATAGCTTTAATTATTACTGAGAGATGAATATTAACTTCTTAAAAGCAAACACAAGCTGAAGATCTAGAGTAGTGGTTCATACCCTTTTTTTGATACAGGAACTCCTTTGAAGTTCTAAGAAGAACTCTTTGCCTAGAAACAGGCAACATATGCATATACCTCCAAAATTTGCATATGCTTTCAGGAGGTTCGTGGACCCTGGAAGCCTCATTGGTTAATAAACACTAATCTGGTGGGAAGAAACCATCCCTGAAATACTGGTGCTTAGTATATTTTCTCCTACATTAAAGTGGGTAAATTATCATCAAAGCTCTGATGGTATAAAGCACTAATTCATTAATACTATTTTAAAAGTCAGAAGATGAAAATTGAACTATATAGACCATGTAATTATTCTGTAAATCTGTGTAGCATGAAAGTGAGTGCCATATTTCACCTGAGAATAAGCACTGAATGATTTTAATTTTTTCTAGTTTTTAACACAATTGAGCAATGAATTTACATTTTCTAATAATTTTATACAGGATATTCATATTTTTTTAAAAGAGAGTGATTATTCCTAACCACTATAGGACTTAGTGATCAGACCATAGGCTAGAGAAGGCTGTTTGAAGAATTCCAATGCCCAGAGATTTAATGACAGAGATTTAATGAACAGGAAGGAGGTGACTATTGAAATGAAAAACTTGGATTGGCCCATGTCCAGGGAACATGCACATGATGCCTCAGTTTGGTGCTGTCTGCCATTTCCTTCTTGGATTACATGGGTGTTAAGACCTATTTCTAAAATGGCTCCTCCTTTGACAAAGCAACCCCAAGAATTCTTGACTTGATCCTTTACTAAAAGTATCAAATCTAGGCCAGTTACAGGAGGGGGAAATATCTTTTTTTTTTTTTAAGATTTTTTAAATTTATTTGTCAGAGAGAGCACAAGCAGGGGGAGCAGCAGAGGGAGAGGGAGAAGCAGGCTCCTCACTGAGCAAGGAGCCTGATGTGGGACTCGATCCCAGGACCCTGGGATCATGACCTGAGCCGAAGGCAGACGCTTAACGACTGAGCCACCCAGGCGTTCCAGGAGGAAATATCTTTATAGGCCTACTTGAATTGCTGTATTTCTGAAACTTTCAAAAAAATAACTTTTAAATAAGATCACCTCATGGGGCACCTGGGTGGCTCAGTCAGTTAAACCTCAGACTCTTGATTTTGGCTCAGGTCAGTATCTCAGGGTGGTGAGATAGACCCCCATGTCAGGCTCCCCATTGGGCATGGAGCCTCTTAAGATTCTCTCTCTCCCTCCTCGCCCCACCACCGCTCTTGCCTGTGCGAGCACTCTCTCTCAAAAAAGAATCACTTCAGGGGTGAGAAAAATACACCTTAAAACATCTTAGGAGTAATTGTTTTATGAAATGAATAATATGTTTACTGTCCTCCCTCACTCCACCTTCATGTGTGTGTGTATCTGTTTTTTTTTTCTCTTCTGTAATACTGAGCAACTAATTTTCTCACAACATCATTTTCCCATTGACAGGGTCCTATTGCGCTGCTCCCTCCCATAGCTGCATCAAGCTGCCTTTTCTACCCTATCTACACTATCAGTAGAATGTTGAAGCATTCTACTCTTTGTAAAAATTTCTCTTTAGTGCATTGTCTCTATAGGTCCTCTCCAAGCTTGGTATTCAGGATATGTGTTAGGTTTGCACGTAACACATCAAACTAGAATTGTTCTAATTATAGAGGCTCAGTAGGAAAAATCCTGCCCACCATCATGAAGGTTTTCTCACCTCTTATTTTGCCATTCCCATAGGATATGAAGTCATACTCTTCTGTTCTCCTCCAATCAAATGCCATTGTCATGAATAAATATCTCTCAATACCTGCTATGGATTCAAAGAGCTGTGTTAGACATGGTCTGCTCCCTGTGTATGCTGTCTAGTTGGGACGTTAGAGCATGCAAAAAAAAAGTGATTAATAACAATAGGAGGTAGCATAGACTAAGTGATACATGACACCCTCTAATTTATCTGTTCAACAAATCCAAATTTCCATACATTTATGTTGCTTAAAGGGAGATACATCTGTAATCCTTGACTCCCCATGCCTTCTCACTAAGCTTGTGTCTTCTAGCATAATGAAAAATAATGTGGTAATATAGTGACATTTTACTGTGGCTTCAGGCTGAGGCAGAGCCGTCTCTTGGGTACGATTGTGGAATGAGATGCAGAAGACAGGGATTCCAATCTGAGAAATGCCCCTGACACTTTATGTGACCTCCGACAAGTGACTTCACCTCTCACTTTGGGCTTTGTCATCTGTAAAGTAAGCTTAATTAAACTTGGCAACGTCATAGAGATGTTGTGAAGTCTAATTATGGCTCGTGAAATGATTTTGAAGATCTAACGTGCTTGCTTTGCAGTCATAAACAATAAGAAAAAAAAGAGGTTTTATGTTAAAATACTAATTTTTGTACTGTGGTCACAAACGATGATACTGATGCCCTCTAGAGCCTGGTTGTAGGGATGGATTTGCACTGATCCATTCATACTCTCTCATTTGGTTATTTTGGTGACCAGTAGCACTTAAGACAGCTGGATAAGATGAGGTATCCATCTGTGACCATAGAAAAAGTAAAGCTAACTGGCCCCCCTGGAATTGAACCAACGATCTAGGTCTCATTAGCACTATCAGCTAGCCAACTGAGCTAATTGGATACCACATCGATAATAATGTATCCGAACATGGTTTGGTTTATTTTTTTTTTCTGAAGCTTTCCCTAGACTTAATTTCAATAACCATAAAAAACTAGTTTGAGTAATTAGAGCCAAAGACTCTATTATTAGATGCCACTAACATCCAAAGGACTGACTCTTGATGTCCCCAACAGGCCTGGAGTCCTCAGCAGGCTCTTGACTGCCCTAAGAAAGTGGAGTTTCAGAATGACAAGGCTAATAAACCCAAGGCCCTCCTGATGAGATTAGGAAGGGCTCTTGTGCATCTCTTGCTCACTAAGAGTCTATTGGTGGGAATTAGAAACTGTCTTGGTCTGTGAGTCCTTTAGAGGCTAATAAAGTGACAGTGAAGATGCATTGTGCTACAGAAAACAGTCCTAAGTACTAAATAAAAAATGCCTCAACACTGAGCTCATGGGATTGATTATATCTTTCAGTTTGAGAACATGAAGCAAGCCTTAATGAGGACCTGGTATTTAGGTGGGACCATTTTAGTAATTCTTAGTTCTTTGAACTTTCAGGCAAGGTTAATGTATGTGCTATTTCATGGAATAAAACAAAAATATATGATGTTGAAATATTCCCTTTCCAGAAATATGAGAGTAATAGAATCCTGCAGTGCTAACAAAGTAGCATGTAAATCTTAGGGCGTCTACTTCAGATTTCAAGTGGAATGAATGGCCTATTTGGCCCAAACTAGGTAAACTTGAATTCTGCAAAGCTAAAAAACTGGGAAATTAGCTCCATGATGTATTAACTCAAATAATAATGTTCCTGATGTAAAAAAAAAAGATGGAAATTAAACATCTAGTTATGAATACTGCGTCTGCACAATGTGCCGCATGCACCGCATGTGTTAGAATTTCTTCTCAGTTCTTTTTTTAATCTTTTATTCATAGCATTGCAGGTGATGAAAAATTTATGCCTTGAGTCTGGCATTGAAATTAAATGCAAAATGAAAACAGAAGCAGTTTATACTGACAGCTTAAATATCTTTATCTAGCATACGGTTGCACTATAAAAAATCACTGGGTGACTTTTTAAATCTCCCACATGTAAAAAACCAAGAGTTGTACAATAATGAATAAAGTTATATATCTAAGACATCAACAGAAAAGTTGTGTTTTATTAGTGTTCTTTGTTAATTTCATTTTGCTCTGTTTAGCTGTTTTTGTTTAATTGGCACAGACAGATGGATATAAGCTTTTAAAAATACTGCACAACTTAATTGTTGATATTAATTCCTCAGAGTGGCAGGAAACAATTGATTTTTGCAGTATATTTAATGAGTGTGATTTCTCTGGTAGGTTTATGTCTTAAGCTGAATAGAAAACATTAATCTGTACCTAAGGTAGTTATGCTGTAGTAAAGGTTAATTATTCAGGTAAATCAATTTGTGCATCACTATATTAATATAAGTGATATTTGGAAGAATGGCAGGAATTACAATAATATCCACAGTTGCTAGCTTACGTGAGTTTTCAAGTGTATTTCCTTCCTTAGCATAGCAGCAAGTAATTCTTTACACATTATTTTGTTAGTCACAACTGTATTCACAAAATAAGGTTCCTTGTAAATGGCTCCTCTTTTCTAGAGATGTCGAGTCTTTTGTCCTAGGCATATCTGTATATGCTGTGCTGCATTAAAATGTTCTCTGTGGCTTTTGTCGATGAACTAATGTTGAATCTCTAGTAGTTACCTCATAAATGCAAATTAATTGAAGAAAGTAAATGCCTCTTAGTTTGGCGAATAATGCACTCAAGTTCAAAATACATTCAGTTTAGATATATTTCATATATTTATTTATGAGAATTTAAAAAAATAAGTATAGAGTTATTTAGCATTTAAGTAAGTAAAGCATGAAATTTAGAACTGTCTTCAGTTACGTAAAGCACCAATACTGAAACAGCCACTTAGATTTCCATATTTAGAAGACTTCAGCATACAGCTTAAAATATTTTACACTCAGCCTCTGACTTGTAGCTTTCTCCTGGATGTTTTATGTAAACATAGTGTGTATAATTATGCAGATAATTTTATGCAATATTAATTGTGCTAAGAGTGCAGTGAAAGTTGCTTAATTCAGTAACTCGTTTACATTTTAATGATTCTAATAGCATAAGATTACCAAATCAAATTGAAATATCTCTGACCATTATACTATATTGTGTGAAGAGTTCAGTTATATTGTCTTATATTTTTCAGAATATGCTTATCACATCTTTTTATTGACAACCAAAAAGAATCTTGAAATACCCATGTTGAAAAAATTGAAAACCATCTTCAATGCATTTTTTAATCCGACCTTAAATACATGTAAAGAATGGTGCCCCAAAGCCTTGACACGTCAGGTATCAGATTTTAAAGTATGTTTAATATCTGTTTTCAGCCCGAGAATTGAGCTGGCCTGCATCTTTGAAATGAAGTTGATGAGATATATTACCTTTTATTGCAGGCAACCTGTACCAAAAAAAAAAAATGCATTTTATTTATTCCTCTTTAATGTAGGAAGAATAACTCAAGGTCTTTATTATGGGAAGTGAGTGAATATACTACCTTTTACAGGTAAAGATAGCATCTGAAGCCACTCTCCAAATCAACAAATTTCAGGTTAGCATTTCTTTCTTCTTTCATCATGTACAGATTTAATATCATCGGGAATAAATCTAAATTGTTTGCTTCTTTCCTCCTAATTCCTGAAGCAATGTAAAAGCCTAGAGAGGTTTGAAGTGACAGGATTACAAGCAGTCTTTTGCATACATGGCCTTTAGGGATAAGCGGCTACCTTGCATCTAATAAACAAGAAAGTGAATTCGTTGAATAATGAATTAAGTGGCATAAGTTGTGATAACAAGGAGCAAATGTAACTTCAGACGGATGGTATTTGCTTTGTGTGGGGTTATCTGAGAGGGCTGATGCTCCGCCAAGGGAGACTGAAAAAAGGCTCATTATATTAAGATGTTCTCTTACACAACACAGTCTAAAATGATCTTGCAGTTTCTTCCCCCCGTTTGCTGAACTCCTTTGTGTGCTTCTATCAAATCAACCACCTCCACCAGGGGGATAATGAGGATTCTTTCAGACTGTTGAGTGTTGTTTAAAATGAAAATTCCTAGTGAGTTTTAGATGGGTCACCCAACAATTAAATAGAGATGTCTAATTGGTTCATTCATATTAGGGTCAGCAGCTGGTTATGGAATAAAAGGTTGTGGTGCCCCATTGCCTAGTTCTGAACCAAATTAAATTATTAATCTACTCCTTGCTTCAATGTAGCTTCACGGGGATTCCTAACCTGCCATACTGAATAAAACAGAACGACTGCTTTACATTTTCATTATGGAAAATTGTATTTTAAATTGCAAATGCTCTCCTATTTAGCTTGCATTGCGTATCTCGTTGGATATGTAGGAACGTCTTCAACAGTCAGTGCTTATAAATTGTTTTGTTAATTTCTGGTTATGGCTGGAAAGGATGAAACCCCCCAAAAGGATGATTTGCACGCAGTAACCAACTCTAGGCAGAAGCGTCTGCACCATGGGAAGTAAAGTCAAGACTTAGGGGCCCACTATCTTTGACCCTTCAATTCAGAAGGTATAATTCAATAAGTAGGTTACAAGAGGCTTTATAATCTAATATGAGCTCCCAGTTAATTCAACTAAGGTTATTTTCAGGATCACAATTCCTGCAAGGGGCCAGAGTCCTAGTTTTTATGACCTTTTATAATCATTTTAATTTTTTTGTTGTTGTTATTTAGCTACTCTGGATTGACTATTAGCTTTGTGAAAAATTTATGGCTGCATTCAGCTTTCTAATAAAGTGTTTAATAATGACTTAATTATATGCTATTACCAACAAGCACAGTTGCAGTAAAAAAATTACCATATTTTCTTAGAAATTATTCTATGAGATGTTTTCTGTCAACATTTTTTGAAAGATTTATTTATTTTAGAGAGAGAGAGGGCATATGAGCAGAGGGGCGAGGGGCAGAAGAAGAGGAAGAGAGAGAAAATCTTAAGCAGACTTCACAGGGAGCACAGAGCCCACTGCGGGGCTCGATCCCACGACCCCGAGGTCATGACCCGAGCCGAAACCAAGAGTTGAACGTTTAACTGACTGAGCCTCCCAGATGCCCCTCTGTCAGCATTTTAATATATGTCTACTTTTCACTTTTACCTAAAATAATTTTAAGATACGAGACCTATAGAAGATTTAACTCTAATAGCTGGTTGACCTTTAGAATGTAGTATGATTTGTAAAGATAAATCACTTAGTAATTATAACTGAGTGAGTGTTCTACTTTTGATGCATTGCATTAGCTGGAGTTTTGAACTTCATTCATTGATTCATTCTTGTGTTTGGATTCATGCATGTGGATTAGCTAAGTCTGTTGGAACACATAAATACTTGGAAGACCAGTGAAGCTTTTTTATAAATTAGAAATATTTTGTAAATAATCTAGTTTGTTCATTTATGCATCAAAAAGATATTTAGTGGACACCTACTATGTACCAAGTACTGTTTGAGGAGTCATATGAACAAAAGGAAGTAAACAAGATATAAAGTCACTTCTCTTTGGAGTCTATATCCTGGTGGAGGGAAAGACAATAAATAAATCAATAAGTAAATTAGTGAGAAAATAACAGGGAAGTAATGGGAAAGAAAGCAAAATAATATTCAGAAAATGACATAAAAAGGAGCTTCTTTAGACAGAGTTGTCAAGGAAAACTTTGAGGAGGAAGCATTTTTGCTGAGAGCTTAGCCATGAGAAGAGCATTTCAAGCAGAGAGAGTAGTGCCAAAGCCTTGGGTTAGAATGAGCCAGGCATAGGCGTATGTAAGAAGCAGAAAGCAGCAAGATTGCTTCGTGGGCACACAACCTGGGTAGGGACACAGGGTCCCATGCTTAGAAGGACTCAGTTTAATGCTCTCCTGTCACCATCTTGAAATTCTTAATAATTTTTAAACAAGGATCTTGTGTTATTCCTGCAAATTAGCCAGTCCTGGAAAGATAACTAATAGAGTGTGTGTAGGGAGGGAATGGGTGGGTGGTGGGAGTGTATTCATTGGAGGTGGGGGGGTAGGGCAGGTGTGCATAAAGAATAAGGCCAGTAATTAATATTTCTGGGTATGTGTGGTACTGGCATCAGCATAGTTTATGAAAGATTAGTTGCACTTTACACTATAGCCATTTCTGTCTGCAATGTAGAAAATGGAAATGCTGTTTTTTTTCTATCTTTAGCCAAATCCTCGCATACAGATGATAAATTTCTCAAGGGTAATGTTGGTCTCTTCTGTGTGTTGTGTATATTTCATAGCACCATGTGATTAGATATTCCACAAATACTAATTGCCGCTAAAAGGAATTTGCCTTCTCTTTTAACCCAAAAGGGTTTCTTGGGAAAAAAACAAAACAAAACAAAACAAAAAACACAAGGCATTAAGTGTTCACATTTCAATTCTTGTTTTCTTCCCGTAGTTACACCGTGGTACCAAATCTGCATGACCAATTAACAGGTCAGGTCATATGAAATGACCTATAGTCAACCATTTTTTTTACCTAGAAAATGGCAATTTCAATGGTTTGTAGCATACTGAAATTGCAGCTTCATTTAAGAAAGTACTACAGAGATCTTACAAGCATCTTTGTAACTCCTGCAGTATTTATCTAACAGAGGGAAACACACCTAGCACAAGGCTGTTCATTAGTGAAACACGCTGAGCAGTGCTGTCAGGCCTGCACCCACGGGTCTCCTTAGAGGTGAATCCACATTGCAGCAGAGCCTTTCTGCCAGTCAGCAACTATCCCCACCCCAGTCATGGAGTCTGCAGCCTCACACCCACTTGCTACTACATTCTGTTTTATAGCAAGTGGTGAGTTGCCAAGAATTACTGTGTGAGAGGCTCGAGTCCATGCCATCGTTCAGAGCTGCAACAGGTTATAGAGCTTTGGCTGAGGCTGTTACTCACTGCTCACCCTTCTCTAGACTAATCTGTTTACATGTGTCGATGGCCCTGCTGATTTACCCAATGATTACAAGGCATGGCGTCATTCTAGGGTCACGTGATAGAATCTGGCCAGCAGGGGTTTATGTCATATCGGGATTTTTCTGATCAGGACAAAGAGGTGATTTTATAATTATAGCTGACAAATTCCCAAAATATAGTCTATACGAGAGTCTTTTGTTGTCTGCTTCTTTTCTTTTGGGAAGGTTATTGATTTTAAAATAATCATTATCTAGTTGCTTCTCACTTGGTACTCTTTTGCATTTTAGCAAAACACTAAAATCCAGTAGTTTATAGTTCTTCCACCCATATCTTCCAGTTCTTGCATTTTATTGCTTTCTTTGGTTTTCCAAAATCTCCTACTCATTGATCCACACTTCGAACATTTTGAACCTATCTGCACATTTTTTTGAGTCTGTAGTGGAGTTATAAAGTATATTCTTAGTAACTTAGCAAAAATGCTTTCCTCAAGAACTTGTCTTGTTCTCTGCAACAGAGGACTTGTTTGAACCTTTCATGCTGTTTTATTACCAACCAAAATTTGCGTGTTCTGTGATGGATTACTATGGGTGCATAAATATTTGGAAAAATTATAAATAGCATGCTAAACTTACATGTTCCAAGACAATTCTTAGAGACAAAGTGCACCTAATCCAAAGAAGTGACTCTCTAGTGATGGGAATTTTAGCAGCTATGGCAGGTGAATGGAAAGTATTTTCTTTGTTTCTTTTTTTTTTTTTTTTTTTTTTGGAGTCTGGATCCATTCAGGAGCCCCCCACCCCCTGCCCATATTCTACAAAGTAGGAAACTGCACACATTTGCCACCGTTCTCTACCTCAAGAATAAACCTTCTTATTTAATTATGAAAATGGGGAAAATGAAGAGGTGGGGAAGATAAAGACAGAGAAGGGGGAAATGAACCAGAGGAAATGATCAAATTCCTTCTAAACTGTATTTCTGCCACTTCTTAGAATCAATGACATCTTTATTCTACAGCCAGCCTTCCCCAATTGAAGCAGCATGACACTGTATGGAAGGAGCATGGACTGTGGTATCTTAAAGTTTTGGGTTTGAATCTTGGTTTTGCTACTTGCTAATTATGTGACCTTGGGCAAGTCACTTAACCTCTCTGAGCCTCACTTTTGCTCTGATATAAAAATATTAAGACATCAGTTGTAGAACAGGTATGGGGATTTTATGAGATAACATTTGCTGTATATACTGTCAAAATGGCAAAGTTCTACTGGGATAGTTATGAATAAAGGGGACAGTTACTGTAAAAGTAAAGCAGTAAGTGTGGAAGTTTTCAAGTTCAAGAGAATTGCTATGGCGTTTCATTTACTTATTTACTATTTGCATCTCACCTGCCACAGTCCTCTTTCCTGAAACCCCATTCAGGTGTGGTGAATGAGAGCCTGAGGGAAGGAGTGGGTTCTGGGGGCTTGGTTTGCTACAATAAGCTTGTCAGTGCTAATACTCTGTGACAAAAGATAAAATTTTAACCTCTTTCACAAAATGATAGAAATTGTTGCTCTGGGAATCCCACTTCTGAGACTAGACACTTTGTACACAGGACAGAGAGAAGCACTGGTCCACCTTGCCACTTAGGAAAATACTTTGCTGTACCTTTTCCTTCTGGAAGGAGAAAAGGTAGTTCACTTTTATTATGATAACCTTATATTTTATTGTCCCATCAAAACAATAAAATGCTCCTGAAAATTGTTCCCAGGGTTTTATATATATATGAGAAAAATCTCATTGTTGAGCTGAAATACCATTATTTTGACATTATTCACTCAGTTTCTCTAAAGCTTTGGCTTTCCAAACAGAAGACTGATTATAAATCTGTGTTGTGTGGAGTTGAGGTCACATTGAAACCTTTTTAAAGGACTGCGTGACTTGGGAAGTTGCTGAGTCAGAACTTCTCGGCGGCCATCTAATAAGAGTTTAAAGAGGGAGGAGTAAAATCTTTCCTGCCTCCTCCTTTTCCCAAAGGTCAATGGGAAGAGTTGTGGTTTCCCAAGACTTCATTAATACTCAAGGATGGATCCATAAAGGTAGAACTTGTCTTTACCACCATATGTGATAGACTGTCATTTTAGTCATACATTAGTCAAGTTTTAGATTTTTCTCTGTCTCTGTATCCTGCCCACAGAGGTAGTTTAACCCCTGCATGCTAACTCTGACTCAGAGCTTAGATTGTCCCCTGGGAAGATGAAAATACTCATAGCTAGAAAGAGACATGTCAATGAATGGACTGGGTCAAGCCATTTAGACTGTCCTCACAAAGTAAAAAGAAAGAAAGAAAATAGGCTCAAATTGGCTTTCTCTTTAAGCCTAGGGATTTGACATTTTATTGTGATTGCTCTACTCAGAAATTCTACTTAAAGCACGTTTTAGTTTTAAACCACTCATTTCTCAACCAAAGTCTGGATACACCCAACCAGAACAAGTGTTTGCTGAGGGAATTATTAAAAATTTGGAGGTAATTTCAGCTATGAGACTCATTTCAGCATAATTGTGACTGCTCTAAAGGAAATTTTCATTAGATACCTTGCAAAACACTGCCTCATTATCTTGGAATACATTTCTAGAATGCAAAAATGGGAAGGCAAGCCACGTGCCTGATAGTTCCACTCTGCATTTTATCCTCAATCAAGGGACTTCTTAGCCTTTGGCCTTCAATTTCCTTAAATGTGAGGGAGAAAAGAGACCAGTGTTTCATTTGAAAGGTAATTTCCAGAGTTAATCAGCTTTGAACAACTAGTATGTTATGGCTTCTACTGGTTTCGTGACAAAGCACTTAAAGTTTACAGATACTAAGATTAGTCTATCCTACTCTTAAACATTTAATTGTTTGATAAGGAATGTTAAATCCATAGGTAAGTACCCAGCGTAAGCATAAATCTCTAGATAATCATGATTGTGTCAATGTGTATATAATGTAAGGATACATTGTACATGTATGATTTCATATTAATTGGAGTGGTGAGGTATTTAAAATGTACTCCCTATTTTTTATCAGGCACTTTATGTTATTTATCTCCTATATTCCTCAAATCTTTTTCTGTGAGCTAGGTAATAGTATTTTTATATTGAAAGAAACTGAGGCTCAGAAAAGTGACTTGCCCAAGGTCACCTGGTTAGTAAGTGGCAAACCAGGATTCAAACCTCAAACTCCAATATCTTGACGTGCTTGCTTCTTCCACACAGCATAAGGGCTGCCTTCATCGGGTAAGGTCGGCTGTAGAATAAAGATGTCACTGATTCTCAGAAGTGACAGAAATCCAGTTTAGAAGGAAGGAAAATTCTTCTTGGTACATAAAAACAGATTTGGCCAATAGCAAAGACAGTTGGAAGACAAATGGCATGGTCTCCATGACAGACCAGGAAGATTATCCAGAGAGCTTGGTGGATTAGCCAAGAAAAAGAAAGAGTTCTAGGAAGCAAAAAAAAAAAAGATAGTGAAATATCTCTGGAGAGGCAAATACATAGCAAATGGTGCCAGACAATTTGTAATTAATAGCTAAATTGTGTGGTAAAATCTTTAACTGCTTCAGGCATTTAGAAGAGAGATCTTCAAGGACTAAGTTAGTCAGAAAATGTGTGGCAGAGAAAGGTTCTTAAACTTACAAGGATGGAAGATGGGTAATGATAGGGTGGATGTTTCTAGATGTGTGGGGCAGGGAAGGGAGTGATCAACATGAGGGAAGATACAAGGCCAGGAAGAATGGCCTCTTTGAGAGTCTATGGACCCAGGACTATAACTGAAGGGTTAAAGGATAAATGAGACATTTTAGGGAAAAGATGAGGCACAACATTTCAGAAGAGAGGAGATGATTAGGAAGCACTCTGAAAGCTAGAAAAGAGCGGTCGATGTCCCAGTAGAGGGAGAATGTGAATCACCCTCTGGGGAGTGATATGATTTGGTAGTATTTAGTCAGTCTGGGAGATCAATGATAGACCGGGTTCGGGAGAAGTGTTATTCAGGAAGCCTTTTGGAAGGATGTGACAATAATCCAGGGAATTCATTCATTGTGATGGTCCTTTCTCACCACATAGAATTAGATCAAGGAGCATTTTGAAACCCCTCTAGGGTAATGATAAGCTACACTTAAGAAGGTCTTGCTGTGGATCAGGCACTGCTAAGCCTTTTATTTTCAGCTAATCTTAACAAATATCTATGAGGTATAGAAACTTTTAACTGCCTGACTTCACATAAAGAAGAAAGGAAAGAGAAAGAAAGAAAGACAAGAAAGAAAGGAAAGAAAGAAAGAAAGAAAGAAAGAAAGAAAGAAAGAAAGAAAGAAAGAAAGAAAGAAAGAAAGAAAGAAAGAAAGAAAGAAAGAAAGAAAGAAAGAAAGAAAGAAAGAAAGAAAGAAAGAAAGAAAGAAAGAAAGAAAGAAAAAAGAAAGAAAGAAAAAGCAAGCAAGCAAGCAAGCCCGTAAATGGTAAGGGCTGGGCTACGATGACTGGCAGCATGGCTCCAGAGTGATCAGAACTGGGTGCCCCGGCCCACCATCTGGGACAGTAGGTCAATGGAGTTTTAAGGCTCCCAGAAACACCAAATGCAATTACAATGCTTCTCTCCCAACACACAGATGTTACAACAAATATTTTTAACTCCTTGCTGTGTACAATGATATAACAAGAACTTGAATGTACACTGGCATTGTTCTAAGTATGTTATTATTTCATTTAACTTCACACCGTATGGATAATAGTATCTCTGATTTTGGAGGAGAAACAGGCTTCAGTTGGTTAGAGAACTTCCCAAAGCTGCTAGTCAGTGGCAGAGGTAGGAATTCTACCATGTTGTGATAAGGGAGATAGAAAAATGCTTAAGAGACTTGAAGAAGTAAGAAATAATGAGTGGGTGAAGGGGAAAAAATGTGCAAAGAGGTTGCAGTTGAACTGATATTTAAAGGCTGGGTTGGATGGCACAGGGTATTTCAGGCTGAGGGCAGGTTGCCAGAGTGGGAGGTGTATTGGAAAGACTAGAGGCAGAGAGACCACTCAGGTTTGGCCCTCAAAGAGCTGTTGAATAAATGAACTGGTGCATGCATGAATGTATGAATGAATCAGGAGGGACTACAAAAGCACCATGAAAGTCATAATTGAAGGGAAAATAACAGTGTAAAGGTGGACTGTGTAGGGCTTAGCAACCGATGGAGGATTTTGGTAATAGGGAACCAGTGGGGGCACCTGGGTGGCTTGGTCAGTTAAGCGACTGCCTTCAGCTCAGGTCATGATCCCAGGGTCCTGGGATCAAGCCCTTCATCGGGCTCCCTGCTCAGTGGGGAAGTCTCCCTCTGCCTCTCCCTCTGCCTCTGCCTCTGCCTCTCCCCCTCCCCTTGGTCATTCTCTCTCTCTCTCTCAAATAAATAAATAAAATCTTTAAAAAAAGGGGGGGGAACCAGTGGGAGAGAATGTCTAGGCTTGGACAACTTGAATCTGAAATGGCAGATACATTTTGAAAAGTTCCTCCAAGAATGGGAAATGACATCTAGAATTTGGAAATAAGTTCAATATGTACACCTGTCAACTAACTTAGTCGCTACTATTGCAAAGAATTAATCCTAAGGGAAAAAAAATTAAAGTTTTGGAAACACTTTTTGGCCAAGTGAAATTTTGTGCAATGCCACTTTCGCCAATAAGGGAGTTACATATTTAAAAAGAGAAGAAGGTCAGGAGTGACAAAGTGAAATGATAAATTGGCAACAAAAATACTGTCTCATTTCAGGAGAAGGTTCAGTGTTTGCACATGTTTACCAGCTGCCTTCCATGAAGTAGTTTTGGGGTTCTATACCAAGCTAATGAGATTTAGCAAAGATGAGTTGTGATCAGGCCAATTTGTGCATTTCCCTTAAATGCTGAAGTTCTGGGAAACTGATTTACATTGAAGAGGAATTTGTGGTAATGTTCTGGGAATGTGAGACCAAAATTTCCAGTCTGTCAAAGTCTTTAAGAGAATTGAGAAAGTTGTACTTAGAATGTAATTATTAGCGTGACCTCTTTTGAACTCCCCAAAATATAGGCAGGTTTTGGTTTTTAAATGTTTGAAGTTCTTTACACCATCTATTGGAAAAACAAACACACACAAAAAGATGGTGATTTCATTCAAAAATAATCTGTTCATTCATCAAGTGGATGGAACCATTTTCTAGCAGGTAGCTCTCCTTAAATATCTTGCCATCCCATAGTGTGAGTAAGAACCGTGTCCACACTAGTTAGGGTACAAATGTCTGGGGAAATGAGGACAAGAGGGAACTTTTGGCAAAGTGAAGCTTATCGGCTGATACAGACTGGGGGGTTTTGATCCTGTCATGATGTGAAGGCTTCAGAGGTTAATGATGACTATGGAAAACAGTCCAGTATAGAAGCATCTAAGATAAAATTCTTGTAAATTTTTGGCCAGGAACCTAAAACTTGCTTCAGTCTGTGGCTGCATTTTTTGTGCCAAATAAGAAAGCACTTTGCTGGCTCTTTTTTATAGAAGGTCCAAATGAGATAGATTGGAAATATGTACTTTGAACAGCTAGGCAGAGTCTCAGGAAGTTTGCCAAACAAGATTTCCAAATAAAATGTTTGGGAAAGAAAACAGGGATGGACTTTGCAGATGCTGGATGGGTTCCACCAGCCATCTGTGCAAAGAGTTACTTGGTACCACATGAGCCGAGAGCTATGAAGTGGCACAAAACTATCAGCAATAACTTCATTGTTAAACGGGCTCATTTATTTACCCAGCAACCCTCTCCTCACCAAGATAAAGTATCTACATTTCCTTGAGAAACAATAATGATGACCAAAATTATTTAAACATAAAGGAATTTCAGCAATTGAACTATTACCTCAGTGCTAATGCATTAGCAGTCAAAGAAGGCAGATTAATTTACTTACGGTGAGCTAAGTGCATTCTTGGCTCGCAAAGGGGAATCATTTGCTTACTTAAGCCAGAGATCCCATTTTTGACGGCAAATGTCACTGCCTGGATTTCCCTTTGACAGTCTGGCAACCCCGCACCCCTGTTATAGTATCCATTTATTTGTCTTATTTTCAGCCAGATTAATCCATTCTGTTTTGACAAGAAGACTGATGGGTAATTGATAACTGTGATAGACACAAACAGAAGAGTTGGATGCTGAATAATTCAGCACTTTTCAGTATCAATAAGAGAACAGGTTGAAGAATTTGTGTCTCTATTTACACTTAAACTAAACTAAGTCAGCCCAGACATTTATGCTGCCAGTCTATCAGAAAACCAAACAGTGTACATTCGGTTTCCACCCGACAAAATGTTTTATAAGCTTGTAACAATATGTGTGAAGCTGCCAGAATAATAAATAGGTACAGCAGCCCATGCATGCTAATGTTATGTTGTAAGCAGTTTTGTTGACAAGTGCTAATACTTCTTTCATACTATCATCAAAAGCAGCTAATACAACAGCCATTATTTGCTGGCTTTCCAAGCAAGACATGATGGATTGTGACCTTAATATGGGTTAGCCGAGTTTTGAAAGTTAAACAACTTGCAATAAATCATAGAATTATTACAATGCAGTTTAATTGGTTAAGGACTGTTTATTTCCTAAACAGGGTGAAAAATTTCTGTTTCGGCACTTTTAATTTGCAAAGTGCATTTTCATTATGAATGGCAGTTTAATATTCTACTCTTTTGTCATGCAAAATATGCAACACGCAGGCAATCTATTAATTGGACAAAAATGCATTGCAAGCGTAAATTATCCTTTATATCATCACTTGTGAGCTTTTACATCTATTAAATGTGTTAAATGGAACATAGTTAAAGACTATACAACTTGCAGGCTACTTCTGAAATTTAAGGGAAGCTTCAAGATGATTTTAATGACCTTTATTTTTGACAAAATAAAGTAATTAGGTAATTGTAAATATAAAAGGCGATTTAAAGAGTTACTGTTTCCTTAAGGCATAGGTGCATATGTTTTATTGATTCAGCGGGAAACAGACAATAGCACTGGTTCATATTGATATGTCTTGAGAAATGGAATCCACCAAGCGGGTGTATTTACTTCTTTCTTTGCTACATTATAATTTCTGAACAGAAATTTCCATTGGCAAATGTGTAGAAAAAGGTGAGTAAGGCAGTAGCAAACTGATACTGTAGCATAGCTCAGCATAACTGAATAGCCACCTCCATATGCTTTGGTTCAGTGATGTGCCTTTGCATGGGGCTATTTAGAGCCCAGAAACAGTAACAAAATACTTTGTACTAGGAATGTTGATATGACATATGCTCAATTTTAAGAATGCCAGATCTTTCAATGTGTTCCTGTAAGACTGCCTTAAAATGCATGCAACCTATTCATTTACACACAGCTCTGAGCCCATTTCTCATATTTATTGACACCTGGGCAGACCTTTAAAAAATGTAAAGCTTCCACTGACTTCAAATATTATCCATAGGTTGGCCCAGTGGAAGCAAGGATGCTTTTGTGCTGTCACTTCAAGTCTCCTTCAAAGTTATCGATTGTCTGCAATACAAACTGAAAGTTGAAAGTACACTTTGGATAGGCATTCTATTCCTTTTTCCTAGAGTAAAAAAGTGTGAATGTGAGAATGTGCATTCTGTGGTTTGAAAAGAAAAACTAAGGAACATTTTTTCCCATTTAAATCATTCACAAAAGCAGTACGTTAAAATAAACTGTCTAGAAAAATGATAAAGAAGGTGGAAACCAAAAGTTGTGCTTTTATGTTGTTATATGGTATGCGCAGTAGTGCTTCAGATTGTTAGAAATTTCATTCTAAAAAAAAAAAGACAAAACTAGTTACGGAACTTTAATCTTGGACTAATCATTTCTGATCCCATTTGATCATTTCTCCTCCCATTTAAATGCCTTGCTTACCTAAGCTATGCAGTGTCTCTTCATCAGAAAAAAAGAGATGAGGCAAAGGGAGCCAGGGAGGTGGAGGGAGGGAGAAGGAACGGAGAGGCTAGGGGAGGGGGTGGGGAGAGTGTCAGGGGGAGACTGTTGCTCTGTTCTGCTGATTGTACTCTTTGCTATCACTCCTGATGAAATGCTAAGGCAAGACTCTACTGCCCAACAAGTAATATGTAATTATTTGTATTAATTATCATTAAGTATCACAAAACACTCATTTTAATAATGATTTAATGTTTTAACTTTATTTTCTGGTTTTTATAGATCGGAAAATTTTATCAGAGACATAGCCGTCACTTAGAAAATATAGGTGAATATGACCCAAATTGTTAACTTAAGGAAGCCATAAGAAGTTGAATTGATTACACCGCTTCTTGGGGCACTTTTCAAAGTCATAAATAAATGGGCAAAATCTGTATCCTGTGTAAGGACTGGAAGATTTCCTGAAAGCTCAGTTACATAAAATTGGAAGTACAGAACTATAAACTTAAGCATTTTGTTGATATGATCTTTTTTTAGTTATCACTTGCAACTGGCTTTTCACATTTTATTTTACTTTATTTTATTTTTAAAGATTTTATTTATTTATTTGAGAGAGAGAGAATGAGAGATAGAGAGCACGAGAGGGAAGAGGGTCAGAGGGAGAAGCAGACTCCCTGCCGAGCAGGGAGCCTGATGTGGGACTCGATCCCGGGACTCCAGGATTATGACCTGAGCCGAAGGCAGTCGCTTAACCAACTGAGCCACCCAGGCACTCTCACCTTATTTTATTATGAAAAGTTTGAAATGCATAGAACAGTTGAAATAATTTTATAATAAATACCCATATCCCTATATTCAGAATCACTTTGATCCTGCCATTTTAATATACTCACCTTTTCATATAGCTTCCTACCAATCCATCTTTCTACCCATCCATCAATTCATCTTATTTTTTGGTGCTTTTCAAAGTCAGTTGCAACCATCAGTATACTTCTCCCTAATACTCCAATGTGCATATCATTAACTAGAGTGCAAATTTTGTTTACTCCTTTTTTTCTTTTGAGGACACATTTGCACACAATGACATGCACAGATCTTAAGTGCAGCATTGGATGATTTTCAACAAACTATTAGTGAGTTCCAGTGATGTTGAGGAACTCTATTAGATGTCAACATGGAATGAGGTGCAGTGAACACAGAAGACTTAGAAGCCCTGTCTTCAGACTGCTTACCATTGCTAGGATGAGCTATTCTACAGGGGCTTCTCCTTAAGACACTAACCTTCTTCAGGTCTCATTTATTCTGTTTTACTAGGATAGGTAGTTTATATACTAGCCTCCATCAACAGTTACTATACTATCTGCTGTATACCTATCAGATGCAAAGCATCTGATCAAGTGCTATGGAGAACACAAAGGTCCATTAAAGAGCATTTGGTGAAATTGTACACTACACACCTAAAGTGGAATAATACAAGATTACATATATGTAAAAGTCAAGTGAGTAAGAGAAGGAATTTCAGGAAGTTCAGAGGAAGGAGTGTTTAGGAAGGCTCCCTTGACTCTATCTCCACATCATCCATCTATGAGCAACCAGACTGACCATTTAAAAAGTAAATCAGATTCTGTCATTCCCCTTGCTTAAAATCCCTCCATGATTTTCCAGCATACTTAAAAAAATGGCAGTCTCCATGAGGCCCTGTATGACCTGGCTACTTTCCCACCTCTGGGCCTCTCTTCTCACTGCCCATGTCCTGTTTGCTAGCCGCCTTTTTCTCACACACATCAAGCTTGCACCCCCATCACAGCCTCTCATGGCTGACCCCTTCTCATCATTCAGGTCTCAAGCCAGACATCCCCACTGCAAGGTTTTCTTTGCCCAAAGAAAATCACCCATACTCCTACAACCACCTGCCCAAAGTCAGCAGATATTTGGTGAAGGAGGAGACCTGCCTAGCTTGTTGGACTATCATGAAAAATGAGTTTACAGAGTTTGTGTGGAAGATTACTGGAGGGACATTGGAATGAAATTAGCAGTAAACTAGGAAAGAAGAGCCCTCCCCCCAAAATGAAAAGGAAGTATAAATAGGACTTGATGAATATAAATTTGTAGAGGGAAAGGGAAAAAAATCTAAGAGAACTCCAAGATACTCAAGTTTAGAAACTAGAAGGGAAACAAGCTCTGGGGAAAAGACCAATACTGATAACAGACTCTTCTTGGAATACTTATCATACAACATTTGTATACAAGCAAGAGAGAGAAATGAACTCCTCAGAAGTTTATTTTAGTACTGGAAACAAGCAGGACAATTTTACAAGCCTACCTAAGACTTTGCTACAATGAAAGATGTAATATAAATGAGATCAGAAAAAACCTCAAACTACTCTTTCCCCTGAGTGACTATATTATTAACTATATTAGTTTTTTGCAAGCCTGATATAATTATTTGACCACTGAAACCTGAATTTAGAAATATACAAAAATAAGATTTACAATAAGAAAATGTGAGTGAGTGTGACAACAACTGGTGATGGGTCAAAGGCATCTGAGATTATATACAGACAGTCCCCAGTTAATGATAGTTTGACTTAATGATTTTTGAGCTTTCCTGATGGTGCAAAAGCAATATGCATGCAGACAATAATGGCACTTGGAAGTTTGATCTTTTCACAGGCTAGCGCTATGGGGTAAAATTGTCTCTCCTGATGCTGGGCATTGGGCCCCAAGTCCCAGTCAGCCATATAATCATGAGGGTGTAAACAACTGATGCACTTAAAACCATTTTGAACTCATATAGCCATTTCATTTTTGACTTTCAGGGTAGTGCTCAAGAGATTACATGAGATATGTAACACTTTATCATAAAATAGACTTTGTGTTAGATGGTTTTGCCCAGCTGCAAGTTAATGTGAGTGTTCTGAGACATTTAAGGTAGGCTGGGCTTAGCTATGATGTTCAATAGGTTAGGTGCATTAAAATATTTTCAACTTACGATGGGTTTATGGGTTTAGTGGGACATAACCCTATCTTAAGTGAAGGCAGATCAGTATTGGAATGTCCTGAAGGGTTGCAATGTAAGGGACCTTCAGAGTCTTTGATGACACAGATGACATCTATATTAGGCAGTGTTTCTTTCCACCCTGACTCCTTTCTTAATGGTACAGCCTTTTTTTTTCTTTAGTGTGTTCACCACATCAGGAGCACATCTACAAGTTAAAACTCATGCAGCATTTTTTAATGTTTTTCAGTGAATTAAAGTACACCTGTGGATTTTAAGTCTTGAAATCTTTATATAGTTTAACTTGGACTGGCTTTTGTATATATTGTGTAATTTTTCCCCCACAATAACCTGAGAGCTAGACATTGCCCTTATATACAGATGAAGAAACTGAGGCTCAGTGATTTTCCTTCCTCAAGTTCTTAGCAAAGCCTACTAAGTAGTAGCTATTACTTTTGTTTCTTGAGAACTGAAACAGAGTATTATCACTGCAGAAAATTATTGAAATCCTCATATTCCTCCAACCTGCCCCAACTGCAACCCCTCCTCCCACAACCCATTCAGTATTTCATCAGCCCTGTAACTCTCATGAAAAATTATATTCAGTCTTGGGGCAAGTAAGATACAGAATTTTTTTTTAAATAGATCTTTCAAAAAATGTTACCAGCATGCTGACATCTTCATAAAAATTAGGGATCCTTGAGGTGTCAAATTGACTAACGCACAAACACTTGAAGAAGCTCAATATCCAGGAATGAGAGACAAACTTAAATACCTATCTTGTGTTTTCGTAGGTGTGACCTACTCCCTTGAAAAGGCCATTTCAATCTCAAATTTCCATTACTGTTTATCATCCAAAAAATATTGTTCAGTAATGCCTCATCGCTATACAAGAGTTGTGCCAATATTTCTCAGGCAACCTTGTCAATTTGAGTTATAGTACATGCTACTTAGGTACAGTAGAAATAAGTTTAAACTGCTGAAGACAGTGGAACTTTTCAAAGCTGTTCTTAAATGCTATGAAAGAGAATAATCATAACATGCTAATTTGTAGATTCCCTATTCTTATGTTCCTTGTTCTTGTCTCTACTGTGGCCTTAGGCAGAATTCTGTCATTTATCAAAATCACTTCTGTGTTCAAAACCCCATTTTTCAGTATTGAAAATATACAATTTTGTAAGTTAAAATAATATAATTTCCTATGCAGGTTTTTAGTCCATACTAGCCTTACCTACTACCTGTTAATATATTTTAAAAAATATTTTAATACCTTGATCCCTAACTACACAGAAAGGTAAATGATTTTAAGATATGGGAAAAATTCCTTTTTTTTTTTTGAGTTATGCAAGGATCAGGTCTAAAGTAAGAAATAGATCTGTGTGAATTTTTTCATTGCAACTATGGAGTTGCAATTCCATTACTCTTTATTCCACAAGGATGGAAAGAGTGCACTTTATTTATTTATTTTTTTGGAAAAATAAACACCCTGAGTTGGTAAAAATACCAATTACAAGAGTGTCTACCCTAAAAGTCAAATTCATTTTGTTTATTATTGCAAGTTATTAAAAGGCTTCCAGGCATGCATATAAAACCTGAAAGTTTGAATCTATCATATTAAATTAAAATCTCTCCATAAAAAAACTAAACCCAAATAGTTTATCAGTGAGGGAATGCCATGCCACCTCAGAAGTCAATACAAATAAGACTTTATTAAAACATAACTAAAATGAAGTTCCACAAGAATCCTCAATGGAATTGTGCTTCAGATTCAAATGTGGAGAGTAAAAATGTTTCGGCTGACCTTAATTTCCTTAAAGTAACAAAGAAAGAAAAGAAAAACAAATTCCATGACCAGCAACTGGAATTACACCATGAAAGAAAATATAGCCTCACAAAGATATATGTGAATGCATCTCAAGTTAGATAAGTCTTTGCTTTCATAAGAGAAAGTCATACTCCAATATCTATCCATCCTAAGTTGCTTTGACCATTTGTCTTAACACTTTGTGTACCTTCTGAAGTCAAACCCTACAATTTTCCGTAGCTGCCATGAGTTGGCGATGCAGATCATTTTCTTTTGTCTTTAGTTATCCTTTATTGCTTATCCTATCATGGATTCTTTTTTTCAGGGTAGTTTTCTATTTATTTTTCCCTGAAGCAACTCACATGTTCACTTATACAAAATTCAAAGGATGTGCTCAAATTTTGAAAATCAGGCTGTAGTCTAGATAAAATAGTTTTGCAGATGCATACAGTTGTATCATGTTGGCTGTAACTCTTCCCATTTTTTAACCAGATAATGAATGTTACTGTATCCCATCTGAAAGCTGATGTTCTACATTGTCATGTTAAATGCCTACAAAATATGTCATGAAATGAATGTTCCAAATATATGAATAATCTATAATTGAACATTTACCTGGTCTCTAATATTTTGTTTAAATAATGTCATGATAAAAATTCTTCAAATCTTTGAATATTCATCCAGATAGGAATGATATATTACTATTTTTGATATATAAACCAAAAATGCCAGAATTTAGCAACAGTTTCAAAGAGTTGAATAGCAAAGCAATTTTCCATATACATGTAAAAAATCAATTATTACCTTCATTCTGCATTCTTGTATAGTTCAATGAACTATAGAAAGCAAAGTAATATAAATTTTTTAAAATTATTTGTTTAGCTTTTAAAAGAAAAGGCCCTCCTAATAAACAACATGCAGTCTTTCATACTGACTTCCAAATATGGAAGATATGGAATTACTTCTGCAAACACAAAAAGGGAGTTTTGCATTTATGGTGATGGGCATTTAACGACCCACCACTATGCTGCCTGTGTAAACTTACTCTGGCATTTAGATGAGAAATATGCCTATATGGAACATTTTCATTCATTGCAGAGATGTACCTTGAGACCCTCCTATGTCACATAGAGCACGGATTAATGTCATGACTTTTGTATGTTGAAAACAGCAAAGTAACTGGGAGCTCAGGCAACTCTCTAGAGCACTATCCTCCATGTGGTGACTGAGCAATCAAGGCCACTTACATCTCTGAATCTGTCATCTCAACAGATACCCTCTTTTGTTGTCATGATGATGAAAGAGCCCACCAGAGGGTCTCCTCCCATTGGCAGTTAAATGCTTTGACACCTGGCAAATCTGCTCATAATCCAGAGGCCAGAACAAGTCACAGGTCTCCATCAAAACTGAAAAGGGACTCATGGACTATTTAGCAAGCATGACTGTCCTCATCACAGACATTATAAAGTCACTACCTAATTGTGTTGTTTTCCTAGTTTTTGTCATGGCTGTTATGAAAATCTAGGTGTTCAAGAAAAATTTTCTAAAGTTAATTTTTATTATAAAAGTTGAGCTGTATTCCCACTGGTGGGTGGGAGAAGCAAATAAGTTGAGGAGTTTTAGTGAAGATTAAGAACAAGGTGGTAATCGGTCCTCATCAAAGTGCAAGTAGTTTGCTTTCCTTTAGCAACAATTTTGGCATTTCCCAGATAGATAATTTTCTTCTCTTGTCTCCTGAATGCCAGAAGTAGCTGCCATTTTTAAAGACCTTTTTTTCTTATGCTTACATTTATGCATCTATAATTTTATTCTCTTTGTTTGAATCTAATAGAACTGTTTATGTCATACACAGTTGACCTGTTCAACTTGCTTCATTTAAAAATTATACAACTTTAGGACTTTGCACACTGAAGGTACTCAAAAAATGCATATAGAAAACTAAGTATAAGGGTTCCCCTTTCTCCATATCCTCGCCAACATCTGTCGTTTCCTGACTTGTTAATTTTAGCCATTCTGACTGGTGTGAGGTGGCATCTCATTGAGGTTTTGATTTGGATTTCCCTGATGCCGAGCGATGTTGAGCACTTTTTCATGTGTCTGTTGGCCATTTGGATATCTTCTTTGGAAAAATGTCTGTTCATGTCTTCTGCCCATTTCTTGATTGGATCAGTTGTTCTTTGGGTGTTGAGTTTGATAAGTTCTTTATAGATTCTGGATACTAGCCCTTTATCTGATATGTCATTTGCAAATATCTTCTCCCGTTCTGTCAGTTGTCTTTTGGTTTTGTTGACTGTTTCCTTTGCTGTGCAAAATGATGAAGTCCCAATAGTTCATTTTTGCCCTTGCTTCCCTTGCCTTTGGCAATGTTTCTAGGAAGAAGTTGCTGCGGCTGAGGTCGAAGAGGTTGCTGCCTGTGTTCTCCTTTAGGATTTTGATGGACTCCTGTCTCACATTTAGGTCTTTCATCCATTTTGAGTCTATTTTTGTGTGTGGTGTAAGGAAATGATCCAGTTTCATTCTTCTGCATGTGGCTGTCCAATTTTCCCAACACCATTTGTTGAAGAGACTGTCTTTTTTCCACTGGACGTTCTTTCCTCCTTTGTCAAAGATTAGTTGACCATAGAGCTGAGGGTCCATTTCTGGGCTCTCTATTCTGTTCCATTGATCTATGCATCTGTTTTTGTGACAGTACCATACTGTCTTGATGACTACAGCTTTGCAATAGAGCTTGAAGGCTGGAATTGTGATGACACCAGCTTTACTTTTCTTTTTCAACATTCCTCTGGCTATTCGGGGTCTTTTCTGGTTCCATACAAATTTTAGGATTATTTGTTCCATTTCTTTGAAAAAAGTGGATGGTATTTTGATAGGGATTGCATTAAATGTGTAGATCGCTCTAGCTAGCATTGACATCTTCACAATATTTGTTCTTCCAATCCATGAGCATGGAATGTTTTTCCATTTCTTTGTGTCTTCCTCAATTTCTTTCATGAGTATTTTATAGTTTTCTGAGTACAGATTCTTTGCCTCTTTGGTTAGATTTATTCCTAGGTATCTTATGGTTTTGGGTGCAATTGTAAATGGGATCGACTCCTTAATTTCTCTTTCTTCTGTCTTGTTGTTGGTGTATAGAAATGCAACTGAATTCTGTGCATTGATTTTATATCCTGCCACTTAGCAGAATTCCTTTATGAGTTCTAGCAGTTTTGGGGTGGGGTTTTTTGGGTTTTCCACATAAAGTATCATATCATCTACAAAGAGTGAGAGTTTGACTTCTTCTTTGCCGACTCGGATGCCTTTTCTTTCTTTTTGTTGTCTGATTGCTGTGGCTAGGACTTCTAGAAGTATGTTGAATAGCAGTGGTGATAGTGGACATCCCTGCCGTGTTCCTGACCTTAGGGGAAAAGCTCTCAGTTTTAACCCATTGAGAATGATATTCGCTGTGGGTTTTTCATAGATGGCTTTTATGATATTGAGGTATGTACCATCTATCCCTACACTGAAGAGTTTTAATCAAGAAAGGATGCTATACTTTGTCAAATATATGTACAAAAATAAGGGTAAATATGATGAAGGGATGAAATATGACTGTAAAGATGAAAATTATAAAAGATTTTATAAAAGGAATTAATAAGATAAGAAGTTGGCTGAAAAAAGAAAGAAGAGAAATTAAAAAAAAAAAAGGGAGAGAATGTGATCAGGCAGGAGACTAGAACAAAGCCATACACTAGAGATTTAGGGTATATTTTGGTCTGTTAGAAGAAACTGTATCCCAAAATTTTAAAGAGAGAACAGCTTAAATATATACAAAAAATAAGGTTAACTACAATGAAGGGATAGAATATGAGTCTAAAAATGAAAAATAAAAAAGGTTTTAAAAAAAGATGTCCATCAACAGATGAATGGATAAAGAAGATGTGGTGTGTGTGTATATATATATATATATATATATATATATATACACACACACACAATGGAATATTATGCAGCCATCAAAAAACCGAAATCTTGCCATTTGCAACCACCTGCGTGGAACTGGAGGGTATTATGCTAAGCGAAATAAGTCAATCAGACAAGGACATGTATCATATGATCTCACTGATATGAGGAATTCTTAATCTCAGGAAACAAACTGAGGGTTGCTGGAGTGGTGGGGGTTGCGAGGGATGGGGTGGCTGGGTGATAGACATTGGGGAGGGTATGTGCTACGGTGAGCACTGTGAATTGTGTAAGACTGATGAATCACAGACCTGTACCTCTGAAACAAATAATACCTTATATGTTAAAAAAAAGAAAAAAAAGAAGATAGTAGGAAGGGAAAAATGAAGTGGGGGAAATCGGAGGGGGAGATGAACCATGAGAGATTTTGGACTCTGAGAAACAAATGGAGGGTTCTAGAGGGAAGGGGGGTGGGAGGATGGGTTAGCCTGGTGATGGGTATTAAGGAGGACACATAGTGAATGGAGCACTGGGTATTATACGCAAACAATGAATCATGGAACACTACATCAAAAACTAATGATGTAATGTATGGTGATTAACATAACACAATAAAATAAAATTAAAAAAATAAAAATCATTTAAAAAAAAAACAACTAAGTATACCCTAAGAAAAATGTAGGTAGAGGAGAAACTTACCCTCTCAGGAAAGACAGTTGGGATTCATAAAATAGTTGGAATAGAACAAAATGGAGAGTGAGATCAGAGTGGGGTAATGGTCCAAATACAGGCAAAGCATGATCCTTGCTTGAAAAAAGAGGGAGCTCCAGGGCTTCCCTAGGAGATGCCAGAGGAAAGGAGCTGCCCCTTGAGGAAGCAGGACCAGGACAATACCAGGAAAGGAAGATTCAGCCAGCTGAGAGTCCACAAAGAGGCATACATCTTCAAAGTACGTCTTTAGACATCCAGGGTCTCAAGCTCACATATTCACTGTTTGCCCTTTCCCTTTTTAGGTCTTACTGCTTTGCAACTCTTCTTTAAGGATATACCAAATTACTCATTCCAATATAGTCAATATAACTAATCTTTAGTAATTATCAAAAACATTGACAGTTATCACTTCATGGTTCATTTGCCCTTCTCTAGCTCACATTAATTAAAGTAGGCAATCATGGAGCCTTTGCTGGTAGAGAAAGATTTTAATGCTATTTAAAGAAAATTTTTTAAGAAGTATTCCCTTCTGACAGAAATTTGCATCCTGATATTTTATTTGTATCTTTTTTTAATGTCATGACAAGAAATGGATTTGATTTTGAAGAGGAATCATTTTGAATGATTAACCATGAATTACTCTAATTAGCAGAAAATAATTATAGGTTGGACATAAGCTCTTTCGAAAGCAAAGGATAGCGTAAAAGACTATTGGAAAAATAATACCACCTGATAGATGTTGAGATGAATCCAAAAGAGAGCTTTTCTTTGAATCAATCTTCAACTAAGGCATTTAAATGCCTCCCATTAGAAAACATTCATATTCCTGCAAGACAAAAATTATTAGCAAGCATATGTTGTCGGTTAGAGAATCTTTGGTGTAATAATTAAAGAAGACATCTTTAATGCTTCCAAAGAAGAAAATACGGTTTCACTTGTTCTTTTCATACCACTTTCTAGATCTGAGACCTTAGATAGACTCAGCATATTTGTACACTGTATGTGGAGTTTAACATATTCATTTCCCTTGGAAAATGTTTGTCAAATGATTGACATGACAGAGTTGCACTTGTGGCTCCTGTCTCCTGAGAAGAGCTTGTGGAACAGGACATGTGGCAAACTGATGAGAAAAGGTAACAGATAGATTCCATTTGCGATTTCAATCAGTTTCTGTAAAGACCATCAGCAGGACCTAAGTGAGAGCTCACAGAGGGGTGCAGTCCACTCAAAGTACATTTTTGAGCTAAAGATAGCCCAGAGGTGGAACCCAGGAGACACATCCCAGATATGGCACCACAGATAACTAGCTAATAACAGATGCTATCCATCTCATAGGATTGTAATATGGTGAAAATGAAATGTGAAATTAACTTTTCAAAGTTAAAAGCAGCAACAGCAACAGATATAGTGTTATTTGGTCAAAATATAGTTTTCATATATTTTATTTTTACCAATAAAAACATACTGACACTATTAGAAATGAGAAGTATCTGGTGTATGGTTGAATAAAGCATAACTTACTTTTATATAAACATCATATAGAAAAATAAATAAAATGATGCCTTAGTGCATCAAGGCATGCTTTTATACTTGTTGAGAGCTAATTATGCAAGAGTGCATCTTTACAAAGTAAATATATGGTGGCATACTAATATTTGGTCACAAATGGTCTCTCGGGATATTTCATTGTGACTTTCCAGGTTAGGTTCCAATTTAGAG
Organism: Eumetopias jubatus; assembly: GCF_037043125.1. Lineage (NCBI taxonomy): Eukaryota > Metazoa > Chordata > Mammalia > Carnivora > Otariidae > Eumetopias > Eumetopias jubatus. The sequence continues at coordinate 72,588,591 of NW_028274811.1, read as the reverse complement.
AATAACATTCTTGCGACTTAAATCCTTGCTTTTTTCTGTATTGCTCTCCTGCTACCATCTAGAAGGTTTTCTTGGTTAATGAAAATAGTGAGATTAAGACTTATGCATAGGGGCGCCTGGGTGGCTCAGTCGTTAAGCGTCTGCCTTCGGCTCAGGTCATGATCCCAGGGTCTTGGGATCGAGCCCCACATCGGGCTCCCTGCTCTGCGGGAAGCCTGCTTCGCTTCTCCCTCTCCCACTCCTCCTGCTTGTGTTCCCTCTCTCACTGTGTCTCTCTCTGTCAAATAAATAAATAAAATCTTTAAAAAAAAAAAAAGACTTATGCATAGAATAAATAGCTATTCCTACCTGCTCAAAAAAAAAAAATTACAGCATTCCTCCATCCTTCATCATATTATCTTTTCCCTTCTTCCCTGAAGTATTGAATCAAATATTATCTTTAGTGAATCATCATTAAAACATATGTTGGTTGCCTAGGAGAAGAGAAAAGCCCAAGAATCTCTTTCAGTCTTCTCACATTGGTTACTGGCATGGATTCTGTTGTTCAGTTAGCTAAAATAGTTTTACAGTGTAAGCCAGTTGTCCTTGTTTGACAAGGATTTCAGGAGAATCTCTCTAGTGGTTGTAATAGATGACCTTTTTAATGTTCCTTTCAACCCTAAAATGTTTTATTACAAGTAGTTCTGTGTAGCCCAGGAGTGGCATGTGAGAAAAAGGAAGGGGGATACTAAATGGAAGTGAAGAGGTGAGATCATCAAGAATAATCACACACTTCAGTCGTGCCCAGAACTGGAAGGCAAAAGCACAGATGAGAAAAGTGGACCCTGATACAATGTCTAACATGCTACATACATCCTAACTTCTCAAGCTTTACATCTATTCTTCCTGAGCAGAGGAAGTAGGATTCACCAAAAAAAGATAAGGTTCTTTGGGGAAGAGGGGAACAAAAAGACTGTGTATTTGTTCCTTCAGTGATGGATGGAATTTACCAGAGAATAAGGGAGGTGGATATCTCATTCTTTAGGGGCTACTTAGATTTCCTTGAAAATCTTAAAAGCTCCAGCAACCAAGGAACTGAGCTCTGGCTTCTTGGTGACAGAATGGACTGGTGGCTAGAGAACGGGCAGAAGCTGTAATGTTTTCCTCCTAACCTTGTCCACTGGGCCTTATCCCTGATCTTCAAGGACCTCCTTCTTGTAGAATGTTCCTTCATCTGGTCTCTTACCACAGACTTAGCTGAGGGCTCTGATGCACATATGGCCACATCTGATTTCACAGAAGTAATTCTTACAGGTATGTTGGTGGGATTTCATGGTCTGTATCTGTAAGGACATAGAAATACATACAATTTTCTTATGGTCAGTAAATATCTTGTGAATTGGATCAGAATGTCTTGTCATGTGGCAAATCCTAGGGGAGGCCAGGGATGAGGCAGATTCCTAATCCTGGTCAATTAGGTGGAGAAGTTACTCTCAACTCAAGCCTCTTTTGGAATCTTAGCAGGCTCTACCCCTTGGGCTACAAGGGTGGGACCCTCGGAGTACTCCGGAGTACTCCGTGGGAGGATGAGCATGATCAGCACCATCTCTTGATGGGATTAAAACCCAACACAGGATTCTCTTGGAAGAAAATGAATAAGAATTCTAATAACCTGGCTTTAATTTTTTTGATTACAAAATAGTGAAGTAATTAAAATGAAGAGGCATGTATAACTTCACACAAATGGATCAGTGGTTAGCAAGAAGTCTGAATTATAGATCATTCTAACACATATTTTTGCCAGGTAGAAGAATCTGCTTTAATTTTCAAAACAGTATTAACTATTAGTTCTCATTCTCATATTAAAATAGTTCTAAGACTTTTAGTGCAGTTTGTCCTCTTCAATTGGCTCACCATGTACAAAAATATAAAAAAGAACCAGATCAAATTATTTATCACAAATTCTTTTTAAAGAGGAATTTTAAAAACAGCTTTATTGAGATATAATTGATGATTATATATGATAACATGTACAAAGTAATAAGTACACATTAGTAAGTTTTGACATAATATGTATACCTTTAAACTGTCACCAGAATCAAGACAGTGAACATTTCCATCATCCCCAAGAGTTTCTCATGCCCTTTGATAATGCTTCCCGCCTAACCCTCCCCCATTCCCAAGCAACCAGAAATCAGCTTTTGGTCACTATAGATTAGTTTGCATTTTCTAGAGTTTTATATGAATGGAATCATACAGTAATACTCTTTGTCTGTTTTACTCAGCATAATTATTTTCAGATTCATTCCTGTTGTTGCATGTTCATTTTTATTGTTTATTCATTAGTTATTAGACATTGGAGTTATTTCCAACTGTTGACTATTACAAATAAAGCCACTATTAACATTCATGTGAAAATACAAATTCATATAGCTTATTTTTTTAAAGAAAACATTTATTTCTTTATAGGTCATGACCTTAACAAGGTAATAGTTATAATCTATGACCAGTATATCATTCCTACAAATTGGTTTTGCCTTAGGTTAACTGCATTCAATTAAAGAACTATTTATAGAGTATTAAGTATGTATAAAGCTTTTAATGATAGCTAATATAAGAGCACAAAGATGGATAGGAGATAAATATATAAATAATGGGGAAGCTGAATAAAGTAAATGTCATAAAAACAACAACAACAACAAATCTATGGGTTAGGGTCACAGGAATAATATCCAGTTGAAAATAAGAAATTCATTGAGAACGGGTAATTTGCTGGAGACTTTGAAGCATGGGTAGGATTTTAGCATGCGATGTTGGGAAGAAGTATGCAGTGGGAAGGAAGGAACATAATTAGAGCTTAGAGGCAAGATACGTGGGGTAAATGCTTGGACAAAGCACTCCAAATTTAATTGTAGCACAGGGATCAACTCTATGATATGTTGGCAATCTCCCGTGTCCTCAGACCTCTTCTGGAATGTTTGATTCTGCACTTTAGTTTAGTTCAACAGACGTTCCTTCAGTGCCCGTAGTGACAAGCACTGTGCCAAAGCAAGGGAAGAAAAGATGAAAAGGTATACGCACTCTCTGCCCTCAGATCACTTACAATGGGGCAAATCCTTTCAAGTATTATGGTTACTAGAGATATGCTTGGAATGCTGTTGGACGGAGAGGAGCACCTAACCCAGCCTGTGGGGTCAGATCAGGCTTTCCAAAAGCAGAATGGTTGGAACTCAGTCTAAGTTGACCAGTCAGTGTTAGGTAAAAAACAGAAGCAAAGGTGTTCAAGGCACTGGGGAGAAAAGCATGAACCAAAGTAAAAGGTGTGACATAACATTTGATTTTTGAGAAACTTGAGTTCAGGGTTGCAGAAGCATTCATTGGAGTGGTTTCTAAGGGGTATCATTACTGCTACAGTTGTTTTGGGTTTTTTTGTATGTCTGGTTTTTGATATGATCTTGAGATGGGAATATAGTTTTAGGCTTTCACTGTAGGCCCACATCCTTAACCTAAAGACTTTGGAGTTACGAATGATGTTACACCTACTTATTTATGTGAAGCATTACAGTGTTATACACAGAAGTGTTCCTCCTACCCTATAGTTCTGTGTTCTCAACCCTGATCTCATAATTCTCTATGTTTGAAATAAGTTTGAAGAAACTAAATTTAAGTCAAGACTGTCCTTTTAAAATATAGGCTTATCTACAGTATGGGTATATGTAACTAAATATGCTTTTCACTGGGCCACTAGTTCATCCTGAGTATGTAAATAGCAGAAGCAGCATCAGGGTTTCATTCACCGCTCAGTTTTGTGGCAATTGTGCGTCACTACAGAAGCTCAGTCTTCATGATTTCTCATTTGTGGAGCTCTGCTCAGCTACAAAAGAGGGTACTGTGTGCTGAGATGTGAAATCAGACACCACTGTGAAATGTACATTTGTAAAAGTGAAGCGCTTTAATCTTTTGCTAAGTTCTGATTATGCTATTTATTTCAGTTTTATGACAATACAAAGCAATATATACCATTTGAAATTGTCTATACTCACCAAATATAATGGCAAATTAAAAGATGTAAAGAGTTAAGTTTGAAATGTTTCCCTCAGTTATCTAGATATTTGAACTCTGAAAGGCTTGAATAATTGCCTCAACATCAACTCTTACTTGTATGTACAGTAAAAGAGGGAAAAATCCTGGGAAATTTTCATATTTTTCCCTTATGTCAACATTAATATGTCATAATATTTTTTGTTTTATGGGACTGATTTCTAGTTGATGGAGAATTTTAAAGTGAAGATAATCACAATAATTAAGGAGTAAATGTGTAAATGAGGACTTGATTCGAGTTATTTAATTAACATAAATTCATGGAAATTTGGCAACTGGAGGATTAAAATATAGATTTTAATCTAATCTGTTTCTGTACTTTTCAGTTCTCCTAAAATATCACCAAAGAAAGGGCAATGGTAGTGGGTTAGAAATGTGTAAAACAAAAATCCAGCAAACTATTTCCTGTTCTTTTGTGGCTGTCTCTGGCATAGGGAAGTTCTTAGAAAAAATTCTGGTGAATCTGTTCTATGAAGGGGAAGGGAGGTGGTGGAGAAAAATGGCTCACCTCTCCAAATGCAGCCCTAGTGGTATTTATGCTAATTGACTCAGGGCAGGCTGAGCCCTCTAGTGTAAATGGGAGCCTGGCAGGGCTGGCCCAGGGTCCTCCAGCACCAGGCAGTCACGGCCTTTTACCTCCTTTTATCACAAATGAATGGCTTTATTCCTCCTGACCAGTGTGAAAAGCCAAGTAAAAAAGTCTAAATGATAGCAACGAAACATATCTTCTACTCAAGCTGAATGGGACTGGCTCCCAGCAGCATTTCTCTCAGCATGTCTTACACAGATGTTCCTCTCTCTGTCTCTATTCCCACTGCTACTCCTCCCTTTTCATCCTAAGTCTCAGACTGAGGGTCCAGATTCAAGCCTAAATCCCTTCAATTTACTGCCAGAGTGACCTTCCTTAAACAGTGCTTTTGCTACATTCTTCCTTTGTTCTCTGTTTTCTACAGTTACACAGAACCGATACCTACTTAGGGTCAAATGAACCAGCAGATGTGTAATTCCAAACCGAGAGGATAATGTTAAGGTGATAAGTTGGGGGTGTTGGACCAGCCTGAACAAAGCATGTTGGGAGAGCCTCTTTCAATGGGATGAACTGACTTGTCTTCCCTAAATACACCAAAATCACAACAAAGGAGTCTGGTATGGGGTCAGGAAGAGGCAGTGAGATAACGGATGCTAGTTTGGATACTGAATCTTTTTTTATTTGTTAAGGTTTTATTTATTCATTTTGACAGAGAGACACAGCGAGAGACGGAACACAAGCAGGGGGAGTGGGATACTGAATCTGAAGTGCCAGATTTCATCTTGGTTGAAGTATGCAGAGCTGAAAATATAGACTTGGAGCTTATCAGGGAGGTCTTAGTTGTGAGAGTCCTCAGGGATGCCTAGGGGTTCACTTGACAGAAACTGATAAGATGGCCAAAGAAGGGTTTTAGAGTTAAGAGAAGAGGGGGCTAGGGATAGGTGGAGGAGGAGCTATGGGGGACTGATTGATCAGACAGGGAGAAGGACAATCAGAAGAGAAGAAGAAGGAAGAAAGCAATGAGGAGAAGGTTTCTGGAAAGAACAAGTATTCATCAGTTCAAATGCCAGAGATTAAGACCAAAAGTGTTCACTGATTAGGCCAGGGAGATTACTGTGACCACAAGAAAATGCATTCAGCAGTGAGGCCCACCCTTTACAAGAAGCTTACTGGAGAAGGAAAGGAGTCAAGGCATTAGGTAATGGGAGATAAGGAAGGGACTCATAAAAGGGGACTAACAAAGCAATAACTAGATTAACATAATCAAATGGCTTTTAGAAAGATGAACCAGGGAAAATGGGAAGAGAGAAATACAGAAAGCAAGTACTTAGGCAAATGAAATTAGCAATAATAAAAATAGAAGGAACTTGAATTCATAAATCTTTCTTTCCATCTTCATCTCATATTTAGATCCATACAAAAACATATCTCTACATTCTCCATCAATATTTCAGCTCATCAATTTTTTTAAAATATCTGATTCTTCACAACCCCCACAGTAAGTCTAAGGTCAAATCTGTTCTGTGCTGCCTTCAGAACCCCTTTTTTCCATTCCTCAATCAATGGTGTTTCCTTCACGCTGGTATACTGCTTGCATTGATCTCTCCTCTAGCCCGTGTAAAATGTACCTACTGGACGAACACTTGTGCTTCATGCATACGAGGTCCGTTTTCTTACTACTTTCATTAGCTTCCGCTCTCCTCTGGTAATAAATTCAAATGGTCACTCAGGCCTAATCTCTTCTTATTGCCATTCTGATCCTCCTTTTCCATTTCCTTCACTGTCATTCCATCTTGCTTCCTGAGTCCCTGAATATTTGTCACCCAGTACGTTCTGCAACTTAAAAAGTCATCTTTCTGAAGCTCTCACTTCTATTTTCTTGTTCTTTGAAATTGTTTGCCTGTCATATTTCCTAAATGAATTCCTCAATAGAAAAAGAGAATCACTTGAACATTTTGATTTAGACCATCCTACTCTTAACCAAATACTGCATTTCATACATATAATTAACAATGTTGTAATGATTTTTTCTTTGTCAAAACTCAGGCTAGTCCCTCACATTAACATTGGGGAAAAGTTGAATGGAGATTATTTGAAGGGTGTTCTAAAGCTCAATAATGTGTCACAGTTACTTCTGTGTTTGTTATCTTTCCATTGAATTGGGGCATTTTGACTCCTAGAATGCAAAAATAATTCTTTAAGCCTCTAGAAGCCATTAGGACATCAGCCAGTGTTATGTTTGCAAAGGGGCATAGGAAGAAATAAAGTTTGATTAAGGCAAGATAAAGATGACCCAGGACCACAGGAATTTCTCAGGGTACAAGCTCTGGAGCCACTACAGTGGATGGCTTTGGGCAGCTAAGCTCGGCAAGAATACTCAGTTATGTATTTAGGGGAAGAGGCTGGAGGAGGGGAGAGTGATGCTAACTAATCAGGAAAGGATGTTGAGGTGAGACAAGGTCAAAATGAAAATGAACTTCTCTTATATCAGAGGTTTGCCTCAATGACTAAAGGTCTATTTTGAAGGGTTTCCTTTTTATTATCCTTTTCTTTAATTTGAGAGTTTAATTTCCATTTATCTTTTTAGAAAGATTTTATTTATTTATTCATGAGAAACAGAGAGAGAGGCAGAGGGAGAGGGAGAAGCAGGCTCCCCGCTGAGCAAGGAGCCCGACGTTGGGCTCGATCCCAGGACTCAGGATCATGACCTCAGCCGCTTAACCAACTGAGCCACACAGGCGCCCTAATTTCTGTTTCTTTTCAAATATGTCCCCGGTTAGTTAACAAGAGAGGGAGGAATCCAGCCTTTATAGAGTTTCTTTTCCAAGCATCACATTGGTTGTAGGTAAATTTATAGGAGTCGGGGTTCATTTGCTCACTTACTCATTTATGCATATACTCATTCATGCATTAAAAGATAGTGAAAGTGTGGTGTGTGCTAGGTACTTCAGCACTCTGTACAGAATGGTAAACAAGACAAACATAGTTCCTCTTCCTCCTGGGGTTTAAAGTAGGATGTACAGACACAGAGAAAAGCAGTATGGTCCAGCGTGACATGTGCCATGACCAGAGAGGGACAGGTGCTGCCTTAAACACTGAGCAAGGAACTTCAATCCAGATTAGGAACAACAGCAAGGACTTGACAAGAACACTTCAGAATGGAAAGGACAGGAGTTGGCCAGGCAAAGCTGGAAGGAGGGGCAGAGACGTGAAGGCAAAGAAGCAAAGTAATATTCCATTCTAGAAAAGAGCACCTGTATCACTCAAGATGTGAAAGAACGTTGTACTTTCACATATGTGAATAAAGTTATCTGAGGCTGGAAATCAGAGTTGAAGAGTTAACGTAAATGATGAATCTAGGTCCCTGTGATAAAGGACTTTTGTGGGCTCTGCAAAGAATTTGTCCTGAGGACTATGGGAGAATCAAAATTTTAAATAAGGAAATGACTTAACCAGATGTCCTTTGTAGAGAGTTGGTTCTCACTGAAAAGTGGAGATGAGTTTAGAAGGGGTGAGCAAGATAGGAGATAGTAATACCAACTTGCAAGTCTCTCTTGCAGGGATTATAGCCAGAGATAATGGTGTTCTAAATTAAGTTAGCGGCAGAGGGGATTAATTCAAAAGATATTTAGTAGATAAAATAGGACTTGGTGGTTTATCCAACAAAAGACAAAATAAAATCATGATGCTCAAATGTCTCATTTGGCCACTGGATAAATGGTTCTGTCATTCGCTGAGATTGAGAGCACCAGAGATAAAGCCTTTTGTGGGAAGAAACACCCACGATGCCTAGCAAAACTTTCAGATAAAAAAAAATATGAAGCTCACAGACAGATAGCAGCCAGAGTTATAGATCTGGGGCATCATCAGCATACAAATGGCTGGGGGAAATAAATGAGCTCACCCAGGCCAAGAGTATACAATCTCATTAAATAAGTAATTAGGTATTGTTTGATAGCAGTCTCCATGATTAGACTTAAAGCTCAATGAAGGCAATAACATTATTTCTGTTCACTAGAACAAAACTTAGTACTTTGTCTATAGTAGACAACTAGTCAATAATTTTTGAATGAAAAAATAATACCCACTGAGCCCATGGTCAATTACAAAGGAATATACAAATGTATGTGATTAATATTGATTATAACCAGTCAAATCCACACTTGCTACAATAACCTATTGGGAACTACATTTTATACCTCCTTTCTTGAAATGCATGCATCAAAATTGGGTTTGACTGGTTATGTTTTACATGAGAATATTAATATCTATATAGTATACTGAGTAGCAGGCACTGGAGAAAAATGTCCTCTTTGTTCAAGTACCTTAGAGTGCCTCAATTTCCTTATCTATGAAATGAGGATCATAGAGCTAGTGATAGAATGAAAATGACATAATATACACAGCTACTGAGACCACAGAAGTACTCTAAATAATATTATTAATAGTATTTAAAATGTTATCAAAGGAGTGCCTGGGTGGCTCAATAAGTTAAGCATCTGACTCTTGATATCAGCTCAGGTCTTGATCTCAATGTTGGTAGTTCAAGCCCCGTGTTGGGCTCCACACTGGGCACAGAGCCTACTTAAAAAATAAACAAAACAAAATGTAACAAAACAAAACAAAAAACATTATCCAGGTGGCACTTCTCCATGGTGTTTCCACGTGTCTAGGATGTCTTTTGTTCTGAACTATCTTTTCAAGGATGTTGGCATAGGAAAAAGCCTTGGAAGACAGAGGTAGTGACTCTTTCAGGGCAGAGAGCAGATTTGTTTCTTCACCAGGATAATAAAGATAATGGCTCCCTCACGGGCCAAAGGTTGGCAGGTTCTCTAGCAGCCCTCTTATAAGAGTAGGTTTCCTAAGTTTGAGGTTCTTCAGCTGAGACGCAAACCCACTATGTGTGCAGCATCTCCCTGGGCCAACCCTCATTGCCCTGTGGGACTTGAGGAGCAATAGTAGCCAATGGGAACCTGAAGCTCATGTTGCCTCCAGTGCCCTGAATAATTAAGGTCTTTGCCTCTTTCCTAAGGGCCTGTGTCTTTGTCAGTGTTTATGAAACCGTGACAGCCTATTTTGTTAGCTTTAAAACACGGTAAAATCTCAGACCCTTCACTTTTCTTGAGAAAGCAGTGTCTTCAGTGTAGACCTATATATTGTAAAGCTTTGATGCAGATATTTTAAGATACTATTTCCCAATCTTGACATTACAAATTTTTCATAATTCTAATTATGAACAGTATCTAAACAGGAGCTCAAGAGACAAGACTGTTTATTTTTACTTTGAAGAATTCAATCTTTTTGCTTTTTTGATTGGGAAAAAGTTTCAGAAACACAAGACTACTTTGTTTTTAAAAATTTCTTCTTTTTTCACAACCCATGGAGGACAAATGTGTATAGGACAGATCTTTACTATCTTAATAAATATGAAATATCACAAGTATGTGTTGAAATCACATGAATATTCACAGTATTGACAGCAATCATTGAATAGATAGCATAGATAAAAGGCAGCCTTTGGGTCACAAAAACCACCTACATGTTAAAGCAGAGTAACAACTGTGTATTTATGTATATGTCAGGTGATCTCTCATCTAACTTACCAGTGTTGATTCGGGTATGGGCATATAATTTCTAAAAAGACCCAATTTTAATTTGTGTGTATGTGTGTGTGTGTGTGTGTGTGTGTGTGTGCACATCATTGTCTCCATAAAACACATAGTCACATCTCAGAATGCAGTTAGGGATATGCTTTGTAAGGAAATATCATGAACCGGGAGCTAAAGATGAAGAATGTTCACCAGGATCAAATGTGAACAGATGAGATCCAGTAAAGAACAGTGTGTGTAAATCTAAAAAGGGGTGGGGGACAGCAAAATACAAAGACAAGAAGGTAAAAACTGAGTTTCAAGGAGGACCCAAATAGTAGACAAAATGTACAAGAGATTGATCTTACTTGAATAATCCAAGACAGGAAAAAGATAAAAGGAGAAGTAAAGGATCCAGTGTGCCTTAATAGAGGGAGCTGGAAATACAGTACAGGAGAGGTAGAGCAGTAAGGCCTTGAGCAGGCAAGACTTCCTACAACAAGGACCACTAACCTGAGAAAGGAGGAGTTCTCCATGATGATATGTGACCTTACTCCAGAAGACAAAGAGATTGACTTGGCAGCTCAAGAACCTTATGTCTCCAAAGACCAGAAGACAGTAACTCATGCTAGTAAAAGATGGTAAAAGCGGAAGAACATACTGAGAGTTTGGTAAACAGAAATGTTTATGATATGGGGACCATGGAGGGGACCATTGGCACCACAGAGGCACTTGAGTGTTCTTAAAGCACAGGTGTCACGTTCTGTGGCAGAAATGAAACCTGAACTACATTAAATAAACACGAAACTACACCAATAGTATTTCTAAACTGTGTCTCCTCTGCAGATTTAGTTGTCGTCCTGGGGCATCCGTTTCTGGGCTAAAGAACAAACAGTGAGCTGGAAAAAGAGCCACTAAGAAGGCCAGGGAGAATGGAAGTTAGAAACTCAGATTGTGATCTTTATTGATAGTATGTTTCCCTCTCTTATTCCTGGGTGGTGGTAGACAAGATAGGGTAATAAAAAAAAAAAAAAAAAAAACTGCTTAGTTTTGTAGACATGGCCAAAATCTAAAACACTATCATATTTAAAATAAAGTGTCAGGCATTCTTTTCCTGGTACACCACATCTTTGTTTATTGTTCTGTTAGATAAAGCCTCTCGTCATTATACTGCAGGCAAAGCTGTTAACAGGGAAACTCAAATCCACACCCTAGACCTAATTTTTTAATACAGTTTCCTCTTTGATCTACTGTATCTCTGAATTTAATTATGAGGTCTAACTTGATGCCCTGCCATTGTATCTTTTGCTCTTCTTGCTCTTTCTGTAGTTTGTTAAAAAAAAAAAGAGTTTTCGGTTTCTTTTAAAGCAAGCTCATTTCCAGTTAGTTCATTGAAAGGTGTCACCTTCTACTTCATGTTGCTCCTTGGGTCCTTTTATTCTTTGTCTTGTGAACTGACACAATTACCATCTCTATATTCTGCAAATATAGCTTGCAGAGCGGGTTTCCTAGGAATATAATTTTCAAAAGTGCCAGACATAAGAATGACTCTAAAGCCATTTGATGAGTTCTCTGTTACATCTCCTCATTTGCTTCCTTCCCAAAGAGATTTTTGATTTCTGCCTGGAACATGCTTATCAGCTTAAAGGTATGCAGGATCATTATGTGTTGAAGATTTTCTTCTGCAGCAGCAAGTGCACTAACCTTGAATGAAGCAGTTGCTAATCATGTTGCACTAAGCAAATAAAAGTCAGAACCGACCTAATCTTGCTTGCCTAATATCAGTTTCTGCAGACTTCAAGTGTAATGTTCTAATCACTGGCGCAAAACAGCCAATTAATTTGCTTTCCCTACGTGTTTTTACTGGCCAAGATGCATAGGGGAGCAGTGCATTTGGTCATAATCATGCTCCACAAAGATGGGAAATGTTCCCTTTGAGCTTCCAATCATTAGGCCAGCTGAAGTGAAGACAAGCCCATTGACAAGTGAGAATGGCAATAATTTATTTTCTATTGATGGGTTGTGACAAATCATGTCAAAGCGGTGGCTGCATACTGTGGGGCTCAGCTAAGGAAGACTGTGATGGGCAAAGATGAAACCCTTCACAGCTCATTTAGTCCAAATGTAGCCACCTGGGTGGTGAATCGGTTCAACATACCAGCCCAGGCATTCCAGCACAAAATTAGATTGCTAACAGGCAGGCCATATAGGGGTTTCTACAAGGCATTAATCAACAGGGTTGAGCTGTCAAAATGCAGTCTGAAATTAAGAAACACCAAAAGGATGAAAATGTGGCAATGCTGTCAAAAAATCAAGAATGTGATTCCTAGTGCAGGATCCTAGCCACCATTAAAAAAGCTTAGAAGAAAAATGAATTATAAAGGGGTAAGGAGAGGTATCACCCCTGTGGAAAATTTTCCTATGATTTTTTTACACATGTTAATTAGTAAAAGCAGCATGAAGATTTATGTAAGCATGAGCACACCCCTTTTCAACTTAACACTGACAGGTCAGATTACATATAAGTCCTCCTTACGGCCCCACAGAATAGTTCATCCCTTATTTAAATTTCTTTTCTACCCGAACCTACTGATATGCAGAGCATTTGATGTCTCACGCTGCTTCTGAATACAGACACTTCAAACTCTGCAGAATTCTTGAGCTTGCACTGCTTATTTTCTGAACACTTTTTGGTAGGAGAGAAATTTCTTGCAGCTGGAGGTGTAGGCTGTTCATGTGTGTGTGTGTGTGTGTGCGTGCATGTGCATGTGTGTGTGAGAGGGAGAGAGATTATATTTTATCAGTATTCTTTTAAGAGCTCATTATCTATTTTCATATTAGAAAAAATAGTTAGTGCCATAAACAAATCCAAACAACCACAGTTTCTGTAAGCAAATTTTCACTGCTCAAAAAACATGCGAAGTTTCTATTAACTGAAAATATATTCTAACTCCAGAAAAACTGCTTTCCAAGTCCTACACAGGTGTTTCTCAAAGTGTGGTCCTTGGACCACACATCAAAGTGATCTAGAGTGCTCACTGAAAATGCACATGCATAGACAAATCTCTGGGATGGGCGTGAGAACTGGAATCTTAAGTGGACCCCCAGGGTGATTCTGAATATACAGGGAAACCGGGAAACCACTTTTTCTTATGAGAATAACGCCCAGTCCATGTTCAGGTGTAAACACTTGCTTCTTTCCACCTCTTACACATCTCCCCTTGGACAAGCTATGTTCCATTTGTTCATGAACGCTCTGGTGCTTTCATGTTCCATGACTTTGATCATGCTGTGCCCTTCATAGGCCCAAGTCCTATCTTCTCCTCTAAGATTCAACTCAAACTCTCCCTCCTACTTGAAGACTTCTCCATGAATTCCCAGCTAGAAGTGAATCTTCTGGCTTCTCTGCCGCCCCAGCCTTTTGTTTGTACCCTTCACAGCATCACCATCTTCTGCCTTCTATTGCAGTGACCTGGACGCATGCTTTATCTCCCAGTTACTAGCTCGTTCACTCCTTGAGATCTGTCTTATATGTCTGTTTATACCTCATACCACCTCACTCATTGCCTTGTGCTATATGTACAGTAAATGTCTGTTGAATTGAGCTGCTGAATAATAGATGTTAGTTAATTCAAACCCAAGTTTTGTACTTTTAAGTCATTCACAGAGAAAAGGGTTCTCTCTTACTGTGTGCTCAGAATTTTCATTAGAATCTTGGAGTGGGTCTCCCTGTAAGCAAAAGTACATGAGGCCTGTTATTTTGTTTATTTGCTTGTTTTACATAACTGTGGTTTGTCTGTAAAATGTTATTCCACTTTAGATTTTCTAAATTAGCTTTAATGATATTTTCCCTGAAACAATATTTGTTAATATTTTAAGTCTTAAGCTGAAAAAGATATTTAAAGTATATTAATTATGCTGGAAAATAAACTACATTACAGTACTACAAACCAATACAACTACTACAAACCATTTGTTTTGTAAATATTTCAGATATTCTTGTTTTTAGAAAAAATACCATGATCTATATGGCCTTAAATATTTGATAGCTTTATACAATGATTAACCATCAGTGGCTATAATTGTTTAACTATGTCTGATTTAAGACTAATATCATAGACCTTAATATAGCCTAAAACATAGGAGCCATGGTTTGGCTTCTCATGACCTAAAGAATAAATTCAGCCTGACTGTAAAGCAGTGTTTTACTTAGAGCCTCCCCATACCCTGGAGGTACAGGAAAGATTACAAACAGAAGTGGATAAATGCTATCACTTTTATCATTCTTGATAAAAGTAGTGTCTTTCTTCAACCTGTTATAATTATTATTGAGGTACAAGTGACATAGAACATTATGTTAGTTTAAGGTGAACATAATGATTCATTATTGTATATATTGCCAAATGATCACCACACACAGTAAGTCTAGGTAACATCTGTCACCATATATAATTATGAAGTTTTTTTTCTTGTGATGAAGAATTTTAAGATCTACTCTCTTACCAACTTTCAAATATACAATACATTATTATTTACTCACCATGTTGTACACTACATGGTAATTGTTTTTAAAACCCCCTTTTAGGGTGTCTCAGTCGCTCAATTGGTTGGGTGTCTGCCTTTAGCTCAGGTCATGATCGAGCCCCACGTCGGGCTCCCTGCTCAGTGGGGAGTATGCTTCTCCCTCTCCCTCTGCCTCTGCCCCCTGCTTGTGCTCTCTCTCTCAAATAATAAATAATATCTTTTAAAAAATCCAACCCTTTTACCTGTGATGTTCCTGTCTGTTTAGGCACCACAGAAACAGGGAAAGAATGTTTGCAGGATACTTGAGAATATTACACTTGACAAAGTAAACTAGTTCAAGCCAAACTTGTTCTAGTCAGAATAGTCCTTTATCTGCCTGAGTCTTCAATTACAACACTCTAGATGAGGAGCAGGAGCTGAGAAGATGCCTCTTAGTTTCCTTCATTGACAAAGCTAATTAGGGCAGACTAGAGCCAGGGCAGAGTGGCTTGGAAAAGTTCTAAGGTCTGGGAAAGTATGCTTTTTTTTTTTTTTTTTTTTTTTGGGAAAGTATGCTTTTAAAAAGACAGTGATATGTAAGCTTTCTGATACCTTGGATTATTTTAGAACTGATATAAAAAGTGCTTTCAGGGACTACACATTTCATAAAGTTTCTATTGTAGTTTAATAGTCATCTCAGTGGGTTTTGTTCAACTCAGTTGATAATTATAATAGAACAGAAAATAATATTGCATTTTTATTTATATTAGAGTTCTTGGCCACGGGCACCTAGGGACCCCCTAGATATAACTAAAACCTAATTAGGAGGAAAGAACATTGACTCAATATCTGAATTAGAGAGTAAAAGAAACACAATAATCCCTGATATAAAAACATAAAACCATGTCAAAATAAATAACTAAAAAGGATACTACCTTTAAAATATGCCCTCCACTTTTCTAACCAAAAAAGAACAGTAATGTGGTATTTAATTAAATAGAACCACTTTGATCCTCTGCTTATTCCTCCATTCCAGAGGTGTCTTAATACCCTAAAACTATTTTCACAAACATCACATGTCACTTGGAGACAGAAATGGAGTAAAAGGTTAGCCCACAAATGGTTGATGAACAGTGATTAGACTCTATAGAGAAGGCTGAAGGAGTGTGACAGATAAGCACTGAGAAAAGGAGAGAGATGAGAATCAGCTAACCCATGGCATGAGTTTTGGAAAACCTTTGATGTGTGAGAACTACTGAGGCATTGGATGAAAGGTTCTTAACAATGACCTCAAGGTATTCATGATCCAAGTATTAGAAGACCTCTTTTTTTTTTTAAAGATTTTATTTATTTGACAGAGAGAGACATAGTGAGAGAGGGAACACAAGCAGGGGGAGTAGGAGAGGGAGAAGCAGGCTTCCTGCCAAGCAGGGAGCCCGATGCAGGGCTCAATCCCAGGACCCTGGGATCATGACCCGAGCAAAAGCAGACGCTTAATGACTGAGCCACCCAGGCGCCCCTAGAAGAACTCTTGATGAAGACAGTAAGAGTATATATATTTTAAAGAGGTTTGAAGAAACCACAGAGCACAAATAAACAAAAAATAGCATGTCCTTACGAAGGTATCTTGCCTACTTTATCAGCATTAAAAACCCAACTATGACCTATGCATAAAACTTGTGAATAAAAGAGAAGATGAAGATAAATGAAGAATATACATCTGAAGAGGCATGGCACAGAGAAACAGAGGAAGTTTTCAAAAAATAATTCCCCAGAGTCTCAAATTACAGACAACATGACCTCTCGAAAACAGTCAAAGGATAATTCAAAAAAATGATATAATGAAATAAAAGAAGATGAAAACTGAGCTGGAAAACATCAGGGGAAAAAATGAAAGAGAAACTAGAAGTCATCATAGACATGAAAACCCCATGAAAGGCAATAAAAATTAGAATATACAGTTGACCCTTGAACATGGGTTTGAACTATGCAAGTCGGCCTTCTTTTTTATAGTATTATAAATGTATTTTCTCTTCCTTATGATTTTCTTCATAATGTTTTATTTTCTCTAGCTTACTTTATTGTAAGAATATAACATATAATCCATATAATATACAAAATATGCCTTAATTGATTGTCATGTCATTGGTTAGGCTTCCATCAATGATGGGCTATCAGTAAAGTTTTTGAGGAGTCAAAAGTTATATATGGATTTTCAACTGTGCAGGGGGTTTGTGCCCCTAACCTCTGTTGTTCAAGGGTCAACTATTTACTCTGGAAAACAAAGTCATGGAGATCAGAATTGAGAAATTAAATTGTGGAAGATAAATCTCACAAACCAATTTAGAAAAAACTATGTAAAAATTATTATAAAGAAAATGATAGATACAGTAGACAAAGGAGGTTCAACAATCAAAAAATTTCTGAAGAAAACAGCAGTATAAATGGGGAAAAAATGATCAAAGCTCAGGTCGTGATCCCAGGGTCCTGGGATCGAGTCCCACATCGGGCTCCCTGCTCAGCAGGAAGCCTGCTTCTCCCTCTCCCACTCCCCCTGCTTGTGTTCCTGCTCTCGCTGTCTCTCTCTGTCAAATAAATAAATAAAATCTTTAAAAAAAAAAAAAGAAAACATTCCTAAAGAAAGATTTGATTTGTATCATGCAAGGGCCCCTTAAATGTGAGAAAACTTAATACAGTATAATCAATACCGAAACATATGCTAATATAATTTCTGGTATTTAAAGATAAAATTATTTGGGCATCCTGAGATAGTAAGTCTTATAAAAGGGGGAAAACCAGGTGTGTCTTAGACTTCTTCAAAGCAGCACTTAATGACAGATAACATGGGGCTGTATCTATTAGTTTACAGGGGCCAAAAATATATGATCTAAGAATTCCATTCATAAGCAAGTACCTTTCAAATATAAAGACAACATTCTTAAGCAGGTAAGAATTTAGGGATTATAGCACCCATGACAATTATTATTAGCAAAAGATGAATCCAAATAAAATACTTGGTAAAAATATGTAAGATTAGGGGTGCCTGGGTGGCTCAGTCGTTAAACGTCTGCCTTCGGCTCAGGTCATGATCTCAGGGTCCTGGGGGCGAGCCCCGCATCAGGCTCCCTGCTCAGCAGGAAGCCTGCTTCTCCCTCTCCCACTCCACCTGCTTATGTTCCCTCTCTTGCTGTGTCTCTCTCTGTCAAATAAATTTTTAAAAAAATCTTAAAAAGAATCTTTAAAAAAATGTAAGATTAAACAATTATGGAAATCTAGTTATATGTTTGAGTGTTATAAATCTTGAAAGTGAAAAAATATATATAAACGTGCACATACACACATATATATGAACTGTTGAAGGGTGGAGAAAAAGGGAAGTGGTAGGCAGGACCATTGATGTGTTAGCATATCCTTTACCATCAGCTTTCAGAGACGCTTTTTAAGTACCAACTTCAGCCACATAAAGTTCTTTCATAGTATTTTTTTCCCCTTAAATTTAAAGGAATTTTAAAGGAATTCTAACAACTCAGTGAAGGAATGTTTCTCCGAATTCCATTTTTTTTCTCTTTTACTTCATTTATTTCTTTATGTGTTATTAAAGCAAGCATTTATAGACTTACCCCTTTGAAAAAAAATCTCCATGTCTTTGTATAAATGTAGATGCCTAGAAAGACATACACCAAATATTGAAGTTATTTCTGGGTAGTGGGATTTTAGTGACGATTAACTGCCCTCTATAGATGAGAGCATAATAAACAATTTTATGAATAAACAGTTTTAAATATCCAGAAAAATGGATATGAATTAAATACCAGAAAACTGGAGCATCATTCTGATGTTGTCTTTTGTATATTCTTCCTTTTCATGTCTTCCTGGGGAGGTGGGTAGGTAAAACCCAGCTGATCAGCGTAGGTAGGATGCTCACGGTGGCACAATGTTAATCTTTGGAGGAATTACAAAGAAGGCTAAAGTTATTTTTGCATAAAGAGCTGACAGTTTAACTTGATAGTCTTTACTTTTTTGCATTTGTTTGAATGCAAGTGCCATGCTAAGGGTTTGTGTAACAAAGAGGATTTGCAAAGAATCAACTGTGATATTTTTAAGTAGCTCTCTTATTCCCTGTTCACACACAATCTAGGGCTCTCAGATCCAAGGTAATTTTTTATTTAGGAATTATTCAAGGTGTAAGCCAGCATCTTTGGGAGATATTTTATGTGGGCTTGAAAGAGAAAAATGTAAATCCAAACTCTTTATTTTACCTTAAGAATATATTTTAGTGTATGTCTCAAGTCACTATTTTGGTTGAAAGGAAATCCTTGACTGAACTGGCAATTTTCAAAGAAGTACAAATCTATCAGATTTTCATAAACCACACTGCCCCAATAATGAAAGTGAATATTTGACTCACATACTGTATCCTAGATTTTGTAAAATAATTTGTTGCTGCTCTAAAGATCCTTGTAGGATGAATTAGTTGTTTACAGATTTAGCTAGTTATCCCAATAATTTGTCATCAGCTACTTTGATTTTTTTTCTAAATATACTGTCATGTTTGTGGGATTCTGATTGCATAGTTATAAGTGGCATTGACTACTTTTTATTGTCATTTTCACGATAGAAGCTAAAATTTTGAAGATTAAGATAACATTTCATGATTGTCAAAGCTCCCAGCTTGACATATTACTTTCTAAAGTTTATTTAAAAAGATAGAATGATGGGAGCCTTTGGTGGTTATCTACGTTTACTGGCATAAAATCTTGGGAAGGAGATGAGGCATTGTATTTAATATGATAGGTCACTTAAACATTTGTGTAAATCAGATACTCAAATATCTGCTAAATGGGCAGGCTTCCATTTGATTGTGAGTACTTGTTTTGTTTTCTCATTTACTTCCTTTTTTTTACAGTATATTTAAACATCTGATCACCCTCTAGATGTCTTTACCCAATATATGTCTTCAGTTTAATTGCAAAATTTGAAATGCTTTCTTAAAATCATGAATTTTTATTTGTTAAAATTAATCATGATATCACTTGATTAATCATAGAGATCTTTCATAGTGAGAGCTATTAACATTTTTAAGTGGATTATAACAAATTGTTCACTGTAGTTGCTTTTGTAACTTTTAGTTCTGTATATTATTTTGTCCTCCAAGGTAAAATGACAGAGTGAGCATACTGCATAAAAACCAAGATCATCACTCTTTCACTGCCTATCACTCTGTTTATGCTTAACCAAGCATTTATTTATTAGTTCTTAATGGTAAGGGCTACAAGGTTACTACACCTGAGAGAAAAATCTGTAAGACAGGCTTTCTAATTAATCACTGGGAGGGTTCAGGAAGGTCTAGCTATTTCTGTAAACTGAAGCATTTATGCACTCTATTGCAAGTGTTGATCACGAAAATGGCAGGTAATGCTTTATTTCTCGAAGTTTCTGTACTTCTATTAGAAATAATGAACCCTTTACATGTCTCTCTGTGTGTACACATGGATGCCATTATTAAAACCAGGGCCTTTGTTCAGCTGAGGACAGATGGGGACAGTTGTAAAACAGAACAGCGGTACTGGTGTCTTAGGAATGATACTAAAATGCCACCCACAATGCTGTGAATTGAAGACTCCCATCTCAGAACAAAGGCTCTGAGACACAGCAATCAAGAGCAGGCTGGCTCAGTCCACAGGGCATGCGACTCTTGATCTTGCAGTTATGAATTCAAGCCCCACATTGAGTGTAAAGTTTATTTAAAAAAAAAAGAGAGAGAGAGAGACACTATTTTGGGGCACCTGGCTGGCTCAGTCAGTAGAGCATGTGACTTGGCATAGAACTTAAATAAAAAGAAGAGAAAAAAATAGAGCAACAGCTCCTGTTGGTCAGGAGTTAGCATATCCAGGACCATTTGTGGCTAGTCAAGTCAGCTGGAGCACTGTTCCATATTAGTTAATTGTACTGAGCTCAAAAACAAAAACTACAATGAAACTTGCAGTCATGCTTCATGTGCAATGATGATGAAACTCACGGTGTTGGGGCTCTTTCCCAGACGGATCTGAGTCACCGGGTTCTATTGCACCAACTTTTAGATGAAAAGGCACCAACTTTTGCCATACTTATAAGTCTGTTTGGGAACTCACACTCCTTCCCAGTCCTTGGCATCTGCTTTGGTGTGTTTGCTGGTGCAGAAGCCTCTACAACCAGAAACAAAGAGCATTGACATTGCAGATATTACTAGCCTGTTCTTCCTGTCTCTAGGAATGCCCTGACATTGGCAGAAATAACCACCTAAGCTACACGGTTGGCATAATTTACCTCTTAAGCATAGTAATATTCACTTTCTAAGCCCAGTATATGCAAACAATAGAGAGATGTGTCCTCCCCTTCCTCTGTTCATGTAGCAGAGCAAGCCAAGACCTCTAATATTCCACATAAGCTACCCTTATGATATTTCCCTTTTTCCTTTCCTCCATCTCTCCCCATTTCTACAATCCTTACATTCATATTTTAGTTGCAAGAGATGGAACAAACAGTAGCCTTTCAGTGTTCAGCAGCTATGTAGATGCTTGCTTACTCCTGCATATGCCAAGAACAAAGCTGTGGGCACTGAGACCCTACTGCATGTTATTAAAGAAAGGCACCTTACCCAATGGCCATTGCTTCCTGTCCTTGTATTGACCAAGGATTCTATGGGTCACCCTCATAGGCTTAAGCACCTGTTCTCATTTTTAGGTTTTATAGATCATGTTTTGGCAAAATAGTTTTTATACAGATAGTGCTATAGTTTATTAAGAGGAACAATCTCTAAAAACTCAAAGAAATTGATCATTTAAGGTCCTGGGAAATAGTAGATATAAGGAGTGATGGAAGTGCGCTCTACAAGTGGGGAATATAGCAAGGGAGAACAAATCGAGAAGAGGAGTTTCTATGAAAGGAAGCAGAATGACAAAGAATAGGAGCAGGAAATAATAGTTATTCTGGTATAGGAATTTTTTTTTTCTTTATAGGTTGGTTTAATTTGGTAAATGGTAGAATGATATGTGTAACTTCATCCAGGTCAGAGGTCAGTGGTCATGAGTTCAAGCTCCAGTTCTGTTTTATTTAGACTGTTCCATACTGGCAGAGTAAATTCCAGCAGCCTGAAAGCAGCCCTCCTACAAAGTTGCAGTTGCTGGCCATTGGTGGCCAGCCTGCAGGGCACAGAAATGGTAAGGGGCTCTGAGGGGCCATGGGCAGATTTTTAACAGCATCTCCCACCATTGGCATTAAAGTTACCCATCAGTAAAATCATTAGGTACTAATGCAGCCACATCCTGTTAAAGTAGAAAAGGCTTCAAGAAGAGAGCTATAAATTGATGACTGACTGGTCAAATTAAATTTGTCTGAGGTGCTATAAATAATAATCATACTTTTAAACATTAATTTTACACAAATATGTATTATGACTATAGCATATATGTGTTTCTATTGATTCTCAAATATTTCAAATTGCATAATTTTTTTAAATTTTAGTAATTTTTTTGTTCTACATTGATAATATGAAATAAATTCAAAATCTGTATTAGAACCTATTGGATTTTAAATAGAAGTCTTTGATGCTACATTTATGTATTTATTTATACCTTATGTTGTCTAGAACAAGACTGACAGTAATAGTCACACATATGCTCCAGATCATAACCCAAATTCTTTCACAGGGAAAAGAAATCAAATTCAGGGATTTAGAAAATTAGTTTAAAGAAACTGGACTCAGTCAACAGAAAGGGGAATGATCTGATTTGTCCTCATACAGAAATGGGTATGAATTTTACCTGTGCTGTTTTGCCCCATGACTTTGAGTAAGTCACTTTATCTCTCTTAGTCTCAACTTTTTTATCTCCAATTTAGAGAATGAGACCCCACAGAGCTATAAGGAAGATTTGGTAGAATGATGTTCAGACAGTACCCCAGTCCTGATGTATAGTACATATACTCAGCTAAGTATCGTATAGTACATATGTATAGTATAGTATATACTAGTATAGTATATGTATACGCATACTGTATAGTATATATACTTAGCTAAGTATAGTATATATGTATACTTACGTATAGTATATATACCCAGCTAAGTATCGTATAGTACATATGTATAGTATAGTATATACTAGTATAGTATAGTATATGTATACGCATACTGTATAGTATATATACTCAGCTAAGTATAGTATATATGTATACTCATGTATAGTATATATGTATAGTATATAATATACTATATATGTAGTATATATACTTATACTGTATAGTATATATACTCAGTTAAGGTTAGTTTAGGACCCAGGTGAATACATGGCAAAAAATGTAAGACTGAAGTAATTAGATGTTTTGTTTTGTGATACAGATATTAAATGTGAAGGAGTTGAGAGTCCCCGAGAGCTGAAGTAATCAGAGAAGATTTTGTAGAAATTTAACAAGGGTCTATAAATATGGAGAGGATTAAAAGAGTGTCTTACTTAGTCTGTTTGGGGGTGCTATAACCAAACACCATAGACTGGGTGGCTAATAAACAACAAACAATTGTTTCTCAAAGTTTTAGGAGCTGAGAAGTACAAGATCATGGCACCAGCAGATTTGGTGTCTGCTGAGAAGCCACTTTCTGGGTCACAGAGAGCTGTCTTCTTACTGTGTCCTCCTATAGTGGAAGGAACAAGGGAGTTCTCTGAGATCTTTTTTATAAGGGCACTAATCCCATTCACGAGGGCTCCATCTTTATAACTGTTCACCTCCCAAAGTTCCCACCTCCAAATACCATCACATCAGGAATCAGGTTTCAATGTATGAATTTTGGGAGAATGCAAACATGCAGGCTATAGCAGGGAGTAAGGCAAAACCTTGCTAGGTGAAAGAACATGAGCAGAAAGAGAGACATGAGTGAGTAATGGCAAGTGAGGAGGTGAAGTTGATCAGTTCCAGGTTATCCTGCTTCCACCTGACAGTGACAGGAGAGGCTCTCGGGGGATGGGTTTGGAGACAGACAAGTCACTTCATTTTGGAGTTCTAAGATTTGACATAATAAGATGTTTCACAAAGAATATGTCTCATGCAGCTAGAGATGGGGGATTGGCATTCCGAGGAGGCTACAGAGTTGGAGGTCACCAGCCTCATAGTGATAGTTAAACCCAGTGAGCTCTCAATGAAAGAGAGGAAAGAGCACAGACCGAAAACTGAGTTTGTGGAGGATACTATCTAGATATAGGGTGGAAAGCAGAAGCAGCCCAATCGAAAATAAACCCACCAAGAGGGGTGGTCAGAATAATTAGGAGAAAAGCTAGGATAGTGGTGTGGAGGCCAATGAAAGAATGACCTTCAGCAAGAGGGGGTGGCTGGAAGCCAGGGGAGGGCAAAGAAAGGAGACGTTTTATGAGTGGCTGTTCCTCCCTTAGAAGAATGAAACCAGTAGATCCAAAGTGAGGAGCTCTGGAAGGAGAACCATTGTTTTCAGAAGAACACTGACCATCTGTTCTGCTTGTATTGGTTTTGCCTTTCCCTTGAGTTTACTTGTGCAGATGATCTTCTTTCTGCTCCTCCTTATCTCCTACCTCCACATCCCCATCCCTAGTCTCAACACCTTTTTTTGTGCTTTGCCGGAAACAGCCTCTTCTCTTCACCCTTGGAACAAATGGGACAGACTAAATCTTTAAGACGAGACTTTACAACGTACTAAGAGACAACCGAAGAAATAAACAGGAGGCAGTACAGAATATGGACTCTCCAGAACTAGACCATCTTTTTTTCAAACCCAGCCTCTCCCATTCAGTAGTTTCATAACCTTTGCAAGTTACTCAATCTATCTGTGCCTTGGTTTTCTAGTCTGAAAAATGGGAGTAATAATAGTACATATTTCATAGGGTTATTGTGAGAACCAAGTAGATTTAATATATGTAAAACTCTTAGATGAGTGCCTGGTACATTTAAAGTGTGATGTAATTATTTGCTATTAAATTAAATAAATACAGAATAAAAAGAATTGAAAGAGCAACGTACATGTTTGAAAGTATAAATACTAGAGCCAGACTGCCTGGGCTCAAATCCCTGCTCTGTTTACTAGTGTGTAACTTTGGACAAATTACTTAACTTCTCTGAGCCTCAGTTTCTTTAGATATAAAATGTGATATAATATTAACTACTTCATAATTGTGATGACTGGATGAATCAATTCATTGAAGTGCTTAGTAAGTACTGAATAATTAATAGCCATTATTATTAGCTCTGTGGCTTACCAGTGCAGTTCTCTGACCACCAGGGATCATGGGTGTGGTCCCATGTCACACCTGATACAGACAGACAAGCTTCCCATGGGTCCTGGCAGTCTACCATGGTAGATAGAGCTTCTTCCATGTCTTTATCTCTTTACCAGAAGCAGGATACATCAACCACCCATTCTTTCACCTACCTAAGCCTATTCAGATTTCCTTTCTGTGGTGACTGTGTTGCTAACCTCACCCTTCAGATGAACTTCTCAAACCAGCTGGGCCAGGGTGCTTTCTCATAGAAAACATTTTTTATTTTTATTTTTTTAAAAGATTTTATTTATGTGAAAGAGAGAGAGTGCGCACATGAGCAGAAGGAGCGGCAGAGGGAGAAGCAGCCTCCCCACTGAGTATGGAGCCTGATACGGGGCTCGAACCCAGGATCCTGAGATTATGACCTGAGCTGAAGCTAGAATCTTAACCGACTGAGCCACCCAGGTGCCCCTAGAAAACATTTTTAATATAATCACCTGCACTTAGCATTCATTTCACAAAGTGCAAGCACAATTATAAAATGAAGACAACAGAGTCAAAACAGAAGAGAAAGAGAGAGGAATTTTGTTACAGGAATTTAAAGGTCATGTCTCTAAAAAGTCTCTTCTCTAAAAGCAGACACACACAGGAAAGCCAATTCCACATCTAAAAAGTCTGGAAATGTTTTTTATGGCAGAGTTGGGGCTTTTCAGGTCAGGGACAGTGTACCTGTGGGTAAGGAAATCTTGCTGTAGCTGGGTTCTGAAACTAGCTGCATCTGCCCAAAACCACCATTTCTTGCACTGATGTCTGTGGGGTGGATGGCAGGTAGCTTCAGCCTAATTTAACCATTCTGCCACTCGCACAGACAAGGGTCGTGCAGAAAAAGTTCTTGTCAGCTGGATAAAGAACTGCCTTTATACACCAAACATTTGGATGTTTCAGCTTGCAGATGCTGTGCAATCAGTAAGTGTCCATATGAAGATAACTTTAAATAGTCATTTTCTCAAAATAACAATCTATAAAACATAAATAGTAAATTTCTTTTTACCATAAAAGAAAATTAGATTATCAGAAATAGAGGCTATAAGTCATATGTTGTACGTCTGAACTTTTTATGTACCATAATAACTAATCACTTGGCTATCAGGGCACTGGGGAAATTACAATAAATTATATTTTGTGGGGTATGCACCACATGAATGAAGCCAAGAATATTATAGTAGTGACCTTCACCTTGTGTGATGTCATAGAAAAAAATGATGCTGCCTAATAACTTCATAGGATTAATTAGTTTCAGAGAACACACAAGAGGCAGCGATGTCACAGAGCTTTATTTTCTTTCCCGTGGGAAGTTGGGCTAATAAAAAATGAAAAACATTCCAAGTGGCTAAGTAAGAAAGAAGAGTTGCCTACTTAGAAGGAAATGCTTTAGTGCTGTCCCCTTAGAAGGCCTAGTTCTCTTTCTCCATAAGCTGCAAATCTTACTGTTTTCTTGTGCATCTTTTACTACCGATTTGGGAATCCCTGAAATGACCATTGTTTCCAAAACCTTCTCTGAGGATGGGTTTTTTAAATTTGCTAAGGAACATGAATCCATTTAATCAGATAAGGACCTCTGCAGATAGGGAGACATTTATCTGTATAAAATATGCAGCTTTGTTTGGTCTTGTCACTTGGTTCCCCAGTGGGGGTGGAGGTAAAGTTTCCACCAGTCATGCTGATTTCAGATGAATAGGGTTGCTGGTGTCAAAGATGGGCTGCAGCTTTCCACTGGCATCTGGGGTACAGAAGGCTAATTCTTCTGAATAGAGCCATTGATGATTACATTTTGGAGAAACTTAATCAGAGTAATTAGGCTTTAATTCTTATAAAAACTTAGAATTAATTGGATCTTTTATATAACTTTTCTTGTTTGATTTAAAGTACCATATAGGTTACAGAAACTTAAATATGGATTTAATTAGAATTGTTTTATGATTTTAATGAGTCTTAGAAGTCTTTTGATGAGCAGCTTGTATAATTATGGTATTTAAAATGATTGGGTAAATACATACTTTTATAATTTACCTTTCAGGAAACTATATTTTTTTGAGGCTATTTTTTGCATGATGAATTGTTTCATTTTATATTCAGGTTTTGTGGGGATGGGTGCTTAGCCCTATCCCTAATCACCTAAATGTTTTCTCTCTGGAATGAAATTAAACTTTCCTAGAATCAAAAGTATCAGGCAATAGCCCAATACTACAGTTAAATTTAATCACAGAAATATTTTTGTTTTTATCATAAAGAAGACTGAATTACTAGTAAAACTTTTAGCTGGGGATTCAATTTTCCTCCATAATCAGGTACAAACAAGTTATCTGAAGACAAGCTCTTTTTCTATAGAAAAAAGGTAATTTTAGGCAAATGACTTGAAATTTTTTTAAAAATGAAATGCAGCATTGAGTTGTCAACTTTTTAATGCACTGTCAAAACAACTGGAAATGAGTACTTCCAATAAACCTGAAAAAATTTTAAATTAGAATTTTCTCCTCTTTGAGTAGGCCCCATTCAAACCTACACTAAATCACATAGCTAGCATTTGATATTTTTTTCTGATGATTTTTTAAAAAATATTAAATAAGTAATATTAGGACATATGTTTCATTTTCCATTTTTAATGACATTATTATGTTATGTCCTTATGTTCTATCCTTTACTTTCCAGGTTAGGGCAAATTACTTATATTGCTTGAAAATCTATCAGTGCTGTTCACCATATCACAAGAGTATAGGAGAAAAACCATATAGTCATTGCAATAGATGTAGAAAGGCCTTTGACAAAACCTTTTCATGATAAAAACTCTCAGCGTAATAAAAGAATAAAAGAATAAAAGCAAACTTATTCAACTTGATTAAAGGCCCCTGTGAAAAACCTATAGCTAATATCACACTCAAAGATCAGGAACAAGGCAAGGAAGTTTTGTTTTTGTTTTTTTTTTTTCAGATTTTATTCACCTATTTGTCAGAGAGAAAGAGAGAGCATGAGTCGGGGGAGGGGCAAAAGGAGAAACAAGCTCCCTGCTGAGCAGGGAGCCCGATGCAGGACTCGATCCCAGGACTCTGGGATCCTGACCTGGGCCAAAGGCAGATGCTTTTTTTTTTTTTAATTTTTTATTGTTATGTTAATAACCATACATTACATCATTAGTTTGTGATGTAGTGTTCCATGATTCATTGTTTGTGCGTAACACCCAGTGCTCCATGCAGAACGTGCCCTCTTTAATACCCACCACCAGGCTAACCCATCACCCCACCCCCCTCCCCTCTAGAACCCTCAGTTTGTTTTTCAGAGTCCATCCTCTCTCATGGTTCGTCTCCCTCTCCGACTTACTCCCCTTCATTCTTCCCCTCCTGCCATCTTCTTCTTCCTCTTTTTTTTCTTAACATATATTGCATTATTTGTTTCAGAGGTACAGGTCTGTGATTCAACAGTCTTGCACAATTCACAGCGCTCACCATAGCACATACCCTCCCCATCGAAAGGCAGATGCTTAATGGGACTAAGCCACCCAGGCTCCAGGCAAGGATGTCTTTTATTTAATGTTTACTGACGGTCCTGGCCAGTGCAATTAGACAAAGGAAATAAAAGGGATGCAAGTGGGAAAGGGAGAAATAAACTATCCTTATTTGTAGATGACATGATGGTATAGATATACAACCATAAGGAATCCACAAAATAGCTACTAAATCTAATGAGTAAGTTTAGGAAGATTGCAGGATATAAGGTCAAAATGAAAACCAGCATTTCTATATACAAATAACAAATTAGTAACCATGAAAAAATTTTAAAATCTCCACTTAGAATATAAAAGATAGGGCGCCTGTGTGGCTCAGTTGGTTAAGCAACTGCCTTCGGCTCAGGTCATGATCCTGGAGTCCCGGGATCGAGTCCCACATCCGGCTCCCTGCTCCGCGGGGAGTCTGCTTCTCCCTCTGACCCTCTTCCCTCTCGTGCTCTCTATCACTCATTCTCTCTCTCTCAAATAAATAAATAAAATCTTAAAAAATAAAAAAAATAAAAGATACTCAGGAATAAATTTTTTAAAAGATGTGCAAGACCTGAACACTAAATCCTCTAAATCTCTAAATTCTCTACGTTCTCTGATCTCTAAATTGTATGCAATCCCAATTAAAATCCAAACAACATTCTTTGAAGAAACTTACATGATTTAAAATTTATATTAAAAGGTAAAGGGCTCAGAATACGCAAAACAATTTTGAAAAAGGAGGATGAAGTTGAAGGCATTTTATCACATGGTTTGAATACTTAGTATAAAGCTACAGATCAAGACCATGTAAATCTCACATAAGAATAGGCATAGGCATATATGAAAATGGATAATAATGAGTCCAGAAATTAATTCATACTTACATGATCAATTCATTTTTGAGAAAGACACCAAGGCAATCCAATGGTGAAAAAGTAATCTTTTCAAAAAATGGTACTAGACCAACTGGGTATCTGTATGGGGTAAAATATTAGCCTCATCCCTACCTTCCATAAAGATTAACTCAAAAGGAGCCTTAGGCCTAAATACGAGAACCTAAACAACTAAACTTCTGAAGAAAAGAAAAAGAAAATCTTTGTGACATTATTAAATAACATAAAAGAAGCACAAATTGTGAAAGAAGAAATAAAGCTAAAATGGACTCTCATCAATATTAAAAACTTTTGTTCTTCCAAAAGGACAGTTAAGAAAACAAAAAAGCACACCAAATCTAGAAAGAAATTTTCACAGAACATTTCTGACAAAAAGCTTGAATCCAGAATATATAAAGAATTCTTACAACTCAATAAGAAAAAGACAACTACTTTTTTAAAACGGGGGAAAGATGTAAACAGACACTTTACCGAAGATGATATACAGATGGCAAGTGAACAGATAAAGATATTCAACATCACTGGTTATCAGGGAAATGTAAATTACAACCACAGTGAGCTACTAATACATACCTACTAGAATGGCTAAAATTAAAAGGATTGACAATAGTAAGAGCTGATATGGATGTGGAGCTTCCAAACATTGCTGGTAGGAATGAAAAATGATTACAGCCATTTTGGATAAGAATCTGAAAGTACTTCATAAAGTTAAACATACATATTTACCATAGAACCCAGCTATTCCACTATAGGTATTTTACCCAAGTGAAGTAAAAACAAATGTCCACACAAAGATGTTGCTGCAAATGTTCACAGCAGCATTATTCATAAGAGCCAAAAGAGAAGCAACCCTAAAGTCTATCAACCGTTGAATGGATTATCAAACTGTGCTATATCCCCTATTATGAAAATACTACCCGGCAATAAAAAGGACCAAAATATTAATAACTCAAAAACATGAACAAATCTCAAACATGTGGTAAGTGGAAGATTTTAAAAACCAAAGACTAGGTACTATATTATTCCAATAATACAAAATTCTAGAAAGAGCCAAAACTATGATGACATAAAGAAGATCAAGTGACTGCCTATAGCCAGAATTGGGAAATGCTCTTGAGTAACAAAGAAGCATGAGAAAACTTTTTAGAATGAGGAAACTTTTCTATATCTCAGTTATAGAGGTTCAGTAAATTTAATTGTATGAAATTACTAAAATTCTTTAAACTGTTCACTTGGAATTCATGAATTTTATGGCAAGTAAATAGTACTTCAATAAAAATTCCTTAAAAATTTTTTTTCATATGGAGTTTCCCAAGAATTCAATGGTATAATTTAGATGAGGTCTCTTGTCTGTACTATATTTTTTCATTTTTAAAGATTTGTACTTAAAGTTTTTCCTCAACTATAGGATTAAAAATAATACCTAGTCAAAAGGTCTACAAATGTAAGCCTATTAGTCATTTAACTATTTAGATATTTTCTTTTTATGGAAGAGGCCAAAGGAGGGCCAGAACGGTCTTTTAAAGCTTTCGAAGTGATTCAGCCTCCTTTATAATGAAAACATTTCTCTATTAAGAATGTATTCAGAGGATCCTGGGTTTTGGTACCACAGGATATAATTATATAGAGGTTATTCTGTGATTTTTGTTTTCTTTGTTTTTTGGACTATAATAATTCTAGCTAAGAACACTGATAATGTAGAGGATAGTGACTGGTGGGAAATATGCAATTAAGTGAGCTTACAAATCATGCTGCATTGGAAAGGGCAATGTGATTCTGCTGTTGTAATTATCAGGGAAACGAAGAAGTATGTTCTTATTTGTCTGCCTTTCTATGTATCTCTTGAAAATGCCTTTTTCCCAACCTTAGCCACTTTAGTGGTCCATTTAATCAACTTTATACAAAACTACAACTATTACTAATAGAAAGTCAAATGTTGTAGAGACAGAAACATCTACTGAATATAAGTCAATATATTAAGCAAATGGTGCCTTTCCAATATGGTTATTCGAATGCCAATCTATTGCTACTTTTGGCTTCCATTTACTCTTTCATAAAGTATCTCTTCAACACTTTGAGCTTCAACAGTATTTTCTGAGCTAATATTAAATCACTACATAGAAAATTGGGCATTTCTAGGTCTTTGGAACTAAGCAGAGTCAATCTATTGAAGATAATCTTAAATGAATGACTGTAACCTAAGAGATGTTATCTAAGTAACTATCAAATTATCTACTTATTTTATTTTTTGATTCCTATTTATTACATTTAAGTTGTTGTAATTTTTTTTTTTAAAGAAAACAAAATCCTCCTAGCTGTTCTATGCTGAGTAGATTTACTAGCACATTCAGATCAGGTACTTCCATCTTAAATATCCAATATATAAGTAGGATTAATTAAGAAAAGATCTGATATTAGTTTTCAAATATTTGAAGGGCTCTTATCTACCAGGGGAGATGGGCTTGGTTTTGAAATTTTAACTGGACATTTTAATTGAATTAGGTAATTTCATACAAGTAAACTGGATTAAATTGGTTGTATGATTGTATCTCCACAATCAAGATACAGCAGAGTTCTCTCGTTCTAAAAAGTTTTGCTCTTGCCTCTTTAGTTCTCAGTAATTTTCCACCTCTAGCTTTATCTACCACGGGAGATGGTCTTCTTTTGAGCTGTTTTAGAGGATAATTTTTATTAATGGATAGGAGTTAAAGAGATACCAGAATGGCTTAAGGAAGAACTTTCTGACACTTAGATGTTAACCATCAATTACAATGGTCTGAATACTTGCAAACTTAAATAAATGCCTCAAAGTCTCTTCCCTTTCCAGCATTCTCAGACTCTCCTGCATGCTTTGGAAGGGCATGTTCTAGTTAATTGCATTTTCTGAATAACTCTAAACTAACTCTGGGTAATTCTTCAGGTTTTTGTTTCAAATACTTGGTGAAAAGTCTTTAAAAATGTGTTACCATGGTGTTCTGTCATATTTTCCTGGTGTACATTATGTTAGATTTGTTTTCTTTGATGACTGAGAATGTTGTGATGACTTGGGAGTCACCATCATTTTTTGAACATTAATCATCATTGATAAAATTATCAGTGTAGAATATGAGGGAGTTTAGGTCGTATAATTTGCTTTTTAAAAAACGACTTCCTGTTCTCAGTTTTCTTTTTTTCATTTTCCCCCCCACTGCCCCCTGTCCCCGGACTCCTCTTTCTTTCCACTGTCTGTCACCAATCTCATCGACTGGTTTGCCAATCTGAATCTGAACTGGTTAAAGATGCCAGTGTTCTTTCCTGTTTGTCTTCATACCTTCTAACCAGACCTCTTTCTTCTTCCTATTTAACAACTACTTACCTTCCTCCCTAAGGCCTACCTTATTACATGCCTGCACGGATTATTTCAACAGCCTCCTTGTTTCTAGTCTCTCCCAATTCTGATTCATCTTTGTATTTCACTGTCAAACTAAGCTTGTACTAATTCAGGATTTCATTTCTCAGCTCAAGAACTTGCAGTGATTTCCTATTACATGATCCATCAAGTCCAACTTTTCCCTCTAGGTTTTTAAATCCCTCCACAAATGGCTTTACTGCATGACTTCAGATTCATTTGTTGTTCTGTACACACTGGCCCTTCTCTGCCTCTGACATTGTTGCTCAGTCATCTTTTCTCTATCCAAATCGAAGGCATCCTTCATGTACCACTTAATTCGCAAAACCTTCTCTGGCAGCTTCTATCCATACTAACCTTTTTTTCATATCCATACCTTTAAATTTCTAATGAATGGAGAATGCTTCGCTCTCAGTGACTTTTCATTTTTACACATTAGCTCTATCTCTGTGCTGGGCTGTGAGGTCTCTGAGGGCAGAGACCAGATCTTACATTGAATTTGTTTCCCAAGTAACGTTAAGTGAATGCAGGGCACATAGTGCATAGCTTTCCTAACTTTAGATTACGCTTTTCACGTATATTTTCTCACTAACTATATATTCCATACATAAGTCAACCTGTAGGTATTTACTTAGTTTAATTGTTTATCACTCATCCATAACATCATTGTCATTCATTGTCCTTAAGATCTTCTCTTTGCTCTTCTTTTCTTCCAAATGCAAATATTATCCATTATGAAAATCCTACACCAGTAAGGAAAGAAAACCATAAAAACAAAAATATGAATCATCTATACTATATCTATACTATATAAAGCCAATCTTAACTATTAAGGGTTCTGTACAGTTTTTAAAAAAATAATGGCCTAAATTTATTAAACAAATAAAATAGAGACCCTCAATCCTTTATCTGCAATTCTGAGATACAAAAAGCTCTTAAGCTGTAAGTCTTTATAAATTTATAGTCTTAATTCACTCCACTTAAAATGAATGGTTTGCTTCAGATGTATTAATGTGTTTGGTATAGGGTACTACCCTAGACTCTGGTAGGAATGTTACATTAATAAACAGGATATTGTATTCCCTTTCTAAAATTTAAATAAATCTAAATTCTGAAAATGACCTCAAGGGTTTCAGGTAAGGCATTATGGGCTTAGAATACATTTGTATAGTGCTGCATGGCCCTTCATGTAATCGTATCACTTAATCCTCCAAATAATGTTATAAAGTAGCTACTATTATTATTATTTCCATTTCCTAGATGAGAAAACTAAGATGCAGAGAAACTAAGTGACTTGATGGTCAGTGGTAAGACTGAAGCTCATGTTTTCTAATTTTAAATCCTATGCCCTTTTCTATGCCAATACTTTGAACATATGCTTTCAAGTCTCTACATGTTAAGAATCATAATAATCTATCCTAGGAATTTACATGGATTCTGACCTATGTTTGTCCAGAACATGCAGTCCAGGTACTATGAATTGTCAAGCTTATAGTGCTGAATGGGGAACTATTGAATATTAATTGCTGAAATAAGACCAGGATGTAGAAGCAGTGCTTCCAGGCACTTGGAATATGAGAAAAACTGAAATAAAGGAAGGGCTCTGGCATTTGCTGTAGTAGCTACAGGTAGAATATGTGGTGGGCATCTAAAGGCATATGGAATCAATAAAGGAGAAATATTTAATATGTGGTTTCTTTGTATATTCAGAGAAGCACATAAATGCATGCATATATCTCTAAACCAAACTTTATATCCTTTTGATATATACCCATCAATAAGTTGTCAGAATGCTCAAGGTTCTCTGTGGCTAATTAAGCATATCCTCAGCTTTAGAAGTATATGTGATAGAATTTCGAGTATGCTATAAAGATGCTCGATGTGGTATATTTTAGAGTAATGGCCTCTCAATGAATCACAACTCTCAGGATCCCACACCTTCTTTGAGCTTAGCCAAATAACTTGATTTGGTCAGTGGACATCAGTAAAGATAAGAGGAAGAATCTTGATAAATACTTCTGTTGGGGCTATGCTCTTGGAATCTTGAAGCTACCATATTGTGAAGAAGACTGGTATAAAAGACCAGACAGAGGCCCAGCCCACCCAACTGAGCTGCCAATGAGTGAATCTAGGCAGGACAAGCAGAACTTCCTAGAGAACTGTGAGAAATAATAAATTGTGTTGTTTTAATTCACTAAGTTTGGGGTGCTGTGTTACATAGAAAACAGATACACCTAGCTGCCAGTTTTTCATTTGGGGAAGTCATTTCATTCTGAGTTGTGGATTCTTCATGGGCAAAGTACAGAAGGTACAAACTTAAGATGAAATGATTTAAACAGATACCAAAGATTGTTTCCTCTGACCTGTGCATTTAAAGTTTAATACTTTCTAAAGACTATATGCACCTGTATGTATGTGTGTATGTGTATACATATATATATGAGAATTTTATAAAATTAATTTCACTCCTCTTTAATATAATTTACATAATAGTATTAAAATTTATACATAAGCTTCTTAAATATTTGCGTATATAAAGAATAGGAAATTTTGTTGACCACAGAGAAGATGCAATGTGTATTCCTTTTAGAATAAGAACAGAAAGCAGATAAAACATTAATATAAAGAGTATGAGGTATATGTTTGTGTGAGTGGTTAATTTGTTTAAAGTTAGAAAAAAATAGGTAAACCATAAATGGGATGGCAAGTAGGTTAGCTTTCCAGAATGAGAATGCTTCTAAGAAAATGGCAAAAGAATTCCTTGAGTAGAGGGACAGTATGTCTCTTAGGCATGCTTACATTCCAAGTGTATAGCTTGCTGCTTGGCCCATAGTAAATGTCTAATAAATGTCCAAAAGATTAATAACTACCAAATGAAGCTAAGTATAATAGAAACAATAGGCAAACATTTCTGAATCCTCGTGTTTAAAATTGGAAAACAAAGTGCATCAAGTTTAGAATACTCACAGAATGGGTCATCACAGTTTTGTAGAATTAAAAGTTCTTTAATTCCCACATTTTAAGAAAAGCACTGAGTCTTGAATGAGCCAACTGAAATTTAAATTCTAGCTTGATCACTGGTCAGATGTGTGGCCTGATACAAATTATATAAAGAATCCCAGTTTCCTTAGCTGTACAAAAAATGGGAATGATAATATTTATTCTGAATTGTTGTTTTAGGATTAAATGAGATAATATTTATGTTAGGGATATTAGTACCCAAAGCATGGTAATCCTTCCTTGCTCTCTGCTTCCTCCCTTCCTTCCATCCTTAACATCTATAAAAGCTTTCCAAAGGAGCAAACTCTGTATGCTTTTGATGTAGATGGAACCTGGGTCAGAAAAAAACAAAATAAAAAAAAACTCTTTCTTGTTTTTCTATGCTCAGGAATATAAGAACATTTGGGGCAGAGCAAGAGAGATGTCAGCTGTAAGAAAGGCTGTAACTACAAAGAACCTGTTCTGTATCTTTCTAGAGATACTAATATGCTACCTGCCTTTTTATTCATTTATTCTCCAAACATTTGCTGAGCAATATTAGCAGGTACTTCACTAAGTTCTGAAACTGTTGAGATAGTCGATTTTAGTCCTGCCCTTGAAAAGGCAGGGGACAACATAATAGGAGAGAAAGATGTACAAATTAATTGCAAATAATCTCTCAAGGTATGTAACATTGGAAGTAAGTAATCACATACTTGGGTATAACCATAAAAGAAAAAAATGGGATAACTTGCCCCGGGGGAAGCAGAGGAGGAGACTGGAGACAGAGATGGACAGAGAAAACTGAAGAGGGGATATTTCAACTTATATCTTGAAAGATCAATAATTCACAGGGAAAATCACCCATTCTCTGGAATGTATAAAGAAGGGAAGTTGTGAGCCAGCAGAGTCTGCAGTAAGAGCTGAAGGTCCTACTAAGGGGTAGGATGGAAGAAGCATGGGGATCAGTGAGGCTGGATATGTGAGTAGGATTCAAATCATCAAGGGATTTGTATGTTCTGATAAGGAGTTTAAACATCCTTCTGTCAGCAGTGGCGAGTCACTAATGAAGAGCCATAAAAGAGATGCAACTGGACTTAGTCCACAGAGGTGAAGGCAGCTCCCTGCAGCTGGTGTCCAGAAAGCAGAGAGATGAGGAAAGTCAAGTTAAACCTAACCTGTAGACATAAAACTGCCGCACACCAAGTGTCATCTAAATCAAATGAAAACCTCAAACCCCCTTAGGTCCTTTCCATCTTTAGCCAGGGTTAAAGTACAAAGCATGAAATGGAAGGATCAAGACTTCAACTCTTCCCACTGCATCAAGTTTTTAAAACATGCTGGTTTCCATTCTCTTTCCATTGCTGCAGGTTTGTTCTCTCCTAGCTTTCTTCCTGGCTAGATGTGCCACGGCATGTCTTACAGCAGTAATACATTAGGTTAATAAAACAATTATTTAATTGACTCTAATTTCATTGGCATTCCTATTAGCTAAAGGAAAGGGGTTCAATCACTGTTTGCATTTGTAAAGCCAGCATTATGGTTTAAATTATGGCCTTCGGATAAATTTGAAAATTGAAGTCTGATAATCCTTAAAGCAATATTTACAGAGGACTCTTTGTAAAGAATAAAGGGAATGGAAACAAGAGCATATTAAATCAGAGCAGCTTTTAAATATTCATTCTGCAATCAGCTTCACCAGTTTCCAAGCCACTATCTAACTTCATAATTCTCTTTATGGAGAAATACCAAATTTCTTGCTTTAATTATCCTGCAAAATATAAATTATTGCTTCATGCACTTTTTTCTGATTCTGGAGTACAGCAATTCCAAATATAATGCTTACAATGCAAATATTCTTTATCAAAAGAAGTATCTTGAGAGATACTGCTAAAATCAGTAATTCG
Organism: Eumetopias jubatus; assembly: GCF_037043125.1. Lineage (NCBI taxonomy): Eukaryota > Metazoa > Chordata > Mammalia > Carnivora > Otariidae > Eumetopias > Eumetopias jubatus. Next base: position 72,550,936 of record NW_028274811.1, on the reverse strand, counting down.
AAAATGCAGCCATTTTGAATAGGTAGCTTCTGATTTAAAATGAGCTCTACCTAACAGTCCCTAATAAAATCTCTTCCAACTACCCAGGAAAACTCCAACTCCAAAATCAATCAGTATACCTGTGTCAGTGGTTTTCCACGAATCACAAGATGATGAAAATGGTCTCTAGGTATCGAGAGCTCTCCTACTTTGAAGATGAATGATCCAAAGAATCCAAATGGTGCTTGTGAAAAGAGGCTCTGGCTTAAGGAAAAGTAAAAAACACTCTGGAAACAAACACACACACACATACACACACACCCCAAACACTCATACACACGTAAAGAGAAAAATGTTATATGCTTAATGTGGAGATCAGACAAAAAAGTTCGAACACTCTGCTGGTATATCCTCAGTAGATACAAGGCATAGCCTCTGTGAACAAACTAGAAAGCCTTAGGTTACAGTCTGTAAGGCAAAAAGGAGAAAAAATGAGATATAACAATAAGAGGCCAAAATGAAAATGGAAGTGGATAATTACATCTAGGGATAGGAGGAATGATTTAAATTGGCACTAAAGAAAATCAAATTAATGATATATGGGACTTAGTTTCAAGAAAGAGAAAAAATAGATTTAAAGCATCCATGCAGGAAAAAAATAAAGCAGGTTACCTAAAAAGGGCCAAAGATTAGGTTGGCCTCAAACTTGTCTGAAGCACTGAAGCCAAGAGAGGATGTCACATATACAGCATTTTTTAGCACCATCTTTTTTATTTTGACTTACAGAAAAGCAGCAAAAATAGTGCATAGATTTCCCATATACCTTCGCTCAGATTCCCCTTATGTTCAACATCTTATGTAACCAAAGAACATTTATTAATACTTTTTTTCAGATTTCACTAGTTTTTCTACTAATGTCCTTCTGTTATTTCTGGATCCCATACTGCATTTAGTTGTCATGTCTCCTTTGTCTCCTCCAATCTGTGGCAGTTCCTGAATCTGACTCTCATGACCTTAACACTTCCTAAGGTTCATCATCAGTTATTTTGTAGATTCTGCCTCAATTTGGGTTTGTCTGATGCTTTCTTGTGATTAGTTTAAGACTATGCATTATTGGGAAGGAAGATCACAGAGGCTGTGTGCCCCTCTCTGTGTATCACATCAGGGATTAGATAGTATCAATACGTCTTATTACTGGTGGTGTTACTCATGGTCACTTGATTAAGCTAGGGTTTGTTAGGATTTTCTACCATTTTTACTATTTTTCCTTTATTTTTTTTTAACATTTGGGGGAGATACTTAGATCTAATGCAAATATCCTATCTTTGCATAAACTTTTACCCATTAATTTTAGCATCCATTGCGTGGCAATTATTACTGTGGTATTTTAATGATAATTTCTGTTTCCCTCAATCCCTCATATTTATTAATTGTAATTGTTATTTAAGGGAGAGTTGTCACTTCTTCCCCATTTATTCAGTTATTTATTTATATTAGTATAGATTAATATTTTATTATTTGATTATAATCCAATGCTATCATTATTTATTTTGTTACTCAAGCTGTTTCAGCTTTGGCAACTGGCAACTTTTTCAGGATGGCTCACATGCCCTTTTGATGCACTCCCATTGTTTTCCCTGCCCCAACCCTAGAAACACGTATTATCCCAAGGAGTCCTGTTTCTTTCTTTGGAGGATGGAATTTAGAAACCAAGATTTAGGTCCTGGCTTTGCTCATTGCTACTGGGACACGTTCTAGACCTTCAGTGGATGAACCTAGGAAATACATTAATGGATACTAGCCCCTGCATATACATACATCAGAGTTCATTTCTATATCATTTACATGTAAATTCAAAAGAGTAAGTTCATACTGATACCTGCAATTTTAAAACAACACCATTCAGCTCATTCTAGCCTTCCTCTTTTTTATAATTTCCTTCTCTAACAATAAGAAACACAACTCCCATTTTCTATAATTTGTTAACTCAACTCCCATATTTAAACAAAGTATTCAGTCAAAATGCTGCTTGCTTTCCAGAATTTCTTCACTCAGCTCCTTTCTCCCCCATTCCCTTCAGTGTAGTTATGTGATTCATTTGTAATAGAGTCTTTTGTCACCATCTACATTCCATATTTCCCCCCACATCCTAGTTGGTTTGTTGTTGTCATACAATAAAATTCACCCTGAGCTGTATACAGTTCTATGTGTTCTAACAAATGCATAGAGTGATATGCCCATCATTACAGTTCCCTACCAAACAGTTTCATCATCCTCCAAAACAAGAGTTACCCCTTTGTGGGTAATCTCTCCTCCCACTCACAAACCTTGGCAACCAGTGATAGGTTTTCTTTCCTGTACTTTGACCTTTTTTTTTTTAAAGATTTTATTTATTTATTCGAGAGAGAGAGAGAATGAGAGATAGAGAGCATGAGAGGGAAGAGGGTTAGAGGGAGAAGCAGACTCCCTGCTGAGCAGGGAGCCCGATGTGGGACTCGATCCCAGGACTCCAGGATCATGACCTGAGCCGAAGGCAGTTAGTTGCTTAACCAACTGAGCCACCCAGGCGCCCTACTTTGGCCTTTTTAAGAGTACTTTTTAAGAGTATCATGTAAAACAAAACACACAACACATAGCTAATGACTTCTTTAGATCATGTAAGGTCCTCCTTCTTTCACTTAGGAAAATGCATTTAAAATTCACCCAACCTGTTGTATGAACCAATAGTTTTTTTTCCTTTCTATGGCTGAGCCATATTCCATTGTATGGAATATTTTAAGGACATATCTAAAAAGACAGATCACATCATATAGTAGTAATTACAAAAACTGAACTCATTAAAATCAAGGAGGGATGGAATTCCCAATATCATTATTCAGCATTATTCTAGAATTTCTGGCTAGTGCAATAATACACAAATCAGAAATAATGGACTAACGGCTGGAGAGGAAAAGGGAAAAGTCACTAGTAATTGCAGAGAATATTTCTTAGAAAATCCAAAAATGCAATGTAAAATCTTTCTAAACAGAAATCTGTAAGGCTGTGAAAGATAAGAAAAATATCAAAAAAAGTCAATATGCCAATAATAGAAGAGATAGAAAAAATTCTCTGAATAATACCAACATATATACCATGAAATATGTAGGAATAATCCCAACCGAAATATGCAGGATCCATAAGGAAAACTATAAAATTATTGAAATATAAAGAACCTGAATGTTAACTTTTGCAGTACTGTCACTCATTCATTTGATTACTTGTCCAAAATCTGTCTTTGCCACAGATATAAGTTCCCCAAAAGAAGGGGCAATCATTGTCATATTCACTGTTATCCCCTGTGCCTAATATACTGCCTGACTCATAGCAGACACTCCAAAACTATTTATTTCTATATATCAATATTTTGTTCAGTAATCTGTTTTATGAAGTTTGTATGGCTTCTAAGACACATTCACTAAGTAGCTTAGTCATTTTTGAAAGGAGACTAGACTAGTTATTTACCATTGCCTAGGAAATTATAATACCCACCCATTTGACGATAGACAGCATCATGGCTCATGGTTTGAAGCATACGTACCTACAGTCCTGAATTGCTATCTTTCTTCACTTTCCCTCTGTGATATTAATGGATTCCACAACATAGCACCAAGAATTTCAAAGCTTAGGGGAGCTTAGGGGACTTTAGAAAGGGCTCTTCTCTATAAAAAGGTTGGCTGTGCTCCATCAAATCAATTTTCAGGTCCCACAGGCTATGTTAGGTTAGTAACAAATGAATGGGAATGGAATTCTAGTTTTTAAAAATTTGAGTTATTAAAAAAGAGAAAAATCCAGAAAAGAATCTAGGAACAGGTTAAAGTGAAATATTTCACAGTATGCAGTCTGAGCCTTTTATCTGTAATCTTTTCTGCTTCCATATAATATAGAATTTAAGATTAATGATTCACAGTATTCTACTGCTTGACAGCTTAATTTCATTTCATAATTAGGTTGACACTTTTCTCATATTTGATTGCTAATATTTTCCTATATTTTAAAAATAATGAAATGATATCATAAAATTGGTTAAAGTTGGCTGAATAGCTGAACCACAGCTGAAGATATAGCATTTTCTTGATTATTCTTATCATTTTCCAATGTTTTATTATCTATGGGCGTGTGTGTATTTGTATTTTTATGTGTTTGCTGGGGGTGGGGATACTGTATAGTAATTTCCCTGTTGTGCTTTTAAATAGGGACTTCCTATGAACACTAATAATGGTAATATCATAGTTATTTCCTGAGAAAACTAATCTGGATTCTATGGAGGTATGCTGAAGTTTTGTGAAAATGAAATTAGAGATGCAGCATATCTCAGCAGTAATCTGTTTATGTTGTATAAAGCAGGGTCAGGTTAAGAAAGAGCAGTTTTTCAAATGCGGTGTTTTTTTTTTTTTCCACTTTTGTGGTATATATATTCCAGTTTTTTTTTTATTTTTATTGTTATGTTAATCACCATACATCATTAGTTCTTGATCAAATGCAGTGTTTTTTGATGGTCAAGCATTTATCCCACTGGGTCATTATTGTACTATAATCCTAAAGTAGTCTTCCAGAAGAGTTCATCTTCTGGCTAATGTTAAAGAACTGGCCCATGACAGGCATTTTACATTTTTTAAATAATTCTGAATTGTTAGGTCAGATCTTCCTGAGTAGACCCTATCACCTATAAATGAAAGGACTGGCAAAGACCTTGTTTTTAATAATTTAATTTATAACAAAGGCATATTAAACATCAATAGACATTATTGGTTCTACTGCCTATTGCTGGACCAATGATGGATTTTAACAGAAGAGAAAATTTAATACATTTGATGGGGAAATCAGAATTGTAATATAGTAGAAGGAACTCATCACAAAAATTTAGACATCAAGGACGATGGCCTCTGAATGTCAACTGCCTATAACTAAATTAGACTTGCTGTGTTTGGGCCAAATTCATAAGTTATGGCATAAGTTATGGCAAATAGAATAGCTGAGCAAGATAGAAAAAAACTAGAATGATTTTGTTTATTAAATATCTCAGTGTCCTAGCTTATTTTATTTTTAATGCTTCCTAGCTATTTCCCTGAAAAAAAAAAGAAAAAAAAATCATTCAACCTTAAATTTATATGGATAAAAAGAGAAGAAAGTTATTTAACTTGATCAACAAATGGACTCCTTTAGGAAGGTGACTTGAATATTACTCAAGTGATACACTTGAAATTAGAATTTAAATTAGGGAGATAAAGTCAGAAGAGAGGAATAAAGGGCAGTGCTGTGGGGCTATGAAGGTGAGGAGAAGGCTCTCCAAAATAATAAGGCCTTCTTTCAAGATACTAGGTGGTTGTGTTGGGTTATTCACCAGGCAGTCATAGAAAGAGGTAACACAGTACTTGACTTACTCTAATGCCAAAAAGCTCTGGAAACGTCAGTCAGAATTTTCTGTATGTGGCGACAACTGTGGTGCACCCACTGCAAACATCAAGTATTATTAGATATGATCACACCTGAAGCTGTGATGACAGATGTTCAAATGACTATAAGCAGTTGAAAGGGAAAAAGAGTTACAGATAGTTATCTGGAAGCGATGAGACAAGGATGTTTGGAGAAACAGCCCATTCACTGGGGAATATGACTTCAGGGTGTGAGAGATAACGGGTGACATGATTGGGAAGATAGAACAAAGCGCCAGTTTCTAATTAAACTGACAGCATACATAGGATTTTACCCAGGGAAAATAGCAATGATCTGAGTTGGACCACCATTTACTGTAGGCAACTCTGCTGGAAGATGCCTCACAAACAAGGGCTAAAAACGTGGCATAGTTTTTTAGAGCAAGGCTTTTTTCACTATATATCAAGATAAATACCATACCAATGATATGTTCATCCACAAAATGGTGATGAAATAGGAAGAGGGTATCCAGGGTGATAGCTGTGGGAGTTAGTCAGTGCATAAATTCTACTTAGCAAGGAAGATGTTTAAATTTGAAAGAAATCCATAAGTATTAAAGGGTATTCATGGTGCCTTTCTATTATCACACTCATTGGACTAAAAGATAAATCAAAGGAAATGGACTGATAGGGTGGGTAATTGGATATAATGAGAAGAAAGATGAATAAATGAGCAGAGGACAGATTTTTTTTTGAAATTTATTTATAAGGATTATAGTTTGTGGATGTTATTTGACCTCTTAAGGCAGGTTAAGGCTTCTTTTTTTAAAGCAATACATCTGAAATAGTATCACGTACATTTTTAGCTAGTACTCAAACAAGTTCCATATTCTATACAAATGGGAGAAATGCAATTCATAATTGACAAGGTATGAATTTTTCATACTTTAAGCCATGAGGCTGCCACATCAACAAATGTAAGTCCTTAGCAAATATGTCTTATGTTTATATTTATGAAATGTACACAATTGACATTGAACCCAAAAGGGAATAAGTAAGCATTTAAATATATATATATATAAAATATATATATATATATATATATTTCCAACTTCATTCTGGGAAACATTTATTAAATTAGAAACAAGGAAGGAATGCAAGCTTAGAGTTTCAATTTATCTTGGACTTAGTATTACTTTTATGCATTTTGCCAAAGCTTGCACTCACATTGGTTGAGGTGTTGGCCTTGTTTTGTCTTTTGATTCTGTTTTTTTAATGTATAGAGAGCTTCTCTCAAAAGTTCAAGTGATAAATTATTAAAATTCATCTATGGGAGTCCCACATTGCCGCAGTGATTTCGTGTTATATCCTAAGGTGAAACAGCAAGAAGAGACAAAAGCCAAGAATCTTGGAAAGAGTGACCAAGTCTGGACACATGATGTACTCCATATTTTGTGTGGCTATTAAAGAGGGCACCACCAGAGTTTACTGAAGGGCCATAAGATGAAAAATATTCTTGCAATAACTTTGATATCCATTTGAATACAAGTTCTATGAGGGTAAAGATCTTGTTTATCATGCCTCTCAACCTCCTTGATGCCAGCATGAAGTTCGAGGAAGCAGTATTTCTTACTAGTTCCTTCCTCAGGGATTAGGAAAGGAAGTGAGGAAGTGGTCCCGTCACCCTGAGGAGCTAAGGTCACCAGAGTTATTTTGAGAGGCTCCTACTCTGCCACAACTGCAAAACTGATGGCATCCCAACTCAAACCAGTTCTTCTAATCCTGGCCTGGCATGTGGAGTAAAAAGAGACTGTAATTTTTCGCCCCATCAGTTAATTTTTTGACATATGCAGAGGGGACATAAAATGTGAAACTGGGAGCTCCACGAGAGCAGCTAACATTTATTGTTATAGGAGACAGACACAGAGACATAGGTTACAGCAGATGTACTATAGTGGGTAAGAGAATTAACAATGGAGCCAGCTGCTTGTGTTAGAATACTGGCTCCATCAATAAGCAGTTATGTGACATTGGGTAACTCTTGGTCTGTAGCAAGAATAATAGTTAACCGATCTCATAAAGTGGCAGTGAGGGCTAAATGAATTAATATATGCAGAGTACTTAGAACACCGCCTAGCACATTGAAATTGTTAAATAAGTATTAGCTACTATGGTTATAGGCTCCATACCCCCACAGTGCCAGCACATAGTAGGCACTTGGCAAATACTTTGATTACTGAATGAAAGGAAAAATACTTTTTTTTAAAGATTATTTATTTATTTATCTGACAGAGAGAGGGAACACAAGCAGGAGGAGTGGGAGAGGGAGAAGCAGGCCCCCCGCTGAGCAGGGAGCCTGATGCGGGGTTCTATCTCAGGACCCTGGGATCATGATCCAAGCCACAGGCAGACACTCAAGTGACTGAACCACCCCGGTGCCCCTGAAAGCTATATGAATATGAACATACAGGCAGTGACTAAATGAAGAGTAATGGAGCTCTCATTTTCTCCTGGATTCTAGAAGAGTTCTAATCTTTCTAAATTCTTAGCCAATTTCAAGCAAACTGTGAACTAGGTCCATAGTTCAACTCCTTTACTAAATATGATGTTGCTATTAATTTAAATAACAAAGGTTGCAAACAGGATCTTTACCTGATGGACCATGTGTTTCTAAAAGTTTCCATTCAGACTGTTGTTTCCAAAAGTGGTTAGTGTAGTGGTTAGTCTTGTGTTGCCATCAGCTTTACACAAGCTAGTAAGAATGCACTCAAGTTTTGGGGTTGTAAATATGTAATTCTTTCCTTCTTGATGAAAAGGGAACATTTTTAAATTATCATTTTCAGAGCAAGAATAGGGTTGCTTGACACAGGTTAAGTACCTTTTAACATAACAGTTTTATAAATGGAATAGACACTAAATGTCTATAGAACAGTCTGTGAATATTTTAAGGTGTATCAAATTTAACTTAAAAATACTTTTTTCTTTTGATTCATTAAATTATACATTACTCTAAGAAAAATCAGCAATGTGCTCTGGCAATATATAGTATTCCTGACACTTCTCTTAGCAGAGGGCATTTCTTCTACATCAGCACTAAATGCTGGGCAAATAGCATGACCTTGGCCTTTTATCTAAACTCTTATAATTAAAAAAAAAATCCACTGGTGGAAATGAAGTCTCTATGGAGATATGGATGATTTACTGGTTATGGAAAAGTTCAGCTTCCATAACTACTGATGGCTATGCTTCTGTTTATGTTTTCCCTAAGCCATAACTATTTAAAATGTTACTGTTAGCATTCTTAGTTGTCCCATTTGTTGGTATATAACTCTCCTACTTAAATATATAGAACAAATCATATTAATTAAAATAAATTGCTCGGACAGTTAAGTTGTGTTGCAGATTGTCTCTAAAGGCTATAAATTCAAATTAAGGGTTTTGCTTCTTGTTCCTGAGCTTGGAAAGATTCCTTTTACTGCATTAGTAGTAGTAAAAGAAATCAACCACCTTACAAAAAGAATATTCATTTGAATTCTTGGAGAAATAGCTAAATAAACTGGACCTATAGCTAATTATCTTCATCATATAACAAATTCTTGGCTGAAGCAAGTAAGCAAACTGCTAATTCATGATGGCAAGCATTGATATTTAACAGTATTGAGTATGGATTTTCATAGATGTAACTATATTTCTACATATTTAAAATACATATTTCTAACATATATTTATTGTATTTCTATATATATTATGTATATAACATTGGGCTTCAGGGGTTCTAAGTAGTGTACTATATTAACAAACTGGTGTAATTTTGGTAAAAATAAACATTTTCTGGATATTAAAGTATTAGGTCAGAATAATTTGTGGGGAGTTGAAATAACTACATTTGCTTATTTTAAGAAAAGCCTATGTTGTATAATTTCCAAATGTGAAGATGTAACTGCCATTTACAGTATTCTATAAAAACTAAATGTCCTTTACAGTTCATGGAAACCTCTATAATATTAAAAATCTCAATCTATTTTTAAATATTAATTTATTAAACAGTACAAATAATGGTATTCTTACCTGTTTTTTTACCTTTTTTTGTGGCTGTTTCCTTAATGCTTTTCCTTTTCCTAACAAATTCTCCCTGAACTAGCAAACCTTGATTAGCTCGAGGGAATGACTAAATTAAGTTAGAAATAAGTTTATAAAGCTCTCTCTGCTCCCTTATCAAAATAAGATTTTTGCCATCGACTTGTTCCCCAATGCCCCCCACTGAAAATGGCATAAGTTCTCATAAGTCTCATGTAGGACCCCTATTATTTAACTGGAGATGCAATATAAAGTTGAGAGAAAACCAAAGCTTTTAAAGCATTAAAAATTACAACCCAAAAGGAAATTTTAAACTATTCTATTTCAGAGAAGATAAAGCTAAGCAATAAGTCAATTTTCTAGGTTTACATGAAAAGAGTAACATTGATTTCTCTATCTTCACTAAATGTATGCTAAAGGAGAGGGACTAAAACTTACTCATTTCTTAAAAGTTAGGTTGTAAAATATTAGACCAAAGTAGTTGGAGATTTGCATCATCTGGAAAACATACCGAAAACAGTATAGATCTCATCTATTAAGTATAGTATTGTAAGTTCCTGTGTCCAAAGGAAAAGACCAGCTCTCCAACCTTGTGGTATATGTGGACAAAAAGAGCTACTGAAAAAAAAACAAGTGTACTTACTGTAGAATTTGATAATGACTTTATGCAAAAAAAAAAAAATCAGGACTCTTTCTGTTATTGATGTTGCTATCTTTCCAATGAGTAAGAAAAGACATGAATTATTCCTTAAGGCTACCTCAGATTGTTCCATTAAGTGAAGGAAGAAATGCCTGAATTATGCCTTTCCCATAAACAATTGCTAAAATAAAGCCTAAGGAAATGGTCCCAGGCCTTATATTACCACTAACATTTCATACCTAACGTGAAATATTCTATAAAACCTTTATGGGGTTTTGAATAAGGATTAGGAAGAGTTATTCACTCTAGCCCATATGATGAACTCTTGGTCTGAATAAGCTCCCTGAGGACAAAATCATATACAACTCCTCTCACTTCTGCATTACCTAGCACAGTGATTTGAAGTTAGCAGACTATCAATAAATGTTTGCTGGATGAATGGCAAATTAATTATATACAGTAAAACAGTTCTACAATGTGGCTCATTGTGACAGATATCAAATAAACAACAAACCAAGGCAGATCTCTTAAAACAAGGTACATGTACTAAAGGCCCATAAGGTAACTTATAAGGTCCTTTAATTTCAGTCTTACAACAGTCTTATGTAGGGGTCCACTACAATTGCTTTCCTACCACTGCCCTTCAGTTACGACAGAGATTCCCAGAGCTTTTGCTAATTTGGGCTATCTTCTATTTCTTCTCTTTCTGTAGCACCATATCCTAAGAAATGGGATAGTATTAGTTATAATAAATAAATTGTACAGTCTTAAAAGATTCCTGGGTCACAAACCAGAGATTGAAGTTTGCTTAGTTACTGTTATGTATTCTCATTCCTTAAGCATTAAGAATAGTTATTCTTAATTATGTTAAGCAGAATGAAAAAGCGATTTTCACTGGTGACTAAAAGAGCTCTAATGGCCTATGTAATTTCTAAGAATTAACTGTGATAACTTCATGAGAACTAAAATGATGGAACCCTTTTAGTACAATTCTATGATATGCTTTTGAGCAGCTTCTAAACTAATGAGAGAATCAAGACAACAACTAGAGACACAAATGAGACCAAGGGAATGATGTTATATACTTCATTAGATAGAAAGTCAGAGTGAAGAAGAGGTTATTCGGATCATTCATGATGTCACATCACAGGAAATTAAAAGTTTAAATAGTTGATGTTCACACAGAATAAGAGAACTTATTCCATGGTAGAATATGATGTAAATAAAGTACCTTGTTAACCAAAGCTTGTTTTAAAACTTTTTACATTAGTCAAAAACACTGGACAGTTACCAAATAACATGAAGTTACTGAATGTCTTGTTTTCCTCATACTACCATCTCATTCTTAGAAAAGGATATGGAATGGTTAGTAAATGAATGAACTTAAAAGAAGTTGTTGTCTTTTGGCATAATCATTTGAATCTAAGACCTCAAGAATCAACTAGTGATGTAGGAACTAGGATGAGGAGACGATTTTTCAGGCTTAAAGAGCCCTTATTTTTATCATTCATACAAACAACAATTTAACAACACTTAATTGAAATACCAACTACTATCCATTGTGATACTGGTGTTTATTTTTTTTTTTTAAAGATTTTTTTTTTTTAAGATTTTATTTGTTTATTTGACAGAGAGAGAGAGAGAGAGCACAAGTAGGCAGAGAGGCAGGCAGAGGGAGAGGGAGAAGCAGGCTCTCTGCTGAGCAGGGAACCCGATGCGGGGCTCGATCCCAGGACCCTGGGATCATGACCTGAGCTGAAGGCAGCCACTTAACCAACTGAGCCACCCAGGCGCCCCGCGATACTGGTGTTTAAAGGTAATCTTTTATTCAGTCCACCTAAGAGTAACAGAATAGCTAAGCTTCTAATACATTTCAATTAACAGATATTTTGTGAGTGCTTAAAGTATACAAAGTATACAGAGCACTATTTTATTTGTTATTTGATATATGTTCTTTGAAATAAAATATTTGTAATAAAAGCTACAGATAACTAAAAGTCTTCCTCAAAGAAAAGCAAGTATAGATAAAAAGATACATGTGAAAAAATAAAAAAAAATGTAATAAATAACAGCACAAAAAAGTAACAGAAGAGATGTAACAAAGCAGTATGTGGTTAAGTGACCAAATTAGTGCTCATATTAGGAACTACAGGACTCAATAGAGAAGAACAATCACATCAGGGTTGGGTAGTGGGGAAGGATGTTAAGAAAAAGGTAGGATATGGACTAAGTCTGAAGAATGAGCAGTTTTGGGGTATATGGAAAGGCATTTTAGGTGAGTGGAATAGCAAAATTAGACACACGCACATGGGAAAACATAAGGCAGAGGCAATAAGAAATACCATTTTCTCCCCAGGAGAGATAATGATAGCTAAACAGTACTATCACCAAGCTATAACACTAAGACTTTAAATTCTCTTGGCAGGGCAGTCATTGCAGGTTTGGTGTAGTGGGGTGTGAGGCTTAAGCTCTGAATATCTGTAGATTATTGCACTGTTCAGGCAATAAAATCATAAGCACCTATGATTCTGCACACAATTCCATTGTGTGGAGGGCACTTTTCCCATATCACGAAGCAATTCTCTGAAACCAGGTAGGTGTCCTACAATTAATCTTAATTCTGAGAATATTTACCTGGAGATAGTAATAGATCTTACAGGTTAAGGACTCATTCCTTAAGACTGCCTTCTACTATATTTCAGATGTCAATCATTAGTGCAGGTTGTCACTTGTACTTTTTTTTTTTTTTAAGATTTTTTTTGAGAAAAGGGCAGGGGAGGAGCAGAGGGAGAGTGAAAGCACACTCTGCACTGAGCACAGAGCCCAACGCATGGCTCGATCTCACAACCCTGAGATCAGGACCTGAGCTAAAACAAGGAGGTGGATGCTTCACCAACTGAGCCACCCAGGCACCCCAGTCACCTATACTTCTGACTGACAGTGCTACTAAAACGGAGGTTCTACTGAACCCCACTCTGGATTTCAGTAATTTGCTAGAGCAGCTCACAGAACTGAAGAGAAATATTTTACTTACTAGAGTACCATTTTACCCAGGAACAGCCAGATGGAAGAGATGCACAGGGCAAGGCATGCACAGGGCAAAGAGCTGCCATGGTCTCTCCCAGCATGCTATTCTCCCCAAATTTCCATGTGTTCACCATCCCAGAAATTCTCTGAACCCTGTCCTTTTGGATTTTATGGAGGTTTCACTACATAGGCATGATTGACTAAATCACCAGCTGTTGGATCTAGCCCCTCTCCCCTCTCTGGAGGTTGAGAGTAGTTATGGATAGTCCAACTGTCTAATCACATGACTGGCTCCACTAGTAACCATTCCCCAAACAAATGTTTTCCAAAAGTCACCTCACTAACATAACAAAAGACACCTTTATAGTTCTCCTCACAAGAAATTCCAAAGGTTTTAGGAGCTCTATAGGATAAACTGGGATGGAGACCAAATACCTGTTTATTTTAAATCACATTATCAGAGCACCTGAACTGTAGACTGATAGCAGAGAGATGAATATGAAAATGATTGCAGAACAAATTATCCTTTAATGGTAACTGACTGAACAAGATGGGAGTGCAGGCACACAGTACTTTTTGAAGTCAGACCCTGCTTTAGAGTATGATGGTAATGGTCAGTTTGAATAATTTTTTAAAAGTATGTTTAAAAAATAAATCTGAGGGGCACCTGGGTGGCTCAGTCAAGTTAAGTGGATGCCTTCAGCTGGGGTCATGATCCCGGGGTCCTGGGATCGAGAGCCCCACATTGGGGTCCTTGCTCAGTGGGGAGCCCGCTTCTCCCTCTGCCTCTGCCTGCCGCTCTCCCGGCTTGTGCTCTCGCTCCCCAATAAATAAATAAAATCTTTAAAAAAATAATAAAAAATAAATCAATCTGAATTATGAATATAATTGAAGTGGGAGTGAAAATGACCATCAAAAAGTTGAATTTAGAGCGCTTGAAACAAAAATGAAGTTTTAAAGGTACTGAATTACAGATGTGGAGACAATAGCCAAATATGTGGGAGTAGATGTGGGGCTTTCCAAGAGAGAGGAGAAGACTTGTCTTCAGTGCAGAAGGTCTAGCATGAATCTGGGGGAAAGCCCACATTTACAGGACAATAGGAAGAAGAGAACAGAGACATCCTTTTCCCTCTGATTTTAACCTCCCTTTGAAGCCAGTCTGCACTATGTTGTGCAGAAGAGAAAAGGACAAAACAGTTTGTTCAATGAGAATAAAATCCAATATGACTTCATTTTTCACTCCTGAGTTACCAACTGGTAGGACAATTTGAAATCATTAATTTGGCCAGGTGGTTAATGTTGTTTAACAGTATGATTAACTAATAAATAATTGTAAAGCACTTTGTAAATATAAAGTGCTACATAATTGTTTAATAATAACATTAAATCAGGAGGCTTATTTCAAATTTCATTTTTATTTCTAAGTATTTTGTTGGCGTTTCAGGAGAAATGCCAACAATATGATCGAATGCCATCGTTATAGACTGTATTTGAAAAATACAACAAAGGGTTTACAGGAAAGCAAAAATATCCATGGTCATGCTAGGCTGAACAGAGTGAACTAGCAGGAAACATCTCCCTCATGAAAGACAGGAAGGAACAACATGATCATAGAAATGTGTAACAACACTAGTAAAACCAATATAATACTTAACAAATTCATTTTATCTCTTCATATTTATCTGATAAAACAATGTAAAGGCACAGGGCAAAAGAGGAACATGAAGGCAAGAGCTCTGGGGAAGCAACTTGATAGAGTAGTTTCATAGAATAAAACCAACATTTTATGAATTCATAGCTCACCCACTCTTTACAATAATGCACTAAGATACAAACCATTAGCACCCCCTATTTTGCATATGAGAAAACTGAGGCACAGGGAGATTCAGAAATTTGCCCAATGCCACACAGCTAGGAAAAGGCAGAGTCAGGATTCAAACCTACACAATATGGCTTCCAGTGCCCACTGAGAGGAATCTAGGAAAGGTTTTAGTTCCCTGTTAAAATGGGACAGGAAGAGCTGGTATGTCCCTTCCTCCTTTTTCCCCGACTCAAAACAAGGACATGAGGCTGAAGATGCAACAATTTTAGAACCATGAGGTAAAGGACAAGAAGCCACAGAGACATGAGCCCTGCTATTATCGAGCTATTTAACCCATGATGGTAGTCACCCACCTTTGGATTTCTTGTGATGTGAGAAAAATTTATTTGTTTAAGATGCCATTTGTTTAAGGCAGCATAATTAGGATTTCAGCTATTTGCAACTTTAATCCATACGCCAAAATAATGACAATAGTTAATACTCATTGAATGTCTACTATGAAGCATATACTATTTTAGCACTTAGTCCTATCATCCTGACTGCAACTCTATGAAGCAGGCACTGTGATTCTCATTTTATTTATAAGAAAACTGAGGTACAGTTTATCCGGCTTGCCCAAGGCCACACAGCTTATAAGGAATTCAAATCCACCACCGGGCTTCTAAACCTCCACTCTTTAGCAAACAATATTCTAAACTGTGAAACACTAAAACCATTTCAATTAAAATCACAAATTAGATAGGGAAATTCCAACCGTATTTTGGAGATTCTAGAGCACATGTTTCTCAGCAAAGATGTTATTGACATTTTGGGAAGATAAACACTTTATCTGGGATTGCTATACATTAAAGATGTTTACTATCTGTTCCTTGGGTCGTGGAAGCATTCTAGACAGTGTCAACTGAAAATGCTCTCCACATTTCCCCATAGGGAGGCAGTGCCACCCAATTAGGTTCACTATTCTAGAACAGTGTTTGACAAATATTCTCTGTAAAAGTCCAAATAGTATGTATTTTAGGCTTCATGGGACTTGTAATCTCAGTCAGACTGTCACAACTACTAAATTCTGACATAGACTGAAATCAGTCTTAGGCAGTATATAAACAAAGAAGCATGGCTGTGCTCCGAACAAACTATTCTGACCCCATTTTACAGATGAGAACCCTGAGGCACAGAGAGGTTAAGAAACTTGCCTGACTTAATTCAATTACTAAGTGGTGGTATGGATTCAACCCAAAGGCAGAGTGATTCGAGAGCCTGTGTGCAGGATACTACTGAGTTCACAGATGTTAGATGTTTTTCTTCTAGTAGAAGCCATAGTAAATACCTCAGAGAACTTGTCACACTCTAGATTCTTGCCCTCCTCCTCAGTCTAGTGCTGACTGTTCTTTGCTGTAGTAAGGGTGCCCTAGAAATTGCTTCCATGACAGTCTAGAACTGCCCTACCAAGCACATACCTTATGCTTAACTACTCCCCTAGCAGGACTCTCCTAGTTGGCTCTGACACATAGCTATTCACAAAGTTCTCCAATATAAAAGACTCTGCTAAAATGATGATGAGAACAGTTACTCAATATTGTGACTGTTTTTATTTTTTACCCCTCAAGGTCTTAATTTAGAGGTCCCAAGTCCAACACTGCTCACTGAAGCAAGCAGAAACAGAAAGCTCTTAGTCCATGGAGTGATACATGAAAAAGCCCTATAATGTTAGCTAATAATCACATGACATATAGAGAAGTAGGTGAATACCTCTGGTCCAGGTCTGAATGTGTGTATAAATCCAGGAAGACCCACCAAGGCTGAGAACTCCCAAATCAATCCAAGTAGTGCAGGAGAGGAAAGTTGTCAATAGTGGTTCTATTAAAGTATCACAGCCCAGGCTTGAGGGTCCCTGTTGTGACTGGATAGAAAAAAGGAACCCTAGTCAAGGATAGGCCAAGCTCCCACATCTACACACCCAGGAGCCATACAGATGAAGCACATTCCAGAAGATAGTTAAGATTATGGTAGAGATCAGTGAGGTCTCATGGAATTTTGCTGCTTATTAGTGACTAAAATACAACAACTCACTGCCAACAGCTAGAGTGTGGGTCAGGTTGCAGTTCTTTTCCATAGTAGGCAGGTAGAGAATTAAGCAACAGTGAAAGAGGGCAGACTACCAGAGTCAGGAAATACAAAAACATACTCTATAATGCTCTTGAGGGAGAACTAGAATACACTGGTTCAAACATTTTCTGGTTTCTGAAAGGGACATGCTTCCACTACAGATTTTAAACATATTAAAATAAACTAGGGATAGACATTTAAACAGTTGTGTTTAACAAATTGATAGATTATTTTCTTTTCCAATAGTTATTTGATAGAACTGACTTGTTGTTTTTACACGGTGTTAAAAAAAAAAAAGCCTAAAATTATGATGGAATTAAAGATAAACTTAAGAACTTATAGATGAGAGAAGATTCAAGATGGATCTTGAATGGAACCTGAGCTCATCTCCTTCCATATATAACAACAAACACGCAACTACACATGGAATAATTTCCTCAGAAAAAGCCCTGAAAATGGATAAACAGAGCCTCCACAATGAGGGACAGAAGGACAGCACTGACCTGGGTAGGAGTGACAGACACAAGTTCTACCAAAATAAGAAAAATCCCAACCCAGGTGCCGTAATCCATAACCGAGAGGGATCTCAAAAACACAGAACTTCTCCCTTAGGAGTGAAGGGTTGGGAGTTCTCCATCAGGCATTCCAACCCTTAGATCCTTCATAGGAGAGACAAACACCTAAAAAGCCAGGCTTTGAAAACTAACAGGGCTTACAACCAGAAAAATCATAATTATAGGGTATGGAGAACCTATACTTAAAGGGCTTGTGTACAGTTTGGCCCTGAGAACCAGTGATAAAACACCAGTTGGAAAAACACCCAGAACACAGGAGAAGGAGGACCACTTACTAGTCCTGGGACCCCTGTCAGGTGGGAAACTGCTGAGAGACTCTCTAGGGATGGAAACACTGTCAGGCACACCACTTTTGCAATCACATTCTATCTTGCTTGGGCCAAGGCTGGTACTCACATGCTAATGTTGGCAGAGATGTCTGCTGCACCCAGAAGAGTGTCCCACTCACCATCACAGCACCAACCAGCTGTGGTGGCAGGGGATGGGGGGGGTATATGAGAGCCCTGCCCACCACTGCAGCCCAAGTCAGCCTGATCAGGGGAAGAGTCCCACACACTGCTGCAACCCCAGCCAGCTGAGCCACAGAGAGAAACCTAAACAGCAGCTGCAGTGACCCAGTGACCCAGCCAGGTAGGCCAAGGGAAGAGCCCTGATCACTGGACCCACAGCAGCAGCACCATCGTAACAGGCTGGCACACAAAGGTCACACAGGAAATGTCCCTAGAGCACCTGATTCTGGTGGCCAAGGGAGAACACACTTCTGGGCCCCAGAGGACACCTACACAAGGAGTTGCTGAATACTTAGAAACACAGAGAGTCAAGCAAAATGAAGAGACACAGAGAGTCAAGCAAAATGAAGAGTCAGGCAAAATGAAGAGACAGAGGAACAACAACAACAACAACAACAAAAACAAAACAACAACAAAAACCCTCAGAAAAAGATCTCAATGAAATGGAGATAAATAATCTACCTGATAAAGAGTTCAAAGTAATAGTCCTATAGATGCTCACAGAACTCAGGAGAAGAAAAGGATGAACACAGTGAGAAATTCAACAAAGAGACAGAAAATATAAGAAAGTACCTAATTAGAGCTGAAGAATACAAGAGCTGAAATGAAAAATATACTATAGGGAATTAACAGATTAGATACAGAAAAAACAGATCAGTGACTTGGCAACAAGGTAGTAGAAATCACCCAATCAGAACAGCAAAAAGAAAAAAAACTATTTGAAAAAACAAGAATATTTTAAGGGCTATCAGGAACAACATTAAGCATACTAACATTATGGGGTCCAGAAGAACAAGAGAGAGAAAGGGGCAAAAAACTTACTTGAAGAAATAATGTCTGAAAAAAATAGAGAAAAATTTCTCTAACTTATGGAAGAAAAGAGACATCTAGGTCCAGGAAACACAGAATTCCAAACAGGATTAACCCAAAGAGAGTAACTCTAAGGCACATAATTAAAATGCCAAAAATTAAGATAAAGAATCTTAAAAGCAGTAAGAGAAAAACAACTAATTATATACAAGGGAACCCACGTAAGTCTACCTGCTGATTTTTCAGCAAAAGCTCTGCAGGCCAGAAGGGAGTGGCATGATGTCTTCAAAGTGCCGAGAGGAAAAAACTTACAACCAAGAATATTATACCTGGTAAAAGTCAAAATTGAAGGAGAAAGAAAGAGTATTCCAGACAAGCAAAAACTAAAGGATTTCATCACCACAGAAACAGTCTTACAAGAAATGCTAAAGAAAATTGTTAAAGCAGAAAAGAAAAAGTCACAACTAAAAATAAGATAATATATGAAAGAAAAAAAAATCTCTCTGGTAAAGGCAATTATGTAATATATGTACTGAACCAATCAGTTATAAAGCCAGTACAAAGTTTAAAAACAAAAGTACTAAAATCAACTATAACTACAATAATTAGGTAAGGGATACACAAAATAAAAAGATATAAAATATGATGTCAAAAACATAAAAGTTGGGGGGGTAGTAAAAATGTGCTTTTAGAATGTAAAGGAATTGGAGTGACCATCAACTTAAACTGTGTGTGTGTGTGTGTGTGTGTGTGTGTGTGTGTGTGTGTGTGTGTGAGAGATTGGAGGTGGCAAGCATGGTAACCACAAACCAAAAACCTGCCAGAGATACACAAAAAAATATAGCAAAAGGAATCCAAACATTACACTAAAAAAAGGCATCAAACAGCAAGAGAAGAAGAAAGGAACAAAAAGACACTACAAAAACAGTGAGAAAAAATTAACAAATTGAATAAATACATACCTATCAACAATCACTCTAAATGTAAATGGACTAGATTCTCCAATCAGAAGTTAAAGGTTGACTGAAAGGAGTAAAAAAAAGAGAGAGAGACCCATCTAAATAATGCCTACAAAAGGCTCACTTTGATCTAAAGATATACACAGACTGAAAGTGAAGGGATGGAAAAAGATATTTCATGCAAATACAAACAAAAAGAAAGCTGGTGTAGCAATACTTATATCACAGAAAATAGACTTTAAAACACTGCAACAAAATAGAAGTGCATTATATAATTATAAATGCATCAATCCAACAAGGATATATAACAATTACAAATACCTCTCCAGCCAACATAGGAGCACCTAAATATATAAAGCAAATATTAACAGACATAAAAGGAGAAATTGATAGTAGTGCGGACTTTAATACTGCATTTAGATCATTGGATAGATCATCCAGACAGAAAATCAACAAGGAAACATCGGCTTTAAATTACACATTAGACCAGATGGAATATAACATTCTATCCAAAAACAACAGAATACACATTCTTTTCAAGTACACATGGAACATTCTCCAGAAAGGACCACATGTTAGGCCATAAAACAAGCCTCAATAAATATAAGAAGACTGAAACCATATCAAGTTCCTTCTCAGACCACAATGGGATAAAATAAGAAATCAATTACAAGAAGAAAACTAGAAAAAAACAAAAACACATAGTCTAAACAACATGATATTAAATAACCAATGGGTTAATGAAGGTACCAAAGAGAAAATTTAAAAATACCTTAAGACAAATGGAAACACACTGTTCCAAAATCTAAGGGATGGAAGCAAAGGCAGTTCTGAGAGGGAAGTTCACAGAGAAGCTTACTTCAAGAAAGAAAAATTTCAAACAATCTAACTTTATACCTAAAGAGGAAACAGAGCCCAAAATTAGTAGAAGGAAGGAAATAATAAAGTTCAGAGAGGAAATAAACACAGAAAAAAAAAAGATCAATGAAACTAAGAGCCGTTCTTTGAAAAGATAAAACTCATAAACCTTTTGCTAGACTCATCAAGAAAAAAAGAGGTCCCAGGGGCACCTGGGGTGGCTCAGTTGGTTGAGCGTCTGCTTTAGGTTTGGGTCATGATCTCAGAATACTGGAATCAAGCCCCACATAGGGCTCGCTGCTCAGCGGAGAACGTGCTTCTCCCTTTCCCTCTTCCTCTTCCCTACTTGTGCTCTTTCTCTCTCTGTCAAATAAATAAATAAATATCTTAAAAAAAAGAGGTCCCAAATAAAATCAGAAATGAAAGAGATTTACAATCTATACCATAGAAATACAGTTGATCATAAGAGGCTACTATGAACAATTAATTAAATGTCAACTAATTGGACAACCTAGAAGAAATGGATAAATTCCTAGACACATACAATCTTCTAAGACTGAATCATGAAGAAATAGAAAACCTGAATAGACTAATTACTAACAATAAAATTGAATCAGTATTCAGGGTGCCTGGGTGGTTCAGGTGGTTAAGCATCCGCCCTCAGCTCAGGTCATGATCCCACAGTCCTGGGATCAGCTGTGTTGGACTCCCTGCTCCCATTTCCTCTCTGCCCCTCCCACTGTTTATGCTCTCTCTCTCTCTCACATGCTCTCTCTCTCAAATAAATAAAATCTTTAAAAAAAATTGAATCAGTATTCAAAAAAAAATTCCAACAAATAAAAGTCTGGGATGACAGGGCTTCACTGGTGAATTCTACCAAATATATATGTATGTATGTATGTATGTATGTATGTATGTATGTATGTATTATAACAATTTTATTTATTTATTATAAAGATTTATTTGAGAGAGCATGCACATGCATGCACGAGAGAGCACAAGCAGGGGGAAGGGGTAGAGGAAGAAGAAGCAGCAGACTCCTTGTTGAGCAGGGAGCCCCATGTGAGACTCGATCCCAGGACCCTGGGATCATGACCTGAGCCAAAGGCAGACACTTACCCAATGAGCCACACACGCAACCCCTACCAAACATATAAAGAAGAGTTAATACTGATCCTTCTTAAACTATTCCAAAAAATTGAAAAAGAAAGGAATACTTCCAAGCTAAATTTACAAGACCAGTACTACCCTGATACCAAAACAAGACAGAGAGACTTCCAAAAAAAGTAAAGGCAATATGCACAATGAATATAGATGCAAAAATCCTCAACAAAATATTACCAAACCAAATTCAGCAATATATTAAAAGAATCATACACCATAATCCAATGAAATTTATTCCAGGGATGCAAGGGTAGTTTACATTAACAAATCAATCAATGTGATAAACCATGTTAACAAAATGCAAGATAAAAATCATATCATTTCAATAGTTGCAGAAAAAGCATTTGACAAAATTCAACACCCATTTATAATAAAAACTTTCAACAAAGTGGGTATGGAGGGAATGTACCTCAACATAATAAAGGCCCTATGTGATAAATTCAAAGCTAATATAATAATCTATGGTAAAAAGTTGAAAGCTTTTCCTCTAAGTACAGGAAAAAACAAGGGTGCCACTTTAATTCAACATAGTATTGGAAGTCCTAGCCATAGAATTTAGGGAAAAAAAAAAAGGCATCAAAATTGGAAAGGAAGAAGCAAAATTGACACTATTGGCAGATGATTTAACACTATATATAAAAAAATGGAAAGACTCCACTAAAAAAAACTATTATAATTAACAAGTGAGTCAGTAAAGTTGCAGGATATAAAATTAATATACAGAAATCTGTTGTGTTTCTCTACACTAATAACAAATTATAAGAAAAAGAAATCAATCCTATATACAACTGCATCAAAAAGCGTAAAATACCTAGGAATAAATTTAAACAGAGGTGAAAGACCTCTACTCTGAAAACTGTAAGATAGTGATGAGAGAAACTGAAAAGAACATAAATAAATGGAAAGATACACCATGCTCATGGATTGGAAGGACTGATATTGTTAAAATGTCCATACTACCCAAAGCAATCTAAAGATTCAGTGCAATCCCTATTAAAATACCACAGGCATTTTTCACATAACAAGAACAAATAATCCTAAAATTTGTATGTAACCACAAAAGACCCCAAGTAGCCAAAGCAATTTTGAGAAAGAAGAATGAATCTGGAGGTACCATGCTACTTAATTTAAACTAGACTACAGAGCTTTAGTAATCAAAACAGTATGGTACTGGCAAAACACACACACACACACACACACACACACACACACACACACACACACACACACACATCAGTGGAAAACAATAGACATCCCAGAAATTAAGCCATGCTTATATGGTCAATTAATCTATGATTAAGGAGATAAGAATACACTGTGGGGAAAAGAGGATCTCTTCAATAAATGGTGCTGGGAAAACAGGAACAGCTGCAGGCGAAACAATGAAATTGGGCCACTTTCTAACACCATATACAAAAATAAACCCAAAATGAATAAAAGACTTAAGTGTAAGACATAAAACCATAAAACTCCTAGAAGACATAGGCAGTAAGCTCTCTGACATCTATCTTAGCAGTATTTTTCTTTGGATCAGCCTCCTCAGACAAGGACAGCGAAAGCAAAAATTTTAAAATGGCACTATATGGGGCGCCTAGCTGGCTCAGTTGGAAGAGCATGCAACTCTTGATCTTGGGGTCATGAATTGGAGCCCCATGTGGGGTATAGAGATTACCTTAAAAAAAAATTTAAAAAAATGAATAAAAATGGCATCAAACTAAAACCAACAGAACAAGAAGGCAACCTACTGAATGGGAGAAGACATTTGAAAATAATGTCTCCAATATATTAAAAAAAAAAACAAAACCTCAAAACTCACTATCAAAAAAGCAAACTCTGATTAAGAAATGAGCAGAGAACCTGAATAGACATTTTTCCAAACATATACAGATGGCCAACAGGCACATAAAAATATACTCAACATCACTAATCATCAGGGAAATGTAAATCAAAACCACAATGAGATGTCACCTCACACCTGTCAAAATGGCTACTATCAAAAAGACCAGAAAAAAAAAAAAAATGTTGACAGGAATGTAGAGGAAAAAAAAAAAAGAGAGAGAGAATCCTCTTGCACTGTTGGTGGGAAGGCAAACTGGTGAAGTCACTATGAAGAGCAGTATGGAGGTTCCTTAAAAATTTTAAGATAGAACTATATGATCCATCAATTCCACTTCTGGGTATTATTGGGGAAAAAACAAAAACACTAATTTGAAAAGATATCTGCACCCCTATGTTTGCTGCAGCATTATTTACAATAGCCAAAATAAGGAAGCAACCTAAGTGGTCCAGAGATAGATCAAATGGGTAAAGATGTGGTATACATTGTATACGTACAATGGAATATTACTCAGACATTAAAAAAAATGAATTCTTGCCATTTCTGACAACATGGACAAACCTAGAGGATGTTATGCTGAGTGAAACAAGTCAGAGAAAGACAAATATCATATGGTTTCACTTACACGTGGAACTTAAAAAGCAAAACAAATGAACAAGACAGAAACAGACTTATAGATACAGAGAACAAACATGGTTGCCAGCGGGGAGGAGAGTGCAGACATTGATAAAATAATTGAAAGAGATTAAGATACGACCTTCCAGTTATAGAATAAGTCATGGGGATGTATTTTACAGCAGAGGAAATATAGTCAACAATATTGTAATAACAGTCTTATATGGTGAAAGGTGGTAACTAGAGTCATCTTGGTGATCATTTTGTAATGTACATAAATATGAAACCAGTATGTTGTACTCCTGAAACTAATATAATGTCAATTGTACTTCAAAAAAAATTATAGATTTGAAATAAAACAGGGCTTGAGGTAAATAAACATACATTTCAAATTCCTAATGTTTTATTCAATAAAGTAAAATTATTAGAGAAAATGTAGTTGTAATATTATTTTTTCTCCTGTCTTTGTCAAAATTTCTTATTCTCATATGAAATGATTTCTTCTCATAGGAAATGATTTCTTCTTAATAAGCACAAAGCAAATGTAAGAAGGCTGTGGTAGATAAATTATGTTGCTTAATATCATTAATTACTAACAGCTCAATTACACTGTGAGGTGCCTACAATTCACATGAAGCTTCAAAATCCTTATCTTGGATTCTATTATGTATATAATACATTTAAATTACATTAATTATACAGAAATTTAAATGAAGCAGAGATCGTGCTTTCAATTTTCATAAGGAGAGACAATGATCAAAATATTTATGTGCATATTACATATTTTCTTCTGTTGACATTCATGAAATAATTCATTTACTCAGTACAATATTAGCACCTTTCCATGGAATAAAAAAGGTAAAACTAATTTTTCATGTTTGGATTTCATGTATTTACATGAATTTTAGAGAATTCTTTTTTTTAAATATATAGTCCAATTTGGGCAACATTTTTCAGGAAATAAAATACTCAAACTACTTTTAACATTAATTAATGATAACTGTAAATGGTTTTAAAACATGGTGAGTGTTGCATTTCTAAGTACAGACTCTAGAGTCTAGTCCCTGATTTCAATCCAAAGACACCTGGGCAAGTGATATTAACATTCTGTATCTCAGTTTACTCCTCTGTAGAATGGGAATAACCACCTTTTCTAGTATGGATTTAAAGAGTGATATGTCAAGGGTTTAAAACAATGCCTAAGTATTTTCTGTTATTAATATTTTCCTGGAAGAAATTCAATTTAACATGCAAATTAATGATGCCCAAGTTCACCTATATAAAATGGGTAGTGACAGTTTTTGATCTTTAAAATTCCATGAAAACAGTAGAAGGTAACTTTATGGGCTAAATTTTAAATTTCAAAATACTGACCTAAGGAGAATTGCCCCTTGTCACATGACCAAGCAGTGTAGTTGTGAAAAATCTCTTTATCCTTCAAGTTGTTATTAAAACCTATATGACCAATAACCTAAAACTCTGACTATATGGGAACATATAGAAAAATTAAGACAACCATTAATAACAGTTTTTAGATACAGCGAAGACTGGGGCTAGGAGATGAGGAGAATCCCAGGCAGACAATGAAGAAGTCTGAAGAAATGTAAATTAAATTAAATTAAATTAAACCCAGGTCTAATTTCTCAGATAATTCTTTCTCTCCACTCTTTCTTCCTTCTTTATATAAACTACCTCCCTGGATTGGTCAGGGCATAGTGAGCTCAACACTCCAAGAAAACCTATGTTTGGGAACAAGGATCCTAATAGGAGGTTCTGGAAAACGCAGTGCCCCTGCTTTCTTTTCAGTGAAGAAAACCAGAAAGATCCCACTCCAAACTCAATATACTTTCTTCAGGTATGATAGATCCAGGAGTTCTGGCTATAATAAAATAGTGGGTTTCTGGAAGACATTCAGTGAATAACTCCTTGTTTGTTGTTAGAAATTCTATCCCCTTAGAGCTGAGGGTCTTCCAGGATATAGCTTTTTAGGATTAAAACATTGGATTTAAAATCCTTTTGTGACAGTATATCATGGTGGATGGCTTGGGGCTTGGTAGAATTAGGAGTGAGGAAAACAAAGAAAATATAGGTAGATGATTCACTGTTGGATTGCTAGGTCATGTGTGCCCTGGCCAGACCTGAGGAAGTGGCATATATGAGGAAGGAAGGAGAAAGAGGAATTAATCATATTGGGTTATTGTGCTATTTACTTTGAAGATTATATTCATATACACTTCCATATTCTGACACTTCGTTAAATATCTCCCAATCACTCAATTTAGAGTCTTTAATCTCTCTTTTTTAGCCAATTCCCTATGGAATTTTGCGAACAATTTGCTACTTTTCTTGTGTCGTTTTAACTCGATTACTTCAAAGCTGATATTATTTCTAGGAATAGACTGACCTCCCTTTAAGGTATGTTCAGCTTAGCTTGATAATTCTTCTTGCTGCTGAGGTCTTCCTGGCAAATCTCTCTGCAACTTAAAGCCACCGATATACTGATCAGTGAGAAAAATACTATGCAAAATATTTGCTTATTAATTGCTAATTCTAGGTTTTATTTATATGCATGTATATCCTAGTAAGGCATCTAAATTTTTAAAATTAACATATTTAAAACAATACTTTAAAACTTTACCCTAGACTGGAACTGGTTTGACTCCACTTTCCTCTCGCATTTTTCTGGCCCATTCTGCAGGAGCAGTGCCAGTGAAATTTGGTGCCCAAGAGGGAGTCAGTAAAAGAATAAACAAGGAGATATAGATGCCTCAGTAAACCAGTGACTACACATATTCGAGCCTTGAATAACTGAGTGTTGACTACACATATTCGAGCCTTGAATAACTGAGTGTTTGGAAGTTCAAAAATACTAAGATGTGATTTTTCTTTTAGATGGGAAATGAGGAAGGATGAGAGATTGGAAGAGGAAGAAAAAGCGATGCTGGAACATTTAAAACAATTTTGCACCATCCAGAACTCTTCTGCCACAGATAACACAGAGGAACCGTAATCTGCAGAAAACAGCAACAGCTTTATTTTAGGAAATAATCACATGTAATGGAGTAGGATTTTTACTACAGTCAGAATGAACCTCAGATGTGCTGTGAAGCATGAAACCAATAAACTGAGTAATCTCTGAAATGAAAAGGAATACACCACATAAAGAATAAAGTGCTACATATTTTTTACTTTAAAAATAATTTCAAATGTTTTTCTTTCCTCAGTTGTTCTCTTTATATGATATAACTGCTGCCATCTCGTGTTCCCTTTGAATTATTTTTTTTTCTTCTTAGTCTTAAAGTATCTATGACAACAGACAAATGTTTAGAAATCTTTTCCCTAAGGATTTTTAAATACAGCATTTAGATGTTGAGTTGAATGGAGTAACATAGCCCCTTGAGGGTCATCTGAAAATTTCAATTTAATTTTACAGCTATAGCCCAGGTACAGGTCTTAGTCACTTTTAAAACCCACAATGTACCAGCCTCCTTTCCCAAAGCCTCTTCCTCAAGCAGTTTATCTGAATCATAACCACAAAAACATTCTCTTGAAGTATAACTTTAGTCCTATCTCTGCCTATATTGGTTTTTCAAACACCACGTTCAAACTTTCAATCATATGCTTTCAGATCCTATACCCAATGTCTCCATATTCAAGCAACTGCTTGTCATCCTCCTAGTTCACATGCTTACTATTTTTCCCAACTGGAAAGCATCTTTCTTCCAAAATAACATTCAAATCTCATTCCAACAATCCCCTAGTTCCTGTTATTTCTTTTATTTCTATTATATTCACATGCACACGCACACACACTAAGGAAATGGAATGTGTTTTAGTGCCCTCTACATCAAGTTATATTTACTATATCCTTAGTGCAAGGTATTAGATTATGAAAACCTCAAGGGGCTTATAATATGAAGTCTCCCTTTTTAAGGGATTTCATAGTCTTCTCAAATACCTGCCACAGAGTTATTCATGTAGTGCGCAATTAATAAACACAGTTCTTTGAATGACTGTCATTAGAAGAAGACAAAAAGGCAATTCGACTGTTGAGCAATCTACAGGATATCTGGAAGAAGCCTTATCTATTTTAGACCATATGATATCGAACATCATGTTTCTGATGTTCTCAGATTGTCCATATTCCCACATTCTGTGATTTTTATAAAATATGTGTAGGCTACATAATTTCCAAAGGAAAGTACTTATGCATTTTTCAAAAAGTAAAAGCTTAGAGTGCAGAGGAGGCCACCTTAGAAAATCTCTTGCATTAATTCCTACATAAAAACATATAAATGGCCATGTAGCTAGCTGCCTACCAGTAACACATTTTATTTCTAAAAAATGTATTTTTGTTAATCAGTATAATCATGAGCCAACTGCTTTAAGACATGGTTGAAATAATTTCTAAAAATTCTATACAGACTGGGGGACCTGGGTGGCACAGTGGGTTAAAGGTCTGACTCTTGATTTCAGCTCAGATCCTGATCTCAGGGTTGTGGGATCGAGCCCCACCTCGGAATCCAAACTCAGTGCAAAGTCTGCTTGAGATTCTCTCCCTCTCCCTGCTCCTCTGCCTCTCCCCCCACTCATACTCTCTGTCTCTCTCTAAAATACATAAATAATTTTAAAATTCTATACAGACCATTTAAAAAATGGTAAGAAATTTTCATAAGAAACGAACTTACCTATAAACAGTTACTATAATAATCAATTTAAGACAACAGTTGACTTTCTTTCTTCAGCTTTGTGATGGTCTGTGTAAAACTGCATAATATATTTTATTAGAAAAAACACTAAAATAAAAAGTCAAAATAAAAAACTGAGCCAATAAACTAAGTAATCTTATAAAGTAAAGGATTTCATATTTGGGTTCTTTGTCTTCTAATATATCTAAAGATCATCTTTTGACACTATTTTTTTAACTGACTCTGTACATTTCTATAGTAATCCTGAGAAGTGACTTATTTCCTCTAGAAAAAAAAAATTCTCTATGGCTCCATTTGAAAGGAATTTAGAATAGTAAGGGGGAAAGGAGATCAATTGGAAGGAGAGAAATGTGGAAAACAGAAGAGTTTGCAGATGAATTTTCTTTTTCTTTTTTTTTTTTTTTTTTGAGAGAAAGAGAGAAACAGAATGAGTGATGGGGAGGGTAAAGGGAGAGAGACACCTAGCACACAGCTCCATGCCCAGCACACAACCCAATGTGGGGCTCGATTTCACAACCCTGAGATCATGACCTGAGCTAAAATCAAGAGTCAGTTGCTTAACCAACTGAGCCACCCAGGCAACCCCAGATGAATTCTCCTCTATATTTGCTCCATGAAATTACTGCAACTGTAAGTGGAATAAAATTTATAAATGGGTATGCTAAATGATAAGACATTGATTTATCAGATCATTTTGACTTTATGCTTAACATGTTTCTTAAGTATGATAAGAATGGTATTTCAAAATGGTTACTCTTTCTCATGTTTATTTTGCATTTGTGTAAGTTAACAACAGGAATGAAGCCTAATACTTTATATACCCCAATATGCTTATTACCAAAATATTCTTTCCTCTGTGTTCTGTTTAACTGTATTTTTATGTAATTATAAAGATGTAGCTATTTTATTATTGGTTTATCAGTTACTATGTGAAAGAGTATGAATTAATTCTTAATAAAATATAGGTGATAATGTGTATTTCAGATATTTTACATTTTTGTTGTCTCTACCAAACACTCTTTATAGAATTATCTAGCAAGAAATGTGAAAAATAAATCACTTATTTTCTCTACCAATATGTACTTACTCAAAGTATTCTATTATTCTATTTCATATATTTCTGAGTCACAGAGAGCTTCAGGTTGTTTGTAGTTAGCATTTCTTATTATAAAAAAATCTTTAAAGTTTTTTAATACTTTTCATTATGCTTGAAATATTTTGTAATTAAAAACATAAAAAAGCTGTATTCAGACTTCAATAGGAAAGAAATCTTATCACATGCTACAACATGGATGAACTTTGAGGGCATTATGCTAAATGAAATAAGACAGAAAAAGACAAATACTGTATGGTTCCCCTTATATGGGGTAGCTAAACTAGTCAAATCCATAGAGACAGAAAGTAGAATGGTGGTTACTTGGGGCTAGGGAAAAGAAGAGTTGTGGAATGAGTGCAGAGTTTCAGTTTTATTTATTTGTTTTTTAAAGATTTTATTTATTTACTTGACAGAGAGAGAGATAGCAAGAGAGGGAACACAAGCAGGGGGAGTGGAAGAGGGAGAAGCCGGCTTCCTGCTGAGCAGGGAGCCGGATGTGGAGCTCGATCCCAGGACACTGGGATCATGACCTGAGCTGAAGGCAGATGCTTAACGACTGAGCCACCCAGGCACCCCACAGAGTTTCAGTTTTATAAGATGGAAAAGTTCCAGAGCTCTGTTTCACAACATGGTGAATATACTTAACACTACTGAACTATACACTTTAAAAAGGTAAAGATGGGGCGCCTGGGTGGCTCAGTTGGTTAAGCGACTGCCTTCAGCTCAGGTCATGATCCTGGAGTCCCGGGATCGAGTCCCACACCGGGCTTCCTGCTCAGAAGGGAGTCTGCTTCTCCCTCTGACCCTCTTCCCTCTCGTGCTTTCTATCTCTCATTCTCTCTCTCTGAAATAAATAAATAAAATTTAAAAAAAAATTTTAAAAAAGGTAAAGATGGTAGATTTTATGTTACATTTTTTAACCCCCCCAAACACACACACACATATACACACCCCAAAACTGCAGTATGTGGAAATACCACTGCAAAATGTTCCTAACAAGATACCTGAAACCTCTTAAATTTTAACAGGGAACTATGAGACCAGTATATTCAGCATCAGCTATTAGCCCACACAATGACAAAAACTAACCTCTTTGCCTTTGAGAAATGTTTTCAACAGTATCATCAATAAAGCAGTAAACTCTTGTTTCTCCACAATTTAAAGAATTCACAACCTTATAAAACACTTTTCCTTTAAAAATGTAATTATTTGCAGGTGCCTGGGTGGCTCAGTCGTTAAGTGTCTGCCTTCGGCTCAGGTCATGATCCCAGGGTCCCGGGATCGAGTCCCACATCGGGCTCCCTGCTCCGCAGGAAGCCTGCTTCTTCCTCTCCCACTCCCCCTGCTTGTGTTCCTGCTCTCGCTATGTCTCTCCCTGTCAAATAAATAAATAAAATCTTTAAAAAAAAATAAAATGTAATTATTTGCACAAATAAACATCGTATTAGTTACATATGGCTGCACAAAATTACTGACAGAATTTAGCAGCTTAAAACAATACACATTATTTCATAGACTCTGTGTATCAAGGGTCTGGGAATGGTTTAGGACATTACATACCTAAAATGAAAGTATCAGCCAGGGCTGGGGTCTCATCTGAGGCTCAATTGGGGAAGGATCCATTTCAAAGTGC
The DNA here is from genome assembly GCF_037043125.1 of Eumetopias jubatus. Taxonomy (NCBI): domain Eukaryota; kingdom Metazoa; phylum Chordata; class Mammalia; order Carnivora; family Otariidae; genus Eumetopias; species Eumetopias jubatus. The sequence continues at coordinate 72,519,109 of NW_028274811.1, read as the reverse complement.
TTGTAGACAACATTCATTATTCTGCAGGCTATCAGACTCAGGACCTCAGTTACTTGCCATGTGTGTCTTCCCAAAATGGCCTCTTGCTTCCTCAAAGTCAGCAAGGGATAAAGAATCTCCTTGCAAGGTCAATGTTACAACTGTATGTAATGTAATCACACACACCATGCATATTCCATCACCTTTAAGAAATTCTAATTGTCAAAAGCAAATCACTCATCCTGCCCATGCTCAGGGGAAGGGATCAAAGAACAGCACGAATGCCAGGAGGTGAGGATGATGGAAGCCACTCTGGAGTCTATCCATCACCAATCAGGATTTAGGCACTGAAATATCCTTAATGAGGGTAACCATGTTGAGAAGTGGAAGTGGAGCCGGACTAGGAATGAAGAGCCAGGACTTAATTTTTATTGCTACAGTAAACCAGGCTATGTGCCAGACACTCTATAAAAAATAGCCAATTAAATCCCTTCTAAGCCCCTATTGAGACTTGTATTGAGAGCCACATTATAGAAATGTGAAGAAACTGACCCAGATTTTTAAATAAAGATGCATAGTGAGGTTCTTCTTCAAGATGGCAATGTAGAAAGATCCTGACCTCCTCTCATGGACACATTGAATCTACAGCTACACATGGCACAATTCCCTCTGGAAAAAAAACTAAAAACTAGCTAAGCAACAGCTACACATCAGGCAAATGAGAAAAATACCACATCAAAGCAGGTAGGAAAGACTGAAACACATGCTCACCATAAAACCAACCCCTGGCTTGACAACATACACTTGGGAGGGAACTCAAAACCCACAGCTTCTCCCTAAAGAGAGAACGGTTTGAAACCCAAATGGGGCACTTCAACTTTTAAGACCTTCACCTAAGAGATGAGCCCCCAAAACATCTAGCTTTGAAAAACAATGGGGGCCCATATATACAAGACATACAAACCTACAGTGATCTGAAAAATGAGTCTTAAAGGACTGATACACTCAGACTTACCTGTCCCACACCCAGGCTCAGAAGCAACTGTTCATGCCCAAATTTTATGTGGAAGAATCTCATTTGCTAATCTAAAAGCACCACAATGCATTGCATTCCTGAGTTTTTTCAAAAGCCTAGGCCTTTCCCTACCCCCAAAGTGGGCAGCATCATTACACCCCTCTTTGCTGCTCTGTAAACTGTGGGCATCATCTTTTTTTTCTTTCCAGTGGGCACCACCTTTACAAACCCCTCAGCCTTGCTCTAGCTGGTGGGCACCATCTACACATTCTCCCTCTACTGCAATGAAGAGTACCATTATCTTCCAGAGGGGAACTGTTATACCTTTTGGTACACCAGTTTTTATGAATGTCACCCAGGGGATGCTCTTTCTTAGCCTGACCGTGGAGACTGGGGTGGGGGGGAGGTTGTGTTCCTGGGTACTATGGGACTGTAACAATTGGAGAGACCATTCTTGGCAGATTACCACTCCCAGGGCACTACACAGAGAGCAGATGAGCAGATGATCAACCCCCCCAACCCCATACTCCCCCACCAACACACAGCAGTCTTTCTGGGAAGGAGGCTTAACTGCTTGTTTAGAAGCTTAGGCCTAAGAGGCCAGGCTTTTGCTTTGGCACTCATCTAGGGTCCTATGGAGAAGCTCTCAGGGAATGGAGGCCAGTAAATGAAATCTTTGTGGTCTCTCTCTGCCTCACTCCAGCTCACTGTTATCTCCCAGAAAGGAGCTTATGTCCTGTCTAGCACCACAGTTTTTGTGGCTGCCATCAGGGTTCACCTCTACATCACCTGGCTCTGGTAGTCAGTGGGGCTTATGGTCACAGTTCCAACAGGAAACTAAGCAATGGAGAAGGAGTTCTTAAATAGCTTCCATTCTCAGGGCCCAGAAAAAGGCAAAGGAGCCAGGAGTTCTATCTTCTATCAGCAAGGCCTATTAGTTTATCATCACAGCTGCAATCTGAGGGGCAGGTTTCTAATTCAAAACACATCTCAGGGCTATCTGTAATCCTTTCCAGAAACCTTTAAAGATGGGCACTATCTTTCTACTCTCCATCTACCATGCACCAGAGCACCGGTATCTTTTGGAAGGGAACTTTTACACACATCTGATAAAGTGATTTTACTTCTGGTGCTCTGGTCTTTTCTGCTGCCATGCAGGGGATGCCCCTTCACTGCCAGGCTCTGGTGCCCAGGGGAAGCTTATGTTCCTGGGTCCCACAGGACTGAAACAATCAAAGAGACAGTTATGGGCAGGCTACCACCCTAAGGGCACAGCAAAGACAGAAGACTAAAACATATTTTCAGAATTTCTGTGAAAGAGGCCTTTTTTTTTTTAAAGATTTTATTTATTTATTTGAGAGAGAGAGAATGGAAGATAGAGAGCACAAGAGGGAAGAGGGTCAGAGGGAGAAGCAGACTCCCCGCTGAGCAGGGAGCCCGATGTGGGACTCGATCCCGGGACTCCAGGATCATGACCTGAGCCAAAGGCAGTCGCCCAACCAACTGAGCCACCCAGGCACCCGAAAGAGGCCTTTCTACTTGTCCTGGAGCTTCAGGCTGAGGGCAGGCTTCAGGTCTGGCACACATCTAGACATCTACGGAGATGCTCATAGGTAGCATTCGCCAGGAGACACTCTACCTCAGCCTTGCTACAGCTTGCCAGAATCTCCCAGAAAGGAGCTTATACACTCATCTGTAGCTACAATTTTTTGCAGCTTCTGCCCAGATTAACTCCTCTAGATACCCTGGCTCTGGTAGCAATTGGAGCTTACGCTTGCAGTCCCAAAGAACTACAAAAATTTGCTTACTTTAAAACTTGCTGCTTGAGACACCATCAGCCTGAGACAAATCAACAAGAAAACATCAGCCTTAAACATCACATTACACCAGATGGACTTAAAAGATATATACACATTCTATCCAAGAACAGAGTACACAATCTTCTCAAATGCACATGGAACATTCTCCAGGACAAATCAAAGATTAGGCCACACAAAAAAAGTCTTAATAAATTTAATAAGACTAAAGTCATATCAAGCATCTTTTCTGACCACAATGGTATGAAACTAGAAACCAATTACAATAAGAAACTAGAAAATTCATGAATATGTGGTAAACAACATGCTACTGAACAACCAATGAATCAAAGAAATCAAGAGAAATAAAAAACTACACTGAGACAAATGAAAATGGAAATACAGGATACTAAAACTTATGGGATTCAGCAAAAGAAGTTCTAAGAGGGAATTCATAGTGATAAATGTTTATTTCAAGGTCAAGAAAAATCTCAAACAACCTACCTTTATACCTCAAGGAATGAGAAAAAGAAGAACACCCAAAGTTAGTAGAAAGAAGGAAATAACAAAAATCAGAAAAATAAATAAATAAAATAGAGACTAAAAAGACAACAGAAAAGATGAATGAAAATAAGATCTGATTCTCTGAAAAGATAAAGAAAATTAGTAAAACTTCAGTCTAAGAAAAAGGAAGGACTAACAAATATATCAGAAATGAAAGAGATTTTATATATACCAAACTATACCAAAAAACTTTGAATTAATCAACAAATTCAGTAAAGTTGCAGGATACAAAATCAATATGCAAAAATCTGTTGCATATCTATACATTAATAATGAAATACAAGAGAAATAAAGAAAATAATCCCATTTACGATGCCATCAAAAAGAATAAAATACTGGGGCGCCTGGGTGGCTCAGATGGTTAAGCATCTGCCTTCTGCTCAGGTCATGATCCCAGGGTCCTGGGATCAAGCCCCGCACCAGGCTCCCTGCTCTTTAAAAAAAAAAAAAGAATAAAATACCTAGAAATAAATTAAGCCAAAAAGTACAAGTTCTGTGCATTCGGAACTATAAGCCATTAAAACAAATAAATTGAAAAAGACACAAATAAATGGAAAGATATTTTGTGCTAATGGATTAAAAGAATTAACACTGTTAAAATGTCCATAATTCCCAAAACAATCTAGAGAATTAATGTAATCCCTATCAAAGTACTGATGATATTTTTCACAAAAATAGAATGAACAAGCAATCCTAAAATTTGAACAGAACCATAAAAGACCTTGAATATCAAAAGCAATCTTGAGAAAGAACAACAAAGCTGGAGGTATATTTCCTGATCTCAAACTCTATTACAAAACTATAGTTATCAAAACAGTGTGGCACTGGCATTAGAAGAGACACAAAGAACAATGGAACAGATTAGAGAGGCCAGAAATAAACCCATACTTACATGGTTAGTTTATAACAAAGAGGCCAACAATATACAATGGGAAATGGACAGTCTCTTCAGTATATGGTGTTGGGAAAACTGGGCAATCACATGCAAAAGAGTAAAACTGGACCTATATCTTATACCATAAGCAAAAATCAACTCAAAATGGATTAAAGCTTTATGTAAGACCCAAACCATAAAACTTTCTTTCTTTCTTTCTTTCTTTCTTTCTTTCTTTCTTTCTTTCTTTCTTTCTTTATGGGGGGAGGGGCAGAGGGATATGGAAAGAGAACATCTTAAGCAGGTTCCCTGCCCAGTGCAGAGCCCAACATGGGGCTCAATCTCACAACCTGAGATCATGACCTGAACAGAAATCAAGAGTTGGATGCTCAACCAACTGAACCACCCAGGCATTCCCCATCCAAAAAAGTTGTAGTAGAAAACACAACTGATCAGTTCCTTGACATGTCTTTGCAATAATTTTTGGAATTTGGCACCAAAAGTAAAGGCAACAAAAGTAAAAATAAACAAATGAGACTATATCAAACTAAAAATCTATACAGCAAAGGAAAACATCAAAATGAAAAGGCAACCTGTTGAATAGGAGATAATATTTGCATATTATATATCTGAGAAAAGGCTAATATCCAAAATATTTTAAAACTCATACAACTCGATAGCAAAAAAATTCTGATTGAGATGAACAGAAAATCTGAATAATTTTCCAAAGACATACAGACTGCCGGAGGTACATGAGATGATGCTCAACATCACTAATCATCAGGAAAATGCAAATCAAAATCACAGTGAGATATTACATTATACCTGCTAGAATGTCTACTATCAAGGAAAAAAAAAAAAAAGACAAGAAATCCCAAATGTGGGTAAGGACGTGGAGCATCTAAACGTGGGAATGTAAATTGGTGTGGCCACTATGGAAACAGTACGGATGTTCTTCAAGTGATTAAAAATAAAAATACCATAAGATCTAGCAAGCCACTTCTGGGTGTTGATCTGAGGAAAATGAAAGCACTAACAACAACAACAACAACAAAATGCAATCCCATATTCATTTCAGCATTACTTACAATAGTCAAGACATCGAAACAATCTTAAGTGTCCACTGATAGATTCATGGATTACTAGATTAGTAGTATTCATTAATATGAATGAAGAAAATGTCCACACACACACATATACACACACATTGAATATTATTCAGCCACAAAAAAAACTGAAATCTTGCCATTTGTGACACTATGGATAATCCTTTTCTCAGAGAAAAAGAAATACTGTATGATCTCATTTTTTTGTGGAATCTAAAACAAAAACAAAAAAACAAAACACAAGCTCCTAGAGAGAGGAAACAGATTGGTGATGGCAGACATGGGACTGGAGGGGAGGGGGCAAAATGAGTCAAAAGGCATAAACTTCAAGTTATAAAATAAATAAGATATGGGGTGTAACGTGCAGCATGATGACTATATTTAAAATTATTGTATTTCATATTTGAAAGTTGCTTAGAGGAAATCTTAAAAAATTCTCATTACAAGAAAAAACATTTTAACTACATATGGTGAAGGATGTTAACTAGACTTTTCGTGGCAGTCATCTCACAGAATATACAAATATCAAATAATTACGTTGTGCACCTGAAACTAATATGATGTTGTAAGTCAATAATACATCAATTATAAAAAAGAGATGCACAGCAAAGTTCAGGCTTTAACACACCACCTCTAACCCAACCATATAGTATTAATAAGTGGAATATAAAAAATAAAAACAGAATACTGTAGCTGGGCTCAAAAGTAAAATTAACACACCAGAAATAAAAAGAGATTCCAGCTGTCCCAAACTGCACACCTGTTAGTGGCTTCTAGCATAACAGCACAAGAAACTCCACTGACCCACTCCCTCAAAGAAGAGTTCAAAAACAAAAATAAGGGCTCTGGAAATGTCCCATATGCAAACAGCAAATTAAAAAATATCTACTCTAGGGACACCTGGGTGGCTCAGTCGGTTAAGCGGCTGCCTTCAGCTCAGGTCATGCTCCCAGGGACCTGGGATCCAGCCCCGCATTGGGCTCTCTCTGCTTCTCCCTCTCCCTCTGCCTGCCGCTCTGCCTGTTGTGCTCTCTTCTCTCTCTCTCTCTCATAAATAAATAAAATAAATAAATAAAAAGATTTAAAAAAATATCTACTCCAGAAAAATCTATGAAAATTTGGTCAGAAAGGCTAGAATATGTGTTACCTGAACCAAGACCACTCCCTTCCTAGCTGCTCCCTGAGGCAAAGACTCCATTTCAGAAGGTTGCAGCAAAGAACACAGAGTTCCCTCTCCCCAACCTTCCTAATCAGAGAACTTCCTTTCTGAAAAAAACAGGATTTCAACACTTCTCATCCTGCCCTCAACTACCTGGTGCTGAGGCTAAGTCCCTGGCAAATGCAGGGACTTAGGTGGGGGCTCTCTCCTTCTGCTCAGCTCCCACTCCTGGAATGGAAGGTCTATCTTAGGTGTGGTGCTTTGAAAACACTGGAGCCCATATCATCTTTTACCTGCTCATGAGATGGTTGTTTCACAATGAAAGAATTTTTTATGATGTCCAGTTTACTAATCTTTTATGGTTCATGCTTTTTGTAACTTAAGAAATATTTGCTCAGGGCACCTGGGTGGCTCAGTCGTTAAGCGTCTGCCTTCGGCTCAGGTCATGATCCCAGGGTCCTGGGATCGAGTCCCACATTGGGCTCCCTCCTTGGGGGGAGGCCCGTTTCTCCCTCTCCCACTCCCCCTGCTTGTGTTCCCTCTCTCGCTTTCTCTGTCTCTGTCAAATAAATGAATAAAATCTTAAAAAAAAAAAAAGAAATATTTGCTCATCCCAAAGACATGAATTTATTATATTCTCTAGAAGCTTCATTGTTTTTACTGTTTATATTTAGGGATATGACCCATTTTGAACTTTTTGTATATGATGTAAGGTAAGAGGTCAAGGTCTTCTTTTTGTGTCTTTAAGAATATAAGCTCTTTGTTTTGACAAATTTTCTCATGCTTGGAATTTGTCATCTTTTGTTGATACTGTTTGGTATAAATAGGATGTTCTTTAATATTCTTAGAGAGTTGCCTTTTTCTTTTTAAGAACTGTAATGAATTGGGGTGCCTGTGTGGCTCAGTTAGTCAAGTGTCTGCCTTCGGCTTGGGTCATGATGCCAGGGTCCTGGGATCGAGTCCTGCATTGGGTTCCCTGCTCAGTTGGGAGCTGCTTCTCCCTCCCTCTGCCTGCCGCTCCCCCTGCTTGTGCTCTCTGTCAAATAAATAAATAAAATATTTTAAAAAAGAGAGAGAACTGTAATGAACCTTGAAACGTATTGTTGAAAACATTCAATCAATAGTTTTTCAGTCCCAGGATTGGTGTCATAAGACAAAGAACACAGACTGAAGGGACCTCATTAAACTAGAGGCAAATGACAGTATTGCTGGACAGTAATGAGGAATACTAGGACAATGACAAAAAACAAATAAAAGGGGATGTGGAATACAGACCATACAGACCATCCCACAGCTAAATGTACCCTACTGTAGAATTCTCAGGAACCAGGGCGCCTGGGTGGCTCAGATGGTTAAGCATCTGCCTTCGACTCAGGTCATGATCCCAGGGTCCTGGGATCAAGTCCCGCATCGGGCTCCCTGCTCCTTGGGAGCCTGCTTCTCCCTCTGCCTCTCTCTCTCTCTCTGTCTCTCATGAATAAATAAATAAAATCTTTAAAAAGAAAAAAAAAAGAATTCTCAGGAACCAGACAAATAGAAGGTCACCTTAATGGATTACAACAAGAACCCAAAGGATGACATGAAGACAGAGGCTCCTGCCCTACCTACCTTATAGTTAAATTTCCCCTACACTCAATACTATCTTGAGAAGGAAGAGGAAAGGAGGCCAAATGTCAGATGATGGACAGTTTAGTCATTAGACTGAGTAAACATTTACAAGAAAACAATTTTAAACTAGAAAAGAAGACCAGCTTTAACTGGTAAAATTAAGGATTAAAAACAAACAAACAAACAACAACAACAAAAACTACCCTAACAGAAATGAGAGCTATAAAACAAGATGAGATCAGTTATAGAAATTAAAGTTACTGTGCATATGAATTGTGTTGTTCTGTATGTTGTATTTGGCTCTAACATGGTAAGCACTATTATGGCTAAGAGTTACACAGGCTCAAGATGTTTCACCTTAGGCAACAAAATCTACAAGCTGAATTGGTTATCTTTAAACCAAATAGAAAAGGAAAAATGAAGAGGCATTTCCTTTGTGTAGGTATTTGGTGTTGTGCCAAGAAAGTCTTAAAAATAACAACAGGAATGGAACTGGTGGGTCAATGCAGTTGAACTGATCCCTGGATGATACAATGGTGCTAGGACTACAGAAGGGAGAGGCAAAATTTGCTGACACTCCCCAACTAGAGAGCCTTTGCTATCTGTAGAGGATACTGACAATAGCCTTCAAACTTCCACAGAATAATGCTTTCTTCAGATGAATTCTTACTCTAGGAAATACAATTTATAAAACAGATATGAAGGTCAAGAAAGTTATTTGGATAGTATATACCCACTTTCTTAGAAAATTCTTAAAGCAATTCCATGGCACTTTGAAAATCACTGAGGGAAGCTTCTGTTTCAAGATGGCCACCTAAACAGAAACAACTATCTCAGGCTCAGATAAGTGTATTCGGACTCTTTTGCCCAGGCTAACATGTTAAGAATGGTTCCTCATAGAAAGTGAGCAATCTGCTTGGGAAATGTCTTCCTGGAAATAACGTGGATGTTAAGGCCTAAGGCAGAGACTGCTACTTGTACTTGCAACATCCATTCTCCCTCTGTTTTGTAAAACACACGGTCACCTCAGATCAAGATCATATTTCCCAAGGAAGAACTAAGATGGCGGATTAGTGGGAGAACCCTGGGTTTGTTCCTCCCTTGAACACAGTTAGATCAGCATTAGATTATTTTGAACAACTAGGATATCCATCTGAGGATTAAGAAAACAGTCTACACAGTTAGAGGGAAAGAACATGGCAGCTGCAAGGTTCAGAGACATGAATTAGGGGAGAGAAAAGCCGCAGTGCCATGGAGTAGGTGGGAGCCCTTTTTACGGAGAGGATGGAGGGGTTGGAGAGAGAGTATCGGGATCATGCAAGAAAAACACTCCCCCAGGACCACTGACTCAGGAATCGAGAGGAACTGACTATTGCAAGTTTTTTGTAAACTGTGGAGCCCAAATTCTGAGGTTTTAGAAGTCCACACCATTCACTGGAATCAAGCTGGGCGGGCAGCAGTGCCCTAGGGAAGGGAGGTCGGAGGCCCAGGAGTGGATGGTGGACAGCCTGGTGTGGGGATTCCCCTCGGTTGTGCTGGGAGAGAACATCCTCCTTCCTGGAGTACGTTTGGAAGAGGATAGATTCTCTCTCCAAGAATGACAGACCCAGTGGGTGCCACTGAGCAGCCATTCAACAGCAGGGGACAGACGCACGTGCAGAGAAGATAACATGATTGCAGCTTTTTGCTGTGCTGCACCATAGACTCCAGGCACGTTCATGGCCATGAGAGTGCTTTTCTGGGACAGAGCAACGCTGGGGGCAGTGCTGCGAAGTTCTCCTCCAGGGGAAGAGAGCAGGTCCATGCCTTGCTAGTCATTTAAGATTTGGAGTTTTGAATCCTAGCACCCCCAACCAGAGATAAAACACAGGAGAACTGTTAGCGTAGAGGGCAGATAACCCATTCACAGCTTTTCACTGCACTGCACCATAATCTGCAGACAACATCATGGCCGTGGAACTGCTTTTCTGGGACAGAGCAGCGCTGGGCAAAGCACTGCAAGGCTGTCCTCAGGGGGAGGAGAGCTGGTTCATGCCTTGCCGCGTTATTTAAGATTTGGAATTTTGAATCCCAGCGGCACGCCAGAGATAAAGCACAGGAGTACTGTGGTGCTGGACTTGCCAAAGGCCCAGGGATAGACAGGTTGAGGGCAGGGATCTGATAAGAGGCTTGGGCCACAGTAATGGAGATCATTCACTTTTCTGTAAGGGCCCCCTGAACAGCAGCGGCTCCCAGTTCCCCTCCCCAGGGACAAGAGGGCAGAGTGATGCCACCTTCTACCACCGCACTGCCCCCTTGCCCACCAGTACTGTTGGACTTGAGAGAGAAACACTGCTCCCAGTAGAGGCTGGAGCTCTTACATGAAGCCCCACCCCCCTGTGGCCTGCAGGGGCAGCTTTACTAGGGCAGGTCTGACTGTGAGCCAGCCCAGTGGGACTTTCTCCCACAGCAACAACACAGACCCCCTGCATGTACTTATTGTTTTTTTCCTTTTTTCTTGGAAATCAGGCTTATAGGTTTTTGTTTGTTTGTTCCCTTTTCTCATGTTTTGAATTAGGCTTCTTTTTTCTGTCTTTTTTTTTTTTTTGAATCAAGTTTATAGTTGTTTGTTTGCTTTTTTTGTTCCTTTTCCTTTTCTCTTTCTTTTTTGGACCAGTTTTTTTTTTCTTTTATGAGGCTTATCTTAACAAACAAATCAAAGCACACCTAGTTAAAGGCCCAAACACTCCCTACTGCAAGCAAGGAGGAACTTCGTAGATGACTGACCTGTGGGAAGGAGCAGCTAAGACACAACAACAGAGTGCAGGCAGCATACATTAGAAACACTTCCTGAAGTGCCAGGCCCTGGAAAGTGTATGACCCATTTTTAATATAGCATTACTCTCAGGAGCAGGAAACATAATACTTCATAATATGCGAGAGACAGAAACTTAGCCAAAATGACAAGATGAAGGAATTCTCCCTAAAAGAAAGATCAAGAAGAAATAGCAGCCAAGGACTTGCTCAAACCAGATATAAGCAATATAACGGAACAAGATTTTAGAACAACAGCCATAAGAATACTAGCTGGGCTTGTAAAAAGCATAGAAGACACCAGAGAAAACTTTGCTGCAGATATAAAAGACCTAAAAAGTAGTAAGGCTTAAATTAAAAAAATGCTATAACTGAGATGCAAAACTGAGTGGATATAATCACCACGAGCATGGAAGAATCAGAGCGATGAATAGATGATATAAAAGAAAAATTACAGAAAATAATGAAGCTGAAAAAAAGAGGAAAAGAAAACTATTAGATCATGAACATAGACTTAGGGAACTCAGTGATTTCCTAAGGGGCAAAAATATCCATATCATAGGAGTCCCAGAAGAAGAAGAATGGGAAAAAGGGGCAGAAGGTTTATTTGAAGAAATTATAGCTGAGAATTTCCCTTATCTGGGAAAGGAAATAGGCATTCAAGTCCAAGAGGCAAAGAGAACTACCCTCAACATCAACAAAACAGGTCAATACCAAGATATATCATAGTGAAACTTGCAAAATACAAAGATAAAGAGAATTCTGAAAGCAGCTAGAAACAAAATGTCCTTAGCCTATAAGGGTAAACAAATACGGTTAGCAGCAAACCCATCCACAGAAACTTAACAGGCCAGAAGAGAGCAGCATGATATAGTCAATATGCTAAGTGGGAAAAATACGTAGCCAAGAATACTTTATCCAGAAATGCTGTCATTCAGAATAGAAGGAGAGATAGAGAGTTTCCAAGACAAGCAAAAACTAAAGGAGTTCATGAACACTAAATCAGCTCTGCAAGAAATATTAAAGGGGACACTTTGAGCAGGAAAGAAAGAACCAAAAGCAACAAAGACTAGAAAGTAATAGAGACAATCTAGAGGGACAGCAACCTTATAGTAATACAATGGCAGTAAATGCATATCCATCAATAATTACTCTGAATGTAAATGGACTAAATGCTCCAGTCAAAAGGCATATGGTATCAGAATGGGTCAAAAAACAAGGCCCATTGATATGCTGCTTACAAGACACACATTTAAGACCCAAAGACACCTCCAAATTGAAAGTGAAGGGGTAGAGAACCATTTATCATGCTAATGGACATCAAAAGAAAGATGTAATAGCCCTACTTATATAAGACAAACTAGGTTTTTTCTTCTTTTTTGATGATTTTTTAATTTATTATGTTCAATTAGCCAACATATAGTACATCATTAGTTTTTGATGTAGTGTTCGACAAACTAGTTTTTAAAACAAAGACTGTAATAAAAGGTAAAGAAGGGCACTATATCATGCCCCCTGCTTTTGTCCCCACTCTCACTGTGTCTCTGTCAAATAAATAAATAAAATCTTAAAAAAAAAAACACCTCATTGATATAATACAATAATAGTAGGGGATTTTAACATCCCTCTCATAGCAACAGACAGATCATATAAGCAGAAGATCAATAAGGAAACAATAACTTTCAATGACCACACTGGACCAAATTGACTTAACAGATACATTCAAAGCATTTCATCCTAAAGCAGCAGAATACACATTATTTTCAAGTGCACATGAAACATTCTCCAGAATAGATCATATACTGGGTCACAAAATAGGCCTCAACCAGTACAAAAAGATTGAGATCATACCATGCATATTTTCGGACAACCCTATGGTTGAAGTCAACCATAAGAAAAAAATTGGAAAGACCACAAATACATGGAGGTTAAAGAACATGCTACTAAAGATGAATGGGTTAACCAGGAAATTAAAGAAGAAATAAAAAAAAATACATGGAAGCAAATGAAAATGAAAACAGGACAGTCTAAAACCTTTGAGATGCAGCAAAAGCATTCCTAAGAGGGAAGAAATAGCAATACAGGCCTTCCTCAAGAAACAACAACAACAAAAATGTCTCAAAAACACAACCTAAACTTATACCTAAAGGAGCTGGGAAAAGAATGGCAAATAAAGTCTAAACCCAGCAGGAGAAGAGAAATAGGGTTAGAGCAGAAATCAATGATTTGGAAAAAAAAGAAACAATAGAACAGGTCACAAAACTAGGACCTGATTCTTTGAAACAATGAGTATGATTGATAAGTCCCTAGCCAGACTTATCAAGAAAAGAGAAAGGACCCAAATAAATAAAATCATGAATGAAAGAGGAGAGATCACAACCAACACTGAAGAAATACAATTTTAAGAGAATATTATGAGCAACTATACGCCAACAAATTAGGCAATCTGGAAGAAATGGATAAATTCCTAGAGACATAAACTACCAAAACTGAAACAGGAGGAAATAGAAAGTTTGAACAGACCTATAACCAGAAAAGAAATCGAATCAGTAATCAAAAGCCTCCCAACAAACACGAATCCAGGGCTGTATCGCTTCCCAGGGGAATTCTACCAAGCATTCACTGGGTGTTATATGCAACTAATGAATCATAATCCTTGAACACTACATGAAAAACTAATGATGTACTATATGTTGGCTAATTGAATTTAAATAAATTTTTAAAAAATTAAAAAAACACTAATCTTCTGAAACTGTTCCAAAAAATAAAAATGGAAGGAAAACTTCCAAACTCATTCTATGAGGCCATCATTACTTTGGTCCCCAAACCAGGCAAAGACCCCACTAAAAAGGAGAATTACAAATGAATATCTCTGATGAAAGTGGATGTAAAAACTCTCAACAAGATACTAGCTAATCAAATCCAACAGTACATTAAAAGGATTACTCACCATGACCAAGTGGGATTTATTCCTGGGCTCCAGGGGTGGTTTAATATCTGCAAACATCAACATGATATGCCACACTAATAAAAGAAAGGATAAGAACCATATGATCCTCTCAATAAATGCAGAAAAAGCAGTTGATAAATTACAACATCCTTTCTTGATAAAAACACCCAAGAAAGTAGGGATAGAAGGAACATACCTCAACATCAAAAAAGGCCATATGTGAAAGACCCACAGCTAACATCATCCTTAATGGGAAAAACTGAGAGCTTTTCATCTAAGATCAGGAACACGACAGGGATGTCTACTCTCACCACTGTTGTTCAATAGACTACTTGAAGTACTAGTCTCAGCAATCAGACAACAAAAAGAAAGAAAAGGTAACCAAATCAGCAAGGAAGAAGTCAAACATTTACTCTTCACAGACAACATAACAGTCTATATATAAAACCCAAAAGACTCCACCAAAAATTTGCTAGAACTGATATATAAATTCAGCAAAGTTGCAGGATAGAAAATCAACTTACAGAAATCTGTTGCATTTCTATATACCAATAATGAATCAGAAGAGAAATCAAGGAATCGATCCCATTTACAATTGCACAAAAACCCACAAGAAACCTAGGGATAAACCTAACCAAAGAGTCAAAATATATGTACTATGAAAACTATAGAACACTTATGAAAGAAAATGAAGAAGACATAAAGAAATGGAAAAACATTCCATGCTCATGGGCTGGAAGAAGAAATATCATTAAAATGTGTATGCTACTGCAAGTAATCTACACACTGAATGCAATCCCTACCAAATAACACCAGCATTTTTTACAGAGCTAGAAAAAACAATCCTAAAATTTGTATGGAACCAGAAAAGACCCTGAATAGCCAAAGGAATGTTGAAAGAGAAAATCGAAACTGGAGGCATCACAATTCCGGACTTCAAGCCATATTACAAAGCTGTAATCATCAAGACAGCATGATACTGGCACAAAAAGAAACACATGGATCAATGGAACAGAATAGAGAACCCAGAAGTGGACCCACAACTATACGGTCAACTAATCTTCAACAAAGCAGAAAAGAATATCCAATGGAAAAAAGACAGTCTCTTCAACAATTGGTGTTGGGAAAATTGAACAGCCACACTTAGAAGAATAAAACTGGACCATTTTCTTACAACATACACAAAAATAAACTTAAAATGGATGAAAGACCTAAATGTGAGACAGGAATCCATCAAAATCTTAGAGGAAAACACAGGCAGTAACTGACGTCTTTGACATCAGCTGTGGCAACTTCTTTCTAGGTATGTCTCTTGAGGCAAGGGAAACAAAAGCAAAAATGAACTATTGGGACTTCACCAAGATAAAAAGGTCTACATAGCACACTAAACAATCAACAAAACTAAAAGGCAATCCACAGAATAGAAGATATTTGCAAATGATGTATCAGATAAAGGACTAGAGCCCAAAGTCTATAAAGAAATTTTCAATCTCAACACTCAAAAAATAAATAATCCACTTAAAAAATGGGCAGAAGACACAGACATTTCTCCAAAGAAAACTTACAAATGGCTAACAGACACATGAAAAAATGCTCAACATCACTCATCATCAGTGAAATACAAATTAAAATCACAATGAGATACCACCCCACACCAGTCAAAATGGCTAAAATTAACAACTTTGGAAACAACAGATGTTGGTGAGGATGTAGAGAAAGAAGAACCCTCTTACAATGTTGGTGGGAATGCAAACTGGTACAGCCACTCTGGAAAATGGTATGGACATTCCTCATAAAGTTAAAAATAAAACTACCCTATGACCCAGCAATTGCACTACTAGGTATTTATCCAAAGGATACAAAAATACTGATTCAAAGGGGCACATGCACCCCAATGTTTATAGCAGCATTATCAACAATAGCCAAAGTATGGAAAGAGCCCAATGTCCAACTGGCTGATGAATGGGTAATATATATATATAGTGGAATATTACTTAGCCATCAAAAAGAATGAAATCTTGCCATTTGCAACAACATGGAAGGAACTAGAGTGTATTATACTAAGCAAAATAAGTCAGTCAGAGGAAGACAAATATCACATGATTTCACTCATATGTAGAATTTAAGAAACAAAACAGATGAACATAGGGGAAGGGAAGGAAAAATAAGATAAAAACAGAGAGGGAGGCAAGCCATAAGAGACTCTTAACTATAGAAAAAAACTGAAGGTTGCTGCAGGGGAGGTGGGTGGCAGGATAGGCTAAAAGGGTGATGGGCTTAAGGAGGGCACTTGCAACAAGCACTGGATGTTATATGTAAGTGATGATCACTAGATTCTACTCTTGAAACTAATACTAACTACACTGCATGTTAACTAATTTGAACTTAAATACAATCCTGAGGAAAAAATAAAATCTTTATCAAAAGCTCTAAAAAAAAAAAAATCACATTTCCAAGTACTTAGTAGCATAGTAGTTATGTGTGACTGCATGTCTAAGTACTGATCAAGAAGATGTAAACAAAAATGGTGCAAGCAACTTCTCAAAAATTCTCAAGGAGTATTTTTTTCTCTTCCTTTTGGCTGGGATGTGAGCATAATAACAGAAACTGGAGTAGCCATTTTAGCTAGATGAAGATGGCACATGATAAGCTTGACAGAACCACAAAAATATAGAAACCTGGATCACTGACTGTAAAGCCATAAAAGTCCTAGGGTGCCTACACGTAATGTGAATGAGAAATGAACTTCCATCTTGTTTAAACTGGTTATTCGGGTTTCTTAAATCACCAACAGTGAGTTCCTAATATCTTAACAAATATATGTGGGAGAAAAATATCACATAATGAAGGCTAAGGTTACACTGTGCCTCTGAGAAAGATTAAAATTGGCTAGGAGTGTGTGTGGGGGGGTGCAGAACAACAGACCAGGAGGGAAATTCTCCTACATATCAAAACCCTTCTTAGTTAGATAACTAGGGAAGACTTCAGCTTGCCTCTGTTTTTCAGCCCTATAGCCTTAAGGACACTATGACTACTAAAAGGCCTTACCTATTGACTCAGAGACACATTTTTCCACTCTTGTTTAGAGTGTAAACATACCTCTGCCTATAAAACTACAGAAAAAAAAAACCCACTATGAAACACTCTGAGATGCACTTTTAAAAAAAGACAAAGGCTTGAAGGAAGATGGACAGTTATGTGATAAAGCAAATTGAGGAAAATGTTAACAGTATAATCTAGGAGGTGGAGATACATGTGTCTACTGTACTATTCTTTTAACCTTCTGTATACTTGTAAATTTTCATGATAAAATATTGGAAAGAAAAACATTCTAGTTACTGCTAAACTAGTCAATATAACCCATTTTATGAAGACATAAACAGAAAGCTGGGAATCACCAAACCAATAAAATTAAAGGATCATGATAAACAGAATATCCAAACTTAGAGAAAAAGGAGATGGTTCAGGAAACAGAAAAGAACTTTCTGATGATATTGCAGAACATAAAATAGCACTCTTCTATGAAAAATAAGCAATCAGAAAATAAATATTTCTTAAAAATTAAAAATAAAGTATCTGAACCTTCAAAAAAATTCACTGACTAAAAACTGACTTGGTCATCTGGAATTTAAATAACATTGAGTTAAAATTTACTGAGTAGAAGGCACCAGTCTAAGCTCCTCACACATCAATGCCACCATCATCATTCATTTGGATGAACCCAAGAGGCTCCTAAATTATCTACATACTTCTACACTAACGCCTTTCAGTCAATTTTTAGAGGTGCCATAGCAGTCCTTTTACAATCAGATTATGTCTGTCCTCTATTCAAACTTCTCCAGGACTCCCCTTTTAATTCAGGGCAAAAAGTCTTTTTTTAAAGCGGCCTACAAGATCTGGTCTTCTGCTTTCACCCATCCCTCTTACCTCTTTTCTTGCCTTTCTCCCCTCCAGCCACACTGGCCTCCTTAGAATTTCTTAAATATGCCAGGCACACTCCAACCTTCATGCTTTTGTTCTAGCTTTTGCACCACAGAAAGGTTTCACCTTTTCTAGACCTTCATACAAATGAATTTAGATAGTATGTACTTTTTCATGTGAGGCTTCTTTCACTGGGCATGTTTTCAGATTTATTCATATTGTATATATCAGTGGCTTGTTCCTTTCTATTGCTGAGTACAGGCATATACCTCAGAAGTACTGCACGTATGGTTTGAGACCACCACAATAAAGTGAATGTCACAATAAAGTGAGACAAATGAATTTTTTGGTTTCCTGGTACATATTAAAGTTATATTTACACTATACTGTAGTCTACTAAGTGTACAATATCATTATGTCTAAAAAATGTACATACCTTAATTATTATTGCTAAAAAATGCTAACCATTATCTGAGCTTTCAGTGAGTCATAATCTCTTTGCTAGGGGGAGGTCCTGCCTCCCTGTTGATGGCCACTGATTGATCAGGGAGATAACTGCTGAAGGTTGGGGTCTTATTTCTCAAAATAGGACAATGAAGTGTGCATCACTGGCTCCTCCTTTTACAAACAATTTCTACATAGCACGTGATGTTGTTTGATAGCATAATATACACAGAACTTCTTTTAACTGGAGTCAACCCTCTCAAACCTTATTGCTGCTTTATCAACTAAGTTCATGTAATAATCTAAATCCTTTGTTGTCATTTCAAAAGTCTTCCTAACATCTTCACCAAGAGTATATTCCATCTAAAGAAATTATTTCTTTGCTCATGCTTAAGAAGCAACTCCTCATCCATTAAAGTGTTATAATGAGATTGCAACAATTCAGTCATACCTCCAGGCTCCACTTCTAGTTCTCTTGCTATTTCCACTACACCTGCAATTACTTCCTCCACTAAATTTTGAGCTCCTCAAAGTCAACCACGGAATCAACTTCTTCCAAACTCTTGTTCTTGAAGATATTTTTACCTTTTCCCCACAAATCATGATTGTTCTTTATGGCATCCAGAATGTTGAATCCTTTCCAGGTTTTCAAATGACTTTGCCCAGATCCATCAGAGAACTCCCTATCTATGGCACCTATAGCCTTAAGAAATGCAGTTCCCATGTAACACTTGAAAGTTGAAACTGCTCCTTGATCCATGGGCTAAAGAATGGATGTTGTGTTAGTAGACTTGAAAGCAACATTAAATTTGTTGGACATCTCTATCAGAATTCTTGGATGACCAGGTATGTGGTCAACAAACAGTAATATTTTGAAATAAGTCTTTTTTGTCTGAGTAGTAGGTGTGAAGAGACATAAAATATTCAGTAAACCCTGCTGTAAATAGATGTGCCATCAGAGAGGCTTTGTTGTCACATTTATAGAACACAGGCAGAATAGATTTAGGATAACTCCTAAGGGCCCAAGGATTTTCAGAATGGTAAATAAGCATTGACTTCAACTTAAAGTTACCACCTCATGGCTGGTAAGGGAGTCAGCCTGCCTGCCCTTGGAAGCTTTGAAGCCAGGCATTGACTTCTCTCTAGCTATAAAATCCTGGATAGCATCTTCTTCCAATATAAGGTTGTCTACATAGAAAATGTTGTTTAGTGGTAAATGCCTCCATGAGTCATTTTAGCTAGATCTTTCAGATAACTTGCTGCTTCATCTTGAACTTTTGTTATAGAAATGGCTTCTTTCCTTAAACCTCATGAACGAACAAACCTCTACTAGCTTCCAACTTATCTTCTGCGGCTTCCTTACCTCTCGCAACCTTCATAGAATTGAGGACAGTAGAGCTTTGCTCTGGTGTAGGTTTTGGCTTGAGGGAATGTTATGGCTGATGTGATCTTCTATCCAGACCATTAAAATTTCCTCTATATTGGCAAGACGGTGGTTTCACTTTCTTATCATTTGTGTTTTCCCTGGAGTGGGAAGACCTTTAATTTCCTTTAAGACCTTTTCCTTTGACTTCACAACTTGTCTAATTGTTTGACCCAAGAGGCCTAGCTTTCAGCCCATCTTGGATTTCAACATGCCTTCCTTACTAAGCTTAATCATTTCTAGCTTTTGATTTAAAGTGAGAGATGTGCAATTCTTTCTTTGCTTGAACACTTAAAGGCCACTATAGGGTTACTAATTGGCTTAACTTCACCATTTTTGTGTCTCAGGGAATACGAAGGTCTGAGGAGAGGGAGAGACGGGAATGGCTGGTTGGTGGAGCAGTCAGAAGACACACAACATCAATCAGTTAAGTTCACCATCTTATATGGGCATGGTTTGTAGCATCCCAAAACAATTACAATAGCAACATCAAAGATCAGTGATCACAAATCACCATAACCAATATAATGAAAAAGTTTAAAGTAATTGTTAGAGTTATGGGAGTTATGAAGGGAGCAAATGCTGTTGAAAAATGGTGTTAATAGACTTGCTCAATGCAAGGCTGCACCAGACTTTTAATTTGTAAAAAATGCATTATCTTCAAAGCACAATAAAGTGAGGTATGCCTGTAGTATTCTATTACAATTTGATGGACACCGGGATTATTTATAGTTTGGGGCTATTATAAATTAAACTTCTGTGAACATTCTTACACATCTTAATTATTGGCTTTTTAGCTATACCTCTGCATTTTTTTTTTTTTTAGTGGTTCCTCTAAGTATTAAACATATACCCTTAACTTTCTAGAGCATTTAGGTCCATTTACTTCTTACCTCATCCTGCCCTAGGTAATACAGCTTTCCTATTTATTACATCAACAGATCTAATAAACTTCACCAGATAATGCTAAAATTTTTGTTTTAAAGTTCTATGTATTTTAATGAAATTAAAAGGAAAAATAATATATTTACTGAGGTGTTTTCTATTTCTGATGCTTCTTCTTTCTCAAGATCCTAATCTCCATATGGTTTTATTTCCCCTCCATTAGCATTTCTTGAAGATCTGCTTATGGTACAGTCTGTTATTTTTGTTTCACCTGAAAATGTCTATTTCACCATTCTTGAAGGTATCTCACTAGATAGAGAATTCTGGACTGACTACCTTTTTATTTGAGCACTTGAAAGATGACCCAATCTCTTCTGGCTTCCACTGTTTCTGATGAGAAGACAGTGATCATATAGATCATTGTTCTATATACATATGTCATTTTATTCTGTCTGCTTTCAAAATCTTCTCTGTAATGTTGTTTTTGAGAAATCTGTGTTATGCATAGGTAGGATACATTTGTATCTATTTATCTCCAAGTTCATGGACTCTCTCCTTACAATCTCCATTCTGCTGTTAAGCCCAACCAGTGGATTTTTTAAAATTTCATATTATTTTTCCATAACAGAATTTCCATTTGGTTCTTTATTATACTTTTTATGTCTCTGCTGAGATTTCCTGTATTTTCATTCTGTATGAGTATACTTTCCTGTCATTAAGCATAGTTATAATAGCTTTTTAAAGTCTTATTTGATGATTCCAATGAGTCATCTTGAGATCAGTTCCATTGTGTCTTTTCTCTTCAGAATGGGTAACTATGTTGGGGGAGTCTTCAGGACCATGCCTACCTTTGGAGATTAACTAGAACTCACAGGACTCATTACATACTTGTACTCATAGCTAAGATTTATTACAGTATGTAGTGTGTGTGTAAGAAAGCTCATTATAAGGATGTGGCAACGTATTTTAAAAGCCTACTGACCACGTTTAACATCCAATATATCAAGTTTCAGTGAATACTGAGAGGGAGAATAAGTTTCTGAGGATATTTGGGAATAACCAGGTTGCCCACAATGGCAACATCAGTACATAAGAGGATTAGAATGAAGAAGTGTGAGAGTAAGTTTTGTGGCTTATAGAAGTAATCGTAGAAAATCAGAAATAGAGAATTTCAGACTAGATATAAGCTGGAAGGGAAAGTTAATAAAAGAGAAAAAGTACCAGGAAAAGACGGAAGAATTACTCAGTACTAATATCCCAATGAGGAAGTACCATTCCAACCTTGAAAACATGATTTTTATAGATATTACATAAGATTTTAAACGTTATAGTTTCTGTAACATATTTGGATGTAACTGATATATTGAATGTGCAGCACTTGATGTGGGGTAACAAGCAGTAAAACCTAGATTTTTTCCTACTACTACAATCCAAACCTGCTTTGTCAGATCTTTTTCCCTATCCCTGGATTTTATGCTAGGCATGCATTATGGCATTTCTGGTCACAGCAGGATATTTTCAAATGTCTAATTTTTAGTTATTTAAAAGTGGAATATGATCTCAAAGTCACTTTAAATGTTTTCTATTCTTTGCCCCATTGCTTCCTTCGTTTATTTAATGTTTTGTCTTCCACTCTTTTCTGCCTTCTCTGATTTTAATTGGATATTTTATGTGATTTCAGTTTCTTTCCTCTCCCCTTAGCATATCAGACTTTTTTTTTTAACCTTTTAAAGCAGTTGCCCTAGCATATGCAATATACATTGACAACTTATCTAAGCCCACTTTCAAATTAACACTATACACCTTCATGGGTAGTGAAAGTGCAGAGTATTTTCAATTCCTCCCTCCTGTCCTTTGTAACAGTGCAGTCATTCATTTCACTTATCGACAAGTGCTAATTATAGAACACAATGTTGACAGTATTACTTTGAGCAGTGTTATTTGTCATATTTAGAATAAGAGAAACAGATTTAATTTTACCTTTATTTATTCATTCTTTAATTTTTTTTTTTTAAATGTAGAACCAAGTTTCCAACCTATAACATTTCCATCTCTTTGAAGAACTTCTTTAAACATTTCTTGCAGTTCAGGTCCACTGGTGATAGTTTCCCTCCATTTTTGTTTGTCTAAAACTGTCTTTATTTTTCTTCTAATTTTTAAGAATAATTTCACTGGATATCAAATTCTATGTTTTTTTTTCTTTCAACACTTTAAATATTTCACTCTACTCTCTTCTTGCATAGTTTCTGAAGATAAGTCCAATGTAATTCTTATGGCTTTTTCTCTGTAGGCAAGGTTGTTTTTCCCCTGTCTGGCTTCAAGATTTTCTTGTTCTTGATTTTTTGCTGTTTAGAATATATATGTCCAGCTATAGATTTTTTCGTATTTATCCAGTTTGCAGTTCTCTATGCTTCCTGGATCTGTGGGTTTTGTGTCTGCATTAATTTTAGAAAATTCTCAGTCATTATTTCTTCAAATAGTTCTTTTCTTCCTTTCTTTCTTACTTCTTCTAGGTTTCCTATTATGCCTATGTTACACATTTTGTCATTTCCCCAAGTACTTGGATATTCTCTTATTTTTTTCTCTTTGCATCTCAGTTTTATAACTTTTTTTAAAAAAAAGATTTTATTTATTTGTTTGACAGAGAGAGAGACACAGCGAGAGAGGGAACACAAGCAGGGGGAGTGGGAGAGGGAGAAGCAGGCCTCCCGCCGAGCAGGGAGCCCCATGAGAGGCTCATTCCCTGGACCCTGGGATCATGACCCGAGTCGAAGGCAGACGCTTAACAACTGAGCCACCCAGGCGCGCCAGTTTTAAAACTTTATACTGACATATTTCAACCTACATTTTCTACTTGGCTGTGCCCAGTATACTTATGAGCCAATCAAAGATATTTTTCATTTCCGTTCATGTTTTAATTTTCTAGCATTTCCTCTTGATTCTTCCTTAGTGTTTTCATTTCTCTGTTCACAGTCCCCTTTTGTTCCTACATGTTGTCCACTTTCCCCCCAACTTCAAAGACTAGAGTGGGATGGGGTTGAGTATTTTCATTCCTCTGGATTGATAAACCTCCAGTTGGTTAGGTAAAATAGTTTCCCTTAATGGCAGGGTTGATAAAGAAAACAGATAGCTCTAGGCATATTCCAAAATGGCCACTTTTCCTCTTCCCCTGACAGAAGAGGATTTTTCTCCTATTTTCACAGTAAGAACCTGGCAGAGCTTCTAAAGGTAAAATTCAGGAAAATGTGGGGGATCTCCCTATCCCCACAACAAGTGGAACTGCTTGAGGTTTTTAACTCTCAAGCTAGTCCATGAGTTTTAAATCCTCATAGTAGTCCACAGTGAGCCTTCTGCAATTTATCAATTGCAGTTCAGGGTGTTCCTACCCACACTGACTCCTGCTGCCAACTTCTGCTCCCTCTAAGCTGTGCTCTTTAATTGCCTGTCTCCAATTTGGGAGTCAGTCATTTTCCTGCTGACCTCAATCTTTCATGGATCTAGAAAGAGTTGCTGATTTTTAGTTTTTCTTATTGTGAGGATGGAAGTGACTGACCAAGCTCCAAACTCTTTACATGTTGGAGTGGAAGTCTTTAACTTACTTTAAAGTGTCCTTTTTCCTAGCATAGGCCTGACCCACAAATATGACTGGAAGGAAGAGGGTAAATCTATTTTGTCTTGGTTCCATCACATTTTACTTCTCTGTGTCCCACACTCAATTCTGTTACCTTGAAGTCCATTAGCATCAGCTTAGGGGTGGGAGAAGAAAAGGCTAAAGGAAAAAAACCATGGTGCCCTCTGTAACAACTGCCTAAGAGCTGATGCTTTTGAACATTTTGGAGATTCACCCAAATTCTGGAACTCCAACACTGTCACTGCCAGATACACAGAATGAATGCTCCAGCCAGCATGTCAAAATTTCTATGCAGATCCTCTCCTGGTGGCTTCGCACAACTTCATTCTGCTCCCTGGTTGCTTTTCCTTTCTTTCATTCTACTAGAAACACTTCACTTCTTTTTCAAAACAATTCTAGTAGTGCTACGAGTTGAAATGTGTCCCCTTGAAAAGATACAATAAAGTCCTAAGCCCAGTACCTGACAAATGACATTATTTGGCAATAAGGCCATTAGATAATCAAGTTAAAATGAGGTCACTGGGGTGTACCCTAACGCAATATGACTGAATCCCTACACAATGGCAAAAATTTGGATGCAGAGACAATACACAGGGAGAATGCCATGAGAAGATAGAGGTAGAGACTGGGATAATGCATCTACAAGCCAAGGGACATCAAAGATTCCAGCAAACCACCAGATCCTAGAAGAGGGGCATGGAAGAAAATTTCCCTCCAGTGCTCAGAGAGAACCAACATTGCCTACACTTTCATCTTGAACTTCTAACTTCCAGAAATGTGAGGCAGCAATTTTTTGTTGTGAAGTCACCTAGTTTAAGGTACTTTGTTATTGGTAGTCCTTGAAAATGAATACAGCAGCCATGTACCATCATGTCTACTAGCTGTTGGGAAAACTCGACAGTTTTTATCTCTTTCTCATCACAGGCACCCTCAGTCGGTTTCTTCCCTTTAAATATTTCCATGCAAGAGAGCTGGGAAATCACCTCTGGGACTGCCATTTCCCAAACTCCAAGGTTACCGGTCAAGCCTCATCCCACCACATCTCCAAATCTCTTACAACCGTCTTCCTCGGGGGCAGCAAGGAGTGGCCAGGGACCAGATAATGTAGGATCTTAGAGTTTTATGAAAACAATTTTGGATTTTCTTCTACTTGAGTAGAGAAGCTCTTAAGAGTTTTGACCGGGAAAGTAACACATTCTGACATGCATTTTAGAAGCATTTCTACAGCTGCAAAATGGAGGCTAGACTGTAGGAAGGCAAAAAGAGAAGTGTGTAGAACAATTAAGAGGCAATTACAGCATCCATTGAGGAGCAGAATAACGCTGTATAGGTGTTGAGAACTGATTAGGTTTAGGATACCCTTTGAAAAAAGAGTCAACAGATTTTGCCGAGGGATTGGACATGGAATGTTAGAGAAAGAGGAATCAGAGGATAATCTGAACAATTGTAAGAATCTAATGCCATTTACTGAAATGGAGAGATATGCAATAGGAAACAGGTTTTGGAGGTAGAAAATATAGAGTTTGACATGTACATTAAATATCCTAGTAATATGCTGAATAAGAAGTTGGATATGTGAGTACAGTAATCAGAGACGTCAGGGCTGGATATGGATATTTGGAAGCCATCAGTATAGTGAAGTTATGTAAAAGACGATGAAGGAAATGGATGAGATCACCTGCGGAATGAGGACAGATAAAGAAGGGAACAGGTCTAGAGCATAAAAACATTTAGAAATCAGGAAGAGTGGCACCGGGTGGCTCGGCCGGTTAAGCCTCTGCCTTCAGCTCAGGTTATGATCCCAGAGTCCTGGGATCCAGCACCCACCCCTCCACCCCCAGGCTCCCATCTCAGCGGGGAGCCTACTTCTCCCTTTCCCTCTGCCTGCTGCTCCCCCTGCTTCTGCGCTGTCAAATAAATAAATAAATAAAATCTTAAAAAAAAAAAAACCAGGAGGAATCAAGCAAAGGAGAATCAAAAGAGCACCATGATTTCACAAAAGTCAAATGAAAAATGTGTATCAAGTTTCAAGTAAAAGATGTAATTAACTGTGTCAAATGCTGCTGAATGGTTAAGATGAAGATTAAGAGTTGCCCCTTGGATTTCTGATTGTTTAAATGCCCGGGTATTGACACACAAACTCTTCTTTTATTCTAACATTTCAACTACCTAAGAGGGCTCAC
Source organism: Eumetopias jubatus (assembly GCF_037043125.1). Lineage (NCBI taxonomy): Eukaryota > Metazoa > Chordata > Mammalia > Carnivora > Otariidae > Eumetopias > Eumetopias jubatus. The sequence continues at coordinate 72,492,778 of NW_028274811.1, read as the reverse complement.
ATTCAAGTGTGTATAAGAATTAAAGATCTAGACTTTACTTTTATCATTATGTACTCTGTACTTTGTAGGCCATTTAAAGGATTTTCCTGAGCAATTTTTACTACCAGGAATTTTCCCATAAAGGCTGCGTTTCCACAACTGTTTCTCATTCATCCCACTAGTACTCGGAAACAGGAAAAGAGCAGGGTCGGGGAGTCTAACCTTAATTTCTTACTTTATAAGTCATAATTTTGAAGTAAATTTAATCTTCCAAATCTAGAAGTTTCGACCTTCTGTCTTTTCTGGAGCGGAATGGAGTGGGTAAAGATGAATAAAACATGAGTGGGAGAGTGGGCAACTGGCTGCATGGACAGTCTCACAACTACTTTTCAATTTTCTCTTGGAGAACGAGGCTGCAAGCTGGCCCTGTCCTCAAGGCTACTCAGGAAGCGGGGTCTCCAGCTTTAGAAAAAAAGGGTGAAGGAAAAGGCGAGCAAGGCCAGGGGGAAATAACAGGACAACTCTTACCTCCCACAAGCCTCTCCCAGCCCACTTAACTCCACAGGAACCAACCTAGCGCCTACGCTCCGCCCATTTCCGGATTGTCGCAGCCGCCGTCGCTTGCGCAATGACGTTTCAGTCGCCTGCGGACCCCGGAAGTGCGGCTTGAACTTGGTCGGGGCGCGGATCCCGAGAGGGAAAGTCATAACAACCGCACGAGGGAGTTCGTCTGGCGAGCTGGAAGGCCACGCCTCCTCCCGCCTCCCCCCGCAGCCCTGTAGCTGGGGGCAGAGCTCAGGTAGGACCTGCGTTTTCGGGGATATGAGCTCCGGGTGCAGGCCCCGGCGGAAATCAGAGGAAGGGGCTGGCCTGGTCGGTCTCGGGCGGGGATTGTTGGCCCCGGGGCCGCAGGCTTCCCACAGCTCACAGCTCACGCTGCGTGCCCTGCGCACAGGTGTACCCAATTCCGGGACCCAGCCGAAGGGCAGGTTCCACCTGCCATTTTCACTTATGAGGCGGGCAGAACACGTGCGTTCCCTGGTTGACTGTCCTTACAAGTGAACATGTGGGGTTCGGTGAGCCCTGGAGACCATAGAGTAATGGGCCCTCGTATGCCTTCCCAGGAGGGACGGTATTTATTGTTTAATTAAACATTTTTTTCTACAAAAATTATAATCAATGGCTGAAGCTTTACTAGATGTCATTCACTGCAGACAGAAAATTAAAGTGCCGTTATAAAATCCTCTCAAAACTTGTAACATGAAAAAAAAAAAAAAACTTGTAACATGTATGTATGGGCGCTGGTGGGACATTTGACTGGAATGGATTTTTGAACTTCTGACTTTGAAATAAAGTTAGGTATATATTGGAAACACTCTTTTCTTTCCCTCATCCAGAGATTTAACATATTCTTCTTCTCATGCTCCAGAGTGTGTATCTCTTGGGCCAAGAAATTGGTTACTTAATTTTTGTCTGTATTTATTAACAACTAGTGTTCTTGCATTTGTGTATTTCCCTACCTCTGAGAAGTTGTAGAGGGAAAATCCTGTGGTTTTTAGACTAGCAAGTGCCTTGTAATGTTCATCAAAACAGATGCACTGTGATGTTTATTATGCAATACATGGTATCTTTTTGTTTTAAAGCAGTGTTAGAGGTAAATTCTTTATACTTATACTTTATTCCATATTGTCAGGGGCGGATATACTGTATTCATTTAGGGAATTTAGAAACAGAGAGCAAACACTGTTTGAAGTGCCTAATTAAGGTATTATTGTCAGTGCTGGTACCAGGTTTCTGACTTTTTAAACTAGGTATTCCTCCCACTTTAATCATTCCCAGTCTGGATGGATTTGAGGCAGTGGCTGGTGGCTGTTGCAAGACCTGTAGATGGTAGAGTAGTACCAAGACCAAAAGGAGAATATGATTTTATGCTGTGAGCATCACATCTATATTCATTTAACAAATATTTATTGGCCACCCTCATTGTGCCAGGTGGAGTTCTAGGTGATGGGGGTCCACAGGGAACAAAATAGACAAAGTCCTTGTGCTCTTGGAATTTACATTGTAGTGGATGGAGAAAAGAATTAACAAGTAAACGTGTATACCAGGTAGTGATAAAAGCTATGAAGAAAAATAAAGCTGTTTATGCGGGGAGAGAATTACAGAGGATACTATTTTATATAGGATTGTCAAACTTAGCCTCTCTGATAAGGGAACATATAGTAGACATCTGAATAAAATGAGAGTGAACTCTGCAGGTATTGGGGGAGATGGGTGTATTAGGATAACAAAACGTGGTGAGGCAAGAGTATGTTTGGTATATCCGAGAATAGCAATGATGTAGGCATGGAGGCATGAGGGTTTAAAAATCTCGAAAATGAGTATTTATTCAGTGGTTTGGTGTGTGCATGAGAGATGTTATTTATTGACAGACTATTTTTTTCGACTTTCCCAGACAGCTCTATGAGGAGAATCTGAAGTCCTTAGATATTTAGAGATGTTTCCATGCTCTTCATTGGCACTAATGAAGTTAAGCACCATTTACTCAGTTGATACATTACTTGTGCTGTCTTAGTCAGATAAGGTTTGCACAGTAGCCATGGATAACTAAATAGCAAGTACTTTTCTGCCCTATTGTAAACTTTACTTTTCATTCATATTTTTTACTGTGGTAAAATATACATAACATAAAATTTACCATTTTAAACATTTTTAACTGTATATATGAGTGGTACTAAGTACACTCACCCTGTTATGCAGTCATCACTGTCATCCATCTCCAGAACTTTTCATCTTCCTCAATTGAAAATCCATACCCTTTAAACATTAACTCTCTTTCCCCCCCCTCCCTTTAGCCTCTCACAACCACCAGTTTACTTTCTGTCTCTGAATTTCCTGTCTCTACTCAAGGTAACTCAAATGAATGGAATCATACAATATTTGTCCTTTTGTGACTGGCTTATTTCACTTAACATTATATTTTCGAGGTTCATCCATGTTGTATCTTGTTTTCTTTGTAAGGCATTGATATTCCATTTTATGTGTATACCACATTGTTTTTTAAATCATTTTGGCCATAGATGTTTGTGTTGCTTTCATCTTTTGTCTATTGTGAATAAAGGTTGCTCTGAACAGGAGTGTGCAAATATCTGTTTGAGTTTCTGCTTTCATATCTTTTGGCTATATACCCAGAATTGGATCAAATGTCAATTCTGTATTTAATTTTTTAGGAATCACCTTACTATTATCCACAGTGGTTGTACTCTTTTACGTTTGTACCAGCAGTGAGCAGAGGTTGCAATTTCTCTACATCTTCAACAATACTTTTTCACATCTTTGCCAAACACATTCTCTTGCTCTCTCTCTCTTTTTTTTTTTGTTAATAGTTATCCTAATGGGTGTGAAGTAGTATCTCCTATGGTTTTGATTTTCCTAACGATTGGAAGTGTTAAACATCTTTTTATATGCTTTGGGGCCATATGTATATCTTCTTTGGAGTGCTATTCATTTATTTTAAGATTGATTTTAGTAGAAATTTTTGGATTTTTTTTTTTCTTTTTGGTGAATCGTCTAAGGTTTAAGAAGGCAGCCACTATGTTTTCTGTCGATTTTTTTAACCCTAAAATACTATAATTGTAAAAATTTCAATTATCTGTAGACAAGTATCTACAGTAACTCCAAACTTAGAAATAAAAAAGACCATAAAGCATCTTTTATAACAATGAATGAACCTTTGAGTATCAGATTGTGATAAAAACAGTTCAGAAAAGCCAAGGATCATTCTTGTTTGATTTTTTTTTCTTTTAATTAGAAGGAAAGGAGTATATTGATTGGCTGACTGTGTCTATGAAATCGATCTCTTTTTTCTGGGACTTGGAAGCCTGGAAACAAACAGAAGAGACAAAAATGGTGAAACAGGGTCACCTGGGTGGCTCAGTCAGTTAAGCATCTGACTCTTGATTTTTGCCTTAGGTCATGATCTCAGCGTTGTGAGATCGAGTTCCGCATCCAGCTGTGTGCTGGGCATGAAGCCTACTTAAGATTCTCTTTCTCCCTCTGTTCTCCCTCCGCCCCTTAAGAAATGGTGAAACAGAAAAAAGAAGTATTGAATAGCAATATAGCAATGGGATGTGGATAGGTGGGGAGTGGCAAAGGACATAAGTAACAGTGATGGACAATAAGCAGCAGAACTGGCAGCAGAGGAGATAAGTTTCAGCAACCAAGGTGACAAACTAATACAGCTCCACAGATTGGAATGGGATGGGGGATGAGGTGAGAGAGAACAAATCACCAGCTACATCTCAACATATGGTTCTGAAGTCAGCCATTTGGCCTTGAGTAGTTTAGTAAGACCTACTGTGTATCAGTGCAATGTGTCTGTCAGTTCAGGCTCAGTAGTCAATGTTTTGGAAGGTGTGCAGTGTGTACGGTCCTGTAGGAATAAACTTAAGTTTTTCAGACAATGTATCATATTATTTCTATCCATAGAATAATAAGGTTTAATTAAGTAATTTAGTGAGTAATTGTGTAATTTAATAGTGTTCAGCATTGTTAAAAAAGGTGGGTGTGGTTTTTTTTGGATTATTTTTATGAGAAGGAAAGGGATTTTTTGTCCAGAATAGCTAATGGCCTAGTAGTTCAAGGTAACGCCTTTTTTCTTTCTTTTTTTTTTTTTTTAACTATTGAATGATTTTGTACACTATCATTGTCTAGAAAATACTCTTGGGGTACTACCTTTAGCTAACTATTTCAGTTATAAAACTCATTTAAGCCGATTACTTTAATTTAAAGTAATGAATGAAAAATTGTACCACAATTGTGCTCATCACTCTTTGGCAAATTAAAATTGATTAATTTGGTACAGATGAGATGGCAGATGACTGACTTGCTCAAGATTTCACAGCTAAGTTAAAGACAAGGCAGAGACAGCAGTACTGTGCTGCTTCCTCTGATAACTGTATTGTTGTCTCCTTTTGGGGGGAATAGTTCATTTTTGCAATATAGATAATGTAGATAATTTTGCTGTAGAGAAAAATATCACTGTGAAGGCGCATCATTGAAGCAAAACATTTATGTTTCCATTTTTATATAGCAGACAGGATATTTATTTTAAGCATGGTCTAGATTGATAATGTACTCAGGGTTGATTTGTTTGGAGGTTGGAGAGATGTTAATAAGACTAAGATTTTGGATTTGGGCCCTTGTAAGGCCCTTTACAAGCTCATTACAGAAATGATCACAACTAATACCCGACGGTGTAACTATTAACTGTTGTGGGGTGTGGCTGATATTCTTATCCCCTGCTAATCACATTTCCCTCATATGCCTTTTGGCATCAGAAAGCAGCAAGAATGATACTATATGTGGCTAAACACACTACTTCTATTTAAAAAACAATTCAGAGTTAATATCTAAGGTAATGAAGGAGTGTTAAGTGATACCCTTTCCAGGTATAAAGCATAGCTTGGTTTTGTGTGCCTTGTTTAGAATATGGACAGGCTAGAATTGTAACCAAAATTACAACTCAAAGTAAGGCATTTTTAAAAAGTTAAAAGTTTGATTAATTGAGGTAGTGACATACTCTCTTGATTTGAATTACGCATTCTTCATGGTATCATTTTTGTGTATATTATGGAAATTATTATGGTACCAACTCAAATTGTTTGGAAATTAATTAATCATCTTGATTCATTTGCTTTTACACCCTCTAATGTTGTTGGAGTATTTATCTTGGCTTGGTTTTGGAAAATACTTTTGACCTGATTCCACTTTCTGGGAAATTATTCTGTGGGATCACTGGAGTCTTATTTTTATTACTGATATATCTGTTTTTGCCCTGGAAGTTATTGAGCTATATGGGAGAAATACTAGATAATTATACCCTCTATAATACTGCACCGAGCAGAGTTTGCAAATTGGAGATCTCCAGACTAAATGGACCTGCACAATCTTGGATGTTGTAAAATTAGTTTTCAGCTAATTTAAGTAAATATCTAGGTTTTTTGTTTCTCCTGAGAAATAGAAAGTTCCAGTCACACTGGGTCTTCATTCTGTGAAGCAACAGTGGGGCAAATTGCAACTCGCTTGAAATGAGCTATGTGTTTTCCAGTTTGTTGCAGCCTTTACATTCATACAGTGTAAGCTTATGCCTTATAGGATTCACTGCCTGTATTGACTATTAACTTTCTGGTGTCTATAGACATTTAAATTTTTGATTCCTGCATTATACAGACTTTAAATGGGTAATTGTTTGTCTTTGCCTTTCTATGGCTATATTGCATCCTTTCACTTTTATTTTCTTGATACCTCCAGTGATTGGGGTGTGGCATTCAGTGTAGACTCCCTCTTAGAGTGATAGCTTATGCTGTAAAATAGATTTTTTTTACATTCCAGTGTGCTGAAGTAACCTCCCCTAAGCTGCTGTCAAGGCTGTGGTAGGGTCTTTCCTATAGGTTGGATTATGGCCAGAATTTTAAACCGGATGGCTCTAGGTTTGGATCCAACAAAAATTGGATTTACTAGAGACCATTTGCACCTTTTTTTTTTTTGCCAGCATGAAAGCATTTTTTATTTGTACACTGTTCTTTTAGAATTTTTCCTACTTTTTTCTAGGTTACTAATATGATGAATCAATTTGTGCTAATATATTTGACAGACAGTTGTGATTAGAGTATTGTTTATAGGTAGTATTTTGTTATTTTGGAACAGTGTGAGTGATTATAATGGTGGAAATTTTATCTGCATTAGCAATACTACAAGTACTTTTAAAAAACTAGACATTTCAGTTTTATCATTGAAAACAAACTATTGAAAACAAGCTTATTTATTCTGAATATTTCCTTTAGTAGGAAGCATGCATAATTAGTTTTATCCAAACAAGCATATGTGTTTGTGTTTTTAACTGTTCTAATTAAAAATGTAAGGTTTCTCTCTTTCTTTCTCAATGAAGAAAGACTTTCAGCCAGATCAACCATTAATTCTGAAAATATTAAGCTATGTAAGCTAATTTTTTAAGTCCAAAGACAGTAAAAGAGCATTCTTGTTTTGGTAAATCTAAAGGAAGCTCCTTCCTTACATAAGAGACAAATTATTGCTGAATTGGAAAATCAGGCAATTCAGGGATGATAATGAATGAATCTGGGAGCTTTAGTGGTATTCACTAGTTCACTTGGGATTTAACTACAGGTCGTCTGTACCTATATAACAAATGATCCCAAAATTTAGCAGCTTAAGATGAAAAATATTTATTATTTCACACAGTCTCTTAGAGTCAGAAATTTAGGGTCAGCTTAGGGATGGTTCTGATTTAGGATTTCTCATGAGGTTGTAGTTACAGTGTCAACTAGGGTTGCAGTCATCTGTAGTTTGCCTGGGTCTGTAAGATCCACTTCTATGCTCACTCCTGTGGCTGGTGGCAGGAAGCTTCACTTAAGTACCAGTTGGGCCTCTCCATAGGGCTGCTCACAACATGGCTTCCCAAGAGCGAGTGATCTGATAGAGTGAGAGAGCACCCAAGATGGAAGCCACAATGTTATAATTTCTCAGGTGTGATACTATCACTTCTCCTGTTTAGTATTGGTCATACAAGTCAACTCTGGCATTGTGTGGGAGGAGACTACGTGAAGATGTGAATAACAGGAGGTAGGAAGTTGGCTGCCATTGTCTGCCCTCCATCCTCCAGGGGTTCATGTTCTTCCCACATGCAGAGTTCACCCAGTGCTTCCCAAGGCCTAACATGTCTCATTCTGTTACTATATCATCTTAAAGTGCAGAATTTCATCATCTAAATCAGGTCCGGGCTTAGATGTGGTTACTTGGGTGTTTTTCCTCAAGCACAGGTCTTTGAGTACCATTCTGCTCCATCTGCTTCTCCCCACCTGCAATACCGAACATACAATGGGGGACAGGTATAGGATAACTGTTATAGATAGTTTTGTTCTAAAAGGGGAAAAATGGAAGATGCAAAGGTGTCCTTAGTTCGTAGCAATTCTGAGATCCAGATAGGCACATACTGGAAGTTTCTTGATTAGATCTCAAGCCTGGGAATAATTCTTTATGATTCTTCACCTTGCCTTCTGTGCTTTTTCTTGTACCTCTGTCTTTTCTCATGAAAGATAGCAGATGTTTCTAAGGTGAGTTTTTTTCTCAGCTTGCTTTCTGTCAGTGGAATTTTGGGGTCCAAAAGTCTCTCTTCATTTAAGATATATTAAATCTTTTATATATTAAATAAAAAGATATATTCTTTTATAAATCTTGTGGATGTTACGTAAATTCTATTGAGATGTATTCCTTTGAGTAAAAATCACACACACTTTTTTTTTGAGATAAATCCTTGTATACGTTGGGCTTCTAGTAACAAGGCTGAGGGATAATGCCCTTAATTTTGTAGAAGCTTTATTGTTTGAGAGGATCAATAGGTGCATTGTAATGTCTTTCAAGGGCCTTTTGGCTGACTAATAGTCTGAGGCACCACCTTTAATATTTTTGAAATTTTAATGAAAGAGTTTTCAGTCATACCCTCAGCCTCATTGTTGAATGATGTTTTCCTGGTAGTGCTCTGGATTTTTTCTTTGCTCAGAAAACATTTCTTAATTTTAGCATCATTTGCCTAATTTTCTTTTAATATATTTTGTTTTTTAGAACAGTTCTAGGTTCACAGCAGAATTGAGTAGAAAGTTAAGAGATGTCCCATATACCTCCTGCCCCTGCCCTTGCACAGCTTCTCCCATCAGCATTCCACATCAGCATGGTGTATTTGTTATAACTGATTAACTTATGTTGACATATCATTATCATCCAAAATCCGTAGTTTATTACATTAGGGTTCAGTCATGGTGTTATGCATTCTGTAGGTTCAGGCAAATGTGTAATGACATGTATCCACAATCATAGTATTGTAGAGAATAATTTCACTGCACTAAAAATAGTTTCGCTACCTTGTTTATCCCTCCTTTCCCCAACCCCTGCCAACCACTAAACTTCTGATTGTGTCTACAGTTTTGCCTTTTCCAAAATGTCCTAGAGTCGGAATCATATAGTATGTAGATAGCCTTTTCAGATTGGCTTTTTTCACTTAGTAATAGGCATTTAAAGTTCCTCCCCTATATTTTCATGGTTTGATCTTTTTTTTTTTTTAAGTACTTAGTAATCCATTGTATGGATGTACCACAGTTGATTTATTCATTAAGCTACTGAAGGACATCTTGGTTGTTTCTAAATTTGGCAGTAGTGAATAAAACTGCTATAAACATCTGTGTGCCCGTGTTTGTGTGGACAGAAGTTTTTAGCTCATTTGGGTAAATACCAAGGAGTATGATTCCTGTATTGTATTGTGAGAGTATGTTTAATTTTGTAACAGACTGACATACTAGCTTCCAGCATGGCTGTGCCATTTTGCATTCTCACCAGCAGTGAATGAGTGTTCCTGTTGCTCTATATCCTTGCCAGCATTTCCTGTTGTCAGGCATTTAGGAATTTGTTCATTCTAATAGGTATGTAGCAGTTATCTCGTTGTTTTAATTTGTAATTCGTAATGACATATGATGTTTAGGATCTTTTCGTAAGCTTGTTTGCCATCTGTGTATCTTTGGTGAAGCGTCTATTCAGGCCTTTGGCCCAGTTTTCTTGTTGTTGTGTTTTAAGAGTTCTTTGTATATTTTAGATAAGATACCTTTATTAGATAAGTCTTTTGCAAATATTTTCTCTCAGTCTGTGGCTTGGCTTTTCACTTACTTGACAGTATCTTTTGTAGAGCAAGTCTTTTTTTTTTTTCGCTACCTGAGCCGAAGGCAGACGCTTAACCATCTGAGCCACCCAGGCGCCCCTGTAGAGTAAGTCTTATCTTTTTTTTGTTTAACAGCCCTTTCATTATTTTCTCTCTCACTTCTCAAGTTTTACTATAAGCAGTAAAATGAACCAGGTGGCACATTCAACACTCTGGTTGGAACTCTCCTTAGCTAGATCAGCCATTTCGTTAGTCGTATTTTCTTCTTTCTGTATAACTCCATGGGACAGTGTTGCTAAAGTGTCTGCTGCTACTTAACAGTATCCCCCTTCCTCAAATTTCCAATAACATTTGCTTTTTTGCAAGTCCTCGCCCATAGACTTATCAAAGCTCATGGGGTTTTTATAAACAGGTTCTTCAGGGTGTTTTAGGCATTCTCTAACACTCTTCTCAGAGCCCCCTACCTGGTTCCAACGCCCCACTCACATTTTAAGTTTTCAGTATGGCTGTACTCCACTTTCAGGTACCAAAATTTATATCTTTTGCTGCCCTAAAAGAAACCCTCATGCTATACATTTATAATTCTAAGCTTTCTTTAAAACCGATCATGTGGGTGATTGAATTACAGCACAATCTGAATTTGCAACATTGAGGAAAGGGTTGGGTCCTTATATGGGTACCTTTGGGCAGATTCTGATGAAGCTAGGAACCTTGGATCTCTCAATTATGTTGAACCTCCTTTGCCGGTAGAAGCAGCCCTTCTACTCCTTCTTAGGAGGTCTGTCTCCCCTGGCCTAAAGACCCTGTAATATCCCTTAAAGTAGTTGTCTGCAATGGACTGCCGATCTTCTTGTCTTATTCTTGCCACCTTTCATTGCTTTTAGACCTATAATCAGACTTGAGTCCACAAATGCCCCAGGGTGGGGGGTGAGGCATAAAATTTAAACCAGGAAGAAGTGTGAGAAACACCAAAATAATTTGATATTTTTTGTCATTTTGTTTCTACAGAAATCAGAGGAACATATATGGGAATGGATTCTCAGAGTGTGGAATCAGGTTAAAGGAATATTGGATCAGGCAGTAGTCGTGATGGTGGTGATGCAGCTGCTGGTAGATACAATGTCAGGGAATCCTGTAAGGGTTATACTATCATGAGGATACTCACAGCTGTTCACTTAGGAAATGAGAAATGATTGGGACCTAAATGAAGACAACAGAGTTGGGTATAGGAAAGAAGGAACTGATGCTCTCTGCTTCTCTCATATATTATGCATCCTTTTTTAGCACTTACAGTTTAATTATTTAGTGTCCTCTCTCACTAGGCCAAGCTATTCAAGTATTAGGACCTCTTATCTTTACAACAGTATGAGAAACAGCAAACATTATATGCTGTTCATTATTGTAAGCACCTAACATACATTAATTCTTTTGATCCCCACATCTGTTCTTTAAGTACTAATATTAAATACATTTTTTTAGATGTGGTAACAATGTTGAGGATCCTTAAGAACCCTCAGGTTTGATAATTTCCTGGAAGAATTCCCAGAACTCAGAAAAAATGTTATATTCATGGTTTCGGTTTATTATAGTGAAAAGATACATATTAAAATCAGCAAGGAGAAAAAGCATGTAAGGGCAGGAGTCCAGGAGACACAAAGCACTAGCTCCACTTGTCATCTTTCAAGTCATATGGAAAGTGCTTAATCTCCCAGACAATGTGTGACAAGTGTAAAGTCTTAACCAACTAGGAAGGCTCCCCTGAGCCTTGGAGTCTTGGGTTTTGTTTTTTTATTTTATTTTTTTTCTTTTAGGGGTTGGGGTTGTCAGTCACCTAGGCATGGATTGCCCCCATAATTGACAACTACTCCGTTTCCAGCCCCCACAGAGATCAAACTGATAAAGCTTGCTACAGGACTCAGGTGGATAAAAGCATGCACTCACCATAAGTCACATGGTTAGAATAAACTATATGGCATGGCCCATGGCTTCAAGTATACAAAGACACTCTTATCAGGCATGATATTCCAAGGCCATATTGGTTATATCCCAGAAGCCAGTCAAGGGACAGTCCTTTCCTTAGAAGATACAGGGTTTGAACACCTTAAGCCTGCTGTTAACCTTTTACTGGACAGCTGAAGGTTAAGTAACTTGCCCTCGGAAATACAGAGAATAAATGAGTAAAATTTAAACAGAGGTATTCCAGCTCTAGTATCAGTTGTTTTAACCACATACTCTACCCTTTTGGCATCTCTTCTGTCAAACACAAAATCTGTTATGTTTAAACAGTTAATAAATTTTCATTAAGTGGATGAATGAAAAGATAGTAGGAAACTGTAGGCTGGTTCTGCTGATTTAATAAAGGTTATTGATGTTAGAACTTTTTTAATCTTTGTGAAATACCACATGTCTGTATCTATTCCCAAGCCCTCTAAATCTATAGCAGTTATTAGTTGCTCACTGAAGATCAGCTTAAGTTTCTTTTTGCCCTCTTCATGCGTGTAAATACCGCTCAGTTGCCTGGAGTAGTAAGATTAGAAATCTAATTATTTCCAATGTATTAATAAAGTATATGACTGCTTGAAATTTCAATATTTAGAGCTGTTTTTTGGTTTACAGTCTTATGAATTCCTTAATAGCCGTTATAATTACACTCAAATCTAAATACTTGTGATGTTTAAGTTATTTTTGTATTCATGTGTATTTGCTGATCTCTCTTGGAATAAATATAAGGTTTGACTGTAATGTCATAAAATAATCCCTTCTCTAGTAGTTTATATATTTTCATATTTTTTCTACCCATATATCATTTTCCACAGTATGAGTACTACCCTAATATGCTAACATTTTAGAAAAAGAGAATAAATCATACCAATTATCATTTTAACATTTAAAAGTCTCCTTACTTTTATCTGTTAAAACCTTATTAAGATATAACTGAAAATAAACTTTACATGTTTAAAGTTTATAATTTGGTGTGTTTTAGGACACATCCATGAAACTATCCGCACAATCAAAATAATGAATATGTCAATCACCTTCAAATGTTTTTTCATGTCATTTTTCAGTGGTCATTTGTATATTTCTTTTAAATCTTTTGCCTGCTTTTCTTTTGAAATCTATTAAATTTAATTTTTAAATGTCATTATGGTTAACATACAGTGTTATATGGTTTCAGGTGAACAGTATAGTGATTCAACAGTCAGTGCTCCTTAAGATAGGTGTACTCTTAATCCCCTTCACTTATTTCACCCATCCCCCCTGCCCACCTCTCCTCTGGTAACCATCTATTTGTTCTATTATAGTTAAGAGTATGTCTCTATCTTACATATATATGCACACACACAAATGTTCTTTATTCATTCATATATTGATGGACACTTGGATTGTTTCCATAATTTTTCTATTGTAAATAATGCTGCCATAAACATAAAGGTACATATATCCTTTCAAATTATTGTCTTTGTATTTTTTGGGTAAATACCCAGTAGTGTGATTACTGGATCATAGGGTAGTTCTATTCTTTTTTAAAGAGGGAGAGGCGGGGGAGGGCAGAGGGAGAGGGAGAGAGAGAATCTTAAGCAGGCTCCATGCCCAGCGCAGAGCCTGACGTGGAGCTAGATTTCATGACCCTGAGATCATGACCTGAACTGAAAGCAAGAGTCAGATGCTTAACTGATTGAGCCACCCAGGCGCCCTGTTCTATTTTTAATTTTGGGGGGAACCTCCATACAGTTTTCCACAGTTGCTGCACGAGTTTGTGTTCCCACCAACAGTGAATGAGGGGTTCCTTGATAACACTTGTTTCTTATGTTTCTAATTTTAGCTATTCTGACAGGTGTGAAGTGATATCTCATTATAATTTTGATTCGCATTTCCTTGTTGATGAAATATGTTGAGCATCTTTTCATGTGTCTGTTGGCCATATGGATGTCTTCTTTGGAGAAATGTCTGTTCAGGTCTTCTGCCCATTTTTTATTTGGATTATTTGTTTTTTAGGTGTTGAATTGTATAAATTCTTTATATATTTTGGATACTAATCCTTTATAGGATGTCATTTGCAGTATCTTCTCCCATTCAGTAGGTTGTATTTTAGTCTTGCTGATTGTTTCCTTTGCTGAGCAAAAGCTTTTTATTTTGATGTATTCCTGATAGTTTGTTTTTGCTTGTACTTCCCTTACCTCAAGACACATATCTAGAAAGGTGTTGCTGTGTCCAGTGTCAGATATATTACTGCCTGTATTCTCTTCTGGGATTTTTATGCTTTCAGGTCTCACATTTAGGTCCTTAATCCATTTTGAGTTTATTTTTGTGTATGGTATAAGAAAATGGTCCAGTTTCATTCTTTTGCACGTAGCTGTCCAGTTTTCCCAACACCATTTGTTGAAGAGACTCTTTTCCATTGCTTCTTCTGTCCTCCATTGTTGAAAATTAATTGACCATATAATTGTGTGTTTATTTCTGGGCTTTCTTTTCTTCTGTTCCATTGATCTATGTCTCTCTTTTTGTGCCAGGACCATACTGTTTTGACTGCTATAGTTTTGTAGTATAACTTGAAATCTGGAGTTGTGATACCTCCAGCTTTGTTTTCTTTTTTCAAGATTCTGTTGGCTATTCAAAGTCTTTTGTGGTTTCATACAAATTTTAGGATTGTTTGTTCTGGTTCTGTGAAAAATTCTGTTGGTATTTTGATAGGGATTGCATTAAATCTCTAGATTGCTTTGGGTAGTATGGACCTTTTAACAATATTTGTTCTTCCAGCCCCTGAGCATGGAATATCTTACCATATCTTTGTGTTGTCTTGAGTTACTTTCATCAGTGTTGTGTAGTTTTCAGAGTACAGGTTTTTCACCTCCTAGGTTAAGTTTATTCCCAGTTATTTTATTCTTTTTGGTCCAATTATAAATGGGATTGTTTTCTTAATTTCTCTTTCTGCTGCTTCATTATTAGTATATAGAAGGGTAATAGATTTCTGTACATTGCTTTTGTATCCTGTGACTTTACAGAATTAATTTATCAGTTCTAGTAGTTTTTAGGTGGAGTCTTTAGGGTTTTTCTTTACAGTATCATGTTATCTGCAAATAGTGGAAGTTTTACTTATTCCTTGCCAGTGTGAATGCCTTTTATTCCTTTTTGTCGTCTAATTGCTGTGGCTAGACTTCCAGTACTATGTTGAATAAAAGTGGTGAGAGTGGACATCCTTATCTTGTTCTGACCTTAGGGAAATGCTCTTAGTTTTTCTGCATTGAGTATGATGTTCACAGTGGCTTTTTCATATATATGGCCTTTATTATGTTGAGGTATATTTTCTGTAAACCTACTTTGTTGAGGGTTTTTATCACATATGGATGTTGTACTTTGTCATATGCTTTTTCTGCATCTGTTGAAATGATTATAGGGTTTTTATCCTTTCTCTTATTGATATGATGTATCATGTTGACTGATTCAGGAATATTTGAACCACCAATGAATCCCGGGAATAAATCCCCCTTGATTGTGGTGAACTGTTTTTTTTAATGTATAGTTGGTTTGCTAATACTTTGTTGAGGATTTTTACCTTATGTTCATCAGAGATATTGGCCTGTAGTTTTTTTGTTTGTTTTTGTTTTGTTTTGTTGTGTCTTCATCTGGTTTTAGTATCACAGAAAAACTGGCCCCCATAGAATGAATTTGGAAGTTTTTCTTCCTCTTTTACTTTTTAGAATAGTTTGAGAAGAAGAGGTAATATGTTTGGTAGAGTTCACCTGTATAGCTGTCTTGGTCTGGACTTTTGTTTTGCCTTCTTTTAAATTGGGTTATTATTATTATTCAGTTGTAAGAGTTCTTTCCATAATTTGTATACAAGTCTTTTTTTCTGATATATCTTTTTCGAATATTTTCTTCCCAGTTCATGGCTTCTTTTTCATTTTCTTAATGTTATTTTTTAGAGGGCAAATGTTTTTTTAATTTTAATGAGACACAACTTACCAATTTTTTTCTTTTATGTTTCGTGGGTTTTTTTGTTGTTGTTGTTACAGCTAAGAAACTTTTGCCTACTCCAAGGTTGCAAGGATTTTCTCCTGTTTTCTTCCAAATTTTTATAGTTTTAGGTATTGTATCCAGGTCTGTGATCTATTTTGAGTTACTCCTTATGTATGATGTGAGATAGGAGTTGGTTTTTATCTTTTTCCATACAGATATTCAATTGAATCAGCATTATTTATTGAAGACTTTCCTTCTGTTTAATAGCCTTACACTTTTGTTGGAAATCAACTGATTTTATATGTGTTTGTCTATTTTTAGACTCTTTTCGTTTTCTTTGATGTATGTATCTGTTTTTTTTCTCAGTACCAAACTGTTTTGATTACTATAGCTTTGTGGTAATTTTTAAAATTAGTTAGGGTACTTCTTCCACTTTGTTGGGCTATGAAACTGCTTTGGTTATTCTAGGTCATCTGCATTTTTGTATGAATTTTAGAATTAACTTTCCAATATCTACAAAATAGCCTCCTGTGATCTGATTGGGATTATGTTGGATTTATAAATAAGTTTGGGGAGGAACATTGTCTTAAAAATAGTGAGTTTTCTAATCCTGAAAGTGGTATTTCTTTCCATTTATTCAGATCGTCATTTTTTTTTTCCCCACAAAGTGATTTTTAATGTAACATTCTTGGATCTCTTCTTTTAGCTTTATTTTTAGGAATTTATGTTTTTGGCACCACTGAAGTGATTTTTTTCCCATATTTTCTGATTGTTCTTGATGTGTATGTACCTGTATTCATATGAATATAGTTGAATTTTAGATATACATTGGCTTTGTATTCTTTGACCTTGTTAAATTTATTTGTTAACAGTAGTAGTTTTGTAGTTTCTCTGGGATTTTCCATTTTAACAGCCACATAAAATGCAATTAAAGAAAGCTTGACTTCTTTCTTCCAATCTCTGTGCCTCCTTCCCCCCTATTGCACTGAATAGTGACTTAAGCATTTGATGTGTAGGTCAGGCAGATTATGTGTATCCAGAGCTCACTCTATAATAAACTTATGAACCAAGCCAGTCAAATACTACATTTTATTTACCATATCCACATTTACTTCTCTCCATTCACATAATGGTAAACGTGGGTATTCATAAATTAATGGGCAAAGGCAATCAAATGCTGCATTTTATATACCCTATCCACATGTATTTCTTTTAGTACAGTTAATGGTGAAAGTAGGTATTCCTGCTTTGTTCCTGATCTCAGGAAGAAAGAACTCAGTTTTTCAACACTTTTGATTCTGTACTCACTACTCAGTGCTTTTGCAGTCATACTCTTGTCTACCCTGATAATTTGTCTTCTCTCAGGGACGACACTCCTCTGATTTAGAGAACTTGCAGTTGTAGATGTTACCTTCTTTTGACACTAAGTATGATTGGAAAAGTAACTGCCTACGTAGTATTTATAGTTTGCTATATGTCATTAAAATTAAAATGGAGAATTTAGATGTGGATAGGGTGCATATATTATTTGATTGATTTTGTTCAGTAATTATATAGTGAACTTCGGAAAGTGTTGATAATCTGTCTGCCCGACATATAATGCCTAAAAGATCATAGATTCCTGAAATGAACCAGAGGGTTTCACATTCTAATTTGTAGTTATTAACTATTAGTACTCCATTCTTGCAACTGCCTTTTTCATATTGCTTTTGAATTTTAGGTAGAGATGCTGAGGGTATGGAAGGAACACCATCCTCAGTTCTTCACTACTATTAGTCTATGATTTTTCTCCTCTCTTCCATTTACCTGGCATTGTGAAACCAAGTGCCTGGAATGGAAAATCAGAGTTGAAATGTCAGAATTTGTTACACTCAAATGTTTATATATGGTTCTCGTGGTTTGAAATCCTGTGGTTCTTCCTTTTCCCTTTTATGAGCCAGTTTGCCAATATCTGTCACATATCCTATATACATAAAACAGCTAAGGTTGTTTACATGTTGACCTAATGGGAAAAGTTGCAGTGATATTTGAGAGGGATGTCTTTTTTCTTTTTTTTTAAATTTTTTTAAAAGATTTTATTTATTTATTAGAGAGAGAATGAGAGATAGAGAGCACGAGAGGGAAGAGGGTCAGAGGGAGAAGCAGACTCCCCGCCGAGCAGGGAGCCCAATGTGGGACTTGATCCTGGGACTCCAGGATCATGACCTGAGCCGAAAGTAGTCACTTAACCAACTGAGCCACCAGGCGCCCCAGAGAGGGATGTCTTTTTTCTCTTCTACTATTTGCCTTCTTCATTGAGAAAGTTTTCATTTGATCATTCTTGTACTTTGATTGAGTCATATAACTGTTAAAAGATAATAAATATTTTACATTTTCCATGCAACTCTGTTTATGCATCCCTAAATTTTACTGGTTTACTGTTCCTTTCAGAAGATTCTGAAATCCTAAAATTAGTCTTAAACTTAGGAAAAGATAGAAAGGTCTGCCTATGCCTCAACTCAATAATGAAGTGATACTGTGTTTTCTCATGGCTATTATTTTTTAGAGTGTATTGCTTCCATCTGAATGAGACCCTGATTACAAGTATTATGTAAACCCCATGTTTCTATATGGCTATTGTCCCTACTGTGTATTGTTTCTTTCTGAATAAGACCTTGACTGTAAACATTATCTAAATCCTACCATATCTTCTAATAGTATCAATTTTTATTATTTCAGTAATTAATCTAAATTAGCTACTAGGCCTCATTTGAAAGAGTATCATTTAGTATTACTTGTTTACTAAATTATATAAAAACAGTTTCAAAAATGAAGTAAGGACTCATTTTTGCATTAGTTATCCTTACTTTCTCCATTTTGAGGGGATGTTATCTGCTTTTATAGGCTTTGATTATTTTGCAAACAAGCGCTATTTAAAACAACATTTATGAGCCCATTATATGTAAGAAATACCAAGATGAGAAAGGCACAGTGCTTACCCTCTGAGAGGTGATATGACTTGTATGTAGATGACTGTAATATAAAATACAAAGAGCTAAATTTCATGAGGTATTTATGAGAGTACAGTATTTGAAGAAAGTATTTCAGGAATAGTAATTAGTGAATGAGAGATGTTTCAGAGTAGAAGAAATATTTCATGTCTTAAAATTTAAACTTTATTTTTAATTAAGCAGTGAATGTTATTTTGAAAGATATGGAAAAAACAAAATCTGAGCAAAACCAAGTAACACATTGTAGTAAAGATTACTCTAAAAATAAGAAAACGTTTCTTCTTCAGAGAGTCTTAGACTATAAACATTAAAATGTATTTCTCTCAGAGCCCAGCCACCTTTTGTTTTCTCAGAGTGTTGGCCTAATAGCAGCTGTGGCACAATTTTTAAAGCAATAGTCACTTATGTTTGTTGTAGTTAATTTCAACCTTTCAGCGCATATTTACCTATAGAATTACAGATCTGTTGGTTATCTTATTTATTAAGGGTCTGACTGCCTAAGACTTGTTTTGAATTTCTGCAGAACATTTGGGTGAGGTGGTTTTGTCTATGCTTTACATTCTGTAATAACAAAACTTTGGTTTGTGTTTTTTTGTTGGTAAGTGAATACTTCAGGCATTTTTCCATATATATTTCCATATGTATTTTTCCATATATTTTCAATCCAGTTTTAAAGAAATGTCAGTATTAGGAAGATCTAAAAATTAGAACATATAAATTAAGGGCCAGTTACTCCATAAAATTAAAAAAAAAATTTTCCTTTTTACAAAAGTCCTAAAATAGTGAGTTTCCCTGTACCTTTAAAATATAAACAAAATTACAGTATTTTAGAAACATATCTTTGATATAGTATGGTATATCATTTTACTGATAGCTTTGTTAAATTTTTCTTTTGCACAAGTGTCTGAGTTAATATCATTTCCTTATTTGTTGTTGCCAGTTTTTTTTTAAATCCATTTTCTTGGTTTAGGTGCACCCTATTCAGTTGAATACTTTGTCGTATGAATTTCTCTGGCCCCTCCAATGAATTTATTTCAGAGTTTAATCTGCACTTCATTTCTTTTTCTTCTGAATGTTTTTCTTAAAAGATATTTTATTTGTTTTTTTGACAGAAAGAAATATAGTGAGAGAGGGAACACAAGCAGGGGGAGTGGGAGAGGGAGAAGCAAGCTTCCCACCAAGCAGGGAGCCTGATGCAGGGCTTGATCCCAGGAGCCTAGGATCATGACCTGAGCCGAAGGCAGACGCTTAAGGACTGAGCCACCTAGGCGCTTCTCTTCTGAATGGTTCTTATTCAGAACTGGCAGTTTTGTTGACTCATTGATTAAATCGCAGTAGGATTCTTGAGTTTAAGAAGTCAACTCCAAAATATTGATTGTATAAGGAATCATTTTAAATGGGAAGGGATGTTGTTATATTTAGAATTGTTCAGGACTTTATACAAGCCTGGTGTCTATTGTATAATATTTAACCACTATTAAAATAGAAACGGGGATTGTGAAAGAGCTAGCTTCTATGCCCTTCCAGTTCTGTGATTTATGTTTTGAATCTTTATTTAAACTTGCTTTAAATAATATTTCTTTTAGTGGTCTGTAAATGGCCAGCACTGGAGGTTCGAAGTGTGAGTGTATGTATGTTTGTGTTTCTCTGTGTGTAAAGCCAGGTTTACATCAACAAATATTCAAATATATGAATATTTTTATTAGAAACTAAACCAAAACCCTTCAACTACATGAAGAACAATGCCACAAGTCAGATTTCAGGTAGGGACTAAGTAATACCTGAGGTGTTAGAGCAAAATTTGTGGACACTATTTCAAATGAATAAAATATAAGCTTATTTAAAAGCAAATATAGGTCTTTATATAGTTTGACCAAACATTAGTGCTAATTCTTTGTTAGTCTAGGCAGCTTTATAATTTTCTTACCGCTAATTTGTGCACCAGTAAAAGATGGTGGAATCAACATCTGTTTTTCAGTGAAAGGAAGTTTAACTCTCATGCAGAAAAAGCAGTGTTTTCAGCCTTTGTCATTTAAACAAATAGAAATGAATTTAACAAAATGTTATGTTCATACAAAGCACCAGATAAAATATTTTATGCTTGTTTTATTCTTATTCTAACATCAAGTCTTCCCTCCAGTGGCTGCTGTTACAGCATTTTCCTTTTTCACCTTATTTTGGAAAACAAGGAAAGATTACTGTTTTTTTCTCGGAATTAAAGCCCATTTTTGTATCATGTTGAAAAACTGGCAGATGATACTCTGGGAAATAGTCTTTTGTGACTAGAGCCTATCTGTTAGTAGTCAAGGGGACAGATTATTCTTAATTGAATTCTTAGTCCTCATCTTTCATTTTCCAGTTGCTTATAACTGCCCTTTATGCCAGCATTAAAAAATTTTAATCACTTGTATATACTCAAAGGCAGATTTTACTAGTTATACTTATTAGAGGCAATATACCAAACAATGAACAAAAACATAAATGAGAGTTAATATTTTCAGAAATGCATAGTTATATTTTTAAGTACTTTATTATAAAGTTGTTGGATGTTATTTTTAATAGAAGTTTTAAAAAATATTTACAGTTTATCTTTCTAAATAGCTGGTACCAAAGCTTTTGAGGAAATCAGTTTTTATTCAGAATATTAGTTCCATTTCAAAACAGGCAACGAATCAATTGGATTTTAGTGATAGCTTATTTGATTGATATATAACTGCTCTGAAGTTTACTCAATACCTGTTTATTCTTTTGCCTTATGACTGCTTATACTAGGATTTATTCACCAGCAGGACACCCAAATTTCTGACTAATTAGATGAGACTGGACTCTCAACATTACAATTAGAGGAAAATGCACCAAAGAACAAACTATAGAAGGCAGCACTACTAAAATTAGTTATATTCTTTTTTTAATGCTTTTCTTTATCATTTATATAAAAATATATTAATAAATAAAAAAAATAAATGTAACTAGGGCCTGTGTGTGATTGTGTGTATATTATATACAGATTCACAAGTGGCTACCCTATATGTAATGCTTATGCAGGTTATAAACATATTGATATAATGAACAGCTATAAATTCACTCAATCCAAGAATCAAAGCACTATCAATAACTAGAATTGACTTATGTGTCTTTCCCCATCTCATGCCCTTCCCACTTCCCAGAGAGAAACACTATTCTGAATTTTGTGTTTTCTCTATTTTTTTTTTTTACCAAACTATGATACCTGTAAATTGTTTTAGTTTAGTTTGTGTTTGAGCTCTGTATAAATAGTATTATGTTGTATGTAGTTTCTTAAGACTTAGTTGTTAACTCATTATTTGAAAATTTGGAAACATCCATATTTTTGAGTGTGGCTGTGGTTTATTCACTTTCACTACTATATAGTATTTATCTCTATTAATATATTACAGTAGATTTGCCCTCCTATAATTGGAGAACAGCCCTTTCCAGTTTGGGTTGCCAGACTCTAAGATGGTCCCCAATGATTTTTTTCTTCTTGATATCCATGCCTTTGTGTAGACCCTTCCTGCATTGAAAAGGGTTGCCCTCTGTGCCAGTTGAGTGTCAAGGAAGTGATGATGAGACTTTGGCAGCTTTCCCCTTGCTCTCCTGGCTCTCACTCAGAAGCCATGTCATTGTGATCCTCAAGCAGACCTCTGAAGAAGCCCATGTGGGAGATAATGAGGCTTCTAACAACAACCGGTATCAATAATGTATCTGTGTGAGTGAGTCACCTCTAGCTCTAGCCAGGCCTTCAGATGATTGCAGACCTGGCCAGTATATCTTGACTGCAACCTCATGAGTCTGATTCAGTACCTTCCAGCTGGGCTTCTTTGAAATTTGTGATCTACAGAAACCATGAGAGATTATGATAAGTGTTTATTATTTTTGGCAACTACATTTTGAGGTAATTTGTTATGCACTTATAGATAATGAATAAACTGGCTTTTGTGATGACATGAATATTTTGTAAACATTTACACACCTGTCTCCTGATGTGCATGTACGAGACCAAGTAATGAACAAAGATAGGAGATTGTTGGGTTAAGATGATAAGAATGTTTAATTTGGTAATCTCATGCCAATTTTTCTAAAGTTTTTACCCTAATTTATATTTTATGATATTTTTTTATGGTGGTTGAAATTTTTTTAAGTTTGTATGTTTGTTTGTTTGTGTATGTAGTCTCTACACCCAGTGTGAAGCTTGAACTTATAAACCCGAGATCAAGAGTCACATGCTCTTCTGACTGAGCCAGCCAGATGCCCCTACTAATTTATATTTTGATCAGCAGTGTGAATAAGAATCTTCCTCAAACTCCATTCTTTTTAACTTTTGGTATTGTCAGGTTTCTTAATTTTTTCTAGTCTAGAGAGTGTAAAATAACATCTCATCACATTTTTATTCCTTGCCCCAATATCAAAACAGTAGTCTAAATTTTTCCTTAAAAGTTTAAAGTTTTGTTTTATGCCCTGAGTGCATTCAAAATTGATCTCTATGTATGGAGTCAGGGAGGTATCTTTTCTTTCTTTCTTTCTTTCTTTCTTTCTTTCTTTCTTTCTTTCTTTCTTTCTTTCTTTCTTTCTTTCTTTCTTTCTTTCTTTTTTTTACTGTATAGTTAACCAGCTGTCCCAATTATTGAAAAGTCCATCCTTTCCCCAGTGATATGTTAATATTATCTGTGTCACATGAATCTGTTACGTGGATCTGTTTTATAGTTCTGTTCTATAGATCAGTTTATTTATTCCAATACTAATGACTTACTGTGTGAGTTATGGTGATACCTAATAAGGCAACTCTTCTATAATATTCTTCTTCTTTAGGTGTGTCTTAGCTATTCTTGGCTGTTCTTCTATAGAACATTTTGTATTAGTTTTTCAAGTTCTGTTGGGTTGGAATGGAATTATATTGAATCCATTTATCAGAGGACAACTGATATCTTTACAGTATTGGTTTTTTCTCTGAATATGATATATCTCTTCATGTATTTCAGTCTTCATTAATGTCTTTCAATAACATTTTATCATTTTGTGCATATAGGTTTAACACATCTTTTGTTAGATTTATTCTTAATATGTAGGTTTTTACTCTTTGCATTTATAAATGATGTCTTTTTTAAGAAAACGATGCTTTATAACTTTTTTTTTATAACTGATGTTGGTAGTATTTGTAAATACACTTTATTTTTATATATAAATCACTAGCCATCTTGCTGAATTCTCTTTTTATTCCTAATAAAAGACTTAAGTATTCTTGTTTTTTGATTCTAGAAAATCTTGTTTCTTGCCTCTTCTTATTTTGTCTTGTTTTTGTTTTATATAGTCATATTATCTGCAAATAAAAACTTTCCCTTTTCAATCCTGATACATTTTCATTTACTTTTCCATATTTTCTTATACTAATAGAACCTCTAGAAAACTTTGATTAGAAGTGGAAATAGTAAAGTGGTAATGATGGACATTCTTTTCTGGTACCTGATTTTAAAGAGAATGTTTTTAATACATTACTATGAAGAGCAATTTTACCGTATTTCTGTTTTGTTTTGTTGAACCTCTTTATTATGTAAAGGGTGTTCCTTTTTTCTTACTTTGCTATGAGTTCTCTTCCAAAAATGAGTATTGAATTTTATCAAATACTTTTTCTGCAGATATTGTTTCTTCCTTTGTGATAATTTAGTGAGCAGCATTTGTAGATATTCTGAGTTTTGTAATGTACCTTCTAAGTTTAGTTATTCTCAACAGGAGGGTCACTCAGGGGACATAGCTATAATGTTGGAAGTGAAGTCTAGTTGTAAAATTGTTGACTCTCATGATCAGAGGAAGGGATTCTACCACTTTGTGCTTACGTAGACAATAGTAATAAGAGCCATCTGGCATAGTGTTTAAGCATAGGTCTAGTAACATAAATGTCTTAACATTCCACAAAGTGCCCTTCTGCTGATGACTTCAGTGCCACAGAGTTAATTTCCTGTAATTAATAGTGTGGCTAAGTAAGGGTTGTCTTTGTTGGGGAAAAAATATTTTATAGAAGCCAAGAGGGTTCAAAGCCGTTTGCTTTTGGAACAAGAGAATTTTATTGTCCCAAGTCCTTTGTTAATTTAGGCAAGGTATGAATTATGTGTATTGTTCACTTATAGTGTTTTCTGAATGATGTAAATAACCACTGTAACTAATATGGTAGTTTAAAATGATGACTTGAGATTTCACATTCCTAGCTCTCTTTTTTTAAGATCAGATTTTGTAGTACCACAGCAATATAGAGCCTTCCCAGATCTTTCTGAATTCATTGCCTGTTGGTTCCACGATTGGGTGTTGTTGAAATATGGTACGAACATGAAGTTCTAGAAAGTACCATCACTTTAATAAAGAATTGGGAAATTCTAGAAGTGAAAAAAAAATCCATTCTGAAGGCACTTAAATGAGAACATTACTCGTACTTAACACATTTAGGTAAAATCAGGCTTCACAGAGATTTTTCCCCTTAAATAATACAACAAGGAATACACTGTCAGTAGACACTGATTCTAAGTGGTACTTAAATGCCTTATCTGCAGTACAGTTGTGATCTCCACAAAGCTTAATTTTACCTTTAAACTTTATTGCTGGTGTTATTAGTATAGTTTACTGGCATTAAGAGTAAATTGCTTGATTATATGCTTAAATTTTTCTTTGTTTTTGTTTGTATAGCAAATGGTATGTTTCTAACTTTGAAGTAAGTTAATACAATATGTGGGATCGATTCTGATAATAATGATTAATAATAATAAATAATAAAGCAGTTATTATTAAATTTCATTCCTTGTTAGAAATTGGATAAAATTGGGGTGTTATTAAGTGGTGTATGGTCAAGGAATTAACTAAATCATAACCAAAGTAAATCAGTGCATCATTGGAAGGGGTATGTAAGGAATAGTGACAGGCCAGGGAGGCAAATTACCATTGACAGAGAACCTGCAATGCACAGAACTAGAAGCAGCTGGACTAAAGCACTGTGATTTACAGAAACTTTATATATAATGTTTTCCTTTGATATCTAGGAAATACTGAGTTTGCCTCTACTGTCTAGGTAGAGCAGGTTGCTAGCCTAGCTCTGGTGGGAGGGAGGATAGCAGGGTGGTAGGGACATTGGAAGAGAGAAGTTCTTTAAAGGAGTCTGCCTAAAGTCCACTTAGCACTCTTGTTTCGTAAAAGGAATGGAGAAGAGTGTGTGAAAGGGGCAAGCCTCTTCCCTTTCTAGACTGTGCCTTGACATTTGGCATTATAGTTGTAGAGAAGAGATGGAAAGAGAGAACCATTCAATACACAGTGAGGTACACTCTTCCAGTGTATCTGTTTTGGACTATTGGAATCATCACCTCAAAAAGAAACCTCATACCCATTAGCAGTCACTCTTTACTCCCCACCTCCAACACCCAAAACGCAATAATCCACTTTCTCTTTCTGTGGATTTCCCTATTCTTGTCATTTCATATAAATGAAATTATATGTGGTCTTTTGTAGCTGGTTTCTTTCACTTAATGTTTTGAAGGTTATTCATGTTGTAGCATTTATCAGTACTTTACTTTTTATTAATGAATAATATTCTTTTGTATGGATATACCATAATTTATCTAATCATCACTTGATAGACATTTACTTTCTGGGAATTATGAATAATGCTTTTAGGAACATTTGTGTATAAGTTTTGGTGTGGACATGTGTTTTCATTTCTCTTGGATATATACCTAAAGTGGAATTCCTAGGTCATGTGGTAAATCTGTTTAACATTTTAAGGAACTGCCAAACTTTTCTAAAATGGATATATACCAATGTACATCCCAGCTAACAATGTATGAGGGTTTCGATTTCTCTTTCTTGTTGATTATGGCCATGCCTTAGGGTGTGAAGTGGTATCTTATTGTGGTTTTGATTTTCATTTTCCTAATGACTAATGATGCTGATCATATCTTTTTTCATGCTTTTTAGTCATTTGTATATTTTCTTTGGAGAAATGTGTGTTCATATCCTTTGTTCATTTTTTAAATTAGGTTATTTGTCTTTATTGTTGAGTTGCCAGAATTCTTTATATATTCTGGCTACATCTTGTCTCTTAACATATGAATTTTTTTTTTTACTTTCAGAAAAAAGTATTTAGAAAAGTGCATTGTCACAGCTTGAATTTTTCAGAAGCAGATACTGAGATAAATTTGGAGTGCAAGATGTTTATTAAAGATCAACGCTTAGGAAAAGAAGGAGGACAACAGGATTGGTTGGAGGGAGAAGTTGAACTTAATGCAGGTCTGACAAAACCTCCACCAACCTGATGATGAGCTCTGGAGCAAATACTGCCTGTCGGAGTTGTCTGCATTAGTCTGAAATGGTGGGGCCTTCATATTCCCACTTGACTCAGTCAGTGACTAGGCCAGTCAGCCTGGGAAAGGCATGACCTTGAGTGAGGCAACTCTCAGCATCTGAGGCAGACTCTGAAGTGGGGAAAAGTGGGAGACTCTTTGCTAACTTTACTCCCTGCCTCTGAGCAGCAGGTTCCCCTTGAAGGGGGCATCTGGGGGTGGAGTTCACCTTAGTGTCTATCATATGCATATTATATTTTAAAATCTAAGTTGAACCTTGAGTTCACATAATTCCCTTTTTTCTTTTTAGGGGCTTCAAAATCAAGAATTGTCTTAGTCCTTGTTTAATTTCTTAGTTTGAGTTTTAGCATTGTTTTGAAGATATTCTAAGGATTTCATTCTAGCCTTGTTGAGGTTGTCTTTTTGCTGGGCACAAAGCAATGTGAAAATTACCCAGGTGACTTCCAGTTTTGGAACCTGTTAAAAAGGCACAGTAATGCATTATCAGTTTCTTCTAAATTCTTTGTATTTGGCATTCCTTAACTTTTGACTCTTTCTTTTAGACATTTGATTTACCAAAGTATTGTGAGGAATGATGAGGAGTAATTTTTATCAATCTTAACTCTGAACAGCAAACCAAATAGACTGACAATTTTGGTTGATATGTTTCATCTCTATATAATTAACTTTGTCCAGCTTGCTCAGACTCCAAATTGTAATACTTCCTGATAATATAAATTAGTACACAAAAATGAAAACTTTCTATAGCATGAACTGTAAATTGAAACTGGAATGGTTTAAGTAGTTTGACTCCACCATGCAGGTTGAGGGAGCTCATAGAGCTTCTAAGTAGGAATTAGAAGACCGGAGTTAGAATCCCCTTACCGTCTGGGATGCCTGAGCCAGGTTATTTAGCTTTTCAAAGCTCAGGATACCTCATCTCTGTAAAATGCAGATGTGTTGACTCCTACCCCTGCCTGTGGTGGTGATGACCGTAATAAAGTAATGAGTATGAAAGGACTTGGTACCTTTGTGACCAACATATGCTGTTTGGGAGATAGTTAGAACAGTATTCTTTGGACACAATTTTATCTAAATGAAGGTAGAACTCACATACTTGAACATTTTCCAGACACACATTTTAATAAGATTAGAAAAAATACGAACAAATTATATTTAAAAAATTAATTTAAATTTCATTATGATTATCTTCAATATAGAGTCTTGGAAACTCAAGTCAACTCGACAGGTATTTATAATGGGGCTTTATTATTTCTTCCTAGAATTCATCCAAATGGCACATGTCAGAAGTTTCTCTTTCCTTTAAGTTGGACTGATTTGGGTACCCTTCTTGTGTTTGAGTACAAATTAGTTGGAACCCAATTATGTTTGAAACTATATGGATTACCAATATTTATAGATAAGTTTATAGTTTTCAACATATTTTTGTATACATTCTTTTATTTTTTTTAAAGATTTTATTTATTCATTTGACAGAGAGAGACACAACGAGAGAGGAACACAAACAGGGGGAGTGGGAGAGGGAGAAGCAGGCTTCCCGTGGAGCAGGGAGCCCGAAGCGGGGCTCAATCCCAGGACCCTGGGATCATGACCCGAGCCGAAGGCAGACGCCCAACGACTGAGCCACCCATTCTTTTTTTTTTAAAGATTTTATTTATTTATTTGAGAGAGAGAGTAGGAGAGAGTGGAAGAGAGCATGAGAGCAGGGTGAGGGACAGAGGGAGAAGCAGACTTCTCACTGAGCAGGGAGCCTGATGTGGGACTCGATCCCAGGACTCCAGGATCATGACCTGAGCCGAAGGCAGCTGCCTAACTGACTGAGCCACCCAGGCGCCCCCGTATACATTCTTTGATATAATCTTCATAATCGCCCTGTAAAAGGAAGTGCTCTTATTTTCTTTGTTATTTCCATAACTTAGGTTAGGAAAGTTAAGAGTTTTTCAAGGTCACCCAGCTACTAGGTGGTAGAATTGAGATTTAAAAGCTGACTTTCTCATTACAGCCCTCCTATATTATATTGCCTGGTAAACTAAGGAATTATTTTAGGAATGATTAGATTGGAATCAGGTATTCCTCCTCTGAGCTAAGCCTTGAGCCAAGCATAGATGACATTCTCTATATAAACTGCCATTTTCTATGCACCAAGAGCCCATATTACTCTGGGCTTTGTCTTCCATGTCTGCTCCAGCCTGATGCCCTTGTTCCTCAGCCTTTTTCCTAGTGCACATATATGTCTACGTACACACACACACATGCACACATATACACACTCCAAAACACATTTTTTGTGTGGTGCAACCTCAAAACTATAAGCTATTCAAGATTATTATGTAATAACCTTTGCTGATGAGCAACTTCTGAGTAATAGAGATATTTTGACTAATTTGAGTAGATCTTTTGGTTTCTTGAAACTCTCTGGAGCAATTCACTCACTGTACTTTGTTCCACAAGTAGGCTACTATGAGCTGGATTTCCAGAGCGTGACTTAGTAAGCATAGGTTCTTTGAGCTCCAAAGATCGTAGGGAATTAACCCAGTTTTACTTGTCTTGTGATATATGTTATACTTTCATCATTGTATTCAGAATGTGAGGTGGAAAGGCCTTTTATTGCAAAATCATCTATATCTAGTTCCTATTTAATACCTACCTAAAAACAAACAGACGTAGAAAACTTAGGCGTCTGTATATTTTCCTATACATATTATAAGTGCTCATGCCATATTTTGAGCAAACAGGGCAACTAAGAAATATTCTGTTTCATGTTTTGAATGCTGACTGGATAAAGATTACAGATGACAAGTTATTTATAGCTTTATTTATACATAGTGGATTCTCTGTTGGAATCATAGGAGGAAAGAAGATATGATAATTGCTTTGTGTAGTTCACAGAATGAAATTGCAAACTGAGATGTTTTGAATCTAGTTTATACTATAACCATTTCTAGGAAACCATGTTTAAACAGCACTGGTTATCATGAAGTATACAACATGTCAACTGTGTCCCAATTCATGTCAGTAAAAACCTTCTACCACTTTATTCCCTATAACCTAACCTCCATCAGATAATACTAAATAAACTATGTTGAGTGCGCGTATTAATATATATCAAATGTATCAGACGGTTTGCTGGCTGCATTTTCAGTAGTGTTTATCTGTGGTCATGCAGGTTATAACTCTGAATTTTTATTATGAAAACTAAATTGAGAATTTATAATGTTCCTGATTTAGCTTTACCAGCTGTGCCACAGCCATGGAAAATAACTCGAGAGGGTAAAAATCTAACAGTGAATAAGAGAGCAACAGACAAATTGCTTTTGCTTCATGCTTACCTGCTTTGCATCTGCTGCTAGAAGGTTTAGGATCACAGATAATAATTAGTAGTCTCTTAACTTGTATATCATCACTTCAGTAAATTATGACATGTATTTTTTGGTTATCTCATGTAAAATAAGAATATGATTATTAATTGCTGTGAGAATCTTGAGAATCTTCAAAATGACTCTTTAAAACGTGCATCTTCTTTTTTCCCCTTCTATCTTTTACTCATTCATTTTTAAATTCAACAAGTACCCAGTGAGTTCTAAACATGCCAGACATGTGCTGGGGACAGACATGGTACCTGTCCTCAGGGAAATCAAAATCTAAAGGGGGAGGAATGTGTTACTAAACATTGTACAGTATTTAGAGCTTTTCTCCCAGGTTTTTTTTTTTTTTTTGAGATATAATTGACATTTAATACTATGTAAGCCTGAGGTGTACAATATAATGATTTATATAGGTATACAATGTAATGATTTATATAGTGTACAATGTAATGTTGCAAAATGATTCCATGATAAGGTTGATTAACATATCCGTCACCTCACGTGGTTAACCATCTTTTGTGTGTGTGTGTGTGTGTGTGTGTGTGTGTGTGTGTAATGAGGACTTTTAAGATCTACTCTCTTAGCAATTTCCAAGTATGCAATGCAGGATTGTTAATTGCAGTCACTATGCTGTACACTCGGTCTCCAGAACTTTAAAATGTGAATCTTGAAAATTATTTTAGCACCAAAAATATTTTATAATGTCACTCATTAAAACAGTCACAATGAAATAATAGTATAAATCGTTCTGTTTGGAAATCAATTTGGAGCCAATCAAAAATAACCTAACTGCTTATATTTTAGAAGAAATACTGGGTTGGCAGAGGGATATAGTAAACAATGCAAGAAGTCCCTGTAGATAGTTAATTTAGTTGTGGAATTGTTAACAGAGAGTAGTGCATGGGGTCTCTCATTATGAACATTTCTCTTCAGTTTCTGCTATAGGATCGTGTATAATAGGGAGTTGCTGGTAAAACCTGTGCATAAACTTGTGGGACTTGACAGATAAGATTAATATCCTACATATGAATAGATAAATCTTACAAATAATGCTTCTTTATGACAGTGATAGAATTATCAGTCTAGATCTTACATATTTTATAAGGAGCTATTTTGACAGTTTGTTTTGGTAGCTAGAGAGTTAGGCCCCCACCTGGGCCTTGACCTTGTCTCTTTTATTTTTTTTTTTTATTTTTTTTTTTAAGATTTTATTTATTTATTCATGAAAGAGAGAGAGAGAGAGAGGCAGAGGAAGAAGCAGGCTCCCAAGGAGCAGGGAGCCTGATGTGGGACTCGATCCCAGGACCCTGGGATCATGACCTGAGCCGAAGGCAGACGCTTAACCATCTGAGCCACCCAGGCACCCTTGACCTTGTCTCTTTTAACTCACCGCTGCACCCTGGTATCTTACACATCACCCACCATATAAACTACAAGAGTTTCTTGAAGGAATGTAGACACATTGTAGTCCTATAGATTTATAGAGTTTTCAGTTACCTGTTCACAGAAGAAAAATAACAACCTCTTCCCCACTAAGTGAGAATGCCTTCCCGTCAAAAATATTCTCATATTTTAGTAACCTCCGTTGACAAACACAGTTACTGCTAGTAATAGCAATGATCAGCTATACATACCTTCTATAACACTAATTCTTGAGCTACATTTGATAAATGAGGAAACTGAAGATTTTGGATATTAAGTGTTTTGTCCCTGGCCACAGAGCTATTATTAAATGGTGAAGCCATGATACATTTATAACAATTAAAAAATATATAAGCCAGCATACATTGAGCACTTAGTTACACATCAAGTACTATGCTAACTATTTTACATTTAACCTCACTATAACAGTATGAGGGAAACATGATTATCATTGCCATTTTTCATATTTGAAAATAAGGGACAGAGAAGTGAAATAATTTGTCAAGGGTACATGTAGTTAATGGTGAAGCCAGGTCTTTCCTCTTATACCACCCCCCCCATACCTCCAGTTAGAATTGAAATAAGGGCAATATGATTTATGACTGGAGCATTCATAGTTTAAAAATATTTTCAGTGTTAGTTATACTTTTTTTTAAAGATTTTATTTATTTATTTATTTGACAGAGAGAGAGAGAGCGCACAAGCAGGCAGAGTGGCAGGCAGAGGGAGAGGGAAAAGCAGGCTCCATGCTGAGCAGAGAGCCTAGGACGCTGGGATCATTACCTGAGCCGAAGGCAGACGCTTAACTGACTGAGTCACCCAGGCGCCCCTCAGTATTGGTTTTTTAAAAATATTTTCTGCTATACTCTGTTGATTATGAAAATGCCTCAGTTTTTAAAGATAATTTTAAAATATTCCTCTGAATGGAAACTGAGGTTTGCTTTGTGGATAGCAAATAAATTGGGTTCCTCAATCAGGGGAATATTCAGTCTCATTTTATTGTTGTCATGAATGTAGTTTTTATATAATTTCATTAACAGTCGTGGATTGACTAAATTAGTTTAATTTTTTCCATTGTATGTGTTGCATTTTTGTCTTTTAAACTTTAGGAATAGTGTTGTTTTTTTGGTTGTTTTTTTTTTGTCTTCTGTCTTTTTTTTGTCTTTGATGGTTTTGGGAAAAACCATCTATTTATAGTGTAAATGCCTTCCCTTTGGCCAAAATAGAGCAGAATTAGATTTTTAACAATACTGGAGTGCCATTTATAGAGAATGGCTTCCAGACATTGAATTTGACATGGTTTCATTTTTTAAAGGGCTGATTTTCTCCCTTAAAGTTGTATTTTGAATTGCACCAGAGGTAACTTAGTTACTTTATGTATTTATGTATTTTTCTCCTTCTGACTGTTCTGGAAGGAAGACATTCTGACCTTGTAATTGACACATGCTTATAGTTTATTTTAAAGGGAATTTCAGACTTTTAAAACTACCTGAAGATATTTTTTAAAAAACATTAGATGATAGAGAACTAAACTTACATAGTAAATTTAGCTAAATTAAATTCAGTGACTTTAGGTATCTGTATGTATAAGGTATTGTGTTTGGTGACACAAGAGATATAAAGATGACAAAAACTTGATACCTCTATCCTGGGGCTTGTAATCTGTTAGCTGACCCAGACAAATACATAAATAACTATAATTTAAGGCAGGCTACGATAAGTACTGTGGTATAGGCATCAACAAAGTACAGTGGGAAATCAGAATAGAGAGATTAATCCCAACTGGGAGGATCTAGGAAGTTCTCATGGAATAGGTAGGATTGAGTAGAGCTTAATTTATTGCTTTCATTCATTCTAGACTGTCTTCTGAAGATTGATGTCTATTTCCTTGAGCTCTTTAATTTTGTTGCCAATTTGGATAAGCATGGCACAAATCCAACAGGGAGGTCCAGATGAAAAAGAAAAGACTACAGCACTGAAAGGTACATACTTAATTTGCTTTTTCAGGGTATTTTCATTGTGCCCAATGAAGGGACAGGAATATTTAGGTGATCTTCCATTCATTTCAATTCTAAAATAAGAATGTGAGTATTTAATCCATTTGTAATTCTTTGTATTCCTCATAACAACTCTTTCAGTATCTGAGATGTAGTATGTACTCAGTAAATAAATCACAGAATCATGTAATTTTATAACTGTAAGAATTCATAAGCCTTTTCTTATCCAAAATCATATATTTAATGGTAAAACTAACACTGTAGGTCTCTTGAATTAAGACTATTGCCTTTATCATAGTTTGTTGATCAGAATGTCATGCTAGGATAGGAAAATCTGCCTAATAATCCAGTATTCTATCTTTGTGGCATTAATTAGGGATATTTTTTGAAAGGCTCAACATGTTAACACCTCAGAGTGAATCTACCCTAGACTTTCTTTGGGTATTTTGAGTTCTAGACTTTTTTTTAAGTCTGCAGGCTAAAAGAATTTTACTCCTAAAATAAGTGTGCTTTGTTGAACCGGAAGATCTCTTCAACGGATTTTCTAAATATTAAGATGCCAACTATGCCAGATAACGAGTCTCTTTACTTGTTCAATGTAGAGTCTTTGTGGTCTTCATGATGCTTTGTAGGTAATGTCCCAGA
Organism: Eumetopias jubatus; assembly: GCF_037043125.1. Lineage (NCBI taxonomy): Eukaryota > Metazoa > Chordata > Mammalia > Carnivora > Otariidae > Eumetopias > Eumetopias jubatus. Next base: position 72,458,344 of record NW_028274811.1, on the reverse strand, counting down.
CCATCTTGACTGCAGCCATTTTTCTGAATCCCTCACTGCCATCCTACCCTTCTTTATGAGGCTGGATGATGAAGATACCGCAAGAATTTCTCCTACTACCTTTTATCTCTTTTCAGAAAAGCCTAAACCATGTATATGATAAAGCAGCCAGTTTCTTAGCTTACAATCTGCCTCATCTTGTCCCTGCTTTTAGAGCTAGTGTTCTATCAAGGGGGTGGTGTAACTAGCCCTTACCTTCAAAAATGGAACATGGCTAAGAGCATTGCTTTCTCCTCACAAATGTAAGAGACGATGATGTATTCGATTAGGGTGGTAGCAAAGAGGATGATGACAGATTCTGGTTATGTTTTGAAGGAAGAGATGACATGATTTTCTGTTGGATTAGACAAGGTATGTTAGAGGAGAAATTAAGATGAATTTGAAGGTTCTTGGCCTAAAAAACTCTAAGTTAGATGCTGTGTATTAGATTAAGAAAACTGGGAAAGCAGGTTGTGGTGATGCGTAGTGAAAAGCAAGAGTTAGACATATTAAATATTAAACTGAGACGCCACTTAAACAGGAAGGTAGAAGAGTTGTGTATGGAGTTTGGGAGATCATTTGGGTTAGAGATAAAAGTTCTAGAAATCATTAGCATGGAGGTAATATTTAAAGGACCATAGGTCCTAATTGAGATCACCAGAGATGTCAGTATAGACAGAAAAGAGAATAGATCTGAAGATTGAACCCTGGGGCATTTCAGCTCTAAGGTCAGGAAGATGAAGAGGAACCAGCAAAAGAAGCTGAAAATGAATTTCTAGTAAAATAGGCTGAGAACCAAGAGCAAGCGAGAGATCCTGAACACCAAATGAAGAAAATGGGAGTAATTCATTCAGTCATGATAATGATTCAGGTTAGACAAGGACTGAGAAATTACTTTTAGATTTGACGGCGTGGAGGTTATTGGTGATCATCACAAAGAGCTGTTTTCACGAATTCGTGGAAATGAAAGCTATACTGGAGAGCTTCCTCATAAAATGGGAAGAGAGGAATTAGAGACAGCTATGGACAATCCTCTCGAAGGTTTCATTGTGTGCTTGTATCCTGCTGGAAATGACTAGCACTCTCAGAGTAATGATTGATTTAGGAGAGAGGACAAGGAATGTGTGTGAGTTTCTAAATAGACTCACTGGGTTTCCTAAATAGATTTTGTGCATTTTCAGCCTTACTCGATAATGTGAAAATTACATTTTCCAAATAGTCATTCCAATTTACATTTCCTCAAGCAATATATAAGAGTTTACATAGGTTTTCTGGATTTTAAAGCTACTACAATTATGTAAAAAGAGTATGGATAGGGTGTAAAAATGGAATTGTCTGGATTCAAACTCAGGTTTTTGTACTAACTGTTAACTAGCTACTTAGCTTCTCTGAATCTTTTAATTCATTGGTACTATAGAAGAAATAAGAGTGCTTGGTACATGTGAGCTTGTAACAATTAATGAAGAGTTAAATTGGAAATATTAGAAAATAAAGTGGCAGTGCATAGCAAAGTGTATTTAGAACAAAGTGTCAAACTGAATTAAACGTACCTTTAAAGAAATCTACTTATCAGTTTTATGTTTTATGGATTATGCTTTTAGTGTCATGTCTATGCATCCTTTGCCTAACCCTGGTTTGTGAAGATAGAGGTTATTTATGCTGTGCTTGAGCTCAGTATTTGAATTCCTGAATTTGTCCATTTTTTCCACTTCCTTGTCCAGTGACCTTAGGAGCAACCAGCCAATTTCATTATGTTGTTAGTTTTCCAAAAGTGTTTGAAAGTATCATGTACATACTCATCCAGATTCAAATGTCAAATCTCATCCAGAAACACCTTCACAGACACACTCAGAGGAAGGTTTAACCAAATATCTGAGTATGGCATGGCTCCGTCACGTTGACACAAAGAATTAACCATCCCATTCCTCTGTCTTTGGACACTTCGGTTGTTTCTTGGCTGTTGTGAATAATGCTGCCATGAACACGAGTGTACAAATATCTGTTTAAGTCTCTGTTTTCATTTCTTCTGGGTATCAAGTGGTATTTTTATCCATTTGTTGCATATGCTTAGTTGAAGTTTAGAATTCTAGTTGCTGAATCACTTTAATCATCAGAGGCATGTTTTAGAAAAAACACTTGTGTTACATCTGATGCATATTTAAGTTATATGGATTCAGTCATACTGTATTTTATAGGTGAATGAAGGTATTTTTAATGGAAATGTTTTTATATACTTGATTTTTGCCTAATCCACTGCCTTTGGAATCCAGTGTATATGTAAAATGCAGCTTATAGTATTGCTTTCTTTCTAAAAAGCAGGAAAAATAATTTCTGACATTTTCTTTCTACATGTCTTCTTAATGCTAATGAAATAAAAATACCTATATCTGGTTCCCTTGTTAATAGAGAAGTTTGAAGAATGCCTATTTATTTAGTTTTCATTTTGTCATTCATAGCATTTCAAGCAGAGCAAAAGCATATTTCTATATTTATAACTTTATAAGGTAAGGAAGAGAGGGGGCAGAATATTTTAGGGTTGATATGGCACATAGAGTAAGTATGGTGATTTTGAAAGAGCATTGAGTTAGATATTGGAAACTACATCTATTCCATTAACCCCACTGTGCTATGAAGGTATAATTTTGGACAAGCCATTTTTCCTCTCTGTCCTTCATTTTCTCATCTGAAGGACAGTGAAGGTGATAATACATGCTACTATAATATAGGGTTGTGATGATCAAGTGAGGTAAAGTATGTGAAAACTTTAAATTGGTATGTAGATGTTAGGTGGCATTTTATGATCTGAGCTGATAGACAAAATGGCTGTTAGACATATCTGCTTATATATTAGATGGTTGCTGTGTGTCTGATTAAAAGGTTTCTAAGTTTTGAACTGTAGATGACTATAGTGAAGGAGCCTCAGCTCATTGGAAAGAAAGAATTTTCTAGCCACTCCAAGCCATTTTTGCTATTAAAAAATCTTCTATTTTACTCTGTTTTGCAAAGAATTACATGGTGTTCAGAAATTCACTAATGAATCAGAAATTTGTCAGCCTATATCCCTTTTTTAGTACAGTATGTATATTATGTGACATTTCCATTTTACTAGAGAATTTGTAAACATTTTTATTTTTGAATTTTGAAGATGTTACATTTTTATGTGAGTCGAGGTTTATTTGATATAGCAGTTTGAAGAGTACTAAAAAATGTTTTTTTTGAGGGCTTATCTTTAAAAGAGACTAGAGACTGGAGGTAGACAAACTACTTTTTTCTTTGGCATATTTTGATGTTCCATACAAATGGATTTGTTATATCTCTGTAAGAGATAGAAATAAGGTGTTTCTTCTGAGATAATTCTTTTGTAGGAAAAGGGACTAGTTTGCTTTATTACATATCCTAGAAGCTGGTTTCTCTTCAGGAATTTGAGTTAGAATGCAAAATCTCGAAACCTAAACTTTTTTAAAAAAATCTTTTCTTTGGAACAATAAATTTGAAGTTTATCTTTTTGTTTTTCTGAGTTTTGATATTACTCTCATATGACATATAGTGAGAATTTTTGCCTCATCCTATAAGAAGAGCCTAAAAGATATCATTAAATACTTGTTGACGGACTGATTCTAGGCTGGGGCAGGGAAAAGATAAGCCTAGAGCAAGCATCTTGTGGTAACACAAAATAAAGGAATATTTAAAAAACAAAAAGATAAGAGCATGTCAAACAGCTGGAAGAGCTTACAACCGTGGCCATTGCTGGATCAATTTGAGCAACAAAATAAATGATGTAGTATTTATTGTAACCCAAAGTATATAATAAATATCCATCATTCCATACTGACATAAATAAGATTGAATAACTGTATAAATGGAGGAAGAGAGACAAAAATTTCATACAGAAGAATTACAAATAATATATGTAGATATTCTCTACTCCACAAGGTAGAGCATAATTCCACCTCTTTCTCCTTGAATGTGAGCTAGACTTACTCACTTCCAAGGAATGAATAGATTATGAAAAGGGAAAAATAGTAACTTCATAGCTGAGATGTCTGGCAGACACTGTCGTAGCCAGCTGATGGAGATTAACATCCCCAGTGATGTCCCGTGGATATCACGTTCCCCTTGATATCATGTGATAAGAGAGGCAGTTTACCTCTGTGGTAATCTTTCTAAAAACCTGTAACCCTAGTTTAATCACAAAATTAAAAAAAAAAATCAAGCACACCTAAATTTAGGGTCATTCTATAAAATACCTAAGCAGTATTCCTCAAAAGAGTCAAGATCATGGAGAAGAGGCAAAGACTGGAATCTGTCACAGACCAGAGGAGATTGGCAGACATGACAGCTGCATGCAGTGTGGTATCCTGGATGGAATCCTGGAATAGAAAATGGACATTAATGGGAAACTGATGAATAATTTCTGGGCTTAGTCAATAGGAACATACATATGTTGGTTTCTTCACTTTCACAAATGTACCCTGGTAATGTAGGATGTTAACAATAGGGGAAACTGGGTAAAGGACATACAGACACTATCTGTACTTTCTTCCAACTTTTCTGTAAATCCAAAATGATTTCAAAATAAAATGTTTATTTAAAGAACTTTGTTGACAATTTTTTTATTGTATGGAAATCAAATGGTGTGAAGAATAAAAACTGCTTTTTGTTAACCCATTTTCTCCAGTTAGCATGTTGTATTTTAATATTGTGCTTTTTCCTATAAAAATGGAATAATGTGCTATATTACTCCTATTTAAATTTGTGAGTTTCCTTATTCATAAACAGTAGTTTCATCTTTATATAAAATTTAGTGACCATTTAAAAGACCCAAAACTTTATAGATGGACGTTAATAAGATACAAATTAATAGCTGAATATTTTGAGAGGAAGAAGTTAATAATTTACTACAGTGCTACATGAGATCTAAAATTGTGATTGTTTTGGAAATTATGATTTTGAAAGTACTTTTGATATTGTCATGATATAGCATTGGGGAACTTAAAATTTAAAAACTTATCAATAAGGCAACACATAAAAAGTAATCTGGTAGAACAAAGAATACTTAAAATAATCAGAAATATAATCTTTGTTATTAACTTTGTTATTAAAATATAACTTTGTTAAGAAAATGAATGTAAGCGCATTTCATATTCTTTTCTAGATTTATTATCTAGGATTGATTTGGATGAACTAATGAAAAAAGATGAACCACCTCTTGATTTTCCTGATACCCTGGAAGGATTTGAATATGCTTTTAATGAAAGTAAGTGGTTGTATGCTACATACAAGATTTAGTTATCATGGTAATAGAATCATAGGACAGATATTATTTGCTATTTTTATTTGCAAGTTAGAATATTTTATGTATTTCATTTAAGAAATAATGACTTCTCCCTTCATGGTGAAATTCTTCACTTAAGCAAAAGAACCAAATTGTAATTTCCCATAATTGTCAAGTCACTTAAACCAATGGACGTGAATTTGATTTGACTGAACATATTTCAACCCTGAGCTTTCAACTGTCTGGCATCCAATTAGGACTCCAATTAAATTATGTAGAAAGATGCTACTTTTTCACATATTTGAAGTTAAATGGCTAGCAGTTATCATCTGTGATAATATTTTAAAAGCGTAACACTCAGTTTTCCATGATTTTTTTCACGCAACATCCTTATTTTAAAATTTATTTTATTTTTTTAATGATTGATTATTTATTTATTTATTTTTTTGAGAGAGAGCGAGAGCAAGAATGAGAGACAGAGAGAGAGAAGCTGACTCCCTGCTGAGCAGAGAGCCCGACACAGAGCTCTGTTGATCCCAGGATCCCGAGATCATGATCTGAGCCAAAGGCAGACGCTTAACTGACTGAGCCACCCAGGCACCCTGTTTATTTTAAATTTATTAATTAAATTCTGAATAATAAATGCACTTGAGGTTTGGAAGAACATACCATAAGTTACAAGGATATTTCTGAAACAAAGAATTATGATTCCCTGAATTAATAACATACTGTTATTACACTTGAAGAGTACTATTGTTGCAGGCTTGGTAGCATTTAAGTTGTAGCTTTCTATTTGTTGCTCCACATCAACTAAATTGGTGATTTGTTATCATTGTGGTAGTGGATATCCCTTTATAATAACAGTTATAGGTGTCAGGATTTATAGTGACAGTCTCTGTGTACTAGAAGATTAATTGATTTTAAACAGATGATATTAGAAGCTTTCATCTCTTTTCTGAGGTTAGTTTTCATGCTTTTTAATAAAGCATATCTTAATGCCAAGATATGTATAAGTAGTAATATTTTGTTTTTTCAAATTTCTTTATATTTTAATTAATAGAACCAAATGAGCATTTAGACTAAAATTGTCTTTATTCCTTTAAAATGATTCCTAGATTCCTTCAGAACAGGAATTGGATAGGATGTTGGTATTGTGGGTAAATGATAGAACTATGTTTGCCTTATGGATATAGGACATCAGTTTTCGCTAAAGTCTGTTTCATCTTCTGTGAATATTTTTTAAAGTGAGTAAAAAAACAAAGAAAGAATACACTTTTTTTTTTTTTTTTAAGTAGGCTCCACACCCAATATGGGACTTGAATTCATGACCCTGAGATCAAGAGTTGCATGCTCTACCAACTGAGCTAGCCAGGTGCTCCAGAAGCAATAAACTTTTATCTTCCCCTTTCTTACCAGATACATACACACATCTTTTCACACACTTGTACACCCTTGCATGTATTTAGTTACCTTGCATTCACACTTACGTACATACCTATACCTTTGCATATATGTGTCCTTTCATGTATGTATACCTCAAATGTGTGTGCATCCTTGAACACACCTACCATTCATTTTATAAGTATCTTGGACATTGTCTTGCATTAACATAGACTAACAATATGAGGCAGAAATACTTGAATTCTAAGGAGAGAATGTCACTTTTAAGATCTTTTTTTAGTTTGATACAGTTCACCTTTGAATTTGGGTTAATGGTGAATATTTTTTCAAAGAAGTGAGTATTTGGAAACAAGAAACTGGGTCTCAATACTAAACCTCTAAAAGGGCAGTTCTAACTTAGTATCTTTGGGGACTTCTTTTTTAACTTTATGATGACAAAAACTTTTATGAAAGCTTTGAAATTAAACTTTCATTACCCGATTGAAGAAGTTTCTAATTTTTCTAAAGGATTTTAAAGTAGTTGGATAAAAGATGAATTTCGATACAAATTTTATTCTAAGCCAAACAGTTTGTAACAAAGGGGAAGAGTTTGTTTTTACCTATATCAAATTGATACCTTATTCTTTCAAATCACTGTCCCTTTTCAAATACACCTATGTTTCCCATTGTGTAATTGTATAAGGCCCAGCTTAGATATCCTTGCTGATGAAGAAGTTGAAGGCTTTTCCACTTTTTCCCTCACCTATACTCCCTCTGCTCTGGTGCAGTACACTTTTGTATCACTAAAAAAAATAATTGGACTTGTGGCAGACCATTTGAGTTTGAATATCGTCTTCCATAATACCTGATATTTATTGAACTCTTAATACATGCCAGGAAGTATCCTAAATACTTTCAACTTATTAATTCATTTAGGCAAGTGACAGCCTCTTTGAGGTCCTAGACTCCGTAACAAATCTGATAAAATATATGGATACAATTCACAGAATAGCACACATTTTAGGTATACATGTGAAACTTTACAGCAGATTTTAGGGTACCCTAAGCTAAAGTATCCTAAATCAGACCTTTGACAGTCACTGGAGAGATTGTCCAAACCAGAAATGCCATATTTGCAAACAAAAATATAACATAAGTGATCCAGATATTTTTTTCTGGATAAGAACTTGCTCACTTTCCTTGACTCTTAACCTTGTTTTCACTTTTAACACTAGTGCTAATAGGTGGCTGTTTTGACAGTCCCATTTTCCTAAAGAATCGAAAAAAGAGTGTTCTAGTGATCTAACACAGTGTCTCATGCTGAGAGTATTAAAAACTTTACAAATAAGGATTAGCCCTTATTTTGCACTTTTAAAAAGGCAGTTTTGTGTGTGGTGAAATTGATTCATAAAAATAGTGAAGTAGTTTTACTTGGAGTAGTATATTTCCAGGGTTCAGTTTGAGTGCCATAATTTTCCTTTCAACATTTTGTCCACTCCTGCATGCCCTCATTGAATAAAAATCAAATACTAAGTTCCACTCTGCATGTCATGTCCCTCTTTGGGCTCTAAACCCTTTCTTGTGCTTCACTGCTCTTAGCATAAAGTCCAGATCCAGTAGTTTGAGCCTTCTGCTTTTTGATCCCAACATGTTCTCCAGTGTTCTGCAGTTTGGCTCAGTACTTCTTTTTGTTTCTTTTAAAATGGATCATTCACTGTTATTTGAATGTTCTGTCCATTTTTCACATTTTTGTTTAAATTGCTGGGTAGAGGCAGGGGAGAGTAGGTTAAAGTAATTGGCCTGTGGTCTGTTTCTCTCTTGATTACCAATGGCACGCTTCTGGGACAGAAAGAACACAGGTGGCCTGGTCTTTTCTCCTTATAAACATACTGATAATGTAATCTTTTTGTGAATACAGACTAATGTTTTTTATGAGCAGAGTCTTTATCTATGGAAGACTTTGAGCAGGATGACTGGTTTGGCATTGCTTATGATAAACTAACATATAATCTGTGGATATTTGAAGTATATTTCTCTGAAGAATATCATAGCATTTGTAACCAAATGCTTACCAATATATGAGGTAACCTTTTGCTTCACTTAGAGACCTCACCTACTCTGGACCAGAGGGTGCTGGCAGTGAGAGGCAAGGACCTGGGAAGAAATGCCTCTCCTGCTTTTCCTTGCCTGTGCCTCTGGATTGATTATCCCCGTGATATTATTAGCAAAGTTATTACCAGTAAAATCTCTGAAGTGAGTGTGTCTGCCTTGACAGTCCAAACCAGTGTTGGCTCACTGCTTTTCTCCAATGTTCATTTGAAATCTTAACCATACCTCAAGGCCTAGTTGAGAAATCTCACTGGAACCTCTGAACCTATTGTAACCTATAGGGACCTTCCATTTTTCCATACTCATTTTAGACTTTATCGTCTACGTGAGTTGCCTGTGGCAGTTTTTAGATTGTTGACTTACTTCATTCTTGCTTAACTTCCTGAAAAGCTGCTTAACTTTTTGATATTTATGCTTTTACTCCTCCGGTAACCACTAAGCTTAGAAACTGAGGCCATGTTCATGGCTGTAGCTAGCCAAGATCCTTATACATGATAGGCCCTCAAATGTTGTTAATTTGCTTTAGAGAAATGAAGGTCAAAAGCCACAGCATTTGAGTAGTTGGGACCATTCTTTTATAGTAGTTAGATGTTTGCATCATGTTAATATTTGAAGGAAAAATGTGAAGAAAAAATGAAACTTCTGAGAAAGTTATTTTAAATTTTTATCAGACATTATTTGTTATATTTTTCATATTATTATAAATATACTCTGAATCATAGCAATACTATTTGTTTATCTTCTAGAGGGGCAGTTAAGACACATAAAAACTGGGGAACCATTTGTTTTTAACTACCGGGAAGACTTGCACAGGTGGAACCAGAAAAGATATGAAGCTCTAGGAGAGGTATGGTCATATATTCAACTTCAAACTTTTTTTTTTCCTAATTTTCAATAGTTAGAATAAAGGTTTTGAAGCTAAAGCATTTCTTGAAGTCTTTCTTTAAAAAAAAAAGTGATTTTAAAAACGTTTTGCATTTTTTTGTTTATTTCAATGGTTATGTTTGAAACATATTCTCAGTTTCAAAGTTTATGTTTTTATGTAAACATATCCTTCCCGTGACCCTAATATTTTGTAGTGAGTTATTACATCAGAAAACAAATTCATGCCAAGTTTTATCTTTTAAATGTTTTTAAGAGGTTGAATCCTCTACTATGCCATGCGGGATAAGTGTTCTTTTAAGTGCTTATCTTAAAAAAAAAAAAAGTTACCTATGTTAATTATATGAGGTGATGGATGTTTTAATTGTATTAATCTTGTTTATCATTCTATAATGTATGTATATATCAAATCATCACAGTCAGTTATTCCTCAATAAAGGTTAAAAAAAAGTGTTATCTGTGTGAAGAAGATTGATACTTGCTTGGCTAATAAATTGGGTCTAACCTACTACCTTTGACTTGATGAAGGATTAGGCCTTGTGACCATTTGGTTTCCTCACATGGTACCAGTGGGAGGAACCCTTGAAAATGTCATTTGTCATTCAGATGAATGTTCTGTTAGAGCCAAAAGTTTTATTCATTCTATGTCATGTTAAGTAATTTTAATAAAATGCATATGGACACATTTGTTTAGTGTGATAACTACATACTACTTTCGTTCTCTAAGGAAAAGCTGAAGTTCTTATATTCCTGTTTTGATTCTTTAAAAAAATAGTTTGAATTACTTGGTTGAACAGTAGCATAAAGAATACATGAAACTTGCTGTATGTTTACTAGGAGAAAGTTCTCCATGGATTGCATTTCTGCATGTGTCTGAGCAAAGGCGCTGACAGCTTTTGTTGTGGACTATCTTTTTGAGGGTGTTTGTATTAGGAAAGTGTTTGGAAGACAGAAATTGTGTCTTCCTCCAAGGCAGAGAGCAGATTTGTTAGCTGTCCAAGAAAATGCTTTCCTGTCCCCCAATGGGGGCAAAGAATGGGCAGGTTTGTTAGCAACCCCCTTATAAGATTGGGCTTCATAAATTTTGAGGTTCCTCAGCTATAATATAGTCCTACTATGTGCTTAGCCTCTATCCTTGGCCTGTCCACATTGCCTCTTTGGGCTTTGAGGGACCAAAGAAAGAGATGAAAATAAGTTCATGCTGCTTGCCCTATACCTCAAGTAATAAAGTTTTTTGTCTCTGACACATGAGTCTAGTGTCTTTTGGCAGTATCCATGAAATAGTAGCAGGCTAACTTGTTAGCTTGCAAACAGGATAAAATCTCAGGCCCTTCAAAGTTCTTGACATTGTTCTCTAGCATTTATAACTTAAGTATAATTAGTGCCCTGAATAATTTCTGCTGCACATGAGTTGTTTGCCCATTTCCACATGAATTAATTATATGCTGCAGGCTAGTATTATGTTGATTCTAGAATATCCATAGTATTTGACCTTACAGAAGAACTGGGGATGTTTGTTTTGTTTTCTTTTTAAATGGGGCTTACAGTTTAGTCTTTTCCATGAGCCACACATATTTGTTCACTTAGACAGGTGCTGTTCTCTAAACAAACTTTGTCCTTTTTGGCATCTGCCTTTTCCACCCTTAACCTGTATCCCCTAGCATCATCTCTGTCAAAATTTGGCAACTGTGTCTTATTAGATTATCCATGTACAAGTGATTCCTTTCTCCTAGGATCTCCTACCTTATGTTCTTTGGACATAGGGATCGTCACAGATTTAATTTTTGGTGGATCTTACTCCATGATAAAGTATTTTGAAGTTTCACTTTAATGATTAGATAGAGATAAAATATTCTGCATTATCTAGATTTTCCACCTCCTGTGCCTGCATTCACATTTGTGTTCATGATCAATTTGGCCCCAAATGATCACCCCTAATCACAGGATTTATTCTGTATTGCAGTGTATTTTAAATTTAGATCAGTGGACCCCTGAGCTTCAAGTATCAATCCCTTTTGCTTCCCAATATATTTATCAAAAGTAAATATAATTTTCTAGCATAAAACTGTCACAACAGAAGATCCAAGGATTAGTGAAGGGAAGTCTGGTTGTTAGCATTTTGTTCCCTACCATCTTGCTTCTCATGTCTTATTTGAAATACTTGTTTTCATTACTAATCTCACTGTTGAAGGTTGATTATTAATTGAATTTAATTTCCTACATTTTAGGACTGAGATGTATGAGTTCTAGTTACATACGAATAATGACACAATTTTCATTCTAGTAAATTTGTTTGGTGTTCATTATGGTGGGATTTAATATTGCATAGGTGGGCCTGTCTTTTTGTCCATATTCCTTCATTTCTATTTCTGAGCTGTGCCTTCCAGTTAGATTTAACCACCTTACTATACTTCATTCATACCTCTACCTGCCTTCGGTTTTAGATCTGCTATCTCCTAGGAAGCCCTCTCTCATCTCCTCTACCAATCTTTGCATTCTTTGTCTTTCTCTTTTCTGTTTCCTTTCTTCTCATTCTCTTTTTCTGCCTCTCTTGCCTTCTTCCAAGAAAGATTTAATGTGACCTTAAATGTGAATATTCCATTTAGCAGTATTAAAAATTAAGTTAAAAATAATAAAATAGAATTAAAAAATATTAGTAAACTAATGGCATGAGTTTGCTTTCTTTCTCTTAAGATACTTTACTCTGTATTACAGTATTTTTTTATGCTTGTCTTTCAGCAGTTTGGGGAAATTTTCTGTGTTCTCATGGTATTTGTTGAATAGCAAATGAGTGTGATACAAATACATAAACTATAAATTCTAGACCTATGCATTTTAGGAAATTCCTTAATTTTAGGAATTTGAACATAAAGATATGCTTTCTTATTGGAAGAAAGGAAAATTATATGCTATTGATAATTTTCCCATTTGTAGAACTAAACAATTTTCAATTATTTTACTCTCATTCCCATTTAATTTCTAAGAGTTTCAGATGATTATAGCTTTGCTGATTAAAATTATTTGATTAAAAGTAGTCTGTATTTGTGGCATGTTCTGGAAATTTTTATTCTTCTTAGTCAAACTCTAGAGTTAATTTGCTATAATTCAAAAAATAGAAGTTCTTGTATGACTGTCTAAAGTTCCTAGAAAACAAATAAACCTTTGCATTTAAATTCTGGAAATAATTTAGTATTTCATGTTACCAGTGAGGTTGCTAGTTGCAGTGAGAATCTGTAGAAAGCATCTCACCACGTCCTGGACATAGAAGCACTGAAAGACCTCCTTTCTCTTCATTGATGGATAGGGTGGAATTCAGAAGAAAGTGCAAATTGGAGTTTGTTGCCTAGGAGACTGCCTTAATAAATAGCTTCTGATATGCTTAAGATTGAAGTTTTAAGGAAACAGATTCTGACTTTAGCCAACAATCTAAACCAAAACCCCTTCTGGTTTTTTTTAGTATGTTCCTACTAAATATCAAGTTTTGTCTTCACTAGAAAGCTACTATGTATGTTTCACAAATGCCGTTTTAGTTTATGTTTATTTCTCTCTTAAGGAGATTATTATAGCAGTCATTCAGCAGAAATTGTTTTTAAGACTTGCTCCTGAAATGCTCTGTCATTTCTATGTAAATTAAATTTATTGTGTAAGTAAAATAAACTGAGATGTCAGTTTGTTTTTAGAATGCAGTTCCATAACTACACAAAAGAATACTCTTTGCATTCACATAGTTACGTTTTTATAGTCAAACAAATGCTTTTGCTAATATGCATTTTTTTTTTTACTATCTACATATAGCTTGATAAAAATATATAGCCTATAATAAGTTTGGATAATTTATCTAAATTTAGAAAGATACTGTCAGGGTTTAAGAAGGTGGGAGAGTGGTGTGAAAGGGTAATTTTCAAAATAGAATTCTTCACTATATATACTGGAGTTGAATGCCAGAGAATAATGTTTCTGGTAGGCTCAATCAGGAAGATTCCAAAGGCTATCATATATTAAGTAGTAAGTATAATTTAGGTTTCAGACTTCATTTGTAAAAACTAGCATGTAATTTGTGAAATTTTCCCCACTATCTCTTTCATATAAATACTGAATTACTATTAAGTGGAGAATTTATGATCCAGCAGAAATTCTAATGAAAGAGATTTGATTTTCTTAACTAATTTGGGGCTTCACATTTCCTTTAATATTTATCTTATTTACCTCTTTAAGAATTAATAAATTGTCAATGTGCTTAATAAGAGAATAGCAATGATTTGATAGTCTTAAAACGTGGCTTTTTATTCTTGCCTAGAATCACACAAAACAACCAGGGGCATAATTTTTTTTTCACCTGTGAAGCCATCTGGTCCTGCACTTCTGTTTGTTGGAAGTTTTTTGATTACTGATTCAGTTTCTTTGCAGGTTGTCAATCTGTTCAAATTTTCTATTTCTTGCTGTTTCAGTTTTGGTAATTTAATATTTCTAGGAATTTACCTATTTTTTCTAGGTTGTCCAGTTTGCTGGTGTATAGTTTTTCATAATCTCATAATCGTTTGTATTTCTCTGGTGTTGGTTGTTATTTGTCCTCTCTCATTTGTGATTTTATTTATTTGAGTCCTTTCTCTTTTCTTTTTGCTAAGTCTGGCTAGAGGTTTATCGGTTTTATTGATTTTTTTTCCCCAAGAACCAGCTCCTGGTTTCATTGATCTGTTCTATTATTTTAGTTTCTATATGATGTATTTCTGCTCTAATCTTTATTATCTCTTTCCTTCCACTGGCTTTAAGCTTCATTTGTTGTTCTTTTTTAGCTCCTTTAGGTGTGATCTTAGGTTATTTATTTAAGATTTTTCTTGCTTCTTGAGGTAGGCCTGTATTGCTATATACTTCCTTCTGAGAACCACTTTTGCTGCATCAAGATTTTGTACCTTTGGGCTTTCATTTTCATTTTCCTCCATGTAATTTTTTAATTTCTTCTTTGATTTCTTGGTTGATCCATTTATTACCTAGTAGCATTTTATTTAACTTCCAGGTATTTGTAGTCTTTCCACATTTTTTCTTACGGTTGATTTCTAGTTTCATAGTGTTGTGGTCAGAAAAGATGCATGGTCTGACTTTAATCTTTTGTTGAAACTTGTTTTGTGGCCTAATATGTGATCTGTTCTGGAGAATGTTCCACGTGCACTTGAAAAGAATGTGTGTTCTGCTGTTTTAGGTTGGAATGTTCTGAATATATCTGTTAAATCTGTCTGGTCCAGTGTGTCATTCAAAGCCATTGTTTCCTTGTTTATTTTCCATTTAGATGATCTGTCCATTGACATAAGTGGGGTGTTAAAGTCCCCCACTATTATTGTATTAATATTGATTAGTTCCTTTATGTTTGTTATTTTATGTATTTTGGTGCTCCCATGTTGGTACATAAATATTTATAATTGTTATATCTTCTTGTTGGATTGTCCCCTTTATTATTATATAGTGCCCTTCTTTGTCTCTTCTTACAGTCTTTGTTTTAAAGTCTAGTTTGTCCAATATAAGTATTGCAACTCCAGCTTTCTTTTGACATGCATTTGCATCATAAATGTTTCTCCATCCCCTCATTTTCAATCTGCGGGTAACTTTAGGTCTAAAATGATTCTCTTGGGGCTCCTGGGTGGCTCAGTTGGTTAAGGGTCTGCCTTCAGCTCAGGTCATGATCCCAGGGTCCTGAGATCAAGTGCTGTATCATCATCATCGGGCTCCCTGCTTAGCAGGGAAACTGCTTCTCCCTACTCCCCCCCGCCCCTGGCTTGTGCTCTCTTTCTCAGGCACACATGCTCTCTCTTTCTCACAAATAAATAAAAAATAAAATCTTTAAAATAATAAGATGAGTCTCTTGTAGGCAGCCTATAGATGGGTCTTGTTTTTTTATCCATTCTGACACCCTATGCCTTTTGATTGGAGTGTTTAGTCCAATAATTGAGAGGTATTTATTGCCATTTTGTTGTTTGTTTTATGGTCATTTTTGGAGGTTTTTGGAGGTTTTCTCTGATCCTTTCTTATCTCTCTTTCATGTTTTTCTGATTTTCTTTAGTGATATATTTGGATTTCTTTCTTTTTATTCTTTGCATGTGTTTTAGTGGTTTTTGATTTTGGTTACATTACGTTTGTTTATATACTCTTCTGCATATAGCAGTCTCTATTAAGTTGATAGTCATTTAAGTTTGAACCCATTCTTTCCTCTTCTCCTCCCCACAATTTAGGGATATGTTATTATATTTTATATCCTTTTATTTTGAGTTCCTTGACTGATTTTTTTTTTTACAGGAATATTCGCTTTTGTGTTTCCTGCCTTTATACTGTTACTTTTGGTCTCTCCTTTTTACTCAGAGTCCCCTTTAACATTTTTTGTAGAGCTGGTTTAGTGGTCATGAACTCCCTTAGCTTTTGTTTGTCTGGGAAACTGCTGATCTCTCCTTCTATTCTGAAATGATAGCCTTGCTGGATATAGTATTCTTGGCTGCAGATTTTTGCCATTCAGCACTTTGACTATGTCATGCTACTCCCTTTTGGCTTGCCATGTTCTGTTGAAAAATCTCCTGCTAGCCTTATGGGTTTTCCCTTGTAAGTTAATGACTTCTTTTGTCTCGTTTCTTTTAAGATTTTTTTCTTTATCACTATATTTTGCCAATTTAATTACAACATGTCTTGGTGTTGGCCCGCTTTCATTGATTTTGATGGTTCTCTGAGCCTCCTGGATCTGGATGTCTGTTTCCTTTCCCAGATTAGGGAAGTTTTCAGCTATTATTTCTTCAAATAAATTTTCTGCCCCCTTTTCTCTCTCTTCTGGGACTCCTATAATATGAATATTATTACATTTAATGTAGTCACTAAGTTCCCTGAGTCAGTAATCATTTTGCATAATTCTTCTTTCTCTCTTTTGTTCAGCTACATAGCTTTCCATTACTTTGTCTTCTTTTTTTTTTTCATTTAATTTTATTATGTTATGTTAGTCACCATACAATACATCATTAGTTTTTGATGTGGTGATCCATGATTCATTGTTTTCGTATAACACCCAGTGCTCCATGCAGTACGTGTCCTCTTTAATACCCATCACTGGGCTAACCCATCCCCCCACCCCCTCCCCTCTAAAACCCTCAGTTTGTTTCTCAGAGTCCATAGTCTCTCATGGTTCATTCTCCCTCTGATTCCCCCCCCTTCATTTTTCCCTCCTTCTCCTAATGTCCTCCATGCTATTCCTTACGTTCCACAAATAAGCAAAACCATATGATAATTGACTTTCTCTGCTTGACTTATTTCACTTAGCACCCCCATTACTTTGTCTTCTATGTCATTAATTCATTCCTATGCTTCTTCCAGCCTGCTGTTCCTTGCTTCAAGCATGTTTTTAATCTAATTTATTGCACTCTTCATTCTCTGATTCTTTTTTTAAGTCTTCTCTATCTGTGGTAAGGGTCTCACTGATGTCTTCCATTCTTTTCTCAAGTCCATTTAGTATCCTTATGTTTGTTGCTTTAAATTCTCCATTAGTCATGTTACTTATAACTGTTTGGTTTCGATCTCTGGCCATGTCCATATCTTGTTCTTTCATTTAGGGTAAATTCCTCTGTCTTCTCATTTTGTTTAAGTCTCTGCGTGCTTGTCTGTATTAGCAAAGCCAGTTATGTCTCCTGTTACTGAAAGTAATAGCTTTATAAAGAAGAGGTCATGTAATGCCTAGGGCCTGGCACTTTTGGGAGTGTCTCTAGTGTGTGCTGTCTGTGCTGTACTGTTGTGTTCTGGCTGCTGTTTCCTGCAGGCCAGTTGCCCGCAGTGGTTCTTCTTGCCTGCTGTTGGTAGTGTTTGGTCCCTGGCCAGAATGTGGTGAGTTTTAACTAGGTGTGCTCTGGTCTGCTTGTGAAATGAGACCTGTCACCACCTCCACCAGAACTGAGGCCCTGTAGAACTCTCTTGTTGGGAAGTGTGGTATAAGCAGGGGTTTGTGCTGGTCTCCTGGTGGAGGGGCCTAATGGTCTGGGACTAATGCAAGTGTGACAGGAAAGGCAATTCCATGGACTGCAGGAGGGAGCATAATTGTTAACTTGTTAAAATGTTTTTTGAAGATTCACATTTCTGCTTATTCAATGAAACACTAATCTCTAGGTAGTATTGTGAAGGGACTTTACAGGTTTAATTAAGGTTATTATTTAGCTGACCTTAATATAGAGAGATTATTCTGGATTATCTGGGCGGACCCAGTGCAATTACATGAGTTATTTAAAACTGACAGGAAAGGCAGAAGAGTCAGTGACAGAGGTTTAACAGAAGAGGAATTTGTAAGAGAGGCAGCAGAAGGGAAGCCAGAGAGAGTCAAACATGAGGAGGATTCAACATGACATTGCTGGCCCGAGATAAAGGTAGGGCCCACATTCAAGGACCATATAGAAGCCTGTGGGAGCTAAGGGTGTCCCTGTACTAATAGCCTTAAAGGAACTGCAGATTTCAGGCCTGCAACTTCAGTGAACTAGCTTTTGCCAACTACCTGAAGGAGCTTGAAAGCAGACTTCTTCCAGAATTCCCGGTAAGAACCTGTAGGCTGACACCTTGATTTTGGCCTTGTGAAACCTGGAGCAGAGAAACCAATGTAGACTTGTGATCTACAGATTGTGAGATTCTAAATTATGTTGTTTAAAGTTGTTAAGTTTGTGGTAATTTTGTTTCATTAATAATAAAAAACTAATGTACAACTCTTCCATGAAATAATTGATTCAGATAACGATTATCAGTGGATGCTAATTTCATTAGGTAAAAGTATGTGAGGGATTATTTGCACAGTATATTTGCATAGTTCTGAAGTATCACCTCAGAGATTTCTTGCAATTGTAAATGAAAAAATAGGTACCTTAAAATAGAGATCTAACTATGGGCACTTAAATGAACAGTTAGTATTACTAGTAATAGAATAACTTGACTTTTATGTTTCCTCTCATGTGATGCAATTTGAAGTACAAAGCATTAACTGAATATTCTGGTTATCTATGTTGAATCTGACTCCAATCAGATCTTAAAGATTTTTTTATTTAATTTTATTTGAAAGAGAGAGGATGAGTGAGGGGGAGGGGCAGCAGGAGAGGGAGAAACAGACTCCCCACCTAACAGGGAGCCCAACAAGGGGCTTGATCCCAGGACCCTGGGATCATGACCTGAGCCGAAGGCAGATGCCTAACTGAGTGAGCCACCCAGGTGCCCCCAAGGCATGTTATTTTTAAATGCCTCTTAAGAAAGAGAAAAAAAAAATCCTATACAAATAAAAAGAAAGCATATATGGCAAAATGTTGTTAACAGTTTTTCAATCAAAGGGGGTAAATGTAAAGGTGTTTATTGTATTATTTTCCAACTCTTCTGTATGTTTGAAAAGTTTCACAAATATTGGCGGGAGAATAGAAGATGATAGAAAACTTGAAGGAGCATCTTTTACGTGAGTGGGGCTTGTTCACTGGCAGGCTTTACTTAGTGTTCTTGGATAGTACTATTCTGTTTGGGACCTTTCAAAGATTAGAATCTGGAATACTTTTCTCAGGGAAAACAGCATCCGTTCTAGTTTCTTGAGTTGTCTTCAAATGGTTTGTTCCATTTTTTTAGAGATACCTTACTTAGTATTTTGCCTGGGGCATAAATGCATTTGGAGTCTCAGAGGGAATGAACTGGACATAGGTCCTAGTGAGTGTTGTGACAGGATTTTCTCATGCTTTTACTTACATGTCTTACTACGTATGCCAAGAACGCAAGGCCCTGCCTGCTTTTTGCATAGGCAGTTTCTCAGAGTTGTGTTTGTGTAAGTCATCTTGAGGGATAAGATGAGACAAAAAACAGGATTGCTTATAGCTTGCTTTAAAATGGTCGGCTCCCCAAGTTTCATATTCCTCACCTTTAAGTCAAATCATTGTGAGCACAGCATCCATCTAGGCTCATATCATGCTACCCCTCAGGAATTTGGGATCCAGGGAACCAGTGCAAACCTGCCTATGCTGTGTCATGATTAATAAAGGCCTTTGTCTCTGACCCAGAAGTTCTGAGTCGGCTGTCAGTATCCATGTAACAGGCTAACAGATTAGTTTGTAACCATGGCAAAATCAAATCTCAGGCTTAGTTGTTAAGTCTTCAGTAGATAGATCTTCAGTAATCCGTTTTCAGTCTGACTTCTTCACTGGGCCTGCATTTTCTAGGTCTGAAGCATCTGGGGTTCTGCTAGGCCAATAACCTGCGTTCTCAGTATTAATGAATGGTATTACCATTCCTCCAGTTATGTAAGTGAGAAAGTTCCTAAGTCCTTTCACTTTTCATATTTGTTCTTTTACCTTCTAAGCATGACATCTTTCTCCACCTTCACTGCTCTTGGTTTCACTTAGGTATCTATCATCTAATTAGATTGCTACAATGCCGCTATGGGACTGAATTGTGTCCCCCTCCCAGAATTCACATGTTGAAGCCCTTAAACCCTACACGTGATTGTATTTGGAGGTAATTAAGGTTAAATGAGATCATAGGGGTGGGGTCCTAATCCGATAGGATTGGTGGCTTTACATGAAAAAGGAGAAAGAGATCCTTTAAATGAAAAAGAAAGAGACCCTTCTCCCCTCCCCCCCTCTTTCTGTCTCTGCACATACTGAGGAAAGGCCATGTGAGGAAATAGCAAGAAGGTAGCTGTCTGCAAGCCAGCAAGAGAGCTCTTACTAGGCAACCTAATCAGCTAGTACCTTGATCTCATCCAGAAATATGAGAAATAAATTTCTGTTGTTTAAGCCACTTAGGCTATGGGACTTTGTTATGGCAGCCTAATCAGACCAAGGCCCTGACCTCCAATATGGTCTGTCATCCATGCTGGTTTCCCTCCCATCATTTCCATCTCGTTGAACTTGTTCTTAACACTGCTACCAGAGGTATCTTTTAAAAATGCAGCTGTGATCAAGTGTGCCTGATTTTAGAACCCTTATGTATTTCCCTATCAAGTAAAATTCAAACTGCTTACCTTCTCAAATCAGATCTTTCATGAGTTGGCCCTATTATATTTTTCTGGTTTTGTCACTTGCCTCCTCTCTTGCCCTAGTCCCCACTCACCCTATGCTTCAGCTATATAAACCTACTTGTGGTTTTCTAATATGCCATGCTGTTTCATATCTCTGGGCTTCTTCTCAGGCAGGGACTATTTGGTGCCAGGGATGTTGCTTCTCCGCCCCCCTCCCATCTGCTTGCAGAGTATTTATTCATCTTTCAGGCTTAGATCAACCTCTGAGAAAGTTTACCCTGATCTGTATAGGCTAGAATGGACATCTCTCCCCTTTGTGTTTGTTATGTGCTTTTAAAATAATCCTATTATAACAGGTATTGTATTTTATTTCCCTTTTGTTTAATATATCTCTCTTTTAGTGTGTTGGGCCTACACTAAGGCTTAATGAATGTGTTGGTTAGGGTTCTCCAGAGAAACAGAGGGAGGAGTTTGTTGCAGTTTGAGTCCAAAAACAGTCTATAGGCAGAATTCCCTCTTGCTTGGCGGAGGTCAGTTTTCTTTCTGTTAAGCCCTTCAACCAAATGGATAAGGCCCACTCACATTACTAAGGGCAATCTGCTTCACTTCAAGTCTGCCAATTTAAATGTAAATCTCATTCAGCACCCTCACAGAAATAGCCAGAATAATGTTTGATCATGTGTCAACATGTTATGTATTTTAACCCAAACTGTTTTACCTTTGGAATGGACATCACAATTATCTACAGCGCAATGGAGACTAAAAAAATAGCCATTGAGGCAGAAGGAAAACTTTGAGACGTGATGTTGTTAAAGCCATGTGAAGAATATATATCAAGGAGAGGTAATGATTTCTGTAGACTGAAGTCACCTGGAGATCAGTGGAGGTGTTTCACGGAGTTCTCCTGACTCATCTCCTTGGCTAGATGTAATTCTTGACATCTCCATTCTGAAGCCAGAACATTATCCTAAAGTTAAAACATATTACCTTCCATTTCTTGGTGTCTTTAGGATAAGGGTCAGACTACAAGTGGAATACAAGGTCTGAGAAGAACTGTGTAGCTTCATTTTCCTCTGTCCTACTCTGAACTCAAGCCATTATGAACTTCAGGAGTTATTCGAAGTTATTTTTCTCACAGCTTTACCATGGCCTCTCTTCTTTGCATGGAACACTTCTTTCTTCCTTTGTCTGTTTAACTGATATTCATCCTTCAGGTAATAACTTAGTCTCACTTCTTTAGTGAGACCTGCTCTGATCCAGGATTAGGTTAGATTATCACAGATGCCGATAGTTACTGCCATAACTCATAACACATTTTGTTTTTTCTTGCACTTAATGTCTTTCTTAGATACTTCTTTCTCTCTAAAATGTGAGCTAGATGAAATCAGAGGCTCTGTTTATTTGCTTTACAGCATTTTTCCGAGCATAGAGCCTGGCACAGGACCAGTACTCAATATTTTTTGACTGAATATTGAATACAATGACAATATGATTTTCTGTTGAGTATTGTTATGGGATTTGAAGCAGTTTTCCTGTTGTGGCTTCACATGTGTTTATGTAAAATGGGAAGATTTGGCATTCCGGTAATAGTTAACTCATTCTTTAAAAGCCTGTTTGGTATAAAAAATCTAACAGGGAAAAATATCTACAAAACCAAAAAAATGTGAGATTGAAAGGTAAGGTATAACATGTTCTTATGTTGATATAGATGAGAAAAAAGAAGACTCCAAAGAACTTGGTCATACTTTATAGATCCCTGCAAGGTAACACTTTCAATGAAGGAAGGGAATTATTTTATTCTTTGAGGATTGTGGGAAAACATCAGTTGCCTGAAGCTTAGGAAAGAAAGGTTTAGGCTGAAGATTCAAAAAAAAAAGTAGTTCTCTGCTTATACACTGAGAGAACTGGTGGACAGTGGAACAGCACTCAGAACAGTGAATTTTGAAGGTACCACAGTCAAGAAATAATTAGCTGTAGCCTTAAGGAAGTACTGCTTTCTTTAGTGATATTCTGAAGAACTGATCATATTTCATTTACTTCATATTTAGAACTTATCCTGTGCTGCATGGCTTTTAATGTTTCCTATAAAGATTTCAGATAGGACTAAATAGAGCAAGAGAAAGGTAAATGACTTGCCTAAGAACAATTTGGTGTGTTATTATTAGATCTCATATTCAGAGTTCTTAAGCGTACTGCTTTCCAGTATCACACACTGGAAACTTTAATCCAATGTATTATTCAGGAGGAATTTCTTAGTATCTTAGACCTGGTATTGTAATAAAATATATAATTTTTATTTTAATATATTTAGGTTTAGTTTTTAAAAATTTTTAGGCCAAGCCATTCTTTATAATGCTATAAATCAGTATTTTAAAAATGGTAAATTATTTTAATGAAGTAAGCTGAGCATTTAAGAAGGTGATATGATGAGCACTGGGTGTTATATGCAACTGATCAATTATTGAACACTACATCTAAAACTAATGATGTACTATATGTTGGCTAATTGAATTTAAATTAAAAAAAATGAGGTCATCCTTTTTCTTTTCCAAAGTAATTTTTAGTAAATTAGTTCTTTAGTTTATTAAAGGATAATTTAAGGATTGTAGTGTTTACAATCCAAGTTAAGATGCTGATTTGTAATAGTTCTCCATGAAAATCTAGTTGATTTGCCATTTTTAAGTTATATAGGTAATATACCACATTTTGTTATTTGGAAATAACTCATTTTTTGGTACAAATTCTTACACAGAACTGCTTTCTGTGGTGTGTATGTTAGGCTGTTGCCAATCTGTGAACAGCACTTACTGATGCCTGAGACATTGTCTGCATGGTCCCTTTCACCTGGTCTGTTTCTCTTCCTGTCATTCAAACTTCACCTTTTGTCTTCTTCAAAATCCCTGTCAGAACCTGTATTTAATATTTTCACATTATTACTTTTATTAGGAAAGGTGGTGGGATTTCCTGGCATAACCTCCTTTTTGGGTTATAGTTTCTTCTAAGTAATTGCCATTTTATATGAGACTTACTTTCTTTGGTCGACAGATTGTTCTCTGAACTAGTTAATAAAAGCCTATAGTCCTTAGATATTAAGTTATCTAATACATCTTGATTATTTAGGGAAGCGCTTTATTAACAAACTTCTGTTGTCTTACTAACTTATTGAATGGTTCACCCTGAATGTTTTGGCTAATGTAGGATATTCTCTAGTAGTCTGTGTGTCTCTTTCCCTCCAGCTGAGTTTATTCCCAAAGTTGTATATTCGAATTATGCTTTTCATTATAATTCTGTAAACCCATGAAAACTGAAAGGAAAGAAAAAGAATTGTTATTTTTATCAAAACAATTTGAATAATTAGGAAAGATTGAATAAGAGCAGGTACTGAAAGAAACTGTGACTGTAATTACTGTAAGAAATTGTGGGGTGTATGTATGTGTATATGTAGAGAA
Source organism: Eumetopias jubatus (assembly GCF_037043125.1). NCBI lineage: Eukaryota > Metazoa > Chordata > Mammalia > Carnivora > Otariidae > Eumetopias > Eumetopias jubatus. The sequence goes on along the minus strand of NW_028274811.1, from coordinate 72,434,244 downwards.
TTATAAAATCCAAAGACACTTTCACTCATTGCAAGTGTTTCTTAAAAGTTTTAAATGTGCTCTATACTTTAAAGAAGGTGAACTAGAAATCATAGATGTAGCATAATGAGTATGACATATGTAAGAATTCTAGGCAGTAGAATAATACTCAATGAAAAGGCCTTGGTTCTATGACAGAATATTAGTAAATGAATTGTTTATATTCCTAAAAGTGTATAGGACTTCTACTCCCAGCCAAAGTAGAATAACAGGGAAAGAATCTTTCCCCTACCTAAATTTTTAAAAGTCAGAGAAAATGTATGAAACAATAGTTCTCAGACATTTCACAAGAATTCACTGCCTGTGGAGAGGCTCCAAGCTACAGCTTGGGGAGAAGAAACCCAGACATAGCTGGAGGTGTCTCTGAGTTGGAAGTTCAGAGTTTGGGGAAGCCAAGTTGGTTAGGGTTTTCTCACATTGTGGGGCAGTATACTAGAAAGGAGTGAGCTACACAGAATCGAAAAGAGAAGATGCTCTGGAGATCTAATGGATTTACCCTGAGTTTTTGCCTGAGTATTGATCAGTGTGTGCATGTGAATAATCTACTAAAATGCATGCTTTAGGGCGCCTGGGTGGCTCAGTTGGTTAAGCGACTGCCTTCGGCTCAGGTCATGATCCTGGAGTCCCGGGATCGAGTCCCACATCGGGCTTCCTGCTCAGCAGGGAGTCTGCTTCTCCCTCTGACCCTCTTCCCTCTCGTGCTTTCTATCTCTCATTCTCTCTCTCTCAAATAAATAAATAAAATCTTTAAAAAAAAAATAAAAAAATAAAAAAATAAAATAAAATGCATGCTTTAATAATCTAAAGATGGGATAAACTACTGGAAAGGAGCAGGCAAAACAATTTCTAAAAGCTTCCTTGGGCCAGGAATAGTTTGTGTATCTACCAGCGAGAGTGAAATGATCTAACACATGGGACATTTGGTATTCCTCAGAAGAACATTGCCTTAGTATGGGAATCAGAGTAACTGCAGACTAAAAGCTATTTGGGAATTGCTCTAATAAAGCTTGAAAACATCCTCACAAGAGCCAAACATTATCGAAGTAACTTAACTGCATCCCACAATCCGAGAATAAAGCCTCAGGATATTTTAAGGAATACAATAAAATCCAGCAGTCAAATAAAATTCAGAGTCTGGCATCCAATCATAATTGCCAGGCATGCACAAAAGTAGGAAGATACAACCTGTAATCAGGAGAAATTTGGGTCACTAGAAATAAATACAAAATGATATGTAAGATAGAATTAGCACATAAGAACATTAAAACATCTATACAATTACAACAGACAAAAGGCCTGAATAAATATTTTTGAATAGAAGATACACACGTGACCAGTAAGTACATGAAAAGATGCTCAACATCCTTAGTCATTAGGGAAATGCAAATCAAAACCATGAGATTTCAGTTCACACTCACTAACATGGTTACAATAAAAGAGAAATGTAATAACAAGTATTGGTGAGGATGTTGGTGAAATCAGATCCCTCATACATTGTAGGTGGGGTTATAAAATGGTGAAGCCACTTTGGAAAGTAGTCTTTCCAACATATTGAGGCAGTTCCTCAATATGTTAAAACATATGACCATAAGAGTTACTATATGACCCAGAAATCCCTATCGTAAGTGTATATCTAAGAGAATTGAAAACATACCTTCACATAAAACTTGTATGCAAATGGTCATAGCAATCTTATTCATAACAGCAAAACAGTGGAAACCACCCAAAGGTCATCAGTTGATGAATGCATAAACAAAATGTGGTATCCATACAGTGAAATAATAGTTGATAGTAAAAGTGATAAAGTACTTGGTACATGCTAGAATAGGAATGAAATTTGGGGACATTATGCAAATGAAAGTAGCCAGTCACACACACAAGAAAAACATGTATTGAATGATTCTAAGGTATGAAATGTCCAGAAGAGGCAAATATAATAGAATCATAAAGTAAATTAATCATTGACAAGGCATTGGGTGCAGTAAGAATAGGGAGTGACTGATAATGGGCAGGTGTTTCTTTTGGGGGATGATGGAAATGTCCTAAATTTAGATAGTGTTGATGTTTTTCACAACTCTGTGAATATATTAAGAACCAGTAAATTGTACAGTTCAAAAGGATGAATTTTATGGTGTGAAATTATAACTCAGAAAAGCTGATAAAAGAATTGACTTTTTAAACAAAAATAATTATAATGCATTGTAGAATTTAAAGCATGTGTACGAATACAATGTATAATAATAGCACAAAGGCTGGGAAGAGAGAAATGAAAGTATTGTTAAGCTTCTATATGTGAAGTGTTATAATATGAAGATAGACTCTGATACTTTAAAGTATATAGTTATTTTTGGACTAACCTCATAAAAAAGAGACTTAGCTAATAAACTAGTAATGAAGATAAAGTGATATAACTAAAAAACTCAGTGTAAAAAAAGCCTGGAAATGAGCAAAAAGGGAACAAGGAAGACCTGAGAGAAACAGCAGGAAGTTAAATTTAAATTCAACAATATCACAATTATTTTAAACATAAATGGTCTAAAAAATCCAATTAAAGGGCAGAGATTGTTATATTGGCTAAAAAAGGCGGGCTTAGTCATGTGCTCACTATAAGAACGTGCTTAAATTTAAAGACACAAAGTATAAAAATAAAAACATGGCAAGAATATACACCATGTTAGCACTAATCAAATGGAAGCTGGAACAATTACATTCATGTCAGACAAATGAGATTCCAGAACAAGTAAATATTACAGGGGTAGACAGAGTCAAGTAATCATGATAAATTGATTAATTCATTAAGAGGGCATAATAATCCTAAGGTTATGTACCTAATAACAGACCTTCAAAATGCACAGAGCAAAAACTGTTAGAATTGAAAGAAGTAGGTAATTCAGTTACAATCAGAAATTTTAGTATCATACTTAATAACTCAGAACAAGTAGATGAAAATCAGTGAGGATATAGAAAATTTAAACAACACTATTACCTAATGTCATCAGATTGGTATTTTTTAGAACTTTCCATCTAACAGCATAAGAATACCCCTAAAACAAAATAGACCACATTTTTGGCCATAATGCAAGTCACAACAAACTTAAAAGGATTGGAGTCATAAAAAGTGTGTTCTCTGACCAAATATATAGTACATTCTCTTAGAGTTATATGGAAAAACCCAATTTTATTGTTTGAAACTTAGTGTAATTCTGAATAACCCATCAGTCAAAGAAGAAATTCCAAAGAGAATTAGAAAATCCATTTAATTTCCTAAAAATGGAAATACAGCATATTAAAACTAGTGGGGGTGCAGCTAAAGCAGTGCTTACAGGAACATTTATAGCATTGACTGTTTATATTAGAAACATAGAAAGGTTTAAGATTGATGACCTAAGCTTCCAACTTAAGAAACTAAAGAAGAGCAAATTAAAACCGAAGTAAATAGAAGAAATAAAGAGGAGAAATGAATTAAATAAAAATAGAAAAGCACTAAAAACACAAATCACTAACCAAAAGTTGGTTCTTTGATATTATCAGAAAATTTGATAAACTCTAGCCAGAAGGTACAAATTGATAATTTTAGGTATAAGAGAGGGAATATCACTACATATTGTACAGATATTAAAAGGATAGTAAGGGAATACTATGAATAACTTTATGCCAATAAATCCAACAATTAGATAAAATGAACAAAGTCCTTGAAAAACACAAACTATAGAATCTCACTAAAGAAGAAATAGATAACCTGAATAGGTTATTTTAATTCTCTATTAAAGAAACAGTTAAAAATCCTTTCTCAAAACTATAGAGATAGATTACATCAGTGGTAAATTACCAAATGTTTATAAAGGTCACACTGGAGAAATTATAGTTATGTTAATGTAGATTTTAACTCTTTAAGATGGTTCTGGTTTCACTATGAGAAAAAGTAATATATTTAAATTTTTTTTATATAAATATAGAAGCAAAAAATAAGCTGTGAAATGTTTGCTTGCTTGTCTTGGTTGTCTTAAAATTTGTCCTTTTCAACATTTGCATGTTGTATTTTAGCCAGATCAAGAGAGTTAATTTGTAGAGTCATTTTTTTATTTATCAGTTTTATCATTCATCAAAGTTATTGAATATATAATGATTAGCTCTTTTAAAAAACATTTTTAGAGGGTCAGATCATAGTGAGGTATTTTTATTTGACGAGATCTCAGGGTCTTGTTATCTAGACTTCTGTTTTTATGCTGAGGAATTTTGAGTAGTAAAATCACAATAAGAAATAATGACAGTAATAGTGTATTATTGATATATTGATCCATTTATTGAAAGCAGGTGGAAATTGTTCTTTTTTTAATGAATCCTTTTTATTTTTGACTATACTTGTAACTACTATGTTGTTTCGTATGTGAATGATTGATTCTGAATAGTATCCTTTATTAGTAGTCTTAAATAATTTGAGGATAGACAAACTTTTTGAATGTGAACAGATGCATTTGCCATTATTCTTTGAAAGAGTCATATTTCTTGGGATTAAGGATTTATAAAGACAAATCTAATTTTGAGAGGCACAGTACTTAATACATGATCCTGACATTTCTTTTCAGAAATCAAATTAGTTTATTCTCAACATGCAAGTTTTCACAACCCTGTTAAAATGAGTTTATTCTCTGAACTTGTACAGAAACCTACATATTGCTCAAATGTTATCAAAAGACCTTTTAAAAAGTGCCAAGAAATGAATTATATATTTAGGTTTATTCTTAATACTAGCAGCAGGAAGAGCACATTGTGAGCTAAATTGGTTAATTGAAGTTGGAATCAGTACTACCTTTATACATAGATCTTATACCAGAAGATAATTAAGAACTGCATTAAGATAATCTTGAGGGCCAATATGCTCCAAATATTTTTGTGTGGAGAAAAGCACACAGATATACTATATAGAACATATAATCATATGAATTGACTTAACACTACTTGAAAGTAAAATTTTTAATTATTATTAGTCACAACTTAAAGGCAGTATACATGAGTAACTTGACATTTTTTCCAGTGACAAAAAATTTCAAAATCTCATTGTTGAACAAATTTAGAGTGTGATGCACCACAGACTTTGCCTAGGCAATGGTTTGGCAGTCAATGAAAGTCTTGTAATTCTTGCTACTCAAAGTGTGCCTAGTGTAAGGAGTATAGGCAGCATCTGGTAGCATACTAGAAATGTCCATTCCCATTCCCAGGCCTCACCCTAGACTACTGAATCAGTCCACATTTTAATATTATATCCAAGTGATTAATACGCACATTAAAATTTGAGAAGCATCAAACAACTTCTGGTGAGTTGTGAGATTTTGTGGGCTATACTACCTGGTCTTTCTGAAAACATTTTTAGAAATTTTAACCTTCTTTATTCCCAGATATTTCTCATACACTTCTACCACTTCTTCAACTCATGTCTCAGACTTCTAAAGTTAGGGAGCTTTATAGCAATTTACAACTTCACTGGTGAATAAAAGGTGGCAGAGAAATGATTTTTCATTTGTAGATTCTGGCCACAGACTAATTTAGCTTATAGAAAACATATGTATTGGATCTTTGGTGTGGTGTTCATGTTGTTTGGTTGTGGTTTTCATGTGGTGGTCATTGTGCATTTCGCTTAAAAATTAAGTCCAAGGGCGCCTGGGTGGCTCAGTCGTTAAGCGTCTGCCTTCTGCACAGGTCATGATCCCAGGGTCCTGGGATCGAGTCCCACATCGGGCTCCCCGCTCAGCGGAAAGCCTGCTTCTCCCTCTCCCACTCCCCCTGCTGTGTTCCTGCTCTCACTATCTCTCTCTGTCAAATAAATAAATAAAATCTTAAAAATAAAAAAAAAAATTAAGTCCAAAACTATTTTTGGAGTAATTCACTTGTTTACTTAATACTTACATCTTAAGTTTTTCTGAATTCTTCTGTCTGGTGTAATAATTGTACTTAAGAAAATATAAATGCTGGTGCTGGGGAGGAGCTGGACCTTTCCTGCACATCTTTGCTGAGTTTGCGAGTTTGGAAGACTTCCCATCTGCTGATTAGAGCCAGTTTTCCTGGGAGAGTGGGCCTGGCTTGTTTGCACTAATGTTAGCTGCCTGCTCAAAAAGTTCTGGGCCCTTGGCCCAAGGCCCCTCTCATAATGCAACTCTGTGTTTGCAGGTGTCATCTGGGCTTAGTGCCCTGCCCCTTTGGGACTTGGGGGCAAGGAAGACTGACACAAATATGCTCATGTTGCTTGCTGTGCCATGAGTAGCAAAGGCCTTTGTTTCAGACCCGAAAATCTTGTGTCTCCTATCAACACCCTTGAAACAGTAACATGCTAACATTTAGTTTGCAAGTACAGTAAAATCTCAGACTCTTCACAGCTCTTGAGAGTTGGTTTTTGTTAAACTCAATCAACCTAAGCTATTGTGTAAATTTCTTGCTGTATTCTGTTATACACATGTTAAAATTTTAATTGCAGCGATTGCCTTTTAAAAACTTTATGCTTTTTAATTAACATATGTCACTGCCATATCATTTAGAAGTAGGCAATGGATTATTTTTTTCTTGGTGAATTGTATGGCTCTTTGCATTATGTTGCAAATAAGGATTTGCATTGGTGCAAATAAGGCACCAAACTAAAATTTATAGGCTGTTTTTGCTCTTTTCTCCTTGATTCTCTTTCTGAAAGGAAAAATAGTTTGGAAGTCATTTATCTTCTTTCTGTTGGGGTCTGCGGTTATCAGATGGTTTGTTAGAGATGCATCCAGTGGCCAGGAAACAGAACAATAACGGTTTCTATAATTGGATCAAATTTGTGATACCAGATTGTGCAGAACTAAGTTAGTGCTATACTTGCACTCTAAACCTTGATTTTAGTTGTAATTTTGAAATAGCTAAATCATTTTTCTGTTGAGGAAAAATTAATAATGAAGTACTTTGTTACTATTGTTGCTCTGGACATTTAAAAACAAGTTTTTATTGTGTAAGCACGTTTATATTTAATTATTTTCCTGTAAGGTAATTTATCCTTTTATTCACTTTTTAAAGTGCATAACTCATCTTTTAACTTATATTAGACTTATTTGAAGTAAATAATAAGAATTTTAAAACTTACAAATTTCTACCTCAAAAAAAGCAGTGTGATGTACTAAATAATATAGTTGAATGCATAACTGCATTTCACTGTTTTCATTAGCTTTTAAATTTGCAATAATTGTAGATTCATAAGCAGTTGTAAGAAATAATGCAGAGAAGTTGAATCTTACACCATTTCCTCTAGTGCTAACATCTTGCAAATGATAGTACAATATTGAAGCCAGGATACTGAAATTGATACAGTCAAGATATAGAACATCTCCATTACCACAAGGATCTCTTATATTGTCGTCTTATAGCCACACCCACCTCCTGCCCATCTCAGTCCCCTCCATTCTTAACCTCTGGTAATCATTAATCATTTTCTAATTCTATAATTTTATTATTCAGTGTTAAATAAGTGGATTTAGAGTTAGTATGTAACCTTTTGAGAGTGTCTGTTTTCATTCATCATAATTCTCTGGAGATTCATCCAGGTTGTTGCATGTATTAATATATATATATTTTTTATTGCTGAGCATTACTCCATGGTATAGATATACTATAGTTTGTTTAACCATTCACCTGTTAATGGACATGGATTTTTTCCCCCATAGTTTGAGACTAATAGAATAAATAGTCTCTGCTATAAACATCTGTATATAGGTGTTTGTATCAGGGTAATTGCTTATTTCCCTAGCATAATGCCCAGGAGTGCAGTTGCTGGCTTGTATGGTAGTTATATGTTTAATTTTCTTAAAAACTGCCAAACTGTTTTCCATAGTGACTGTTATCATTTTATATTCCCACCAGCAATGTATGTGTGATCCATTTTCTATGCATCTTCACCAAGCACTTGATATTGTCACTTATTTTTTACTTTAGCCTTTCACATAGATGTGCGATGATATTTCATTGTGGTTTTAATTTGCATTTCTCTAATGGTTAATTATGTTGAACATCTTTTCATAAGCTTATTTAACATCTGTATATTATTTTCAGTGAAATGTCTCATTGTTTTTTGGTCATTTTCTAATTGGATTGTTTGGTTTGTTTTACTTTTAAGATTTGTGTTCTTTACATATTCTAGATACTGATTCTTTTCAGATAATTTGGTTTGCAAATACAATCCGTGCTCATTTTTTATGGAATTTGTATCTGCAAATTCACCTACTTGCTAAAACTAGTCTGTAACAACAAAAATCAATACTGTGGTGCTTTTATAGTCGTTTACAGACATGCACGAAGTGGTGAAAATTTTGAGTCACCCTAGACACGTGTTTTCAGCTGAGGTCAAACAAGGTGATGCTCTGCCTTCTGTTTTAACTCTCCTATTGTAAACTAGGTACATTTTGCAGAGTATTTAGTGCCATATATATTTTTTTTTGCATTTTCATCTCTTTTATTGGTGATTTTTCTCTTTAAAAAGACTTTCAAGATAGTGTTGAAGTGCTGTCTAGTGTTCTTGAATGCATGGAGACTGTGATGTGCCTTACAGAGTAAATACATATGTTAGATAAGCTTTGTTCAGGCATGACCTACGGTGCTATTGGCTTTGACTTCAGTGCTAATGAATCAATATGTCTTAGATAAGATGGCTTTAAACAGAAATACATATAGAACAGTGTTACGTATTGATTGGTAGATGAAAATGTGACTAGAGTCTTGCAAGAACCTGTATTTCAATATTAACTAATTCAGTGTTCATGGAGAATTCATAAAATACATGTATCGTGAGTAATGAGAATCAGTTGTATATTCTCCCAGGGTATAGATTGTCTTTTCATCCTTTTAAGAGGTCTTTCACAGAGGAAAAGTTTTTCATTCTGATGAAGTCTAGTTAATTAGGTTTTTTTCTTTTCATGGATCATGCTTTTGATGTTAAATCTAAGGACTTTGTGTAATCCTACATCTTGCATATTTTTTCTATGTATTTTCCTAGAAGTTTTATAGTTTTACATTTCATATTTAAATCTATGATCCATTTTTAGTTAAATTTTGTATAAGGTGTGAGGTTTAGGCCAAGGTTCATTTTTTTTGCGTATGGGTATTCAATTACTCCAGTACCTTTTTTTAAAAAAGAAGATCTTTGCTTCATTAAATTGCTTTTACATCTTTCTCAAAATTCACTCGGGCATATCTGTGTGTGTTTACTTATGAGTTTTCCCTTGTGTTTCATTGATATATATGTCTGTCATTCTTACAATACCACATATTTTGGATTGCTGTAGCTTGGGTTAGACTGATTCCTCCCACTTTTTCTTTTTCAAAATTGTTTTATCCTAGTTACTTTACTTTTTCCTACATGTTTTAAAATAATCTTGTCTGTATCTTAAAAGAATCTTGCTTGGATTTTAATAACATTTAGGCATTAACTTGCTTATCATTTCTGGGGAACTGACATTTTTTATGTTGATTTTTACATGAACACAGTATGTCTCTGCATTTCTTTATGTGTTTGATTTCTTTCATCAACATTTTGTAGTTTTCAGCATATAAGTCCTGTACTCATTTTATTAATTGTACACCGAGTATTTCATTTGTCTGAGTGATTGTAAATGGTATTATATTTTTAACTTAAGCATTTGTATTTTTATTGCTCTATATAGAAATAAGATTGATTTCTGTAAGTTTATCTTGTATCCTATGTTCCTTGATGCATTCACTTATTTGTTCCAGGATTTTATTTTTTTCATGGTAGAATCTTTGGGATTTTCTATGTAGACATGTCATCTGCAAATAGGAACAATTTCATTTCTATGTTTCTGATTTGTATGTCTCTTCTTTCCTTTTCTTATCTTATTGCACTGGCTAAAACCTCTATCACAGTGTTGAATCGGAGTGTTAAAAGTGCAAATCATTGTGTTGTTCCTAGTCTTAGGAAGAAAGCATTCAGACTTTCACCATTAAGTAAAATATTAGGTATAGGATTTTTTGTGGATGCTCTTTCTGAAGTTGATTAATATAATTAGATATGTGACTGCATTTCAATTTCAAAAAGGCAGTATTTATTTTTGTTTTGAAGTTCATCTGTTTTTTGGCTTAGTTGTCATGTTACTAACAGCTCGAATTTGTATACAGTTGTTAACATTTAATAATTTAATTCCTCTAACAACATTATTCAGACTTTATGTATGCAGTAAAAATTTATCACTGTTGATACTGAAGGTATCAATGTTGTTTTATGTGTCCAGGCTTTTCCCTCCATATTTCTGCCTATTCCTTAGAAGTCTTTATTTGATCTTTCTCCTATAACTGGGGGTGCCTTATGTTCTCATCTGCCCGCTTTATGAATATATATTTAGGATTATTGATACACTGGACCAAGCTGCTGCTTATTTCTTTGAAAGTATATTAGCTTTCTGATTCCCTATTAATTGGAATTTCACAAATTATTTCATTCTTTAAATAGGATTTCATGATTTTAAAGGAGTTGACATAGATTAAAGAAAAACAAGAATATTTTTGGGGTAGCACAAAGGGTTCTTAATGTGGAATGGTTTGAATATTTTAGATACAGAGGACTTTGTTATTTAATAAAGTTAAAATAAAATGCATTGATCAATATACGAATGCATTGCTCATTAGATTACTAAACAAGCGGTGCCCTCTGAATGTATTCACTCCATTCAGGCATTAGATCTGCCCTTTCTAACCCTTCATAGCACTCCAAGGTTTTGCCACTACGTGTGAGAACCCAAGATAAGCCTCAAACTTGGATTCTCTCTGAAGGTATAATGAGCTACCACCCCAGCCATTTGGCACATCATCCATGTTATTTTAGAAAAAAAAAAAAAAAAAGCCTTTTAGTGGAATGGGATTATTTTACTTTAGCAGTTTTCTATGTTATAAAGTTTAATTGCAAGTTTAAATGAACAGAAGTAAATTTGTGCCCATATGGCATTAAAGTATGTTAACTTTAGGGGAGAGAAATAATATGAATAATGCTTAGAGAGGTTTTTCTGTGCCAGAAACAAAAGCATAACATTCTTAAAATTGTATTTTCACCGAAATGTACCTGTCTAAGAAAAGAATAATATGTTTTATGCTATTTTTCTTTTTTTTTTCTTGGATCAAGGGCAGTTCTAAAAGTAGAATAAGATTTGTCGTCTAGTAATGGTTTTACAAGCAACATAGTAACTGGGCAAATAATCTATTGCAAATTTCCTACATGTCTACTGATGTCATTAAACACAAGCATATTGTATTTCAGAATCATTTAGTCATCTTCACTGTTACTGACAGTTGGTGCATTAGTTCATGTTAAATGGAATATCTCTTTAAACTATTCTTGGCATTTCCTAGATTAAATGAATTATGAATTTGATTATTAAAATTAACCTTTTATGTTCATCTGGTATGTTTTTCTGAGCCAATGTCCTTTTATACTAAATTTTTATCTTTCCACACTCTGGAAAAAAAATCTGTATTCAGGTAGATATTTAATGCAAAGTATATTTTGTATGAAATGTAGTTTGCAGTATTTATAGGGTTTTTTTTACATACAAATATTTTACAAATATATCTTTCATGAGCCAGAAGAGGGATGGATATATTTTAAGTTTGTACATCTTTTTATTTTCTTCCTTTCCTCAAAATTAATTAGGATTTTAGAAATAATAGAAATGAAAACTAGGCTAAATTCTATTACCGATAAAGATAAACTATATTTGACTTCCAAAATATATGCTAATTGATACCCCCACCCCCATCTCAATACTCTCTAGGTTTTAAGAACATTTTGTTAAATTAGTTAAAGGAAAAGATTCTAAAAAATCATGCTTGGCTATTATGTCATAGGCAGATGGGACTTCTCATTACACTCTTTATTTTATTCTTCATGAATTTGTCAGGTTTTTTTCCCCCAATTTTTAAAGAAAAGACTGCACAAATTGTTCCTTGAACCTCTTTTTCCTTTAGGGATGCACTCATGCATCTACACATATCCATATTCATATATTTGAGTGTATGTGTGTGTACAGATAACATACACTATTGAGAATCTCTTTGGGCATTTGTGAACTGTTTGATCAGAACAGAGGGATTCTGATTATTTTGCAGTATGATACAGAATTTACACAGAATTCTGGAACTTAATTTATTCAAACTGAGTATTTGGGGTCAGTATAACAATATTCAAAGCTGTATGGAATACCTTAACAAAAACTAGCATGTCATTGACTGTAAGTTGACTTAAAAATATTTTCCAGTGCAGGGACGCCTTGGTGGCTCAATCTGTTAAGCATCCAACTCTTGATTTTGGTTCAGGTCATGATCTCAGAGTTGTGAGATCGAGCCCCACGTTGATTCTCTTCCCCACAACCCCGCTCATGCTCTCTCTCTCTCTCTCTCTCTCTCTCTCTTAAAAAAAAAAAAAAAAAAATTTCCATGCAGGAAGTTGTGTCTGGCCTATTCTGAAATAGTTTGAGGCAGAGGTTAATTGACTACATGAGATTATCAAATCTTGAATTAGAAAGTGATACATTTCAAGAGCATTTAAACTCCTTTTTCTAGAAGTTAAAGCAGATGTAACTTGAAAAAGGGAAGACCAGCTTGTCAAAATGTTTACAGGTATTAGGATTCGCAAACCTAAGGTTAAATGTGGGTTTTGATTGCTAAGATGTAGAGTATACTATATGAAAAGATTTTGTATATTTTTTAGGTGTGCTTAGGGTTCTGAAATATCTCTTTGAATACAGAATAACTAGTTGAAGCTATACTGGAGTACTTAGAAAACATTTAGTGTTCATCTCTACTGATGTCCCATCTAGCTCCTAGAACAGCTATCTTTGTTCTGTGCTAATGTTAAAATTAACTCAGGGGCACAACTAGTGTGTCAGATAAAATATTTGTTTGCTAAAACCTAGTGTGGCTGAACTAGATATCTTCTGGAGCCTAACAACAAGTTACTGAAACAACTTATGTTTGGTGATGACTGATTTGGTAGAAATATTAAAGAAAAATATAATGTGAGTATTGACAACCTGGAAGTAGAAACAGCTGGCAGACCTACCTGGCACAGAAGAGAGGTGAAAGGTTTAGTTAGGAATTTTGTAGTCTATAAAACAATAAAGAGGATCCTATTTATTTCTTTCAGTATCTGTCTCTTCTTAGAGTTGTTACTAGGAATTTCCTAAGAAACTATTGTGCATGTCACATTTGAGCTTTACTGTCCACAATACGCTCTGCAAAACTGTAAGCTACTTATACTGTAATAGAATTGGGAAGTTCTTATTTTATTAAAATAGCTCTTTAATTCATGATTTTTGAAGAAATACTTCCACTACATTTTTTTTATGTCAGTGCATTTATAGAATTGAGCAAAATATTTTATAGTAGATGGTGTGAATATTTTACTTTGAGTCGACAGTGCAAAAGAACAACAAAAAATGTGTGGGGAATTCTGTTATGAGCTAGCAAGTCTGTGGGTTTAATTTGAATTCACTGAAGAGAGTGGACTTTGTAGATTCACAGTTAATGAGCCATTTCTCTTAAAGTATTCTGTCACTATGGGATTGCATACAGTTAGAATTGACAGTTGGAAACGTGCTGAGATAGGGAAACTAAAAACTGCTGTCTCTCTGGGCAAATGGTACCAGCTGGTAAGGCTCTCCAAAGCAAAAAATTTATATATAATAAAATAGCTTTCAGATATCACTGAAATTACGTATTATATTATTTAAGGTAAGTTTTTTTAGTTCATTTGCTTTAGGCAAGCCAAAATACAAGATATTTTTTCAGTTTAAGAAGTTTTGTATTTTATTGGTGACCAACTTTAGCATGTATTCATTAAATTAATATATAAGCATTTAGAGTTTACTTTTTGAAATTGTGTAGGGATCATTGGAAAGGTGTTTTTGTTTCTTACATGGGTTTTTAGAAGTAGAAACATTTTGTTTTTCTGTTAGGTCTTTTGCAGAATGAAATCTGCTTTTAAAATGTCTTGAATTGTATTCAAAATGAATGGTTATGTTCTCAAACTCTGAGAAAAGATTTACCTCTGAACTTCAATTTAAATTTTGATCATTCCTATTCTTTTGATATTGTCATATATGACTGATAATAATTAACATTTGGGTTTGTAAAAAATTATCTATATTTTACTTAAGTAGGAATCTGATTTTTTTTGGCAGAATGGTCTGTATTGAATTTCAAGAATGCCTGTGTTCTGAGTCCATAGTTTTCCTCCATGGAGAAAACTGTATAGTTAATGTCTATGCAAAAGAAACAGGGAAATGATTAGTGTATATCACAGACTTCATTAAAAGTTCATCCTTTCACGCATAAAAAAAGTTAGCTGAAAGTAATAACTCTAATTAAATATATTGTATTTTTGGTAGTAATCCACTTTACCTCCTCTTTTGGCTATCAGCTGTACCACTTTGTTTTACTTCACTATTGATTGCTCTGGGGTTTACAGTATGCATCCTTAACTTACCACAGTTTATCTTCAAATAAAATTATACCATTTTACATATAATGTGAAAGCCTCATAACATTGTGCTTCCATTTCTTCTATATATGCATTTCCATCTGGAGTCGTTTTCTTTAGCATAAAGATTATTTTATAATATTTCTAGTACCAGTCTGCTGCCAGTTAATTTTCTTGACTTATGTTTGTCCAGAAAGGTCTTAATATTGCCTTCATTATTGAAGAATAGTTTCACTCTATGTAGATTTCCAGGTGATGGGATATTTTTTTTTCTTGGATTATTTTAAAGGTGTTTCCTGATTTTCTTCTGGCTTGTGTTGTTTCTTTTGAGAAATGGTTTTTCTTATCTTTGATCCCTTCAGTATAATATATTGTTTTCTCTAGATGCTTTTGAGATTTTCTCTTTATCACTGGTTCTCAGCAATTTGATTATGAATGTGCTTTGGGGTTCTTTTCTTTCTGGTTATATTCTTTTTTGAGCTTCTTGGATACTTAGGTTTATAGTTTTTATCAAATCCGAAAGATGATGTTCCATTATTTTTTCATATATTTCTTCTTTCCTCTTTCTCACTTCTTGTACTCCAATTACATGTAGGTCAAACTGCTTGTCATTGTCCCACAGGGCACTGAAGCACTGTTCATTTTTTCTGTCTTTTTTCTCATTTTGGATAGCTTTTATTGCTGTATCTTCATATTCTCTCATCTACTCTTCTCCAGTGTTTAATTTCCCGTTAAATTTACCCATTGAATTCCTTATTTCAGATATTGTATTTTTCATTTCTTTGTAGCACCTTTTGGTTCTTTTTTTATCCATTTCTTATTGTGTTTTCCTTTACATCCTTGAACGGTTTTTACAGTAACTTATTTAATGTACTTGCCTCCTAGTTTCATCATTTCTATCATTTCTAGATCGATTTTCATTGATTTTTTCCCCCATTTATGGATCACACTTTCCCTTTTCTGTGAATGTCTATAGTAATTTGTATTGCATGGTGGATATTATAAATGTTGTATCAGTGAGTGTCTGGATACAGTTGTCTCCCTTTAAAGAACATTGCATTTGTTTTGGCAGCCATTAAGTTTGTTGTGGAGCAGCTTGATCAGTTGTAGATTTGTTTCTCAGCTTTGCTAAGGTAGATCTAGGTAGTTACTACTCTAGTGATATTTTAGTTCTCTTCTGAGGTTTTATCCTCCTTGGGTCACCCCAGGCATTCAGTGAAGCCTTTTCACTCTGATTGGCTTTAACTCAGATGTCTTCAAGCCCTTTATAAGCTCTTGAAATCATTCACTTTTAAACTTTCCAGTATTTTTTTTCCCAGTAGTTTTCTTTGGTCTCTTGGAAGTTTCTCCCTCTGCATATACAGCTTAGCCAAAGACGTAAAGAAACTCATATATTGATTTCTAGAGCTCCTTTTCTGCATAACTCACTTCTGTCTGATATTTTGCTTGCAAATTCCAGTTGCCTCATTTTCCCTAAACTTGAATCTCTTTCTCTTGAGCTCATAAAGGCCACTGGGTTCTGCTTGAGTTTTATCATACCTGGGCCACAGCCCAGAAATTGCCTTCAGGCAGAAAGCCAAGGTAATTATGGGGCTCATCTCCTTTGTTTCCTTTCTCTCAGGGATCACAGATTTATACCATCTATTTCCCCACTGTTTGAAAACAATTTAATATATTTCACACACTTGTCTATTTGTTTATACCAAAAAGGCAAATCCAAATACCAGTAAGTCCACTGTAGCTGGAAGGTGAAATCTAACTTTTTTTCTTTTAGTTGGAGAAACAGGAGGATGGGAGGAAACTGGTTTCTTCCTCTCCCTCAATGAGAGTGGTTATGAAAGAGAGTATCTCTTGACTTCAGATAGGCCATCTTTCTTAGAATAGTGTTTCCCAGTAGACTCTACATTATTATGTTCAGTAGAATTGTCTTCTTTTCTAGACTTTCTTGTTAAATTGTTAAAGCCCTCTATGTGGGAAGGTGAAGGGAGATTGGTGAAAATAGTATCGTTTTTATTCTTACTGTCACTGCAGGGAATAGTTACCTTGTTTTGAAAAAAGATAAAGAGGCATAGTGTTAATCCATAATGTAGTTGCTGAGATTATCTCAGTTTTACAAATTACTTGAAGCTTTCAGATGGCATAGCAAAGGCTGCTCTGAGTTTATTAGTGTACCTGTTTTTTTGTGTTTTTTGTTTTGTTTTGTTTTGCTAACTACAATGTAGTCTTATTCTTTTAAGTGCTTTTCATTCAGTAGAGTAAATAATTTATAGCAATTTTATTATTTGCATATGTGATATCCGATGTATAGTTTGTTTCTTTTTCTGGCTTTCTCATACCCATTATTAAACCATATTCTACATGTCAACTGTAATGTGTTTACTTGAGTATGCTGATAAAAATTGGCACAAAGTCATTCAAATATGCCTATTTGCCTTTGTAATTGTTTTTATAAATATCTACTTCAACAGAGTGACAAGGATGAAAGAAAAGATCATGAAAAATTAGTGGGATTCTTTACCCAGATGACACAGTGATTGTATTGTCCTGAGTACTTGAGTTCGGGAACCATGGAATCTTTATTCCTCTTGTTTTTGAAACATAGACAGTTGATATTAAGAGAAGCAGGGAAAATTGGCTCTAATGTTTCATCTCAAATCATCTGAATATGCCTAATATTAAAACTAAAATCATATAAATTTGTATAGCCAGGAAATGGATCTAGAGCTCTCCTTTTTATAGTGTACATCTCAGAAAAGATACGGATCAGGACAGTTTTCCCTTTTGAGCCCAGGACGTTGCTTATTGTGGGAAGTTCTACAGGCTCCAGGTGATAATGCTTAAGCCAGGGATTCTTAACCCAAAGGGATAGGACTGACTGGGTAGGATCTGTGAACCTCATGGGGTAAAAATTACATCTTTCTGGGGACGCCTGGGTAGCTCACTTGGTTCATTGTCTGCCTTCGGCTCAGGTTATGACCCCAGGGTGCTGGGATCCAGTCCTGCATCAGGCTCCTTGCTCACTGAGGATCCTGCTTCTCCCTCTGCCAGCAGCATCCCCTGCTCTCTCTCTCACACACACACACACACACAAATAAATAAATAAACAAAATCTTTAAAAAAAGATTACATCTTTCTTTTACTAACCTCTAAACCAAATGTCTTTTCATTATGCATGTAGGCATAAAATAGTATTAGCCGTCTTTTGACTTTATTGACTTTGTAACATAGGAGATGCAGTATATCGTATAAGTTCAGAAAATAGATTCTAGACTTCAGGGCAGGCAAACTGCCTATATTTGAATCCAGACTATGACTTATGTAGCTTTGTGACCATGGGCAGGTTACATAACCATTTAAATACTGTGGTTTCCTCCTTTACTCGATAGAGTTGTTGTGAAGATTAAAGAGTAAAGATTTATTGAAGGAACTTACATCATTGTGAATGTTATGCATATGTTTGCTATTTTTATTAAAAAAATATTTTATTTCCTTTACATCGGTTAGGCTCTAGACATTCAGCCTGAGACAAATTTACATAGTTGAAAGCTAAAGTCTAATGGCAAAGACAGATTTTGGAAAAGACATCATTAATGATCTAAGTGTTAGGAAGGAGGAATGCAAGATTCTTAGCTGTATCTTGTGGGTAGATTGGGGGGCAGGCAAGGAAGATGTTAAACTGAATAAGCAAAGAATGGAAAGAGGATTCCGAGCAAAGCAACAGTGTTTGCAAAGGCTGTGAGCTGGAAAAGATCCTGATACATCTGAGAATTTAAAAGAAAGTCATCGTGGCTACACAAGACAAAAAATGAAGAAATAGAATGATATAAATGAAACTTGAGAAGTAGGCCGGGGCCAGATCCAGCAGGACATTGTACAATTTAAGGATTGGGGTCTTACCCTAATAGTACTGGGAGTTTATCAGATTTGCATTTTTAAATGAGTAGTAGGCCTGCTAACAGGAGGTAGGAGCTGAAGGAAGTAGGTATTAAATGTAGCAGAAGGAGGCTACAGAAGCAATCCAAGGAAGAGGTAACTACCTTTTGATAGACTATTATGGACTGGAGTGGTGATAGAGTGGTGATAGATATTTCTATCTATCTCCATAGATAATATGGAGAAATTCCACTATTCACTGGAGGGACTTGATGATTGATTTTAAGTAGAGGTTGGAGAAGGACTCAAGACATTTAGGCTTCTGGCTTGAGAAGTTAGGTGGGTGGTGGTGCCATTTGTGGTGTTGATGAACGTACCAGAGGAATGTAACGAAGGAAAATAGGTATCTAAAACATGTATATTTGGATTTACTTTGAATGTAGTCAGTTTGAGGTGCCCGTGAAATCTCTAGGAGACGTCTATAGTTGGATACATTTACAAATCTATTGCTCTGGTAAGCTGTTTAAGAATCTGGTCATTGGAGAAAAGATGGCATAGAATAAGGAGGAGTCTTCTTTTGAAGAGGTAAAAGGAAAATTTGAGAGCATCTGAGCTAAATGAAGGACAGCTAGGGATACAGACTAGAACTCCAGGGAATGCTAATGGAAGGTTAGAGGAATGAATTTTATTTCAAAGATATGCTGGAAAAGCAGTTACTTCAAAAGACTAAAGATTAGAATGTACCCACTGATGGTGAAGTATAAAAGCTTTAAAGAGGAAAAATAGGGATGAGATGGAGACAATTTTATGAAATTTAAGAAGTAGTTCTGACTTAAGAGGACATGCACCTGGGGTAAATGTGCCTTAGTTCTAATTAAACAACTCATTGCTGTTCCATAGTCTCTTTAATGTAAAGATGCAAGAGAACTTTTTTAGTTTAACTAAACTGACATTATTGAATAATATTAAACTTTATTTAGAAATTGTATGGTTTTTTTTCTTCCTCCAACTCTCCCTCTTTTCCAACTCTCCCTCCCTCCATCCTTTCCTAGGAGGGAGCTAGGATGGAATGTAGAGTTTGGATAAATGGGACATTAAGGGGGGAAAAGTGTTGTTTTTTAAATAGTTAGGTGACTTACTGGGTAGATCTTTATTTTAAATAATTCTGAGCCCCAGTATAATAGTTGACCCTTGAATAACACAGGTTTGAACTGTGCAGGTCCACCACAGATTTTTTTTCAGTAAACACAGTACTGTAAATGTATTTTCTCTTCCTTATGATTTTCTTAATAACATTTTTTCTCTAGCTTACTTTATTGTAAGAATATACATATATATTCTTATGTACAAAATATATATAACATGCAACATATGTGTTATTTAACTGACTGTTTACGTTATTTATTGGTAAGGCTTTCAGTCACTAGTAGGCTATAATTAGTTAAGTTTTGAGGGAGTTAAAAGTTATATGCAGAGTTTCAAGTGTGCTGTATTACTTACAGTTCTTGATAAACTGAAAAGCCACATGTTTGCAAGCACTACCAATTGTTTTTCATTCACTCATTTTTCATATATTGCTCATCTACAGTGTGGTTGATGCTAAATAAAGTAGGATATAATTCTTGCTTTTCAGGTGCTCACTTCAGTGGGCAAATGAGAATGTGAGATAATCAAGATGGAACATACTAAATGTCGTAAGAAAGGTAGAGTTCATTGGCAGAATAAGTGGAAACGTCAGGTAGGAGGTAGCATTTGAATTGAGTTTTGGGGCATTAGAGAATAATGGGGGAAGTTAAGAGACTTAGAATTTTAGGTGGGAGATAAACACAGGCTCAGACTTAGCAAACTCTGACTTACTCCATTGAGTCCTTGATTTTGACAACCAATAACGGATGAAAATTATACCCATAGAGTATAGTTATGGTCTTGTCATAACATTTCAAGAAATGAAAATGTTTTAATGAAAGCAAATTGTTGTTAGCCTGTTTGTCATCTGCCACATTTCAATTGAAATACTTGTGAAAATAGATGCAGTGTTAGTAGCACCTGAAGTAGGAATATGAAGAGTTTGGGAAATTTTGAAATAACTTTTTGTTTGGATATAATTTCACACTTACAGAAAAGTTGCATGATTATAAGGAATCATGTATATTATATGATTTTTTCTGAACCATTTGAGAATAAGTTGGAAACATCATACCTTTTTACCACCAGTACATTGCATATTTTCTAAGAACAACATTCTCTCGATAACTACAGTACAATTATCAGAATCAGAAAATTTTATATTGATTTAATATAATACAATCTACAAGCCACATTTAAATTTTGCTACCTGTCACATAATGTACTTAATAGCTAATATTCTTCAAGTCCAAGATCACATCCAGGTTCATACACTGTATTTAATTGTCATTGTCCTTTTATTCTCTTTTAATCTGGAATTATTCTTTAGCCTTTCTTTATATTTTTTGACCCTGACATTTTTTGAGGAGTTCAGGACATTTGTAGAATGACCTTTAATTTGAGTTTGTTCTTTGTATTCTCATGATTACATTCAGGTTATGCATTTTTGACAGAAGTATCCTAGAAATTACTTTTTGTCCTCAATGCATGATATCAAGAGTACGTGATTTTGAATGAATGAATATAGTCAATAATCTTGTAGTAACTTATGTATGGTGACAGATGGTAAGTAGACATCATGGTGCATATTTCATAATATATATAAATGTTGAATCACTGTTGTACACCTGACACTAATATTGTATGTCAACTATATTTAAGTTAAAAAAAAAAGTACATTTTTTTGTTTGCTCCAATATTGGTGATGTCTGTCAGATCATACCATATATTATTATTTTCCTCTTTGTAATTAATAAGTACTTTTTGGGCAGATACTTGGGACTATGTTCTTTTCAGAACCTCACCTATTAATTTTAGCATCCATTGATGTTTTTTTAATTCCATCATGTCTTCTATATATGTTAGTTGGTATTCTACATAAGAAAGAGCTCTTTTTTTTTAACTTTGTTCATTCAGTTGTTTATATCATACGGACTCATAGATTCTTATTTTATTTAGTGAGTTGTATAATATATTGCTATCATCTTTTTAATGCCTAAATTCTCCCAGATTTGACCAGAAGAATTATTGTCAGACAGTTTTTTGTGTTATTTTAACATTTATTCATTGCTGTTTCAGCATTTTCTTATTTCTTGGTACAAAAATTCCCCTTTTTTTCAGATTTGTAGTTGCTGTGCTCCAAGCCCTGAATCAGCCTTTTCTCTTAGGATCCGTGGTTCTTCCTAACAGAAAATGACATATAAAACCCAAGCCTCTGAATCAACCCTCTCTCCAAGGAGCTCCGGTTACTTTTATTGAAAAAGTGTTTACATATGTGTGTGTGTGTATATATATATACTATAATATAGTGTATTTATATATATATATATAAATACACTATATACACATTGGTCACATTGGTGGCATTGTTTTTGCTTCTAGGCCCTCAGTAAACATGTCCATGTCTGTGCATATACATGCATGTATATTCATAGTTTTACTCTCTGTAGATAGGTAAATATGGAAATAAATAAAATATAGATGTGTGTGTGTGTATATGTATATGCATAAGTGCCTATACTATACTCATGTAGATATATACCTATATCCATCTTCTATATAGATGGATATATAGATTTTGAAATACATATTGAAATATATGAGATATATGTACACATACAGACACACAACACAACAAATATGTGTGTATACTCATACCAACAAAAAAATTTTAATTAATCAAAGCTCAGGTGAGGCCCTGAGGCAGAATAATGAGATTTTACAGAAGAGGGAACTATAGGTGACTTCTTTCTACTAAATTCTTTTTTTTAATTATTAATTTTTTATTAACATATAATGTGTTATTTGTTTCAGGGGTACAGGTCTGTGATCTACTAAGCTTTTACTGCATTCCCCAAATCACAGTCTGAAAAACTGAAAGGAGATAACTTTTCTTTGAGGTAGCCAAGACCTTCCTACCCACTTCCTTGGCCAGTAACATGAAACTGATGCTGAATTACACTCCTAGCCCTGTAAAGTGACTCGGTGTTTTGTATCTATGTCTGAAGGTGTAGAGATAGTAATTAAGAAGGAGTTGAGGCTGGAAGGGCTGTAGGAGTGGCATATTCTGGGAACTGTAGTATTTCATTCAGATTTTCTGACAGTAGAAGTACTACAGATACTCAGATTATCCAGTAATTAAGTTCACTCTCATAGTAACATGAGCTAACTTTGGAATCAGCCATGCTGAATTTTAGCTGCAGTAGTTTTGCAGATATACAGAAGATAAAATATTACAAAATGCCCCAAATTAAGCAGTATCTTATTCATTATTAGTCATTGTTTTTCACCTTAAAATCAAAGAACACTGTGTATATTGTATTAAATATTTTAGTTTCAAATGTATGAGACTGAGAAATCCTCAGAAAGAATTGGGAGGATAAATGAATAATCGACTGAGTTACAGGGTTCTCTTTTAGGCTTATTTCTGCTATTTCAATAATGAATATTTAGAAAAAGTTAAAAATCAACAAAACTTTATTGAGTACCTTATTCCACTTGCTTTTGTTTGAACTACAGTTAAGTGCAAACTATACTCTTCTTTCTCAAGGAATGTAATCAAGTAGAGGAAATAAGACTAAATGAGGCATTATTCTGAATTGGTAAAAAGATTCAGGAAATACATTGAGTCCTCAAGAAAATTAATAAAACAAAATCTAGACCTAGACATGATAGTGAATCTGCAGTCCATAAAAGACATAGGGAATGCTGTAAAAGAAACCAGAAAACAAAGCCTGATTACCTACAAGCTCAATTAGGCTGATAGCAGAAGTATTAGCTACAACCATGGAAACCAAAAACACCAGAGAAAATAACTACTGATCTAGAGTTGTATGCCCCAATAAAGCTGTCATGGTTCAGCCCTGAAAGTAAAAGTTACACTGACTGTGTGAATGTTCCTAACATTCCCTTTTGGGGATAACATGTTCTAAGTCAAGTCATTGCTCAGACCTAAAATCTCCTACCAGTTGCACTTTGTTTGAAGACAAAATGAGTAGGACTGGTTTCTTAAAAGCCTTGGAGTTTTTAAATTTTTAAAAAAATTTTGTTGTTTTTATTCTTTTTAGTTTGATGAACACACATCTTCATTGTGGCCTCTTCTCTCCCTTTAATTGTGATTTGTTCTATCAGTCTTCAGGTTGATTTCTGGGGTATTTAAGATGATTTGATAGTTATCTAATGGTATTCATGGGACTATACAAGCCAAGGGTCCTTCTAGTCGGCTGCCATCTTCCTCAAAACACCCCTGCCATGGAGTTTTTTTAAATGCTATTTTTATTAATAAGTGAAGTGGAACTGAGTAACACAAAATAGATACAAATTTAGTATAGATTGTGTTAAAAGGAAAAGTCTGTCTCTAAACTTCCGATATGGTAAAACCTGTTAATATCAAACATTGTTTACATTTGTGATATATTTATAAGTCAGACTTTGTTTTAAAGATTTTATTTATTCATTTGAGAGAGAGAGAATGAATATAAGGAGGGGGAGAGCACAGGGAGAGGGAAGAGCAGACTCCCCATCGAGCTGGGAGCCCAACATCGGGCTCGATCCCAGGACCTGCAGATCATGACCTGAGCCAAAGGTTTCATTAAGAGAAATCCAGGAAAATTATCAGTTTAAGGCAGATGCTTAACCATCTGAGCCACCCAGGTGCCCCTATAAGTCAGACTTCTATATTGACTCCTCTTGGTTTATTTGTGAAATCAGAGCTTCCTCAGCAAATGAATAATGTTAAAAGGAGATGCTTAGGTAGAACTAAGCTATTTTCAACTGTTCTATGAATATCTGTTTAGTAAAAATACCATGTACATAATCATTTTGAGCAGAGAACTGAAGTAAACTGTTGCTTCACTGTACAGTTACAAATTATTTAGTTTCATTCTGTCATTTAGAACTAGATTTCTACCAAGTTGATTAGCCTAAGTTGTTAAAACATTTTAAAATTCATCTTTTACTAATTCAGGTAGGTAATTTATTTAGTCTAACTTCTGAGATTTTTCTTTGATTGCAGGAGGCAAAGAATTTCATAGATATAGTTAAATCTTTCAGAATTTTTCTTTCAGTTCAGTTTATTTACCTTTACCAAATCAGGATACTCTTAGCATTTGGTGTTTCTCTTTAGGGGTAGATATAACTAACAATTTATGAGTTTTGTTGTTTTTTGTTTTAGACTAAAGTTTTTACTCTCCTGATGGGCCCAATAGAGAAGTTTGTATCTTACATTGTTAATAAAGTTGCAAAATAAAAATTGTTATTGCTCTGAGTCTATCAGGCCAAATTTAGTTTGTTGCTAATGAGAGGATTTCCTTCAGAGTAAGAAAGAATGGAAGCCTTACAACTTAGTAGTAAAGTGAACTTTATATTTTCATTTAATTTAAATATTTATATTAATTGTCTTTTATCTATCCAGTCATATCTCTTGTCATATATGTCTTGTCATCTCATTTCATTTCTCAAATCCAGTTCCAAAAGGGTCTGATGTACTTTCTGGGAGCCTTCTTAGTATCACCCTCTTCCCACCAATCACCTTAAATTTTAATCTGCCAGAATAATTTCAGTGCTTTTGTAGTGGTAAAGGGTATCAGTGTTTGCTTCTTATTTAATTAAGGAACGGAAATAATGCTGAAATGTATGAGATACATGATAAGCACACAACAATTGCTCAGTAAATATCTAAATAAATTTATTGCAGAGTGAACATACCTCTTCTGCTGGAAGTACTCCACTGAGAACTGATTTTTTATCAGACTTCATTTTCCTTCTTTCTATAGTTTCTTTGATCATCCCTTCATTAAAATTTTCTTTAATTCCTAGATTGAGAAACCCTGAGCTAGAAAAGAGTTTAGTTAGACTCTAATTCCTTAGAGGGCATTATTCTATTAGTAGCCAAGGGCTCTATTTCTTGAATATATAATCTCAAAATTACTTTCCTTTCTCTTCCAATGTGATTTCATTAAAAGAAATCCCGGAAAATTATCATTAGTAATTATTTTCTTTCCAGTGTTTCAAATAACAGTATACTGTTTCACAGGTAGTGTAAGTACTTTATAATAGAGTATTATCAGTTTCTACCTCCCATAACCTCTAACCTTACTGTCATTCATTTTACTTTTCTATAAGCTATAACCACAAAATACATTGTCGTTATTTGAACAAACCGTTATCTACTAGATCCAGTAAGAATAAGAAAAAAAAATACAGTTTACCTTTATTTGTTCTTTCTCTCATACTATTCCTTTCTTCATGTACATCCAAATTTCTGACCTATATAATTTCCTTCTCTCTGAATAATTCCTTTAACAGTTTTGCAAGGCAGATCTCCTTGCAAAAAAATTCTCTCAACTTTTTTTTTTGTCTGAGACTGTCTTTATTTCTCTTCCACTTTTGAAGGATGATTTTACTGGATACAGATTTTTAGATCAGTGAGTTTTTTTCTTTCAATACTGAATATTTCAGTCCACTGTCTTCTTGCTTGCATTGTTTCTTTTTTAAATTTTTTAATTTAAAAAAAAATTTTTAATTTAAATTCAATTAATTAACATATAGTATATTATTTGTTTCAGGGGTACAGGTCTCTGATTCATCAGTCTCATGTAATACCCAGTGCTCATTACAACACATACCCTCCCCAATGTCCATCACCCAGTTACCCCATCCTTCCACCCTTCCACCCTTCCAGCGACCCTCAGTTTGTTTCCTATGATTAAGAGTCTCTTATGGTTTGTCTCCCTCTCTGGTTTCATCTTGTTTCATGCTTGCATTGTTTCTAAGAGAAGTGTGATGTAATTCTTATTTTCCTCTGTAACTAAATTCCCACAATTCCCTCCCCTCACTTCTCCAATCCCCCGTGTCCCTCATCTGGCTTCTTTCCAGATTTTCTCTTTGTATTTGGTTTTATGCAGTTTTAATATGATAAAGCTAGGTATTGTTTTTGGTATTTATCCTGCTTGGAGTTCTCTGTACTACTTAGATTTGTGGTTTTGTGTCTGTCATTAACTTTGGGAAATTCTCAGCCATTATTACTTGACATAGTTCCTCTGTTCCTTTCTCTTTCTTCTCCTTCTGGTATTCACATTTTATATATGTTAAACCTGTTATAATTGTCCCACAATTCTCAGATATTCTATTCCATTTTTTCATTCTTTTTTTCTCTTTACATTTCTATTTTAGAAATGTCTATTGACATATCTTGAAACTCTATTTTTTTTTCCCTTGGCCATGTCCCTCCTACTGATGGGTGCATCAAAGGCATTCTTCATTTTTTTAAAAAAAAAGATTTTATTTATTTATTTATTTGAGAGAGAGCACGAGAGAGAGCAGAGAGCACAAGTGGGGGTGGAGGGGCAGAGGGAGAAAGAAAAGCAGACTCCTTGCTCAGCAGGGAGCCCAATGCTGGCTTGATCCCAGGACTCTGAGATCATGACCTGAATCAAAGGGAGACGCTAAACCCAACTGAGCCACCCAAGTGCCCCCATTCTTTATTTTTGTTATGTGTTGTTATGTGTTTTTGATTTAGCATTTCCTTTTGATTCTTTCTTAGAGTTTCTATCTGTCTGCTTACATACTTATTTATACTTGTATACTGTCCACTTTTCCCAATAAATTCTTTAACATGTTAATCATAGTTGTTTTAAATTCCAAGTCTTATAATTCTGAATTCTCTGCCATATCTGAATCTGTTTCTGATTAGAGTGATTCTGATTCTTATTAGAGTGAAGATTTCACTTTAGAGCATGCTTAGTCTCTTAAGCTTTGTATGAACTTCCCTAGAAACAATGTTTCCAGTGAATATTTGAACACAAATGACATTTGGACAGAGATTTTTTTCTCATCTCCTTTTGAAATTATCTTTTGTTGATTTTTCTAAATGTAGAGTACAAAAAGACTGTTTCTTTTTGCCTTTTAGTATGCTTGGTAATTTTTTGTTGAAAGCTAGACATAATGTATTGGGGGAAAGGAACTTCAGTAGATGGGTGGTTAGTTTCAGGTCTTACGTTTATCTGGCCAGGAGTTAGGCTGTGTTTACTATTTGTTATAGCTCTGGGGTCCAAGGCTAAAATTTTCTGTTTAGTTCTGTTTCCCTTATTGTCTTCGAGTTTTCCTAGAGACCTTAAATAGGGTGTGAGTCCTACAGTTCTTCTGTAATTCCCTGTTAATTTATAGGAACCCTAATGATGTAGTGGTAATGTGGGAATATAGGAGGAAATGTTCTATGCTCCTGTCATTAGGTCTCATTCCTTTAGTGAGCCCGAATTGGCCACTTCCCTTCCTTCATGTCAGTTAAGCGCTGGTAAAATAGTTTCTTTTATGGGCAAGCCTTATTAAGGAGAACAGAAAGGTTTAGAATATTTCAAAATGGTTATTTTTCCCCTTCCACTGCTGCAAGCAGGAAAGGATTTTTCTCATGTCTTCACAGTGAGAACCTCGTGGGACTCATGGAAATAAAATTGGGAAACGTTTGGGAGATCTGTCTTTAAGGCTGCACCTCCTATTAATTTTTAATCATTAAGCTAGTCCATCCTGAGCCTGAGCAATTAATCACTTACATTTTAAGGTGTTCCTTCCACAGTATTGGCTTCAACCTATGACTTCTGCACCTGGGGTTTTGCTTCCTGTAAGCCCTGATTCTCTGCATCTGCCTGTCTGTTTTTCCAGTTTTCAGGACAGTAGTTTGCTCTTTGACCTCATTTCTCTGATAGATGTAAGGAGAGTTGTTGATTTTTAGTTTGTTCAGCTTTTTTTTCCTTTTGTGCAGATGGTAGTGACTGCTTCCAAGTTCTTTATACGTTGGACAAGAAACCAGAAGTTTCTGTTTCTTATTAGAGTGAAGATTTCACTTTAGAGCATGCTTAGTCTCTTAAGCCTTGTATGAACTTCCCTAGAAACAATGTTTCCAGTGAATATTTGAACACAAATGACATTTGGACAGAGATTTTTTTCTCGTCTCCTTTTGAAATTATCTTTTGTTGATTTTTCTAAATGCAGAGTACAATCCCATGTAAGCAGGAGGGCAATGGATCCTTGATGCTCTCTTTCTAAACCTTGATCCAGCAATTAGAAAAGATTTTTTCTAAAATCTCTTTTTAAAGATTTAAAGATTTAAAAAAAAGAAAAACCCAAACACTTCTCCCTCAAAACGTATAGACAGGATGAATAGTGAGGAGAATTTGTGTACTATTTTCAACTCCCTTCAGTGTACCAGATACTATTCTGTGTGGCTACAAGGAAGAGTAAAGGTAGGATACCCAAATTATAATGTCCTAAGGCTATAGGTAACAGAAAGGTGCATGATACGAAGCTCGTATATTACAGGATGCTATTCAATCACATCCAGAGGAGCACAGAGGTGGGACACTTCATTTTAATCTTGGAAGGGTTGAGATGAGGCATGAAAAGTTGCCGGAAACAGTTGACATGTGACGGGGGCTAAGGGAGAACATTCAAGGCAGACAGAATTGCCTAAGACATAGAGGGTTTAATCTATGGTTGCTTTTCTTCTACAGTCAGGAATTAGAGAGCAAGGCAAATTGGGCAAGTTACACAGTGTCTCTCCAACTCTACTGATGTATGGTTTTATTATTTGGTTTGATATTTTGTGAAGACACTTGTCCTATAACGTATTTTGAAACCAAGTGTAAGCAGTTTTTGAATCGTTTTCTATTATCATGTAGTATGAAAGTTGAGAATTAACTGTAATATTTTATCTCATATTGACTTAAGGTATGAACTGCCAAAATAGTTTAATTTTTTAATTCTCAAATTATGTCTCTGAAGTATTTTGCGTAGTGGTAGAATTAACTTGGGTTTGAATTAAGTTTGATTGGTTTTATTATTGCTTTAAACATAAGGATATTTTATGATTTCATAGGTAATAGGAAATTTTCAGAAATGATAAGCCACTCATTTTAGCTAATCTCAGGTCATTTTTCTTGAAGTGGCAGGCCATTATATAAATTCATACATAATTTTGTCTGATTCTACATATTTTTAGTTTATTTTTTTAAGGTTTACAGCACCACTACCTCTGGTGAAAGTATAATGAGTATAATTTTGACTACTACATAAAGATGTGGGAATACTATTTGATTAATTATTATTGGATTATTGCCTTGTTCTAGTGTAGTGTTGTAGTGTTTGAAATTATCATTACTAGCCAAGGTAAAGCTCTTCTAGCATGCATCCAATATACTCCTTCTAAAATGAATGAATACATATACATAGAAGAAAGAATTTTGGGCTCTTTAAAGAAAGCAGGATAGGTAATGTCTTTTAGATTACAGAATACAGCACCAAAGCAATTGACATCTTAATTTTCTAAAAAAATAATCTTCTGATTTTATTTTATAAAATTTGACTTTTAATTATGTTGCTGCTAAAATTATTCTCTGAGATATTGTGCATAGATGATTAAAGACATTTTTGGAGAGAGCAACACTTCTTAAAATGACCATTAAAATTTATTAAATCATTGCTTTCACTTGGTATCTCTTTCCTTACTCTTTTTACTTTCCTTCACAGAAATAAGGCATTAGCTTTCCAGTTTTGCTGTAACAAATTACTGTAATTTCAGTGGCTTAAAGCCACACAGATATATTATCTCACAGGTCAGAAGTCCAGTATGATTGTCACCAGACTGAAATCAAGGTTTTCACAGACTGTGTTCTTTCTTGGAGACTCCAGGAGAGAATCCATTTACTGCTTATTTGTTTGTTGGCAGAATTCAGGTCCTTGTAAATACAGGACTGAGGACTTGTTTTCTAACTGACTGTTAAAGGGTTATCCCACGTTTTAGAGGCTCATGGTCTCCTTCCTCCATCTTCAAAACCAGCAATGACCATTCAAGGTCATTTCACTTTGCATCCCTTTGTTCTTCTGTGATCTTCCAGTTTTAAAAAATTAGAGGATTAGATTGGGCTAATTTGGGTAATCGGGATAATCTCCCCATCTCTGGTCCTTAACCTTAATCATATCTGCGTAATTCCTTTTACCATGTAACATAACATATGACTAGGTTCCAGGAGTCAGAATGTGGACATATTTGGGGAACTATGTTTCTGCCTGCTACAAACAGTAATACTAACTGGTGCCTAACTTTGCTGGATTAATTTTTCTTTTTTGTATAGAATACCTCCAACCTTTTCCTCCTGGATTCAGTAAATACAAAACAGGTGTTAGGATTCAGTCAGGATAGTACTGTATCAGGTACAATTCCTATATGGAAATCATAGGAGAAAACAGATTCTAGAAACACTGAAAAAAGAAAATACGGTTTCAGAGTACTGCTTTGAAAAAAACAGGAAGTCCTTATATATTTTTGCAAGTTTATATTAACTAGCCCTAATTTTTAGTATTAAGGTTCATAGTTAGTCACGTAGCAGCAGGAAGTAAGCCAGAATCTCCTGATTTAGTATTAAAACATTTCAGTTATAAAATGAATAAGTACTAGGGATATAATGAACAACATGATGACTACATTTAACGCTGCTGTAGGATACATAGAAAAGTTTCGCAAAGAATAAATCCTGAGAGTTTCCAACACAAAAAGAAATTTCTTTCCTTTTTTTACTTCTTTCTTTTTTTTCTATCTACGTAAGAAGATGGATGTTAGCTGAACCTGTTGTAATCATCTAACAATATATGTAAATGAAACCATCATGCTGTAATGCCTGAAAATTATACAGTGATGTATGTATGTCGATTATTTCTCAATAAAATTGGTGGGGGTGGACACTCAAAGATAGAGAGATACTCATTCAGAGCAATAACATAATTTATGTGAATTTTGATAATGGATAATATTACATCTTAATGTGTTATTTTTTTTCCTATCTAGATTATCACAAAGTATGTGTATGAGCTCTTGGAAAAGGACTGTAATTTGAAAAAAATCTCGATTCCAGTAAGTCCAGTTTAAAAATTATTAAACTTCCAAATCAAATAGTTTTCAATTCAGAAGAAACTATTTATATTTGTTTAACTGGGATAAGTTTAAACATTAAGGTCCTAATATGTTGATACTGATAATGATAATATTAAATGCCTGCCAGTATACCTCATTTCATTGTGCACAATAATTCTTTAAAATTAAAACTCTTCAATGTAGAGAAAAAAGAATAGTGATAACCAGTCTTTTTTGAAAGTGATGATGCCTTTAAAAGGACTACCCCCTCTGCCTTTTCTCATTTAATTGGTATAATTTACTTTTATGTATTTTTTTGAAGTAAACCAGTGTACTTGATATTACACTAGACATTCACTCTAATTTCCTGATTTTTATAATTATATATTTTATTTCCATGTTATTTGCTGTACACATTTCCAAATTCATTCCTCATGCTTCCTGTTTTATAACATGGCTCCTTCCCTTTCTTGCAGAACATTCTTTTCAAATTTTGTACATTCTCCCATCTCAGAGTGAAAAAGTTTGAGATTTGTTCTCAGTCTCAAATTCACAAAAAAAATTTTTAATGTAAAACATGATATCAAAAAATGAAGAAATAGTAATCTTATCTATGAAACAATGGTGCTGTTGGATTAGATGATCCTTACTGTTCCTAATATAACTCTTTGAGTGTGATATATAAAAATCTGGAAGGCTTAATGAAAGTAATTAATTTAAGGCACAAAACTTTGCCTATAAATACTTTGTTTACATGAAATTTTGCATGAGATTTTTAAATTCCTTGGGTAATGTTATTCTACCAAGAATTGGAGGGTTTGAGGATTTTTTAATAATATTTATCCTCACAAATTAATTCCAAAGTTCAATATTTAAAAGGAAAATCTATTTTATGTTTAATTTTATATAAATACGCTCAAATCCGAGGTCACATTGTTCATCATTTATTCAACAAATATTTGTTTAAGAGTCTTTTAGGTTGCCAGGCACTATTCCAAGTGCTTGTAATGTACAAGTGAATAAAATATTATTCTGTGCAATAGCTAGGCTAACCCTCATTTATTTGGAAACTTTTCTTCCTTTTGTTCAGTCTTCCTTTCTTGCTAATTTTATTTCTTTCAAAGTTTTTGAAGAACAATATTTAAGGAGACAGCTTGATTTATTGTTACAACACAATTAAGACTGAGCCATTTAACTCTTTAATACTTGTATATGGAACTTTTAAACTCCCTTTAATCCCTTAGATTTCCAGCAGAGATCAGAAGATAATTGGCCATATAGATTATGTTATATGATTAAGTTTCACTAATTTTCTTTATAGAAAGCTTGAGAGTAGGGTTAGGAGGACTTTGTTTTGTAGATCTGGTTACTTTCCTCTCATTTAAATTTAGACTATAAAGCTAATAAGCATAGAGAAAGCTTTACATTATATGAGACCTGTAGTAAGTGTCATGTCCATTTTTGGTTGGTAAACATTTCCTGATTATATAAACTGAAAAGAAACTGAAATTTGTTTTGTTTGTTTTAGGAAATTAATGTCTCTCCTTAAATTATCATCATATATTTTATATCATTGTGAAATTTTTCTTCTATAACTATTCATTTTCTCCTGAGTTCTCTTAAATCCCAAAGCTAGCAGTGAAGGTGGTTTTTTGTTTTGTTTTTGTATCACAGTTTTGTATCACAGTTGTTCTTTTTATTATAGGAATACCACCGAAAGTTTTTTTTTTTCTTGATGATGAACTAAGTTTTAGTTTTATAGTTGAACTATTTCAACTTCAAGAAAGACTCCTTTCCTTTCCTTTCCTTTCCTTTTTCCTTTTTCCTTTTTCCTTTTTCCTTTTTCCTTTTTCCTTTCCTTCCACAGCACTCTGTGGAAACCTATGATTTGATGGTAAAGATCATGATCATGTCCCATGTTTATCCATACCTTACATATATTCTCATGGACAAATTATTCTCAATTATAGTATCTTACATTTGTGTAGAACTTCAGATTACATAAATTAACATAATAACCTGATTATAAATTTTCATTCATTTTATTCAGCCATGTTTAAATGATCACAATTAGTGGGGTTCATGAGTATCCTAAAGTGAATTGTTAGCTGCTAAAAATTGTTT
This sequence comes from Eumetopias jubatus, assembly GCF_037043125.1. Taxonomy (NCBI): domain Eukaryota; kingdom Metazoa; phylum Chordata; class Mammalia; order Carnivora; family Otariidae; genus Eumetopias; species Eumetopias jubatus. Next base: position 72,400,684 of record NW_028274811.1, on the reverse strand, counting down.
GTTCTCATTGATCATTTGTTCTTTGAAGTTGATTGGTTAATAAAGTTAGGTGGTGCACTCCAATGACTTTTATATGCATTCCTTAATGAAAGCTCAGTTTAGTGAATTAGTGCTGTTTGAAGACAATGGCCTTGGAACAGCCATTTTCAAACTCAGTTAAGCTAATGCCGAAAATTATGTTTTATTCATATAGATATTTTAGTATTTAAACTTAGTACTAACTTTTTACAGAGTAAGTTATAGATACCAACTTCAGAGTTCTGTGTTAAATTGAGGTGAATATAAGCCAATGACCATCCTAAATACTGCTCTTACTCCTTAATCATTAATACCACTACATTTTTCATTTTCATTGGCTTTTTCCTTAAATATTCTGATGTTCTCATGTTTTTAAAGTCAATTCTTCTGCATGTTCAAGTAAAACTTTTATTCATTTATTCATGGCTACCTTAATTTGCAGCCCTTAAATATTTTTGAACAGCATTTTAATATAAAAAACACATTTTTATCTTCTGAAAATAAGCACTCTTCCAGTTTTAAAGTGATTACTGTGGAATTTAAAGTGCCAACATTCCATTGCTTAAAAAATTGACTCAGTTCCTTGGTAACAGGGGACTTAGTCAAATAGAGAAAAGAAATAGTGAACAGCACCTACTGGAAAGTCTATAGCTACAGGGTTTCTTATTAAGATAAACAGATGTCCATTTCCATGGCCATTCCTGGATCCCTTAAGGCCTCAATGATTTTAAGAGGTACTTTTATTTGTGCACATTTAGACGTACTCTTTGGTAAATGAATGACTGGAAACCACTGTGGCCTCTTGTTTATTATGCATTGACAGCTTTGCTTTTTAATTTTTTCTTTTGTTCTTATCACTTTTCTTTTTTAAAAAGCCATTGTAACTGAGTGATTCCTCTATTTTCATATAACATTCATAGGTAAAAGGGAATTTTTCTTCTCAGATTTGGTTTTCCCCATCTCTCTTCTGTTTCCCTTCCTCTGACTTCAGTCATACCTGCTGTCATCATCATAATTTGCTTACTCTGGACATCACGTGCAAGAGAAGCTAATGTGTCTGTTTTATACTTCATACTTCAATTACTGCATACTTAATTACTACTAATATACACTTATGCCATTTTAATTTTTAGCATTGTGTAGCTCTTTTAAAATTCTTTACAGTCATATATTAGTTTAATCTTCAATATATGCTTTCTGAACCAGGCAAGTATTGTAACAAGTTAAGAGGACACATTATTTAGTTAAATGCCTTTTATTTAAAGGAGGCCACTGGTGATGCTAGATAACATTCCTTATTCTAAAAGTTTATTCATTCCTTTGTTTACTGAGTGCCTACAATGTGCCAGCCTCTCTTGTAGACATTGGGAATGTAGCTGGATCCAAACAGAAAAGTCTATGCCCTCCTGCACTTGCATTCTGGTGGTGGGAGGAGATGGTTAATAAACAGTTACATAAACAAATATATAAAGTAAAACATACATTAGATTGTGGTATATGCTCGGAAGGGACGAGGGAATTCTTGGGGAGAGTTTAAATAGGGTAGTCAGGAAAGGCTTCCTTGAGGAGAGGGTGTATTTTGAAGCCCTGTGGCTATGCTCTTCTTGCTGAAATAATTGCCCTTTTTGCCATTTAAACAAATGGCCACTGATCTATTTGTTTTAGAATTAAAGAAATTTTATTTTTTTTTCTCTTCCCAGGAATAGTGACTGGGAACATTTAGGTCCAGGACATTTTTTTGGGGGGGGGGATCTAGAGTTTTTGTCTATTTTTTAGTTTCATAATTTTATGAATATATACTGTTGAAGAAGTGAAGAACTATTTCATTACACAGTATGTGGACTGAACTTCTCTATGTGAGTCTGTGTATTACCGGCCATCAAGACTTTAGCCTCTGGCTCTGACATGGCTGCACCCAAGCTTCCATTCCCAGTTACTGGCCACTGCTGATGTGGAATACCATTCAGTACCAGCCATCAGTCATGTATAAAGGTTGGGAAGTTATCTTTTTGTAAGTCTTTTGAGTTTTTCAAATCTAAAACATACATCATCTGGTTTAAACCTAAACATTAAGTACAAAGAAAATGTATAAAATATTCATTCCATAAATAAGTACTACATAAAATGTATAAAAATACTCATCCTATAAATAACTTTATGTTATAGGAATACATAAATAATATTCCCTCATAAAATAATTGTGATACGAGCCTATGTTCAAATTATGAATGAAATTTCAAAGACCATTTACATAGAACAGTAGGTGATTGAGTTTTTAAATAGTTCCCTCTCCCATCTTTTAAAAGCTTAGTAGTATTCCTGGCTAATATATGATTTTCCAGCAGGTATATGCTCCAGTTGGGTTTTTCTGTTTTCTATTACAGATGCAATATACTTCTGTTACAGAATTATAGAGTCTAGCTCTGTGATCTTAGGCAAGTTATTTAAACTCCCTAGGCCTCAATTTCTTCATCTATAAATGAAGATAATAATAATAATACCACTTTAATGAGATTGTGTTTGAGATAATGTTTTTAAAACATTTAGCATAGTATCTATACCATAGGAAGCACTCAAAAAAATCAGTTCTTATTTATATTATAATATTAAAAGTGCATCAATAATATAGGGAGATGTAGTTCCAGTATTCGTTTGTCCTATTACTATCATGTCTTTTATGCTAATCCATCTCATATGTAGTTGTTAATGTCTAATGAATATTGTAATTTTTTTAAAGCTTTTTTACTTCTATAATTCTGTAATAGCCATTCTGTAGTTTATGGTAACCATTAGTTGTTTTCTCATTTATGTCTATGCCTGACCAGAAAACATTTATTTATTATTTAATTTTTTTTTAATTACAGGTAGATGCCACTGAGAGTGAACCAAAGAGTTTTATCTTTATGAGTGAGGATGCTTTGACAAATCCACAGAAACTGATGGTTTTAATTCATGGTAGTGGTGTTGTCAGGGCAGGTCAGTGGGCTAGAAGGCTTATTATAAATGAAGATCTGGACAGTGGCACACAGATACCTTTTATTAAGAGAGCTATGGATGTAAGTGCAATTTCTTTTATATTTTTTTGGCATTTTATAGCTCTGTTTTATTATGTGTTATAAATTATTTTATCCTGTCTCTTCAAAAGTACGTTCTAAACATAATTTTACCTTTAAATTGTTTTTTTATTTGTAATGAAAGATTATTCTGCATTATTTTGCAGTTAGAATGAAAAACAAAATGGTATTTTATTTAGATAATGTCTTCAAGATGAATATTTTTGATTCTAAATTTATTATTTGAAATTTCACTTAAATTATCAAATACTTATCAATATTATCTAAAATACTTATAAAAACATCAAGAGTGCTTTTGTAAATCTTTGCCTACCTAATTTAGTTAAATTGGAAACTAAAGGAAATCTACTTGAAATTAATTTCTTATTCTTTAAAAGAAGAGTTTAAAAGAAAGAGTTGGAATAACTCAGTGTTTGTCATTTCTTTAAAAACTCTGGAACTCAGAAATAAAATGCTTTAAGCATTAGACAAAGGCCTGTAAAATGGTAAATTGAAATATTTACTGAATTACTTTATTCTTACTTGAATTCTACCTTTCTAGAAACTGATATTTTAAAATTGTATTCAAGGTTTTCTTTCCTATAATAGTGAAATTGTTTTTTTTGTTTTGTTTTGTTTTGTTTTGTTTTTATTTGTTTTTTGTTTTTTGACCTAGCATTGTTAACATCTTAATGTTTGGCTACTTTTTTTTTTTTTACTGTCTCATTCTTTTTTTTTTAATTTTATTTTATTATGTTATGTTAATTATACTGTGTCATTCTTATGTTCTGCAGTGAACAGCCAAATTTTGCAAAGTACAGGTTTCTTTCAAATATGAATAGAGATTTTCTTCAGAAAAAAGTGTCTTGTAAAAAAAGATTTCATATAAGAACTTAAAATTATTTAGGAATATATGTGTATGTATGCTTTATAAGAGCTACATTATTACATTTTTGTAATTACAATGGGAGAAGAATTGCTTGATACACTGATGATTTCAAAGGTCAAAGATAAGTTCCCTGCTCTTTTACCTCTGAAATGATAAAATTAAGGCCCAATCCAGCTCTTAGAGTATATTTTTGTTAATAGTTTTTGAGGCCCTTAAAATGCTTCAAGTAGAATTTCTTAGGTTAATTGTGTATTTTTTTTTCAGTGTTCGTGAATGTGAAAAGAACACAAGACATTACTTTTGATTGGTTGCAAATGTCAGCAGTGCAGTTTTAGTAGAATTTAAGTAAAATTTAGTAGAATTTAAGTAAATATTTAGGTTGAGGTAACTCACATAAATATTGTCTTACTTAAACATTTATATTTCCGGCTATAAATACTGAAATGAACTTTCTCTCTGACACATTAGTTTGTGGTTATAAGAGATCCTATCAGTGATTAAGAACATTATATGTGAAATGTGATCACAGTACAGTGTATATTTGAAAATATAACTTAGTAAAGAAAATCATGTGTTTGTACATATGAGGGCTTGGTGAAATGCTGTATTTAATTATATTGTTCCTGCTACTAGATCAATTAAGCCTTTCCTATTTTAGAATATTTTATTGTTATGTAAGATTTTTCAAGATGAAAGAGTATGATAAGTCATGCTAAACATCTATGAACAAACTATCTGTTGATATCCCAAACAAGAGGGAGGAAGTTTGTCAGTAAATTTAGACTAGTCAGGCATTTTGTTCTTGTAAGTAGAAGTGTAGTGTTTAGAAGCTAACAGCATTTCATTGCCTTGACTGTTTTCTGCTTTTCTCAATAATAGCAACTCATGATTCCTTAAAAAAAAATCAGCTGATTTCTTAGTACTTTAGTATTTAGTGTATTTAGTATTTATGTGTTGTATACCTAAAATTTTAATTGATACACTTTTTCCTCTTTATAAAAAACTGGATATGAACTTTATTGTGGTAAATTTCTACATGGTGAATATTTAAAAATGGATATCTCTTTTTAATCTAGATAAAGTGATTTGTTACTTTGGCTTTACCTTTTCATGGTGTTTCCGTGGTGGTTCTTCAAGGGCTACCATGTGTGTTTATGTGTGGTGGGAAAGGGGTGGTGTTCTAGGAAGCGGGCAGAGGAAGACTGATTGGGAGGAGAAAAGCTGTCTCATCCTTACCTTTTAATCAGATTTGCTCTATTTTTATTTTGTGGACTTGGTTCTAAAATTGTATTCAAAGAAATGTTTCCAAAGTTTACAAAAGAATGGGAGCACTACTCGATTTTTTGCGATCTGTCAGTTTTTCATATCACAACTGAATTCTGATATTTCTCAGGATAGACCATATGATCTCTACTCAGTGTTGTTAATAGTATATCTGCTATGGCAGCTGTCCCTCGAGCTCACCCACTCTCACTAATAAACTTTTCCTGCTTGCACAGCTCAAAAAAATTTTTTCTGCTATATCTCTTGCAGATTTTTAGGATAAGATTAAAGATCCTAATATTAAATTCATCGCATTATAAGGTTAAAATTTTTTCCCGTCAGTAAAACCCTGCCTCTGAGCAGACTGTTCTGTAAAAAGTAGGTTTAAATCTATGGAGCTACTTCGGTTGAAGCTGGGGTGAGGATTGGAGCAATTTCTACAATGACCCCTGAGATTTCTTCCCCAAACCCTAGGGCTCCATAGCTAACAGTCTGAAAATTAAAGATATTCCAGTCCTTGCATTTTAGATACTTTAGACCTTTATTATAAAAAGTTTATTAAAGATTTGATGTTGAAGAAATAGTACATATCAGATACATCCCTACAGTGCTTCTGAGGTTGCCATAGCTCATATTTTTAGTGTTTAACAGTCTTCATTGCATAATACATTACTTGGAGTAAGAAACAGTATATGATATAGCCAAGTACTGATTATTCAGTGTTTGTGCAGTTTGAGAGTTACTCATACGTGTTTCTTCCTTGATCTTTTCTCATGTGTATCTTTTTAAGCATTTCAGTTGGTCTCTGTAAAATGGGCAAGGAAAGAAAAGTCATTACACTACTTAAAGTCATTTAATTACTAATTACAAGGGTAGAACAAGGGTGCAGAATTTAAGGAGTCTGTCACTCTCAGGGTTGTGTAGTATCTGTAGGACCCTGAGAGTGAGTACCTCCTTAAATTTTGGATGCTAGGCACCTCTCTGATATCTCCCTGTCCAGGCTTTGACTGATTGAGATGTATTGTCAAAAAGTTTTATGGAGAGTAATTTGAGAGCCACATTTTTCCATGCATCAGAATCACTTGGAGAGCTTGTTGAAACACAAATTGCCTTGTCCCAAGGGGGGATTTTGATGCAGAAGGGTCTGGTTGGAGCCTGAGAATTTACATTTCTAAGACTCTTCCAGGTGATGTTTATGCTCCTAATCTGGGTACCACACTAGAACCTCTGGTGTAGGTAACACTCTTTGGATTGGTTGAGAGTTTATTTATACTTCTCGGGCTCTAGGTATAATGGATAAGGTAGAACTTGATGGCAATTATATTTAGTATGACAGAAAGAAGTTCTAGGAAACGTTTTATAATAAAATCAGTAGAGCAATAAAGGTTGTTACGAAGAATACTTTCAAAACACTATATAAATGATTCATACTCAACATGACAAAATTTATTGATTTTAATAATTTTGTAAGACGTCTGATTACTTCACTAAGCCCACATTTTTACTAATTTCTCATAGCTGGATTATTTAGAAAAATCTGATGTTTCCATAATTACTTACCTTGAGTATAACTTTCATATTGTTATATCTAAGTTTAAAAATTATGCTATTTTTATCAATGTAATTGATATAGTTTGGGTTCTAAAACATGGTGGACTGAGCTAATTAATATGCATTTCTCCCTTCCACAAACAGACACATAAGAATAATGGATAAAACATAGTGACAACAAAAATATTAAGTATCTAGTTATGTCCAAAAGATAAAAAAGGAATCTTTAAATGCCTGACTACAAGAGAAAACTTAAAACCACAATGGCAAGTCCCTGTAGTGTATAGCAACCCAAAGGGGATAGCTGATGAGATATAAGCCCTAGGTCTACATTACAGCTTTGAGGTTGAGAGGCAGGTGCTAATACCAAGACCCTTGGGTATAGCTAAGGCCTAGAAGTTTCTGCCCTTTAAGTTTTCAGGGGTAGAAAAATCAGTTCATGGCCCAAAGGTGAAAAGAGGTTTATTTGACAGAGAGGCCAGGTGGGGTAAATAAACATCCTCCCTTGGAAAGTAGAAGCCACAGATCACACCCCAAAGTTGGATTTGGATTTGTAGCCTGAATTTAGGCAACCTACATAAGTGTGGGAATCTCAAACAAGCTATATGAATATAGAAATTGATTCGGAATTGATGAAACTTTTGGGGTACTAGGTGGAAGCAAACATGTAACTTCCAGTAGCAACACTTTCCAACCCAGGGTAAATCCCTAATGAAGATGAATTTCTAGTCAGAAACTAAAAATTTATGAGGAAATGATTCATCACAAAAGTCAAGTGAGGCAACCAACTATCAGACACAGTTGAAGAGAGAACTGGTAAATTAAAACCTAGAGTTGAGGAGTATAGCAGACAGAATATAGCAGAGAATCTGAGAAAAAAATTTGATAGATAAAAAGTCATGAAGAATAGAATAAAATCTAATATTCTTCTTGTAGATGTTTCAGAAAAACAATAGAAAAGAAGGGGAGAAGAAGCAATATATTAATTTCTGACAGTAAAGACATCAATCATTGTTGAAGCATGGCATAGCTTAAGCAAGACAAATGGAAAGAAATCTACACTTAAAATGTATTAAGATAAAACTGCAGAACATCAGAGGATACATGCAAGTAATCTAAAAGTCAAGTAAAATCAAAAGGCATATACCAAAATAGTGATTATCCTTTGCTAATCCTTCCTCACTTATTCTGTTGCCTAGATATAATCATTCAATACTTTGTGGTGTTACTTGTATGTTCTCCATCCATATTTTTAAATTATAATACTGTCTTTTGATTTATCAGTCACTTTCTGTTATGGTAGACAAGAATCTCTTTCCCATCATCACAGTTTTTGGATTAAATCAGCAATCAAGCTTTACAATATTACTACTACTTTAATATTGTTTATGGCTGATCCAGGTAGGTACAGTGATTACTTTTCATTTTTGCTGAAGTTTGTTGCATGGAATTGATATTTTTTTTCTATTTTCTTTGCAATAGTTGTTCATTTAGATTTTGATTTATCTCTCAGTAGTATTTTTACAGGGTCAAACTTGTCAGAGCATCTCATAGTTTCCTGTTCTTCTTCTGGAGAACTCTCTTTTGGAACCCTGTGGACTTTTGTTCCAGTCTTGACTGGTCACTTTCTAAGCCTGCCTATGTACCTGTCTGTCATCCTGGGACTTCCCTTAGATTGTCTCTTTATGTTTGAACTCCTGTTTCCTGGATCTAATGACCCCACCTTTTTGGATATATGCCTTCCTTTTGTTGGAGCCATCATAAAGTGATTGCAAGATAAGTTTTTGAAACCTTGTCTTTTTGAAAAAAAAATGCCTTTATTTAACTTGCTCCCTTTATTTTGATAATTCAACTAGGCATAGAATTCCAAGTTGAAAATCATTTTCATTCTGAAACTTGAAGGCTTTGTTTCATTGTCCTTTAGCTTCCAGTGCTTTAACTGAAAAGTCTGGTACCATTCTGATCTTGAATCCTTTTGTTCCCTCTGTGGAAGCTTCTTTTCCTTTTGCCTGGTGTCAGGAAATTAGTCATACTGCTTTTAAGGAATTTCCTGTGCCTTGGTGTTTTTATCTTTGTTTTGGATTTTTCATTGTGTTCAGCACTTGGTGATTCCTTTCTGTCTGTACTGTAAACTCATGATTCTCAATTCTTAGAAAACTTTTTGTGTTGTTTCTTGATCATTTTAATCTTCTCTTTTTCTAGAATTACTGTATCTTGGTTTTGGAGTTGTGGATTGAGCCTGTAAATGTTTTGTCTAACTGCCTATGCTTTCTTATTTTCCATCTATTTTTGCTCTAGTTTTGTTCTGGTAGGTTACCTACTTTATCTTTTAACCCTTCTACAGAATTTTTAGTTCTTCTACCATACTTTGGAATGGAATTGTCTTTTGAATCATTTTGCAGACTCTTGCACAGTGCACCTGATTGGAGCTCTGTGTCTCTCTCGTCCCCTGCTGTGGTCTTTTGTCCTCCCAGCCCTTCTCCAAGTATGTTTCTCAAAAGGAAACATCTTTGATCTCTTACAGGGCTATCTGCATAATGTGAGGTTATGACCTGGTTTTGGGGTTTTGGGTTTCTTTTTTTAAGGAATGGGATAATTGCACCTTATGTGAACTTAAAAGTAATGCCTCCGTTTTTTTAGTCTCAAGGCTTTCCAAGACAACTGGCATCCCAGTTTCTGAGTTTTTCTGAAATTCTGTGGATGAGTTGGCTTTCTTCTACTCATTATTTCCCTCTGGGCACTTAAGTTTTTTTTCCTTTGTAGTACCAATCCAGTTCTATCAGCGTACAGTCTTCCAAAAATTTAGTGATGTCTGTGTCCTCTTTTCTCTGCACTCTCATTTGTTTTGTACCTATGGGTTAGTATCACCCTTCTTTACTCAGTAATTTGAGTAATAAATTTTTTAAACTAAAATTTTAGTGTGAATTGTGGAAGGAGTGGAGATAATCAAAAGAATTCAGTATAGCATTTTATTTTTTTTATTTTTTTTTAAGATTTTTTATTTATTTGAGAGAGAGAGAGAATGAGAGATAGAGAGCACGAGAGGGAAGAGGGTCAGAGGGAGAAGCAGACTCCCTGCTGAGCAGGGAGCCCCGATGTGGGACTCGATCGTGGGACTCCAGGATCATGACCTGAGCCGAAGGTAGTCGCTTAACCAACTGAGCCACCCAGGCGCCCTCAGTATAGCATTTTAATTACATGTTTTTTATCTGGTTGTTCCAGTGATAGGTAGTCACTTTGCAACTCATACCTTTTTAAAAGAAATTACATTAAAGCAATTTTCTGTAAAACAAAATCTGTTTGTAAATATTAGAAGATGACATCCTTATGTAGCAGTATTCATCACACTAGAATATTTTAGGATTTTCTTTTAAAAATCATTGATTATGAGGCAACTAAATTAAAGAATACATAAACTGTTGCTTGACTGATATAAATTACAGACTTCAAAAGTTGACTTAGATATTTCTAGTTTTTATTTTATTTTTTTTAAAGATTTTATTTATTTATTTGAGAAAGAGAGAATGAGAGACAGAGAGCATGAGAGGGAAGAGGGTCAGAGGGAGAAGCAGACTCCCCGCTGAGCAGGGAGCCCGATGCGGGACTTGATCCCAGGACTCCAGGATCATAACCTGAGCTGAAGGCAGTCGCTTAACCGACTGAGCCACCCAGGCACCCTAGATATTTCTAGTTTTTAAATTGTTTGCTTCCCTTTTAGTAGCTATACTTAACTTTTCTATTCTTATGATTCCTCTTTCCTTAATGCATTTGGGATTCCCGCCCCCCCCCCCCCGGCTTTTTTGACAGGCAAATTTTGTAAAGCTGATTGATTACAGTATTAGGATTTTTTTCCACCGATGTGCATGGAGCCGTTATAGATGGTTATCTAAAATGGGGTGTGGTCTCTTGTTGTTTTTTCTCAGTAATTCAAGTAATAAAATTTTGATAACACCTTCTTGACTCCTGCCTTCAATTCCTAGTCTTCCAACTAAGTGTTTCAGGGTATTACTATTTCAGGATAAGTACTTAAAAAGTTGGTGACATGGAAATTTTAAGAGGATTCTAGTGGGTATTGCTTGTTAGTAGATAGTAGTAAGAAGGACCATATTAGTTTAGGGTATATTTTTATTTTTATTTTTTTAAGATTTTATTTGCTTATTTGACAGAGAGAGACACAGCGAGAGAGGGAACACAAGCAGGGGGAGTAGGAGAGGGAGAAGCAGGCTTCCCGCAGAGCAGGGAGCCCGATGTGAGGCTCCATCCCAGGACCCTGGGATCATGACCTGAGCTGAAGGCAGACGCTTAACCGACTGAGCCACCCAGGCGCCCCTATAGTTTTATTTTTAACTGGAGCAATGCCATCTGGCAACTTTTGGGATATTACTTAGTATTTATATAGTACAAGCAAATATAGTCTAGCAGATATATGCTTAATGTCTCAGAGACCCCCAAAACATTTTTAAGTATATCTTTGTTGAAATGACTTATAGGCTTCGATGCTTTTTTTGATAGTAATTCAAAGATTTGTGGGTTTAAGAAATGCTCATTAAAATAAGGTATCATTTTTCCACATATAAGATTGGCAAATAAATTGGTAATAAGTTTTATGAAAATACCCAGTTTGGATATTATTGGGAATGTAATTTGAAGCAATCTTTTTAGTGGCAGTTTAGTTGTATCACCCCAAATGAAATGTGCTTATTAACCTTTGACCCTAAATTCCATTTGTGGTAATTTACACTAGAGCAGTTTGTAATAACACAGAAACTTCTAATACCTAACTATCCATCAGTAGGGGACTATTTGATTAAATAATGGTATATTCATATCATTAAAAATTATGTAGCTATTAAGAAGAATGAGTTGTGTGTGTGTGTGTGTGTGTGTGTGTGTGTTCATTCATATAGGATGTCTGAATTATCAGATGAAAACACAAGAATGAGATCATTTGTCCAAAAGTAGTTACACATGTATGCACATACACCTCCATACATATGTGGGTATACATGGATGTTCCTGGAAATTTGTGCAAGAAACCATGAACTTTTTTCTTTTACTTTTATTTCTTCAGTTTTTCTATTTAATTCTCTCTCTCTTTTTTTGTTACTTTGAGCAGGTGTTACTTTAATAACTAAAAAGATAATAATTTAGTTAAAAATTGTGAAAAATAATATTCATGAAATATACTATATTGTAGTTATTCATTTAACTGTTTCTAAAAGAGCTTAAATTTCATATTATAAAATGCATGATTTTTTCCCCTTAAAGACTGGCTAAATTTAGACCACTAAAATTTACATTTCAAACTTAAAAAAATAACTGCTAATTCTTTTTTTCTATTTGAAATATGGACTACTAAATTATAGGTTGAAATGAGCACTAATTCCAAATTTTAAAAGTAAACTTTGAGAGAAACTATGTATTAAACAAAGAAAATATAAGCTGTTACATTATAGACTTCATAAAAGATTGTTCAAGTCAAGATTTCCAGAAAAGGTTAAAAAAGCTTAACACATAACTCAACTGACAAGGTATACAAGGGGCACACTAGCCCCCATGCCAGCAAAAGAAAACAATGGACTGACAGCTCTAGTGTTTGGAGAAAGGTTGTTAACGACAGCGTATTCCTTTATGATTTCAACTCCTGACAGAAGACAGGTCTGCTTGTTGCATCATGGCAGATATATCATTACCTTCTGCCCTGTCATGACTGAATTGGGGAAAAAACCACATCCAGTTTTGAAAATCCAATTACCTTCTGGAATTTTGGTCACTGTTTCTGAGATAGATATGAATAAGCTATGCTGTGAGAGTGCTTTGCATCAGTTCTCTAGTACTGAACTAATTAATTAAGCATATACTGAAGTTCTTTCTGTAGTCAAAGTAGAGAGTGAAGTATAACAGCATAGAGCATCTTGATATTCTCACATCATCCCAAGAAAAATATTACAAGGCCTCTTATCCTTAATATCTGTTTTCTACCTATATTTATACCTGACATCAAGTGACTTAAAGTAGACCTTTTCACTAAGTGCAAGAGAAAAAATACTGGATCTCAAAACAATTCAGTACCACTTTTACATGAAAAAATATTGCCCAAAATTATAATTTGGTTATGACTTGATCTTTCTGTTTCTCAATTACATGAACATTTGAATTCTGTTGTGTGTTTTTTTGTTGTTGTTGTTTTGTTTTGTTTTGTTTTTCGCTCCCTTGGCTACCTAAGAAGTGACTCTGGAAACAGAAAGAGAGGGCGTGGGTTTTGAGATTATGTCAAAAGCATTGGGGTTTCTATGTGATCAGAATTTTAGTGGAGGTTGAGGTGAGTTTAAATGCATAGAAGGCAAACATAAAAAACTTGTTTAATTTCTGTCATGTTCTTTTTTTGAGTCACTCTGATGTCTTTTGCAAGTCTGCTTTACTCTTGAGCTTTGTGTTACTATATCCACAATCTGTGTTTTCCCCTCTTTTTATTCTGTTATAACTGCTGATCCCTTTTCTGTGGTTCTTCCTTTAATATCAGCTGAAGCAGTTTGAATTGCTGAATCAAAGCTGTTTGGGGAGTCAGAGAGTGTGTAAGATTGTGCAGGGTGAGATTCTCTGGGTAGAAGGTAACACCTCCTGCAGTTATAATCAATGCTCTGGACACTTTCAAAGATAGGAGAAGCCATGACTTGCTCCGGGGTTAAACTTTTAAAAGAAATTCCCTAGAGAAAAATGTCATCAATAAAATGAAATAATTAGTTGACAATTCTTGAGTAGCCTAGGTTTAACAAGAAAAGATTAAAGGTAAATCAGCTTTGCATTTTTCACTGTACTTTTGGTTTCTTTCAGGTTTCGGCTTTATATTTTTATTTATCTTGAACATGATTTTAAAAACTTAATTACTTCCATATATCAGTTGAGCCCCTGAGTTACTTTAATTTGAGGAGAAGAACTAAAATGAAAAGAATATCAGCCTTTAGTAATAGGAAATAGTCTAAACTTTCACTTGAAATAATCGAGATAGTAAATTATAGAAGTTAGGTTGTTTATGAAAGTGTAGTTTATACTGTTAAAGTCACCAAGCTTTAGATTAAATGAATTATATTTACATAATCAGTAAAATATGATTTTTAAAGGAAATCATGGTAATCAAGTGAATTTAAGGATAAATAATTATTAGTTTCCAGGGGAGTTGTTCAGTAGCATTTCATCCTTCTGATACTCTTTGGTGATGATTTTATTTAGCTGTTTACATGATGTAAGTAAAAGGCGTATTTTAAAATGTTAATTCCTGGATAAGTTGTCTATTTCTATGTATGATAGAATATAGAATCTTGTTTTCCTGGACATAAAACAAATCACCACTTAAAATTTATAGGGAGGTGTTATAAGAATTAGATGGAATACTTCGGCATACTTTGTATATTTAGAATCATGTACTTTTATATTTTAAAATAAATAAGCTCTTATCAGTTTACTCCAAATATGAATAACTGATTAGTTATCCTACTGTCAAGTATGCATTCAGATATCAACAATCTTAGAATTTTAGAATCTATGTTATTGCTTTGTGTTTATAATCATTATTGTAAAGGAGATGGTACCTTGTTTATGAAACGTATATACAAGCATGAATATGCCTGTTGAAGTTTGAAGGCTGTGGAAGAAGGCTTCCAGTAGTATTAATTTTAAAAGACACAAGTAGTAGGGTGTTAATAAAAAGTAATAAAAAACATAAGTTGGAGCACCTGGGTGGCTCAGTCGGTTAAGTGTCTGTCTTCGGTTCAGGTCATGATCCCGGAGTCCCAGGATGGAGCCCCACATGGGGCTCCCTGCTCAGCAGGGAGTCTGCTTCTCCCTCTGCCCCTCACCCTGCTCATGCTCACTCTCTCTCTCAAATAAATAAAATCTTTTTAGAAAACACACAAGTAGTATTATGTTAACAAAAAGCACAGAAGTAGTATTATGTTAGGTATACATTCTACAGTTTAAAAAAATCGACAAAGTTTTAGGGTCATTCACATTTAATTTTATAATATCATTAGATTTAGGCCAATTTAGGTTAGGAATGCCATCTAGAAATGGCACAGCAGAGGAAACTGTTATTATTTGTTACCTGGAGCTTAAATTATAATGAACATATGTGCTATAAATTCTGAATGATAATAAGTTATTTCACAATGTAATATTTTATAAGTCAAAACTACATTCTTGACATCATAAGAAAATTAGTATTTGTAAGAAGCTTTCCTTTGGTCTTTTATTTCTGTAGTAACATGGTGAAAATATAAGCATGTCTTTGAAAGAAACTTAAGAAAATTAGGGAAAGTACTGTCATGTAAGCAGTTCAACTTTGCTTTTCCTTTTGATAATGAAAACCATTGCTTTTATTATAATTTTTACAGTTTTAGCATATTTAATAGTGTGAGGCTTTTAAAACAATTTTATTATTAAGTTGTGATCCTTATGCCTATTTGAAACAATTCTATTAAATTGTCTTTATGATTACATATAGAGATTGGAAACTTCCTTAAAAATGAAGGAGGTGGATTGTGTAAGACTGTTGAATCACATACCTGTACCTCTGAAACAAATAATACATTATATGTTAAAAAAAAAAAAGAAGATAGCAGGAGGGAAAGAATGAAGGGGGCGAAGAGGGGGAAATCAGAGGGGAAGACGAACCATGAGAAACTCTGAACTCTGAGGGTTTTAGAGGGGAGGGGGGTGGGGGGATGGGTTAGCCTGGTGATGGATATTAAAGAGGGCATGTTCTGCATGGAGCACTGGGTGTTATGCACAAACAATGAATCATGGAACACTACATCAAAAACTAATGATGTAATGTATGGTGATTAACATAACATAATAATTAAAAAAAAAAATGAAGGAAGATGGAGTGCCTGGGTGGTTCAGTTGGTTAAGCATCTGCCTTTAGCTCAGGTCATGATCTCAGGTTCCTGGAATTGAGCACATCGGGCTCTCTGCTCAGCAGGGAGTCTGCTTCTCCTTCTGCCCCTACCCCCTGCTCATGTGCTCTCTCTCCAATAAATAAATAAAATCTTTAAAAAATAAAAATGAAGGATGCTGGGGCACCTGGGTGGCTCAGTAGGTTGAGCTGCCAACTCTTAATTTTGGTTCAGGTGATCTCAGTGTCCTAGGCTCTGTGCTCAGTGGGGAGTCTGCTTGAGGATTCTCTCTCCCTCCGCCCCGCCCTCGCACTCTCTCTCTAAAAGAAATGGAGGAATCCTTAAAAAAAAAAAAAAAAAAAAAGGACACTATTTGAGATAGGAGATATATGTGTAAGCATTGATGTTTTCCTTTTCTGGTGCAGCTTGAACACAGGATGTTAAACAATAACTCACTTTAATAAGGATCCATTTATTTCTTTATTATTAAAAATAGATATGTTTTGAAAATATCCATGATTATACCATATACACAACACACATGCCTACATACCTACAAGTATCTGTGTATGTTAAAATTCAATATTGCTAACCCAGTAGTATCTTTTTTAAAATAAACTATTATTTGAAAGACTTGTCAATTCTGTTGGGAAATGAGTACTTGCTTACTTACTTAATTTATACCATGAGCTGTGTATTTGAATAAAATTATCTTCTCTAATGAGAATTGGTCTTGAAAATATTTAAGAGAACATTTATCCAGACAAACACATGCCAATAATATTTTTAAACTTTTTAAGGAAAGTTTAATATACTTCTCAGTTTGTGTTTTCTGACAGTAAGAAAATATCTTTCCTTTGAGCTCTTCATGCACATTTACTTAGTATTGTAATGATTTGAAAACATACTGCCCTTTTGAACAGTTTGTATTGTTTGTGGTCAAAAACTTAAAGAAGTTAAACACTTATGCAGTTAAAACCTCTGGGTAATTGTCTTTTTTCCCAGAAATTAACAAATTATAACATCAAAGCCTGTATGCAAAGGTATGTAGTAGGTCATTTGCTGCTGCAGGCATTTTATCTTCCTCCAGGATGCAATTGTTTTGTTTTTTCTCACTTTCTGCCTGTGGCACTGTATGGTAGAATTCAGATCTCCTCTTCCCCTCCAAGGAAACTCAGGGGTGAGGATAACTTATATACAAAGTTAATAAATGGTGTTGCTTTTTCATTGTTGCCCATCCAAGGCCATTTGCAGTGTTCACTTCAGAGAAAAAAATTGGGTTGTGTAGAAAGCATTTACAACAATAAATTAACAAGTTTAAAGCCATGAGTCCATTGTAGAAGATACGTATTTTTAGGTAGTCAGTACTATGTAAACAATTAAAAATATTGACCTAGTCCTAAGACTTCTCCTTTTATTTTTTGGTTCAATAAAATGATAAAATTTAATCTTGAAAATGAAAAACAAGTGTAGTGTTTATATTTTATGATAACTAAGTTAAATGGATTAGTTCATTTAGCTAGAGGAGTTTAACTATTAGAGCTTGTCTATTAGAAGTTTTATTTTTACACTTCAGGTGCATGATTTTATTTAAGCATGTTGTGGCATATTAACATATTAAGCATGTTGTGGCATAGTAGAGAAACAGTTTTATAGGAGAGAGAAAAATTGGCATGAATGGTGTTGACGTCTTGTAATGTGTGCTTCAGGATGCTCTAATCTGTATAAATACCATAGATAGTGGGATTTAAGATTGCTTTCTCCAAGAAATTATATATATAATAAATAGTATTATGTATAGTCTTAATTCTTTTTTTTTTCTTTTTAATCCCTGGAGAACTTTTTTGTTAGCTCAAATATTGTTACTTATATAGTCTTTTTTCCTTACATTTAGATATACTTGAATTGTTTTAAGACAAATGATTTTAATATTAGGCATTGTCTTAAAGAAGCATTTAGAAGAAAGCCACAACATTATCTCATCTTGAGCTTCTGCAGTTCAGTTTGTTAATGTACAGAGGTGAGATAGTTAAAACTCCTAAATACTGTAGCTTTGGGAAATATCCTATTACGTTCTTTAGGATATATTGCACCATGCTGTAACTGTAACAACTTGCCTAATAATAGCAGTCCCATTTTCTAAAATTTTATGGGTGTGCTTGTTACTAAACTGCAAGCTCATTAAGGGCAGGACATACATTTCTGCCATTGTCTGGCAGTATGGTTTAGTAGATAAGAACATAGGCTTTGGTGTTAAATATTCCTAGTTACCAGTTTTAGCTTTGTAACTATTGTGTTTGATTTGGTCAAGTGTTGAATTGTTCAATCTTGGTTTACTAATCCATAAAGTAACCATAATAGTAATATCAAACTCATGGAATTATCCTGAAGATTAAATGAAAAAAAATGTATGAAAAGCATTTACCACTATACATGAAGCTGATTTTTTTTTTTTTTCTTTCATGGATGGAGGGAATAAAGGAATTCCATTAGCAAAAGAGAAAAATGTGATGGCTTACTGTCAGGCACCATTCCTTATGTTAAATCTATTAAAAGACAATAGTATGTGATATCAGCTCTCTTAAATAGGAACATGATGTGTATAAGCTCATGTATAACTGCCACATGATGAGTGCTTAATAAATGT
The DNA here is from genome assembly GCF_037043125.1 of Eumetopias jubatus. NCBI lineage: Eukaryota > Metazoa > Chordata > Mammalia > Carnivora > Otariidae > Eumetopias > Eumetopias jubatus. Next base: position 72,382,369 of record NW_028274811.1, on the reverse strand, counting down.
TAATAGTAATGAAGGTGGAGATGGTAGTTATTTAGTGTTTAGTTTTGTTTTTGGTTTATTTTCTCCGTTTTTCTCTCTAAATCCTGCCACTCTCTAACCTATTCCTATAACAGTATTACTGGGTTTCTTCTGGCATCTAGTTGTATTGGCAGTTATTTTTCTGAATGCATATAATCCAACTATTCTAAGGACCGAGAGGACATGGGATTAAGTTGGTATTGGCAGTGCCTTGGGGGTGTAGATAGACTTGTAATATCATTCCTCAGGGGTAACTACACCTAGCAAGTAGAAACGTAAGCATCCTGAAAATGATTTTGTTTTGAAAACTCAAAGTTGTTAATGGCAAAAATTTTGTTCTAATCTTCCTACCCTGTGAAATCCATCCTTTTATCCATCCATCACTCTTCTAATTCATCTATAGATCCATCAAGTATTTATTGAGGGCCAAGCACTCTTCTAAGTTTAGGGGGATACAGTAGCGAATAAAACATAGTACTTGTCCTCAAGATATTGTGGTTTAATGGGGGATACAGGCAAATTCAATATAGTACCAAATATGACCCAAAACTGTAAGCATAGGGTACTATGGGTTAACATATTGAAGACATCTCCCTCTTTTTTTTTTTTTTAAGATTTTATTTATTTATTTGAGAGAGAGGCAGAGACAGAGCATGAGTGGGGGGAGGAGGCAGAGGGAGAGGGAGAAGCAGACTCCTCTGCTGAGCAGGGAGCCCAACATGGGGCTTGATCCCAGGACCCTGAGATCATGACCTGAGCCGAAGGCAGATGCTTAACCGACTGATCCACCCAGGTGCCCCTATTGAAAGCATCTCTCAAGGCCATCTCTGCAGAAATATTTCCCAGAAGAAGGGTTATTTACATGAAATCCTTAAGTATGAGTAGGCACTTGGAGGTAAGGAGAGGTATTCTAGATAGAAGTTTTAGTTGAATAAAGCTTGAACATTGAGTTTGATGTGAGAGAGAATATAAGACTAGGTCTGCAGAGATCATCAGGGACTGATGTGTCCACTTACAGTATTTGTAAATTGTCTTAAGGATTATGGAACAGCATTGAGCAGTTTCTAAAAGAGGAAATAACATGGTCAGATTTGTGTTTTGGAAAATTAGTTCTGGCATAATTCAGAAGAGTAGATTCAGTGACTGGTAATATACTATTGAAGTAACATATATGAGCAGAAATAGTTTAACGGGGGGCGCCTGGGTGGCTCAGTTGGTTAAGCGACTGCCTTCGGCTCGGGTCATGATCCTGGAATCTTGGGATCGAGTCCCGCATCGGGCTCCTTGCTCAGCAGGGAGTCTGCTTCACCCTCGGACCCTCCCCCCTCTCATGCTCTCTCTCTCTCTATCTCATTCTCTCTCTCAAATAAATAAATAAAATCTTTAAAAAAAAAACAAATAGTTTAATGAACTGAGGAACCACTGAGCTTGTATAGAATTCGAGAGATACAGAAGCCTATTACAATGATTTGACTAATATGTGGGAAGTGGAAGAAAGAAACCAATTGAATACAATAGCTGGGTTTCTGACTTGTGTTATAGGGGAGACAGTAGTAACATTAACTGAGTTGAGGAGTACTGAAGAGGAGTGATCTTTTAACATTGAGAAAGTTGAGAATCTTATTTGAAACATGAAGTGCCTATGCCACCATACTCTTCCCAAGCCATTTGTTTGTCAGTGCTGTGATCCCACTTTCTGGACTCTCTCCATCATATCTCTCTGTTTCAGCAAGAGACGTGTTGGGTCATGCAGACACTTTGAAGAGTTAGTTTTGTGATAAGCCTAAGTCACTTGTTATAAAATTGCAGGAAAAAGCATAACTAATCCTAACATTAATGTATCTCCTAATGTCATGCAGATTAACTTATACTGTGAATTTACTTGCTTTTACTTTTGTATTTCCTTTTCTTTTAATGTGTTTGTTGAAAGGCTACTAAGCAAGAAGCTCATTAGGTAATGGAAAAAAATGTGAATAGCAGTTGGAAAGGTCTTAGAAAACCTACACTGAGACAGAAAAACATTGTGTTTAGTTGGATGAAGTCTGTTGACTTCATAAAGTTGTAGAAAAGAGATCAAATTTATGGATATTTAATATGGTCACATTCCACATTTAATATATTTCACGATATTGTTTATGTTCTTCTCTTCCAAAGCAGTGACTGCTACTTTTAACTTTTGAAATTTGCATCATAGAGAATGTGTGTATTTTTTTTTTTTAATGAAAATAGTTTTCTTATTTCTTTAATGACAGTGGCATACTAGATGGTCTGAATTGGTCTTCCTAGGTCTTAAATTGATTCCATAGATTCTATTATTATAATAATTTTTTAATGACACAGGCATGCCCACTTTAAGAAACCCAACTATAGGAAAATTTTGGTTTTATTTCTCAAAACTTAATCTCATTCTTTCTATTTTCCTTCTAATATTGAAATTTCCTCCTAATTACAAAAACATAACTGTTTTACAAAAGATCTATCACAGAGATGTTGTCAATATTGAATTCTTTTTGTATTAATGTATTCGTTAAGAGATCACTAATTGCTTGGGGAATAGAGAGAGAAGGTTGCTATACTAAAGTGTTGTTATTAATTGAAAATGCAGAACTACTGAAGCACCTGGCACACAAACACATTCAACAGCTTTTCATTTACTACATATGTCCCAATTCAAAAATTTCAGACAGTACATAGGCTCACCCATGTCCAGATAGGTCTAAGTAAATGTTTTGTAGGAGGATATTTGAATGAGAAGAGCTGGTATGGAGTAAACAGTACATATCTAGTTAAATAGATACCTTCTGTTTATAAAGGCATAAACTAGATGTTAGGATGGTCAGCCGTGTGGATTGGGAAGGAAAGGAAGATTGAGAAGCATAGTAGTTGATGAACTGTTAAATGGGAGTGAGGAAGCAGGCTTCAGGAAATAACCTCTTTGTTAGAAGGAATACATACATTCCTGCTAGGATAAGGAATATCTCATTTGCTATTTCTCATCGCATTTGCATTTATTAAACATTATTTATTCTAGGAGAACAGTTCTTAGGCCTTTAGCTCACTCTGCCATCCTTCTGATACCTCCTATTGCTTCTTGTAAAGTTATATCTGGAAGTACGTTGTAATACAGCCTTGCCTTATGGTCCTACTTCTTTTCCTAACTTGCTTTGAACCTTAGAAAAGTTATTTAGCCTAGTTAGCTATTCCTTTCTCTTTTACTGAAATAAGAAGGCATACTTAGATATCTTTGTTGCACTGATAGTTTTCAAGTATATACAAAACAGAGTTTATCTTTATAAGCCTCCAGCTGAATAATGAATATGGAAATCTTTCTTATATATTGTTATAAAAAACAATCAGTGAAAACTTGACCTAAACGCTTTATTCATTGAGTGACATGTTTTATCAAAGATGCATTGATAACAGATGATTTGGTAGGAAAGTTACCCATTTTTTAGTATTAGTATTTTTTTAGCTTAATATCTTACTGTGAATGTTAGTCTTAGCATTAGTAAAAGTAATTTCTTAGCTTTGTATCTTATTGTGAATGATTCTTTGGGAGGTGCAGTTGTTTTTGTCTGTTGGCAACATAGGTTCACTCAGATGAAATAAAAACTGCTTTTTTTTTTCCTGAGAATATTTTCTTCTTTGGTGCAGCTACACCACTCATTCAGATGCTAGCAATATGAAGAGAAAACACAAATTGAAAAATGGAGCAATTTGTTGATAATTTTCATAAGGCTACATATTCATGAAATCATTCAAGATTTGCTGTCATAAGTTATATAGAGAATGAGACATGATTTTTGAAAATGAATTTATTTTTAGCCTAGTCTTTATAGAAATTCCCAACCTTGATTTTAGTTTCCAAGTTTTTGCTTATCCAGAAAAGTGTATATAACCATATTCATACTACTATCTGATGCTTCAAGTCTTACATGGTAAAAGATAATAATACTAGTAGGTAAAAACTACTCTTATCGAAATCCTAAATTCAAGAACTACTTACATATGAAAGAATTTAAAGAAATTGTAATAGGTAGAGAATGGGATGAAGGACCCATAACTATATGGGTAATTACTTATTTAGCTTTTATACCAATTTAAATTCAACATGTCTTATATTAAAACTTTTTTTAAATGTATGAATTGAATTCTAAGGCTATTCCTGAATTACATTTTGGGATTAAAAGCAAGCAAGCAAAACAATTGGTGATTACTTGTTCTGTATAGATTTGAAGAAAACATAGTCAATACTCTGTATATTAATTTTTTTCTCTTCCCATAATGACATTCCTCTTCTCAATATGGTGAAAACAGAATTATGGTTATGAAGGGAATAAAAGAATGAATATAGTTATGGTCCAAAGTATTCATTTTTCTTTTATAGCATTCAACATGTAGTGATCATATTTTACCACTAGGCAAAGGTTATACTCAACAAATACACTTTTTTGATTACTTCCAGATAAGATTAATTTATTATCACTTATAAATCTGCTCTTATCATTGAAAAATAACCAACTACATAAAACTTATTTGTTGGTGATATGACAAAATTTTGCTTGAATTATCGTTATCTCTTAAATGAGATTTATTCCTCCCTTTGGATTTTAAGAGGCAGAGAGTAAAACTAATTTCATAAAAGTGTTCTAAAATTTTTCAAGTTCTACATTGGCCTCCATAACCACTCACTGTGTATTCTACCAATCACAAATTTTTAATGGGAATATTTTTTCTTAAGAGGGGAAAGGTACATTTAGAAATATTAATAAAGAAATTTTAATTGGAAGGATTTAAAATATTTTATGGTTTTAATAAAGAACAAAATGAGTTTTGCCTTTCTTTTTGACTATTAGTTATTTCTAGACATGCTTTTAGTATTCCATGTTCAAGCATGGGAAACATACTGAAAGAAAGTCAACTCATTTTTTATTATCAACAGAAGTACCAATTTAATTTATGAAATTATAAGTAAATATTATTACTTAAGTAACATCATATTTGAAATGAAGGTTTAATGGAATAGCCTTTGATTTTCCTGTCTGTTTTTTTTCCACTTCCATTCTTTTCTTTTTTTTTTTTAAGATTTTATTTATTTGACAGATAGAGACATAGCGAGAGAGGGAACATAAGCAGGGGGAGTGGGAGAGGGAGAAGCGGGTTTCCTGCCGAGCAGGGAGCCCCATGCAGAGCTCGTTCCCAGGACCCTGGGATCATGACCTGAGCCAAAGGCAGACGCTTAACGACTGAGCCACCCAGGCGCCCCTCCATTCTTTTCTTTTTCTGCCATATTAACCTAAAGACAGTAAACATTTAGAAAAGAAAATCATAAAAATTTAAAAAATACTTTTGAATTCAGATTCTGTTGTCGTTCAGTGGTCTTTTATGTAAGAGCAAAATGAATTTCTTCTCTTATGAGATGTAAAATATTGTAATCTTTGATTGTTTAGATAACATATTGGTGCTTTTTATGCATTATGCAGATTCCTTGGATGTAATTAACAATAGAGCATATGCACTCAGTTGTTTATCTAGTGCAGTTATGTTTACCTAGAATAATACATTCTTACTTTCTTCTTTTTCTTTTTACCCCAGGCAAGAATATGTGTTTAATAAAGGATTGGTTCATGTAAGCGGGATTTCTCAATTTTACAACTATTGGCATTTTGGGTCAGATAATTCCTTGTTATGGGGACTGTCCTGTGCATTGTAGGATGTTTTAGCAGCATCCCTAGCCTCTAACCTGTAGATGCTAGTGGCATCTGCTCAGTTCTAACAACCAAAATGTTTCCAGATTTTGCCAAAAGTTCCCTAGAGGATGAAAATAATCCAGTTGAGAACCACTGGACTAAAGGGGAATGCAAAGTAACTCTTTACTGTCGTGTGTGTAGTCTGAGATTTTGGGTGACCAATTTTTTTTTTTTTATAATTTTACTTGAATGGTGGGATTCAAATTGGACTACAACTATACAGTGTTAGATAATACATTATTTGTGCTAATATTTTAGAAAGCAAAATACTGACTACATACAGAAGACATGGATCATTTGGAATATTCACACATTGCCAGTAGATGTACAAATTAACATTAACCACTTTGAAAACTGGAAGTATCCTTTAAAGTTGAATATACAACAGTTTAATCTAATAATAATAATCCAAATATTATATATTTAGATTATCTAATAATCTAAATATTATATAAATTCAGTTCTTAATCCTAATTATACATTCTAAATGTGCTATATTTATATAATAGAGTATTGTAATACAGTAAGAATGAACAAACTTACAACTACATGCAACAACATGAATGAACCTCTTAAACTTACTGTCAAGTTAAAGAAGCCAATCACAGAGTACAGATTGCATGATTCCATTTATACAGAGTTCAAAATGAGCCAAACATTTGGTGTTAGAAATCAAGATAGAGTTTATGTCTACAAGAGTAGCTTTGTGGTGGGGGTTTCTGGGTGCTGGTAGTGTTCATCTTTTAAAAAATCTTACTGTTGTTACACGAGTGTGTTCACTTTGTGAAAATTCATCAAGCCATACACTTAGGATTTGTGCACTTTTCTATATGAATGTAATATTAAAATTTCACTAGAAAAAAATACTGGCTGAATTGGAAAACATATATGGAAACTTGGCAGTTAGTACATTTGAGAGATAACTTACATTGAGATACAGCCAAAGCCCACTCTAACTTATCACGAGTTGTTTTTACCTCTTTCACGCATATTCTGTGCTTGAATTGAAATATATGCCATTCCTTGAACTCAGCGTGTGCACTTACTACATTACCTATGCTCTTGCTTTTCCTTGTATTTGAAAGTGTTCTTCCTAATTTCTGCCTATTGGAATTTCTTATTATTCTTCTCACATGTAAGTCATTCTTGAATTGTTCAGGTATGAATCCAGTAGTTTCAGTAAGAGTAATTTTTACCTACTGCTGCACCTTCAACTGCAGGAGTTGAAGATTAGTGTGAACATCTTTAGATAAACTTTTCTGGGTTCAGGAGTACTGGGTGATTGCAGGTTCTGTGATTTGACTGCTGAATAAATGGGACATTTAAGACTTCCATTATTGCCTCAAATGTAAACCTCCAATTTCCATTACCAGTTATTTACATTATTCTTAAATGTAACTATCCAATACAAGCTCTCTCATAAGGGGCACCTGGGTGGTTCAGTCAGTTAAGCATCTGCCTTCAGCTCAGGTCATGATCCCAAAGGGTCCTGGGATCGAGCCCAGCGGCAGGCTCCTTGCTCGGTGGGGAGCCTCCTTTTCCCTTTCCCTCTGCTGCTCTTCCTGCTTGTGCTCTCTCTCTCTCTCTGTGTCAAATAAATAAATAAAATCTTAAAAAAAAAAAACTCTCATAAAAATGCCTTGTCATCATCTACATACTATCAAGCATATCTACAATTGCCTTAGAAATAAATTTGAATGGCTTGAAAATAGGGTAGACGGGAAAACTTCAAATCCTTTTTCCATTAAGAGATTTTGTAAGTTACATATACCTTATTAGTAGCTGATTATCAGCCATGATCTAATAAAGAGATCTCATAAAAGATTAATAGGTTTCTAGACCTCTGAATCTGAGAGTGGTTAAAAATCCCAAGATCAATTTGAATTTAGATTGGACTGAACTGTGATTTCCTGTCTGGTCATGTAAGTGTCATAACCCTGCTGATTAGTGAAGATCAGGTTGAGAGTATTAGTGTCTGTAACAGTGTGATGTTGTTTACTTGGAGTACTCATCAGTCCACTTAGGTACACACTTCAACTGGTGTGGTTCTGCTTGGTTTATGAGTATATGTCAAATGGCTTCTAACAGCTGTCTGTCATAATGAAGAGAATTAATTTTTATTTCTGTAGTTGATAAACTCATTCCTTTTCTATCTGATTCTAACCTACAAAGCTTCTGACAGTTTTTAATCTTAAACACTTCATTTCTGGGAGGTCCAATTTAAGCTTTTTTTTTTTTTTCTAGTTTTAGAACAGGTTTAACTTTTCCAATTGTTTTATTTTGTTTTGTTATTCTGGGAAGGTTGTAAAAAAATCAAGTTATGTTGCTTTAAATTTTTTTAACAAGCAGAGTTCTTTGAACAATATTTTCTAATTCCTTTGGCATGAAGAAGCAATTGAAGAACAACTTTACTTTCCTAAGGCAACTTGTTTTTCTTTACATTTCATGCCTCTGGTGTTGGCACTCTTGTTTTTACTAGTCTCTCTTGCATACAGTATTTTACATTTTTACATTATAAAGGTTATAGGCAAATAGCCAGCTGTCACATTCTTGAGGTCAGATACAACTACTATATATGAGATGTTCTGCTTTGGCTTCATGCTACTTGCCAGATTGCTAAGCAGATGTTCTAGGCTATAATTCAGGAAACTGGGACCTCTTGAAACATTCCCTGAGAGTCGCTTTTGACATCTCTGAATCATTTATTTAAAGGTAATTAGTTCTAGTGAAAATGAAAATGCCTTGATATGAAAAGAACAAAATTATTTTACCGTGTTTGGGACTTAAAGCATGATTAGGAACTTGATTCTGGATATGTATCTAATGGTAGAAAAGTATTAATTTTAACAGGCATGCATTACAATTAAGTACTTTTCCACTTAATATTTTTTTTAATTTGGAGATTTTACAAAAAAGACTATTACAAAAAGAGGCTTTGTTTTTAAAGACTTTAAGGACTACCAATAACTTTGTGCTACATTGAAGATTTATAAGCTTCCTGTTTTTATACAGAAAACATGTACAAGGAGGCTATAAGAATATTCTTCTTTAATCCATCCCAGTACATGCCTTGGTATTTTTCTCATATATTTCATCAATATTTTTTGTTGGTACTGCAAGTTTTTATAATACAAAATTCCTTTATCTATATTTGGAACTTTTATAAAATACTGCTCTCCATCCATAGTTTTCTTGTCCTTTGTGTCCATTATTAACATATCAATTGCACAAAAGATAAAAATTTAACTTATGATGTAAACAGTTGGAAAAACACATTTTTAAAAATTTGTTATGATGTGTTCATTTAGATCTCTTTGGCTATATTTAGATAATAAAGGAACCACATAACTTGTGTTCATATCAGTATATTTCACTTGCAGTATGCATTGTACTTTACAGAAAAGTGCTTTAACAGAAATGTGTAAGATCCAGTATCTGGTTATTGGGAAAAGTCTTAGGCCACCATAGTTTAAGGAAGGTGAGAATAAATAGTAGGAATGAACATCTAACTCTCATTTATATTTGCCTATGGATGAATTTGAATTTAAAGTTAATGTAGTTCCATCGGATTCAGGGTACTCATAACAAACACTTCAGTCAAACTAATGAAGCCTCTGTGAAAATTGAGCTCTAAAATCACCTCTGTTCTTCCTCCTTAAATAGTTCTTCCATTTTCCCCATATTTTGGATGAATAGCTTTGTAATGAGACTGATGCAACAGACCTATCTCAGCAGTTCTTTAGAGTCACAGAAAAGTAATTAAGAGTGTTAGTTTATAAAACTTACCCTGGTTTCTAAGCCTAAGTGGATATATAACCTTAACTTTCCATAACTTCTAGTTCCTAAGGGTTTAAAAGCTGTATTACAGTAGGAAAAAACAAAGAGATTGCTAATATCTATTTTAGAATTGAAACCCACGCAGAGCCTTTGTATCTACAGAAAATCTAAGCATTTGTGTAGACAAGCTCTCATTTGGGTAATTGATAAGAGAATATTAGTAATCTCTGTCTTTCCTTTCTTTCTTTCTTTCTTTCTTTCTTTCTTTCTTTCTTTCTTTCTTTCTTTCTTTCTCTCTCTCTCTCTCTCTCTCTCTCTCTTTCTTCCTTTCTTTCTTTCTTTCTTTCTTTCTTTCTTTCTTTCTCTCTCTCTCTCTCTCTCTCTCTCTCTCTCCCTCTCTCTTTCTTTCTTTCTTTCTTTCTTTCTTTCTTTCTTTCTTTCTTTCTTTCTTTCTTTCTTTCTTTCTTTCTTTCTTTCTTCTTTCTTTCTTTTTCTCCCCTCCCCCAAGCCTTTCTATCATATACACATATAAATTAGCACATCACAATCCTAAGGTATCTAAATTACTGTTTTGTCAACTCTAAAATGCACACTTTCTTCATATTTTAACACCTGTGAAATTAGGATGCAACTTTTTTTGTCCACCCAAATTTAGAATCAGTTGAGAGAAAAAGAATCAGATGATAGAAATCAATATATCATTTTTATAGCTGATAAAATAATAGATTGAGGAGCAGGTTAGGTCTACTAGCCAAATAGGTTTGTCTTCCCAGAACTCAGCAGAGTTACCCACAGACCTCACCACGTTAAACTTATGGCACTGAGCCATAAAGAAGAAAGTGTACTTTCTATGGGCAGCTTGCTGCCCAAGTGTGAGAGGAAGGGGCTGAGTCACAAAGAGCAGTCCTTGGATCACATAGGATTTCTGCCCCTATGCCAGGGAAGAAGAAGCAAGCAGGAGGAGCAAGGTGAACATTATTAATCCACATGGACACTAGCGAGTTTCCCTCCAGCAGAGTAAAGCTGAGGTCTGTAGTCTTGATATCACTCCAAAGCCAAGACCCTTGCCATCCTTTTCCAAGTTCTTCTCATTCACTAGGCATGCTTTAAAAATACGGATTTAAAAATATGCCTTAGGTCCATACTCATTTTTTATTCTCTCCTTTCTAATTCTGGGTTCCTCTTAGCCTCACATTTCTACTTCCTTAAACTTGTCCTTGCTGCCAACATCTGCACAGTTCTCTGAGTTTCTTTGTGTTTTGGGGAAGTAGATCCTTTCCTGGCTGACTCAAGGCTATCTCTTCATTGTGGGATGAGCCTTTTCCTCTTAATTACTTACATTCCAACATAGTTGAATCTACTGAATTGTAGTCTTCCTCTTCCTTTGCTTCTGTTGTCCTGCTTAGATCCCTTGAGATGAGTTTGTCCTCACCTTGACCTCCCTGTTACCTTCACACCTCACCTTTTACATTTATTCTGTTGTACAACTTCTCCCCTGGTCTGCCAGATGTCTAGCGGGGCTAATAGAGTTCACCTGTACCAGAAGCATGTTAGTATTTTTAAAAAATCTTCATTCGTGCCACATGTTGTTAATATCCTCACTCAGTCCCTGCATCTTGCCTTAGGTTTGGCTTCTTTCTTGAAGAATTAGCATTGGAGAAATTCACATTTGCATTTTATCACATCCACTACAGCCCATCTGGAGTGAACCATCAATCCACAGTGAATTTTTGCAGAAGAGGGATTTGCTGCATGAAGCACCTAGATAAATGCACAAGAATGAGAGCAAAAGAAAACACTCTTTTTTATTTCCTTCAGAATGAAAGTTAAAGTGTGTCATATTTGCCAGTGTATAAGGCATTTAAAATTATACTTAAGCATTGGAAATTGAGTGAGGCAAGAAAAAAATCTTGTCTGTTCATGGAGTGTGCAGTCATGGCTTAGCAAATGGACAGTATCTTCAATGTATTGCATTCTATATTTTTGTACTGTGATCTAAAATTTAATATCCTAGACTCTGCTTATTAAGGAAGTTGATGTCTCCACTCATAATCATGAAACTGATTCTTTAACAGAAAAGAGGAAAGTAACAGTCCTTAGGAAATCAGAAAAGTTGGTCTTTAATAGTGAATAGGTCTTTAACCCTTTGTTAGTGAAACGGGATTAGGGCTCTTCTTCAAATTTTTCTTCCTCTTGACTTGAGATTATTTTTCTACCAGCTGCATAAAAGATTTTTTTTTCCCCTCAGGTGGTAAGAGATAGGTTGAGCTTTTTTTCTAATACTTATTTGTAGAATACTTATTAATTCATTTAATATATTTATTGAACATATGATCTATGCACAGGGTAGTTTTCTAGATAATGGGGATGTATCAGTGAATAACCCCAAATTCCCACTGTCAGGGAGCTTTTCATTCTTCTGGAGTATAATGAAAGTTAGAAGTGCCTTAAATGTATACAGTTTAATAGAAAATTGGTATTTTATGTAGTAACACTGATATTTTAATATTTCATGGCATGGCAGCCTGTAGGTAGTCAGACTTCATACATAATGGCTCATGTAGGGGGAGAAGGAAGCAGGAACTTCCAGTCCTTTTAAAAGTTAGGCCTGGAATTGGCATAGTGTCACTTTCATCATATTCAGTTGGTCAAAGCAGTCACAGGCCAGTCCAAATTCAAGCAGAGTGGACTCAGACCCCACGTCTCAATGAGAAGAGTATCAAAGATTCTGTAGCCATCATTAATATGCTACAGGCACCACTTAACTAGCCACGTGACTTAGCAAAGTCACTTCAGCTGCCTCAACCTAGGAATACTAATCTGACTTAGTATGTCATGGAGAGTAGGAACACCATAATACTCATGTACTGGTCATTGTCCACCCAATCTAATGACTCATTTTGATATGCTCTGTTGACTACAGTTCAACTCAGACACTTAAAGTAAAATCGAAATTTTCTCTATTCTCCAGAGAAACTGTCTTTATGGCAGTTACTTATTATCACAGCACAGTACTATATGCCATATTAAGGAAGAAGTACAGTTATGTCACATAGGGTTTTCTTCTTAATGTCACATATTTTCTGTGATCTAATTTGTCTCTTAGCCATCATTCTTATAACTGATAGATACAAATAGAATAAGACATTACAATTTATAGCAATCTAAAGTTTACCATTCCAGGGGGAAATGCCTTCTAAGCATTCTTTCTTTAAAGGACTATACCTTTTGACAAACTTGGAAATCCTTTTAGTTAATGCTAATGTAAGTTGATCACCTTAATCTAGTGATAGTTATACATTCAGGAGAAAATGAGCCATTTTACATTTAATAACACCTAAGGTCTACATTCATTTTGCACTCCTTGAAAGCCACAGGATAAATTATGTGCATGTGTAATGACTAAGTGATTTCCCTCAGTAAGCTAAAGTGGACTGGGAAAAAACAGAGATCTTCTCAGAAGCCTGTATGATTTCACAATATTGCATGCCCACCCTGTTTTTAAGTTACATGTTCCCACCTCCATTTTCTGCCCAAGCTAAATCTTCTGGGTAGAGCCATGAAACAAGGCTTTCAACACTCTACTCTTTTATGGATCTACTCACTTTTACTAGTTTGTTTCTCCTATCTCTTGGTTTTCTTTGTCAGTATCTTCTTCTGCCATCCTGAAATCAACTGTTGGGAATATGTATGTTGACAAATCAACCAATTGTTGGCTTACAAAATTCCTCAGCTCTCTTGGTGCCATTACAAGCTTTTTCGGTGGATTACAAATTGCCACTTTGTCTGTGATTCTCTCTAACTGGTGGTCCAAATAACCCATATACCGTCTTCTTTGAGAAGATTCACATTCATTTTTCTGGTTATCCATGCTGTGTACATTTCCTGAGGGACTACAAGAAGGCTAGGGCATATAGTAATTTAAAAACGTAGTCATTAAATCTTGGATTTACCAGTAAGTTTCTGTGTAAAATGGGACCTTACGTAACCTTTCTTGTGCTTCCTCTCTCTCTCTTCCTCATAACCCTCTGTTTGTTTTTCATTTCCCCCCTAGGGATTTGTTAGTATTTTCTGATCTATTATCTATGAAAACATGCTAAAATTTCATCCTGTGCTTCAGGTAGAATAATCCAGTTTCTGTGAAAACCCACTTCACACCCAGTCTATCTAAATAGTGATCTGTTTACATTCTGTGCCTTCAAATAGTCGTACCTATTCTTATATGATTAAACTTACTAAGAAAACACAAATTGGATCATATCCTTTCATTGCTCAAAAGCTTCCACCTTTTTTCCTTTCTTTTCCTCTTACTTTCTCTCCCTTTTACTCACATTGGTACATAAGCTTCCATTCAGAGTAGCCATATTCTTTATTTCTTTTTCTTTTTTAAAAAATTCCTTGGAAAAATTGCTGAAAAACACTAAAAGGAAAAATATATATAGACAGTCCCAACAATTAAAGAAATAAGGAATGAAAGCTTCTGCCCGCATTCTATCTCATGTCAGAGGTAATCTTGATTAACAGTCTGATGGATATCTTTCCATTTTTTCCCCCTGAAGCTATGTAGATGTTAGTGTATGTACATATGTCTACAAATATGTCTTTTTTCCACCAAACAGAATTATGATCTACGTATGTTTTCACTTTTAGTTACTCAACATTGCTAAACTTCAGTTTCCTCCTCTGAAAGGAGGGGATGGAAGTAGTACCAGCTTCTCAGGCTGATATGAAGTTAAGTAAAATAATCCATGTAAATCATTTAAGACACACAAGCACTAAGGCAGCACTTAGTCTTTATTACTGCTCTATGCAAACAGTGTGCCAGACCTGGGATCCAAAGTGATCTAGGCACAACCCGTCAAGGAGACTACTATAGCAGTTTTTTTGTTCTTCAAGAAAACAGTAGCAAATCTGGTGAATTTTTTATTTTAACTGATTTAATATATTGCAGGTCATATACATTTAAATTTTTTTCCTTGCGGATAATCTCAATAAGAAAAAAAAATAAATGTGTATTTGGAGATTTAGATGTATGAGAAATAAGCCCATCAACAATTTGTGAATATAGTCTATTCAGTGTTGTTACTTTTGTCTAGACAAAGAACTTTTAGTAAAAAATTTAAACTTTTATTTGACTTTCTAAAAAAAGAAATTACACGTGAAGAGGCAGGACTCTTATCCCCACTTACTTGTAAGTAAAAAGAAGGAAAAGGACAGAGCTGCATTTATTTATCTCATTGTTTATGATTTAGCAATTTAGGGCACCGAATAGTAATTGGAGTACTCTGAGCAGGATGAACATAAAAAGATTGGCAAAGACCAGAAATGATACTAATGTTTAACCCAATAATTTGAATGTAAAATGCTTTATCACCACTTGGGCTACAAGGGATTGCCCAAGATGTATTACCATACTATCAAGTTTTCACCTAAAAATACACTTCCTTCCATGGTTTCCTTAACTGTAGTTCCTTTTCTTCTATAATGAGATAAAAATTATATTACCACTTTATAAGATTAAAAAAATAAAACCTTGTTAAGCCATCTTAATAAAATATGGTAAAATAATAAATTTAAAAATTTGTCTTTTTCTACAAGCTTGACAGTAAATAAATCTAATTGAATTTTTTTAGTGCCATTACAGGTAAAGCAAAGTATTAAACAGATAATTACCACCTCTTTATAAAAGTTTTAAAATCTTTATGTAAATGTATAAAATAAAAATACAGATTAGCCTATTTTTTTCATGCTGAAGTGTATCTAATGACATCTTGTTAGTGTATGAAACAATTTGGGCATGGCACCAGAAAACCTTCAACAAGGTATTCTTCACAACGAATTGATACTTTGACTCATTCATCACAGTCCCTCTTGTTAGCTTCTTTTATATCTGCTTTTAAATATTGGACATTATCGGCATTCTGTTGTAGACCCTTTGCTTACCTCACATTCTCTCTCCAAGCACTGTCTTACACATCATGACTTCAATTACCATTGATTCGTTTAAAGCTCCCAAATGTGAATCCCTACACCAAACCAGTATTTGAACTCTGGACTGCTATATCCAAGAGCTGACATCTCTCCTTGGATCTCGCATTGGCTTCTCCATACGGATATGACCCAAAGTAACCACACTGCTCCCTTTGTTCCCTCCCTTACAAACTTGTTCGCCTCTGTTCTCTGTCTTTGATATGGCACCAACATCACCACCACAGCCCATGTCAAAAACCTAGGCATCTTCTATTCCCTTATGTCCCACATGTAATCAGACACCAAATTCTGTCACTTCTACTTCTTTATTTTCTCTTGAATTTATCTCCTATCCATTTCTACTGTCACATTATAAATCAAAGCCACTATCATCTCTCACATGGACTACTACATTCGTCTTATAATGTGACTCTAGATCCACTCTCATCTCTTTTCAGTCCCAACTCCATTTAGGAGCCAGAATGATCTTTGAACACACATATTTGATCATGTCACTTTCCATCTTAAACCCTTCTGTTGCTTTCATGTGTACTGATTACCTGATTCTCAGCATCTTTCAAGCTATACTTGAAAGTATATAGCTATAGCTATACTATAGACTTGATAGTCTTTCCAACCTTGAGAGCTCAGCTTAAATGTCAGTTTTGTAGGGAAACCTTTCTATCCTCCTTCCAGTATCTCCTAAGTTAACCCCAGTTATATGTTCTTATGGCACATTTATTTGTCCTTTGAAGTGGTTTCACAGCTGTAATTGTTTATCTTTCCCTCTCCTATGGGGGCAAGGACAATGTCTGTCTTATCAGGTATCCCTGGCCATTAACTCTATTATTGGCCTATAAGCTATATTCAGAACATATTTCAAGTGAAAGAATACATAGGATGAGTTTCCTGCATGCTCATCCCAACGAGGGGAAAAATACATTTGTAAGTACTAATTCTCCATTTCCATTTGTGTTCTGATGGAATAGTCCAAAAGCTTATGATTTTGCCTTTCTTTTACTCTGATAGTCCCATACTTTTTTCCCATAGTTTTCTCTGTAAAATTTTATTTGCTTTATTTGCTGCTACTACTTGTCTTTGTTATATCCTGTCTTTGTCTTGCAAAACTTTGGTCATGAATATTTCAGATAGTAAAGAAATTCCTTCAATTTATATTTCTTCAAGATCTCTGCTTAAAGAGCTTTGAGTTCATACAAGGCCCACATTGTAAATAATGCTTCCTCTAGTTTGCTGTTACTAACAGGTAGGAAAGGATAGCAGTTAGAGTAATCTGTGTGTAAAGCTAATAATTTTTATTAGTCATCTGATGCTCTGAGCTGGAAAAAGCCAGGACAGAAACTCTTGGAATTACAAACCGTTGGAACAAAATGTGACTTTTAACACTAACCTAATGTGCCCTAATTTTGCTTCACAGTATACTTGAAATAGGTCATATTCTTTTTAGAGCATAAATACCACCTGTTGAAAATACCATTTAAATTACCTTTATTAAACTTAGTAGAGCATAGATAACACATAATATTGGCGATTATTTTAATACATTATACATTTCGTACTTTCTTTAAATTTCAGTGTACTTGATAGCAGCTTTTGCTTTTTATCTGATATGTAACTAAATGCCAAAATGCATTTAAATAATGATTCTTAGTTTCTGTTTCTCACTTAGTTATTGCCCTGTTGAAATTTTTCTGGCTGATGATTTGCTCCTGCCTCTTTTTGATGCTTATGTACTTTTTCTCATAATTCACAATGATAGAAAGTGTGCCCATATAATAACATTTAATGCTGTTACTTAGAACAATGAATTAAATTATTTTTAATAGTATGTGGCACTACCTACACTAAAGACTGAGGAAGAGATTATCTACAAAATAGAGATAATACCTATACTTTAACTCTTGTGTGTTATATAAAGTACCCAGTACAGCTTCCTTTACTTGGTATATTGCATATATTAAGAATAATGGTAAAGAGACATGTGTATTGCAGACAAATATTAAATAAAAAACATAATCCAGCTATGGTAGAACTCTTTCTCATCATATGGTCTTCCTAAATCTCCCTTTGGAGATGCTTCTACTTTAGAATCCTATCATGATCCCATTATGAGCCTAATATGAAGCTTCTTTCTTCAATATTATCTTCATTCTCTTTTCAATTTTATACTTGGCACACCTAATATAAATAGGTTAATTGAGGGTTTGGGATATAGACTAGAAAGTTAATCATCAAGATAGCTCTTTTTAAAGACTATTTATTGCCTATATTAGTGATTCTCAGTTGTTTGGATTTCATAGGCTTGTGTGAAAATCATTACATTACCTTTTTTTTTTTTTAATGTCTTCATGACCCTCATATATCCATGAAAACTTTTTTGAAGCTTTGTGGACCTGTGTTTGGGAGCCACTAGACTACACCTTTGGGATTACCTGGTTCAACCAAGAATTTTATCATGAATGGATTAATTATATAAGGAGGTAAAAGTCTCTGTTCAATGTAGAGCAAAATCTTGATTATCTGGCGCACTCAAGTGTCAAACACTACATTATACTCGGAAGTAATACCTATTTATGCCTGTAGTTAGGAAAATGCAACTTGCCTTTGATATTCTTTACCAGAAATATTTTTAAGTCCACAAGATGGCAGTATTACCTCAAAAAATTAATGAAGTTAGTGATGAGCATGATTGCTTGGTTTTCCAGTACAAATAAAGGAAGTTTTGATGCACCTGAAAAACTCATAGTCACTGATAAAGTATGGAAGACATTGTTATTGAAGGCAAGAGAACATCTGAGGAGAAATTTGTTAATTTAGTAAATGATTAAGTAAAAATAGTAATCATGCCGTGTTACAGGGAATCTTTCTTTTTTCCGTACTTTCTACTTCCATGAGAAAGAAGTAAACATCAAGAAAATAATTCCATAACATGCCCTTGGCCTCCACTGTGTTTGTCTAGTATCCCATACCATTCATGTTTATAGCATAGAAATAATGAGTTATTTACATAACGTTCAGTAATGATGAACCCAGTTACTGAGGTAGCATTAGATTATCTCATTTACTGAGAATGGTAACGCATTAGAAAGATTTTCACAAGTTAAAATGAAAATTTGGATTTAAAAGGTTAACCTTCAGTTATTCAGAATACCACCTGCTAAGCTGTATCAGTGAGTTTCTTTATAGATCATTTTATGTAGAAATTATGAAATTCTTTTCATTGGTGATCTGGGCTATAAATTGATTTAGCATTCCAGAGACAAAAGGAATGTGATTCATTAATACTCTTTACCATATTTCTGATAATACATTGTATTTTACTCTAATTCTGTAACAGTAAAAAAGTAATTTCATGTTCAGTCCATGTTCACTCTCTCACTATTTAATCCAAACACAAAAACAATTCATTTTGAATGAAGTAGTTACTGTTTTGGATTCTATGTTTCAAGGTATAACTGCACACAACTTAATAATAAGATATATGGATTCTGATTTTATTGAGCTATAGTTGACATATAATGTTATATTAATTTCAGGTGCACAACACAGTGATTCAACAATTCTATAAATTACGCAGTGCTCACCACAATAAGTGAGGTCACCATCTGTCTCAACATACATTATCACAGTGTTATTGACTATATTCTCTATACTGTACTTTTCATCTTCATGACTTATTTATTTCACAACTGTAAGTTTGTGGCTCTTAATCTCCTTCAACTGTTTCCCCATCCCACCCAGCTCACTCACTCATCCATATCCTCTCTGGCAACCATCAGTTCTCTTGTATTTAAGAGTCCATTTTTTTTTTGTTTCTATATTTGTTTTGTTTTTTAGATTCCACATATAATTTAAATCATTTGTATTTATATCTCTCTGTCTGACTTATTTCATTTAGCATATTACCTTCTACGTCCATCTATGTTGGCACAAGTGACAAGATTTCATTCTATTTTATGGCTGAGTAATATTCCATTATATGTATACCATATCCTCTAAGAAATACTGATTCTTACTGATGCTTTTGACATTATTGAACCTTAACAACATATTCATTGCATCACAGATTACTATGATTTAAGAGCAAATTCAGTATCTTATTTTCTGGCCCTTCTGTTCACTTCAGTATTGTTTTTTTAGAGATCTCATAGCTCTGTATTAGCCATAGTAACAGAAATTAAAGTGGTACTAACAAGTAAAATCCACAGATTCCCAAACCCTATTTGACCATTAATTGTACCTTTTATGATAGCTGGTAAGACCTAGAAGAATTATCAGATTTTGGATTATCTGTTTTGAGTTTCTTGGGTAGAAAGAGTGTTCTAAATTAATGGGATCATCAACCTTGTAATGGGAATCTTCTCTGGAGGGATATTCTTGCTTAGAGAGAGGGGGTATTTTACACAGACTGATACTGAGAATGTGGTTTGGCATTTGTTGCACACTCTGAAACTAAGCTCTTTCTCGTATGTTATAAATTAAACTTGTTTACCCTAGGTTGGTGGGATTAATTTATTCAATATTATAATAGTTTATTCACTGTAATAATTTTAAGGAATATTGTGCTCCTTCATATTAGGCTTTAGCATAATATTTGTAGAAGTTAATATTGAACTGACAACCATAAATTTTAATTTGCAATGCAGGCTAAAAAGTGAATATTAAGAAGCTGGTATGAATTAACCAAAACAAAGTTACTTGGAGTAAATAGAAAAGTTGTATCGTCTTAGAATTTCATCATGCCTTCATGCTATGTAACTCATATGAGTTTGATTTTTAAGACAGTTCTGAACCTGGGACAAGGTTGGTGCTCAAATAATCCAGGTTCTCTTTTATTCATTTCTAAGGAGGTAGGAAATAGGCCAGTAAAACTGACTTGGAATCAGTTTCATTCGTATCATGCTCCAAGCTATTCTCTTGTGCAGATGCTATCGTTATTGGCTCTAGTATCTGAGGAAGACAAAGTAATGAAGGAAAGTGACAAGGTCATAGAAGTAGAAAAGGAGAAGCTTGCAAGAATAGAGAAGTAGGAGGTTATATTAGTCTTAGTTGATCATGACCCCTTGCTCCCTATCCTTGATGCTGATAGTTCTGTGAAGACAATTCACAGCACAGGGAGACTAAGAACATCATAACTGACTTTTCTCCTGCCCGACTGAAAATCCAGTTGATTAGTTTAAACTCAGAAGGAGTCTGCTCCAGCCCTTTTGACTATAGGTGCTCTACATGTAGGACTTTTTTAAAAGGAAGATTAAGTATGGGGAATCAGAGCAATCCACCACATTTCACCAGCCTTAGAATTAGGGCAAGGACTTAGCACCAGAAAAAATGCAGGTAAGAAGAAAAATGTGAGGAAAATACTAAAGGCGAACAGACATTATTGGAAAAGATAACCCAAATACAAATTCCAAAGGGAGAAGGAACTTATCTTTGAAAGAACTTTGATACAGTTAGTTATGACAGTTTGGATACATATTCAAAGATAATATGTTAACTAAATTTCTCTTTTTAAAATTAGCTTGCTTTACATGAAAAATTAATGCATAAAAGATCTTAGTGGCATGGCAGATTACCTTTGGAAAACACAGCAATGTTCTAAAATACTACGTTGTGTTTAATAACAAATATGAAAAGTACTTTTTTTCTTTTTATTCTTGTGAAGTGCTTAAAAGCATCTGATGAAATTCTAGAATTTTAGAAAATGTGATTCTTGATCAATAAAAATGCATTTAATTTTTCTTAGTAAACATTTTGGTTGGTACTTTTAGCATCTTTGTTTATCATGGCAATATGCCTTTTTCACAACCAAAATAAGATTGCCATAATTTGTATGTCTATTTTAACACTGTTAGGTTATAAGTAAGGTATTTTGGAGTGTTATGTATTTGCTTTGCAGAACTTTTTAAGATAAGTAGATGGAAATTAGATATATGGTGGAGATTTAGATCATAGTGAAATAAAAAATCAAAGTGGATAGATTGAATTAGATAAAGACTTAATATCTTCAAAAAGTATAAGTACATTTTCAAAATCCAGATTACATTAGTCACATAATGTATAAGCACAAAGATATTCACAGTACTAGGTACCTTTTATTTTGCTTGGGAACCTTATTCTGAACATTTGGGAACAAGTAAATTATGATAAAATATCAAAATTGATGAGTTTACTGCAGAGTGTGAACCAGAGTAAATTAGAATTCTGCTCACTAAGTGCCTCAGAGCTTATTCCACCTGACTCATCAAATGAAAAATTCATCAATTAATCCTCTGACAATAACGATATATACACAAAAATCAATCTGGAATTGATTTTTTTAGTCTGAACATGAAAACCAAGCCCTGACTTATACATAATGTGAAATTTCTCTTCATTTCGACTTTATTATTGAGTATAACAGCTGAAGTGTTCATATAATTATTTGTTCTAAGTCAACTACAAAAGTGGGATTGTTTGAGAAAGGGTATATGTGCTATAGAGATGGTCTGAAGCACAATCTGAGTGAGCTAATAAAGTTGTCACATGCATGTAAGAATACAGCTGTTAGGAATCCCTAGAAGGCAGCCAGTGGAGAGGGATACCAATCACTAAGCTCTGATGGGAGACCACCCAGGACAGTTAACAGTGAGCTGAGTACTGAGGAGGATCAAAGAAAGAGAAGAGTAACATACAATAACTCAGATCTCAGATACTGGTTAAAAAGAACATTGTTAGGCATGTGATTTCTATGAAGTGTGTGTGTGTGTGTGTGTGTGTATGTGTGTGTTTGGCAACGAACTCAGTATAACAACATAAACTGTAAAAAGGTAAATCTTTTCCTTGTACACGCCTGTTTTGTCTCATCTACTTTATAGATAGAAATGTTTCAGAATGCATTAAACATTCAAATGATCTTTTTGCTTTAAATCAGTAATTCTCTATAGTTCCTCAAGATTCCCAAAGAAGTCTTCTTTGAAGCTCTTTTCTAGTTAAGTTTTTCTTTCACGAGGTCAGTAGCACAATAACATATATACAAATATCTCAAGAGAGTAATCCAAGCCAAATAATAGTGGTTGTTGGGTGTTTTGTGTCTTTTTTGGATTAAAGAAATCCTGGTAAAAAATGTATTCAGATATATTACAACAAAGGAAAAGAGTTGGAAGGGTCGGATTTAAATTTACAGTCTTTGGAGTCTTTTTACCTTCAAATTAGGTAGTTCCGAAAGCTATTATTATTGCTGCTAGATTCTTAATTTCCATAATGCAAATTCCATTTTGAATCTTATCAGACTGCATAGGAAAGTTTTCTGTATTTCTGTAGAGAACTTAATATTGCTCTAAATGCTGTAAATCAGCACACTATAACAAAAAGAAATACATTCTTCCAATATACAGTAATGTTAAATAAAAATGAGAAGATGCAAGGAAAATGTTAAGCTAGAGAACTCTGTCAGTATTATCTCACATGTAGTAAATTATGGTGACTGTCTTCTGAATGTGGATTCTTGTAGGAAATAAACATTAAACTGTTTTTGTGTTTTATAGATGTTAAAAAAAAAGCTGAATACATATGATTCTGAAGCTATTAGAATTTTTTCCCCTGTCACAATACCAGTAAGAAAATTGCAATAGAAATGTCTTCTTGAGAGCATAGCATATGAAATAATGTGTTTTTTCCCTGTAGTTTAAAATGTTAACTTGTATTTTAGGTCTCATTCTTTGCATATGCCTTGACAATTATGATTGCTTGATTAAAGAAAGAGCTTTTGTGCTAGTTATATGTCACAATACCAAATGCATTATATTTGAGCGGTATTTATTATGTTCTATTTGTGATCAGGTCAGATATGTCTAGTGAAAAACTAAAGTGGGATAATATATATTGTTAAGATCTTTTGTCATTAAAACATTTGTGGGGTTTTTTTGTTTGTTTCTTTTTAAAAAAAACAATCTGGACAAAAACTTATTTTTAACTAAGTAAATATACCCAATAAACTGCTCTTTATATATTAGTTTAAAATATCTTAATTACTTTAGAAGTAATTTTCCTGAACATTTTTACAATCATACTGTAAAGAACATATATTATTGAATATTTAAAAAGCATTCATTTATACTTTTGTCAGCATTTTGGCCTTTATGGTCTTTTGTGTCAGATTTATTTTTCAGAGCCTTTAAAGGATTACATATTTATATAATTGCCACTCCTGGGAAATACACTAACACAAAATAGATAATAAAGAATAACTTCTAAGTAATAAGCATGTCTATATCAGTTTATGTTCTGCTTTGTATGTTTTCTACAAATTGTGTTTTGTTTTAGCATTCAGTTTCTTTGGAGATAAATATTTAATAAATGAATGAAATCAATGATGTATATCTCTATTAGAGAATACATGTAACTATTTGCTGATAGCTTTGTCAGTGTAGTTAACAAATATTTGAAAAAGTGAAGAAGTCAGATGTTTGATAACTCATTTAGTTAATACTTGTTCTCTTTATAGCAATTTTTTAAACATTAGATTTGAATAGCTTAGAAATAGTATTTTTTTAAACATAGAAAATTATCTTCTGCAAAAATTAAATACCTTTTTTTAAAACTAAAAAAAATGTTCCATATATAATTACATACTATCCAGTAGAAAAAGAATTACATTGGTTTTGTTCTTAGTTCTATATTTTAGTTTGAGTAGAGTGGCCCTGTTATATTTTTAAGTGTTTACTTTACAGGAAAAAAAAAGAAAATATTAGTAGGAAAAAGAAACCTTAAATGTATTCAGTTAGGTCATTTTAGACTTCTGTAAAAAGTAAATTTGTGTGTGTGTGTGTGTGTGTGTATGTGTTCTATGTCCTATAGTTTTTACTTAAGCAGTCTATTTTAAAATATTAGACTAGACTATAACTAACTTATGGGCAGCAGGGGGCAGAGGTGGTCATGGGGAAGTAAAAAGATTTGTGATTGAGCTCAAGAAGAACTTGGTCTTAGGAAGCATTATTTTTATATTCTCTAGATATGCTTTTTGCTTAAGGCGCTTCAAAAATTTATAATGTTTTTCACTTTTCAAGATTATCCATTTTTACTTTTGTTAATTCTGGTTCATTCATAATATAAAAATAATTGACAAGTTTATCATGCATCTTAACCCAATTTCATTTATTTAATACAGCTATAACTTAAAAGTTAACTTCTCTATACACTCTTCCTTTCACATTATTTATCTTTTAAAATCACAAACTGGTATCAGGCATTGAAGTGGCACTTTGGAAGAAAAAACACACTGGCATGCCCCAAAAATATTTTACATGACAAATAATTTCCTGTGATACATCATTAAATAATGGTTTCTCACAATATTCACTCGTTTTGTTATATAATTAAAATATGTTTGAAAATTTACAGGTACACTTGTTATGTGCAATTCCTCTATCAGAGTAGCTATCTTTTATTAAAATCTTTCAAAAAGCTTTGTTTTGTCACTTTCTCAGAAAAAGATCTCAAATTCGTAAGTCTGAAATTTAGGACTTGTTTTGCTCATTTTAGCAACATTCTTAAAAGACAAATTCAGAACTTTTTCACTCATTTTTTGATTCAGTTAATCTTACATTTAAAAAAATGGAATAAATTTGGCTTTTTAGTAAGATAACCTTATTAAGTTCAAAGATGATTCTGTTCAGTGGGATGACACCTCACATTCATTAGAAGTCTCCTACTTTTGCTTTAATAATCTGCCTGCATTAATTTGGGATTAATGTAATATGCTCTTACCTTATTAATGTTCAGTAGAAAATAGAATAGTTCTGTTTAGAACAACTTATAACATTTACCTTAAAAAACTTTATCGTTAAATTCTAACAGTATAAAAAGGTAGTAAGGTTAATATATGATAGTGTTATTGAATACTTTTTAGCCAAATACCTCAAAGCAGCATACTCAAAGCAGTATATTCAGAAAAGTGGTTTAATTTACTTCAGGAGTCAGTAAAGTATAAAATATTTTTGTATTATGACTTTATTGTATCAAATGACATTAAGTTGCCAAATATGTTTAATTTTCTTGAAATGAGGCTTATAGCTTAGACCTTCTAATATACCAATATATTTTGTATGTATCATCTAAAATATAATTTGAAGTCATTTACTAAGTTCCCAGTCTAATATTATCCTTAATCTTTTATTTTCCTATGCAACTTAAATCTTCTTTTTCATTGCTTTATATTCATCAGATCATCTACTGAATGCTTGCTGTGTGCATAGAGTTCTCCTAGAATCCACATAAATTGTTTTAAATTTTGGCTCATGTAAATAGGAATAGTGGAATTTAACTCTTCTGTTGAGTATATGGTGATGGCAAAACTTTGTCTTTCTAGAACACTGCTAGGCTATACTACACCAATAGGATAAATTAATACCTGTGCAACTTTTTTGCCTTTTTAAAATTTCTCAGTTTTGTTGTCTTTCAATAGTTTATCCTATTAAAGAAGAAAATTTTAAATGGATATTTTAATTAGATTGTAAATAAATATTAAAACAGTGAAATTACAGCATGCGTTTAAAATTGACCAAGATGCATGCTTTTTCCTAAGCATTCTTTGGAAGAAATCTTATGTCATTAAAAGACTGCATCTTTTTTCCCAACACAATCAGCAGGTTTTAATGTTACTTGTAAGAATGTGAAAAGGAAATTTTTTTCTTAAAAATAATTTAACACAATCTTGACTTTCACAGTGACCAGACATGTTCAAACTACAAATAATATTCTGGTGTAAATAACAGTCTGTTTTATCTAGAGAATATTAAGTAATTCATTTACATAGTTTTGAAATTGTGGGAGTCTGAACTTTTTGTGAACAAAAATCCTAAATGCCATTGTTGTCCTAGTAGCTGCCATAGTTTCAGAAAAAATACTAGAGTATTTTAAGGCATTATACTACTGGAGTTGAAATCAAGTATGAGAATTATATTTAGGGATGTTGCTCTGAAAATAAACATCAGCATCTGAAAATAACAATCCTTGAGCATAATTGATTGAAATGGTATAAATTTTTTTTCGTTTATCCTAAAGGCCTTTTTTGAAGTGTGTAGATTTTTTGGATTTTATTTCAGTACTCATGATATGTAATGAGTTACAGAATCAAAATTAATCATTCACTGGAGTATCTCTTATTAGGTGTGCTTTCACAGCAGGGAAACTTATAGAGGACCACTCCTTTTTTACTCTGACTCTCTGGCTGACTCCCAGAATTGTTGGCACAGTCAAAGCTAAGCAGCGATTCTGTGCATTTGCTATACACAGTAACATTGCAAACCATACTTTGACTTTCGAGTTATACTTAGATTGTGTGTGTGTGCACATGTGTGCATGTGTCTTCACATGTGTCTATATATAGTAGAGAACAAATGCCCAAAATCTGTTGAAATGAAATATTAGTATTTGCTAATAGTTTACAAGGGGGCAGCTAGGGAAAAATACTAGTGTTAAGTATTTGCAGGGATAGATGAAGCACTTCATAGGTCTCCTCTTATATCCCGAAGATCCATTTTTCCCTAAAAATACCTGGTCTATGCTTAGATTCTTGGTTTACTAAAAACGTTTTGTTTCATCAGTTAGCAAATTTACCAGAGTTTTAGTGGGTTAGCATGTCAGCAAGTTATCTATTCAGTTATTGCGTATCTAATATAAGTAAATATTAATACAGTGAAGATGCAAATAATTTTAAGGTGTTTACATTTTAGCTTAATATTAGCATATACTAAAAGTTTTTTATGTAATTTTGATAATTTGACCTTCTGTTAGGATAAAAAGTAGCGTTTTATGGCATTTGACACTTTCCGTGAAATGTTTTACCTCATTTTTTTGTTTTTATTTCAAACAAAGAAGGCAGCACTTGTCATTATTCCCATTATGCAGTTGTGTAAATTGAGGTTTAGAGCGTTTTGAGGAATTTGCCGAAGATACCACAGCTACTAAAAGGCCAAGACAAAAGTAGAAACCAAATATTTTGAATCCAAATTCATTCCATGCCCTTTCAACTATCTCACAGCCTCTCCTCTTTATGTTGGTAATTAAAAAAAACAAACAAACAAAAAACAAAAAAACAATCATTGGTTTGGTGGTTCAAAAATGGAACAAAAAGAAACAAATGCAAAAATTTTTGTAGAAAGGCAAGTGGAATACTTCATTTTAGTTATGATTTTATAATCTATGCTTTGTTAGTTCCAGTAGCAAACATGTATCTAACCATCCTTTAATAGAGAAAATATGAAATGTAAAGCAGAAAAGACTTGCCATGTCAGCTCATTCCTGTGTTGGCTAGCTACATTTTACTATTTTCTTTTACTATAAATAATATAATAATGAAACAGTGTTATAAAAGGCCTTTTTAATGCAAGTGACTCAGGTAATCTCAAGGACTACTGCATTTGGCAAAAAAGTACTATTTTATTCTGAAGTCTGTCGGTAAAACAGTATCAGTATACATTATGTACATTTTTAGGGTGCCTGCATAAAGATTTACTTGCATTTTGCAGAAGGTAACCAGTACTTCTTTTGAAATCTACAATGAAGGCATTGAATTTGTTTCACCAGGGTAACCAGTGATATTGATTTTTAGATACTGCTAAACCAAGAGATTGAAATTTACAATGTAATTTACTACCAGAGTTTAAGAAAGAATAGATGAGAACTCCTTTTATGCAAATAGGGACAATCACCTACTAATCTTTGACCCAAGATTGTTAGTATAATCTGACCTGGTATATTTAGTTCTTGAGGCCTGTGTTTCTACCATGCTTCATTCATTCAAGACTTTGACTCCTTCATTGACAAATCTTGTCTGGTATATAATAACTTATTTGCATAAATGAGAGTTTCTTCTTGACAGAGATTTTTTTTTTGTAGTTTCAAGTTTTTATTAAAATTCCAGTTAGTTAACATATACAGTGTAATATTAGTTTCAGGTGTAGAATTTAGTGACTCATCATGTAATTACAACATTCAGAGATTTTGAACTTTTAGAGTATACCTAAAACAGATAACTTTGGGTCTCCCCAAATGGGATTGAGATAAAAGCTAAATGTGGAGAATAAAATAGATTTCATTCTTTACCACTTAAATATCTTTGTAAATGTCTGTAGTGCACAGTGCATTTGTAAATGTCTACACTGTATATATGATCCATGTATTTTTAGGACTTAATCTAAGAGTAAAAAGTAAGTTGCTGTTCGTGACATGAGACAGACGGTTGCTGTGGGTGTCATCAAAGCAGTGGACAAGAAGGCAGCTGGAGCTGGCAAGGTCACCAAGTCTGCCCAGAAAGCTCAGAAGGCTAAATGAATATTATCCTCAATACCTGCCACCCCAGTCTTAATCAGTGGTGGAAGAACAGTCTCCACTGTTTGTGTCAATTGGCCATTTAAGTTTAATAGTAAAAGACTGGTTAATGGTAACAATGCATCGTAAAACCTTCAGAAGGAAAGGAGAATGTTTTGTGGACCATTTGTTTTGTGTGTGTGTGTGTGTGTGTGTGGCAGTTTTAAGTTAGTAGTTTTTAAAATAAGTACTTTTTAATGGAAACAACTTGACCAAAAATCTGTCACAGAATTTTGAGACCTATTAAAACAAAAGTTTAATGAGAAAAAAATAAAATAAAGGCTTTTAGTTATACACAAAGAGACAGGATTTTAAATAAGCAGTCTCATTTTCAATTGTCAAAAATTCATAAATTTTAGACCATTTCTTAATTATAGCTGCGTTTGCCACATGGCTAAAAGGGAGCAGCTCTAAAACATTACACAGAACTTGAAAATGTTCCACAATAAAGATCATGACCTGAAGAAGATAAAACCTTTCCTTAACCTTTCAGTAGGACTAAAGGAGAAGTGTCTCCCTAATCCAATCAAGTCTTAAGAGACAGCCCAGTGTGATCAGCTCATTTTAATTGAAAAATACACTTTGTTCCCCAGCCAGGCAATAATTTTGGAGTATAGTTATCACTTATGTAGTGCCTGATACAAGGGCATAATCCGCACTGTACAAGTTACTGTTAGCTGTTAGTCCTGACATGAATCAATGCGATGCTTAGCAACTGCTATTCCCCTTAGTCTATGTAGTAGTGCCGTAGGCTGGCTTCACTTGCGTATTTTTCCTTTCCTTCTTACAAATACTTTTTATTCTGCCATGAGTTAGAACTTTTTAAGAAACCTGTTTCAACCTGTACCTCCTAAATTTTCAACCATCTGATCTAGAAAGAGTCATTAAACAGCCAGCCAGGACAACAACAGCTGATAAAACTAGGCATGAATTGTGCTTGAGAAAGGAAGTGATTAAGTGTTCTTCACTATTTTTTGTCCACTTTATTAATCTGAAATAATTGAGCTGACCATATCAAAAGTTGTACTGATTTATATACCAACTCATACCAAGCCATTGCTTTTAAAAATCTGCTATGGGTTTTTTTTAATTATTTTTTTTATTATGTTAATCACCATACATCACATCATTAGTTTTTGAAGTAGCGTTCCATGATTCATTGCGTATATCACCAGTGCTCCATGCAGAACATGCCCTCTTTAATACCCATCACGAGGCTAACCCATCCTCCCACCTCCCTCCCCTCTAGAACCCTCAGTTTGTTTTTCAGAGTCCATCATCTCTCATGGTTCATCTGCTATGGATTTTATAGTGGATAGGACTATATATACACTGATGTACAGACTTTTCAGTTTAATGGTTAATAGTTGATTTGTTTGTAAATTATGCTCTTTAGAATCATTTATACTGTGTGCCATAAATAATTCTCCTTCTTTTCTATATAACTTTCAGCAGAAAACCAGTAACTGAAATGTTATTGCCACCATATTTATTGAAAAGTACATAGCAGAGAAATTAGCTAATTTTAGCAGGTTCTCCTTTGTAAATACATATTATCTGGTTTTCGGTCATGTATGAGTATGTGTTTTTATATATATGTGACTTTAGTTCTTATAAGTTGTTAAAGCATTTTAAATATCTTAAAATACTATGTAAAAGAGAATCTTGGGTAGTTTAACAGTTTTATTAGAAAAGTTTTCTTTTTCTAGTTAATTGCACCCCTAATTGTATTCCACCCCTAATTGTATATAGTAAAACTATAGGAGGCATAAGTACAATGTCTAATTCTTTGTGGATTAGTTCACAGACTAGGAAATTACTCATATGTCCAGGTACCTTTGCTGGTGTTTAAAGAACAATTTAAGCATGTGAGAATACCCCTCTGTAGCACAATTATTGGGAATTGCTTTGACCATACATCTGACCATCTTATAATTTATAAGATACTGTTTAGAACAACTGGAATTCTCAACATGTACTCAAAACAATTCACTCCTACTAAATGGCCCATAAGAATAATAGGGGCAGGTGTACAACAAAGGTCTTGCTTGGCCAGCACTTGTATGGGAACAGCCCTTTAACTGTCCTTTTGAAGGCCCTGCGTTTGAGACTGAATATGGTGGAGTGACATCTGCAAGATTGGGCAGGTGGTGAAGCTGATGCTTCTAGCTGCATGCCAAATAATGGCTATTCTTAATAGCTTGGGTGGACACCAGATTGAGGTGTCTTTGTGGAAATGAAGAAAAGAGTAGTTAATCATACATTTGAAGAGACTTTCACGAGCCACATCTAAAAGAAAAATGATCTTTTTACGAAATGGCATCTGATACTCTTAACTAATCTGCTACTCTCCTGATGCTGCTTTCTTCACCCAACTTTTTCTCAACAGACTTTGCAGAATATATTTAGATTTCAAACTCCTAGCCTTCTATTCTTTTTATGGCCTATGTAGGCTGTCAACAAACCTCTTGTACACAAATTCTGCTCTAATTTGATATGGGAAAGCATGTAACCATGGAAACGTTCTTTGTACCCTATCTCAAGCCCTGGATGCTTTATTTACCCTTTATAGAGTAGAACAAATAATCTACATAGTTACTATTCACTTTCTTTTTTTTACTAATTCCCAGCTAAATAGCAAATATATGACTGAAACATTTTTTCACAAAGGTAATATTTTTAATCAGAGAAGTGTTACTAGTCTGACTTTATGTGGATTAAAAAGATAGATTACATTTAGATGGCCTTTCTTTTACCATAGTAATTATGTCTGTGGTTTATAGGAATATTTTGATGATGATTTATTTAGAATACTTTTTTACTTGAATAAAATAGGAACTCCATAAGCCAGAAAAATTAGAATCATATTGAACTCCTAATATATGGTATTATGATAATATATGTGTAGCTCTTATATTTAATATCTACTATCTGCCACATTTGAAGTTCAGCAGACTGCCATTCTTTCTTCCTTATGAAATAATTTTAGGTTAGCTGCTTTTATAAATGTTTCAGATTGACATTAAAGTTAAAACCTTCTTAACTAATCTTATTATTTCTCCATATATTTTGTTATTCTAAGTATCATTTAACTTTCATGAATTGTCATCTATTATATTGACATATATATATGTCATCTATTGTCATCCCTATCTTGTTCTTATCATCAGAGGTCCTGCTCCCTGAGAACTATTAAGCAAGTGCAGCTCTTTACAGAAATGTACCTGAACGTATGTTAGAATTACATATCATACTCATCTGCCAACTACTAGTGCAGTGACTGTCTCTTGATTCTTTATATTTTATACATTCATGCTTGAACATGTAACAAACAAACTCAGAAGTTTCTAGTCATGGACAATGCCTTTGAACTTATGAAAGACTATTGCAATTCAAAACTTTCTATAAGTGTCTTTTAAAATTTTTGAGGTAGTTTAGAATTTTTATAAGTGAGGGACACCTGGGTGGCTCAGTCGGGTAAGTGTCTGCCTTCGGCTCAGGACATGACCCCAGGGTCCTGAGATCGAGTCCCACATTGGGCTCCCTGCTCAGCGGAGAGTGCTTCTCCCCCTGCCTGCCACTCCCTCTGGTTGTGTGCACTCTCTCTCTCTCTCTCTCTCTCTGACAAATAAATAAAATCTTAAAAAAAAAAAAAGAATTTTTATAAGTGAATATTTGTGAATATGCAGTAGATCCTTATAGGCATAGATGGCATCTTAACAACCAGACAAAGAATGACTGTTAGTAAAGTTTATTAGCTTTATTAGGTCATATACTAATTTTCATGGGGTATCCTTCTGTTCAGCCATATGCTGATTTTGCTGTCTAAATGCACACCCCTCCACTCTATATAAACATTCTCAGGTTTCCCTGAAGATGCATATTTTGCCTTATTTCATTTTTAACTTGTAGACTCATTCTTGCAATCACCTCCGGTTTACAAAATCTCACCGTTTCTTTTTGACTGTACACTATTTAAAAAAAAAATCATTCTTATTACATATTCAGAACTAAACAAAAGGACATAATTATTGTGTTTTCAAATGTGGTTGCAGATTTCTAAAAGCTAGCAGTCATTTTGCCTTTACATCTCACTGAGCAGGGCCTGCTTCTCTTGCATCAGTTTAGAGGAGGGATGGGATAAGAACCAGAGCTATTAAATATATAGGTTGAAGATAGAAGCTAACCCAGAGACAATGCCAGAAATTTTGGAATATCAGATAAGCCAGGAGTAGTTCTCAGACGATTTGAGTGCTAATCAGTTTCAGGTCATGTGACTAATCCTTCCATTGCCATGTGACATTTCATCCTAGAGTAAGACGCCAAGCCCTAGAATTTCACAATTAAAACCAACCGCTAAAGACATAATTTCATTTTATATACTATTTCTCAATTTCTTTTCCCAATTTTTACTGATTTATTTTAGTCTTATGGTTCATAAACTTACATTTTTGTACTACATTGTAAAAAATGCTTAGTTATTTCACTCCTAATTTTACCATGAGTTGTGATCTAACCTTCAAAACCACTAGGGATACTATTTAATTTATATTACACAGTAGGAGCCTATGTTGTAATCTAATCTTTAAAGTTTATTATTTACTTTTTAGTTGTACCTTATGACTCTATTAGATAATATCTGAGCAAAATGCTTTGCTCAAATAAAAAAGAGTAGCATTTTTTTCAAAATAGTACTCTATGAAAAAGGAATTTTTATGATTTTACTTTTTTTAAGATTTTATTTATTTATTTGAGAGAGTGTGAGAACACAGAGGGAGAGTGGGAGGGAGAAGCAGACTCCCTACTGAGCAGAGAGCCCAATGTGGAGCTTAATCCCAGGACCCTGAGATCATAACCTGAGCCGAAGGCAGACGCTTACCCAACTGAGCCACCCAGGTGCCCCTTAGGATTTTACTTTCAAGCGTAGTACCATGTTCCACATGTAGTAGCTATTCAGAAACTATTTGAGTAATTGATTTATGGATTCCTGGAAAAAATGTTCCTATTACTTTGGTTTTTTTTTAAGTCACTAAATAATATATCATCAACTGTCTAGTGTTCATTAAAATAATGACATTATGCTTTTGTCAATACTTCTATTCTCACTTAAATGGTTTCTTTCCATTAGAGCCAGTCTGTCAAAACCATATTTGTTGAATATAGAAAAATGTTTATGCTGATATTTGCTCTTTTTTCCCAAAGTATTTTTGTTGTTTTCAAGTACTCCATGAGGCAGGCACCAGGAAGGACAAGTTAAGAATTATAGCCATGTCATCAAAACTAACACTATTATTACTGGCAAAATCTGTGTGATATTTAACTAACCTTTTCTATAAATCTAATAATAATGTAATTAAAGTATCCTAATCACCCATTGACTTGGACACACTTTGGTCCATGTAGTAATGGTTCAAATGTAAAAGAAGCCATTGTTGTGATCTCTCAAATAACTTTGTAGAGATTTCTTAAGTTATCATGGTCCTCTTACCTTCTGCCCCCGAACTCATATATGTTTCACCTTGTGTCTCATCCTTCAAATACAAACTAAAAGCAAAGGAACTTGTCTGCCTGTAATAGTAGACTGCTTTCAAATTCAACCAGGAAAACAAGGATTAGATAACAAAAAATATCTTTGAAGAAGGCTAAACCCTTGCTGCTTTGTTCTTCCATGAATATAGAGGGAGGCTTTATCGCCATAACTAAAAATAACTTTTTCAGAGTTTTTCTTATTTTAGGGATCTTCTTAAAAGGCTTGCAAAGAACACCTGCAACACCTCATGCATGTATACTTGCTCTAAGCCAACATTTTAGTAATGTGAAGGAATTTGTAGGTAAATATTTATTGTATCTATGGGGGCTACTTTTTAGCTGATGGATACTAAAGTATTTCTAACTTCCCCTGTATAAGTGTATCTGACCCCTAGGGGTGACATATGGTCATTACAAAACTAACGACATCAATCTAGGTGTGCTATAATAGAAAATCATATTCATCACTTGAGAATTTAAAAGCAGCAAAAGGTCTCATAATTAAAATCAAGAATCACTTATCACAAGCTGAAAGTAATAAACATTATGTAGAATAGCATATTGGTTAATGGTGTGAGCTCCAGAGTCAGAATGGACTCTGAGCCCAGTTGTACCATTTGCTGTCTTAATAGCTATAAGCTAAGGATACCAACAGTATTTCTACCTTGCAGAGTTTTAGGAGCGATTAAATGAGGTGATGCATGTAAAGTGCTTAATGTAGTTGCCACACAGCAGGCACTCAATAAATGTTAGCTGTTATTTATAATTTTTCATTCTTGAGCCATGTATTAGACTTTCTAATAGCTATTCAGTTGCTTTCAGCATTTTTTTGTGCATGCGTGTGGTTGAAATTACTTGAGATACATTCCCATATTCACTCAGAAGGAATACAACCAAATGGATATCTTTTTCTTAGCCATTTGGTTGATTTAGGGCTTTACTTTCTGTACATATGTGAACCTGTGGTCATTTTCATTCTGCACAATACTGAGGAGGTGTATCGCCACTAAGAAGTGCCATTAAATGAGAATAAGGTAAGTCCTAAAAGAGAACGAAAGATGAGAATGAAAGGGAATAGGGGTAAGAAATACAGAAAACAAAAGAAGATACAGAAAGAAAGGTGCATGTGAGGAGCAGGCAAGTAGCATAAATATATGTACCCTGTGCCATGGGTAGGAAAACAGTCTTGCTTAAGGTCTGCTTCTGGGAAATTTTAAATAAATAACTCATAGTCAGAAAAAGATAGGAAAGAAAATCCATGAAGATCATAAAGATGCATAAAAATGATAAAGGCAACAAGACGTATCTGTACAAATATACTCAAATAATAAGAAATGATAACATATCTCATTTTGGACATACTAATATTCATCTTGTGATAAGAATTAAAAAAATATCAGAAGGCAGAGGAGAAGATGGGTATTCATCATTGGGAGACTTGGATTCCACAGCATTATACCCAAATCATTGAAGCTTCCTAATTGCTAGAATGACCCTGGACTTGCAAATTAGCTTTAATCTGTGAATATCGTGCAGCCAAGGATTAGGGAAGGAGAAGAGATTGTTTTCTCCAATCTGAAGCCACAAAGAAGGATATTCTAAATATCCCTGGTACTCACTGAACCTTCCTTAGGTCAACAATATACCTTCTACATATTGACTGTGTTATCTTTTCTTGACGTTATCATTAAGACTTTTGAATTTCTAGTGGTAGTAAGCAAGTCTAAAATGTGGTAGAATGTGCAGGAAAGCAAGTACCTTTGCCCCAAATATTTTTAGCATGAGGATCTGGCAGTAACTCAACAAAGGTACTCTATAGAATTAGTAATCTCTTTGAATAAAATAAGAAGGTAATATTCTATTTTAACATGTAATTACCCATATTTTCCTCTATCCTAATTTGCCATCCTTTGCATGAATTTTCATAATTTTAAACTACATCATTTTAAGTTTAAAATTGTTTAGAGTGCTGTAAATTGTGTAAGACTGATGAATCACAGACCTGTACCTCTGAAACAAATAATACATTATATGTTAAAAAAAAAAAAGTAGGAACAGAAAAATGAAGGGGGGGAAATTGGAGGGGGAGACGAACCATGAGAGACTGTGGACTCTGAGAAACAAACTGAGGGTTCTAGAGGGGAGGGGGTGGGGGGATGGGTTAGCCTGGTGATGGGTATTAAAGAGGGCACGTACTGCATGGAGCACTGGGTGTTATATGCAAACAATGAATCATGGAACACTACATCAAAAACTAATGATGTAATGTATGGTGATTAACATAACATAATAAAATAAAATTAAAAAAATAATAAAACGAGTTTTAGCACCCCCCCCCCCAAATTGTTTAGAATAAAAGTACTTTAGCAAATGACTACTTGTAATCTCTGGCCTTTTTGCTCATTGTTGAGAGCATCATTTCTTTTTCTTTATGGGAAAAAAGGTGGAAGTAGGAAAATCAAAAGTATTTTTGTATTTTCTACAGCCTTCCTATGAATTCCTTTGTTTTTAGTCCTTTTTTGTCATATAAACTCTATAAATTACATCACGTTGAACTCCAACTTCAGAAAGACCAGAATCTTACCTATACATAGTTTAAGGAAATACATTTTAATACAAATTACCTTTAATAAGTTTTTTGATGTGGGGGACAAGTAGTTTCTTTTGGGGAGGCTCTGGATCACAGAAAGGATAGAGGGGCAGTTTGCTTTTATTAAAGACAAGAACTTTTGGTTTGATTGGTTTTGTTCCAGAGTATTAGGTATTAACAGAATATTTGGAAAGAAAGGAAATTATTTCACCTGAGTTACATAGCTTGATTTTTCACACTAAATGATCCTACCATTTATGTGCCAACTTCTATTTTACTTTTATGTGTTATAGACTTGATATAATGTGGAAAGTGCTTTGAAGTATGCACACTCCAGAAGACTAAAGATCTGATGCTCTGACCGCTTCTTGAAATTTTATTTAATTAGCATTCTGTAGAATATAAAAGTTTATATTCCTGAGGAAGATGTTAACTTAGCTTTTTCATCACTTACTGTAGTGTTCAATTGAAGGGAAAAAGAAAGTGAGCACACATGTCATAGTACTTGCAGAAACCTGTCATATTACCTGTTGACCTCACTTCTTATTTTGTACTAGGAACCCTGAATAGTTAAGATTTTTACATTTGAAGAAAATGTTACAATTTAAACTCATTGAAATACTAGTTAACATAATTTTGTTTCCCTTTCTCTTAAAATGATTCATCTTATTCTGAAATTATCATGAGTTATTAGACTGTTGCCATGCATCTAACATGCTAATACCTCTTCTGTTTCATCTTTAAAGTTATGACAGTGGATTTTTCACTTAAAGACAGAGTCAACTTCTTTAGGGTAGCTGTAATCATGTCTTCTCCAGTCATCTACTTAAGTAAATTTCTTAGTCATAGATTTCTTATTGAATAGTATCGGTATTATGGAATAAAGATGTTGAGAAAAATATTGATTAATCCTATTTTGTATTTGCTTATTATATTTTGTGATCTTCTGTAGGTTTCTTCTCTACTTGATAACAGTTATAGATTTAGAATGCTAGTCTTTATTCATTACTTATTCAAATTTCAAAATAAGCTATCTTAGTAAAATTAAGAGTGATTTGCATATTTTAATGTTTATTGTTATAATTTAATGTTAACAGAATGGTTTAATCTTTGCGCCAAATTTTGTGGGAACTAGTATTTTCTCCCTATTTTATAGGA